>NC_081293.1:52187500-52812500 GCF_030435805.1 Mustela lutreola
TGATATTATAAAGTCACAGCTGAAGTTTTGACGGTATTCAATTCTCTCAAGTTATCTCTAATTCTAAAGTCTCATTCTCTGGAATGATACTTATCTTTTTATAAGTTTTAAAAATTTGTGTTTTTTTTTTAAGATTTTATTTATTTATTTGACAGAGAGAGACACAGCGAGAGAGGGAGCACAAGCAGAGGGAGTGGGAGAGGGAGAAGCAGGCTTCCCACTGAGCAGGCAGCCTGATGGGGGGCTCAATCCCAGGACCTCAGGATCATGAACTGAGCTGAAGCCAGACGCTTAACGACTGAGCCACCCAGGTGCCCCCAAAATTAGTCTTTTTAAAGTTCAGAGCATATGTTTAAGTATTGCTGTTTGATGTTTCCTGACTACAAAGAACTCTGAGTTCAAATATCAACTTCTCCTAAGGATTCTTAGACCACCATACTGATGACCAATTCTTTTATGTTATTTTAAAAGGTCAGATTAGCACTTTTACTAGTTACTTCCTTTTTCTTTCAGAAAATAAAACCAGCAATAAAGGAAATGTGAAATGTAGATTTTAATCAAATGAGACTTCCAGCAGATACTCAGTAGTTCAAGGCCATTACCACTATTTCTTGCCATTATGTCAGTTTGTAAATCATCAAGAATGTAGCATTTCCTTCAAAGTGTCTTTGAAGATATTCATACCATATTATTTCTACAAATCACTGAGGTGATCTCATAAATTATGTTGAGGTCAAATTTATGTTATTCTATTCAGACAACACAGTTATCTTATTTGGATTCAAAATCTGTGAGTATAATCAAACTGTTATAATGATATAATTTGAATCAAAATGGACTTCTGGGAGAGTACAACATGTTCACTTTACACATAAAGACGTTAAGATTCATGAAAGTTAAGTGATACTGCTAAAGTCACAAAAAGATATACTGCAGGTATTTTTTTCTGTTTCATGGATGTTTAATGTCTACAGGTTAAACAGAAGCTATAAATACTATGTGAGCAAAAAAATTACTTTCCACTAATTTAAAATAAAAGAAAGTATAATCTTGGTAAAAATGAAAAGCTGTGAAAGTTTTAACAAACCCCATTTTATCACCTTTAAATATAACATACAAATATTAGCAAAAATGATATTAATAAAAAAATTTAATACAAATTATAATATACCAATAGCTACTCAAAATTTAGACTCATGCTTTTTATAAATAGTTAAATTCATAAAACATTAATTTCAGACCAAATGCCCCTTACCTTATTAATCCATGAAAATTTCAGGGGAAAACATTTAATTGGTCAGAAGACAATTCAGTTGATATGAAAGGATAAGGTGACAGGTTGATTGAAAAGGGTGACAGAAATGACTTTTTTCTTGATTGTAGTCATGGCTACATGTCAGGCATGCATTTGCAAAAGCTTACAGAAATATACATTAAAGAGTTAATTTTACTCTATGCAAATTATAAATCTCAATATCTAACCTTTTAAAAGACCAATTTTTTTAATTTGAAAGAAAGGTAGTATATACTGAAGGAAATACGAAAAATACTGAATAAGAGGTCCAAAGTGAGGCAGCTTTGTTGTGTAATTTTCAATTATATTTATGCAAATATTTCAGTTTTTATTTCTAAACTTACACATAAACCAAAAAATAACCTCCAGCCCCCCCCCCAAAAAAAACCAGAAAAAGACCACTTATTTTTTTTTTTAAAGTAACTCACCGTCTCATTTCCAAAAAGTATGTCAATATAAGGCATAACTTTCATCAATGACTCCTTGTAGAACTGACTAATAAATGGTGCAGACAAATTCAAAGTGAAAATTCTGTTGTTTTCAGAAGCATGTTTAGCCACTTTTAATACCGACTCTGGGGAAACTGTAAGAAAAAAGCCCTGGATAAAGAAAAAAAGGAGAGGAAATTAAAAATGCCATCTCCACAGAGTCATTCTTGGTCGGAATAAAAGATGCCTATAAAAAATACAAAAATCTATATAATACAAACTTTAAAATACAATTATAAGATGCAAGGGAGAAAACAGCAGCAGCATTTGGTTAGAAGAAAAATCTATCATATGAGTACAATATACTTGGTATGGCCATTATGCTAGAGTATAACACATTACTTATTTCATATTAGATTTGTATACTCAACACTGAAAGAATTCTGGGAATCCACATAAGAAAAAATATTTCAAAGGTCTCATTTAAGACAATAATTACATTTAAATTACGGAAATAGTAATGAAGTCAGATTGGATCTTTTTATCTTCTTATAAATAGTTTGGATTCTTAAAAGGGACATACTATATATTAAAAAATGAAATTAGTTTAGAAATGAAATTAGTTCACTAAAATCATAGCTTGTTAACTTATGCCTAAAATGAATTCTTTAAAAAAGATTCTGAGTTGAAATCTTTAAATAATGAGAAAATAATTCAGTGATAATAAAAAAAATTAATTAAAATTTTATGTCAGGAAAGGTGTATTTTAAAACGCTATTTATCTATATCTTAAAAGTGTTAATAAAAGCCTTTTAAAAATAGATTTATGCCTTCTCGATAAAAGTATAAGCAAGGACATGGATGCTTACATAGGAAATTGATTTGAATGGTGCACAAGAGAGTGAAGGAATGCACAAAGAGCAAAAGAAGATAAAGTCGGAAAGGACAGTTAAGTCAAGAATGCAAAAGGCCTTGAGTGGCAGGTGAGGATTTGATTAGGTGGGGTGAGAACACATGATGGGTAATGAAGATTTCTTTGAAAGAAAGGAATAACAACCTTATATAAAAATTTAAAGGAAAGTTAATTTGGACAACAAAAATTCAACAACAGTCAAAAGCAGAAAAGAAAAACATAAAGTAGAGAACAAGAGGAAGGTAAATGAGGACAGTAAGTGATGACAGACAGAAATCCAGCAGGGAAAGTTTTAAGAAGATATTTAAATGTACCCAATGCTATCAATGGATAGAGAAAGAATGAGCAAAACCCACTGGATTTGATGATTAAGAGAAAGTACTTATGGGATAAAGGTAAAACAAACAAAAAAGTCAGCTGTTAAAGAATGAAAGAATGGTGAGAAAGTAGGGGTAAAGATTATAAATTATTTTGGAAGATTTATCAATGAAAAATAATAGACTCATCTGAAATTTACTGAGCAATTATTGTGTTCCAGGCAATATACTAAAAAGCTTTATGTATATTAACCCAGTTGTTATCATTTTCCTTATACCAAACCTATGAGGTAGATACTGTTATTCTCATTTTTATGATGATAAAGGCAAAATGTCTCCCCCAGGTCATACAGTTTATATTGTGATGGAGCTTAGAGATTCAAATGACGAGCTATAATGCCCCAAGTTTGAATAGGTAATTGAAAAGAGAAGAGAAGAAAGATATTTTACTGGGGGAGAGGAGTGGAAGAGTTGTTTTTAAGAACAATGCTAATTCGAGTATTTTTTATCTTTAACAAGAAGGATCTATTGCAGAAAAAGAAGAATGAAGAAGCAAGACAGGGAGGAGGATTAGAAAGAACAAGGAACCAGAGAAGTTAGGGCAGTGGAAAGAAGCAGGAAAGAAGAGTTAGCTTATAAACGGAAGAAATAACCTTGAAAATGTAAAGGAAATGTCTTTTAAAATGGTAAAAAGGGCTATTGAAATATTCAACTACAACTACAACTGAGGGACTACCATTTCCAACATGTAAACTTTAAAAATTTTAAAAAGAAAAAAACATTTTTTTCCTATTACTTTCAAATTGAATATTAAAAGAATATTTTAAAAAATTAACTATGAGGTAGGAGTCATGTATACTTGGACTTGCAGGGCTTATTGCCCTTATGAATTCTGAGATATTAAGAGAGAATTCTACAGTACAATTGTTTCTTATTGCTAATGAAATTCTAATAAAAATGTTTCCTTATTATAATAGCATAATATTTTCTCATTATTTAAAAATCCCAATCCATTAATTCAACTGTTCTAAAAGATAACAAGTCTTAGTCTTAGGTAACATTATTTTTTAAATGTTTTCACCTTACTTTTTTAACCAACTACCACGTCACTTGCAAACTATGAACATCCAAGCTGTTTCCTTTGCTATTTTTGTCACTTGGAGAATTAAAATGAACAGTTTATATAGCATCTTGTCTCCATAGTAATATGTATGTACTTGCTTTTTAGTCTTTCATTTAATGAGGAGCGTTTAAAGCTAACCTCCCTCCCATTTCTCCCCAAAGTGTTCCAGCATGAAATAAAAACCTCCCAGAGCTAGCATTCTGCCAGCTGTGGATTAACCACAGACAGCCATAGAATGGTCTACACAAATAGTAACCTGGTCAAATAATTAGGCTTCTCACCAACTTTGGACTGAAAATTTGATCTGTGCTAAAATACATCTGATTGTAATTTAAGGTACTGAACAGTATGCCCCTGGAGTCCAAATTTGGCCTCATTCCAAATGTGTGTATGTGTGTTTTACTTTAAAATGCAACATAAGAGTATTGTGATGTGGACAATATAACTTCCATTTTGTCAGTTTTACAAAGAATATATAAAAACTATCAGCTTTTAAATGAGGAAAATTCACAATTTAAATTAATTCCATTTTTGAATAGTTTTTTGTTTTACTTTAAGTAAATATTTAGTATTTAAACAATTTAGGATTTGTGTTCTGTTATAGTGCAAAGACTTAAAATGGATGCCAACCATAATTTTTCTTCCTAGATTTATATCCATTGCTAGGCCACATGTTCTAGACTGTATTATCACCAACATAATAACAGTGCCATTATACTTTTTTTTTTAAAGTGTCAGGTTTGTAGTAAAAACAGGCCAATAGTTTATATGGCTATAGTTTAGAAAAATACTCTATATAATCAACAAATTTTTGTGGTTTTTCTAATTAGGGATTTCAGTCTATATAACAGTTAATCCTATGACTCTTTGTCCTTTTGAGCACCCCAAAACAAAGCAGATTCTAACATTTAAGAGATCCGACAACATTAATCAGTATTGGGAGTGAGGTAAGACAATTTTATCTATTAAAATGATAAATAAAACAGAACAAGAAGGTAGGAATAGGAGTGATGGGGAAAGATAAGGCAGAGCCAAAGAACCATTTTTGCATAGCCAGACTTAATGCTTAGAAATCTCAGACACATGTGTTTGAACTGCACAGGTCCACTTATGCATGGATTTTTTGGGGAAAAATGCAGCACAGACCTATAAATGTATTTTCTCTTCCTTATAATTTTATTAATAACATTTTCTTTTCTCTAGCTTACTTTATTGAAATACATATTTAATAGACTATTTATGTTATTGGTAAGGTTTCTGGGCAACAGTAGTTAACTACAATCAGTAGTTAAGTTTTGGGTGAGTTAAAAGTTATATGCACATTTTTGACTGTGCAGGGTGCTGGCACCCCTAACCCCTGTGTTCTTCATGAATCAACAGTATATAAATGTGTCGTCCAACTACTCTAAGGGTTTCTTAGTGTAGTAGTTTGATTTTTTTAAAGATTTATTCATTAATTTATTTGACAGAAAGAGAGAGAGGGAGTATGAGCACAGGCAAGGGGAGAGGGAGAAGCAGGCTCCCCACTGAGCAGGGACCATGCGGGGCTTGATTCCAGACCCTGAAGGATCATGCCCCAAATGCAGACACTTAACTAACTGAGACACCCAGGCGCTCCTCTTGGTGTAGTTTAAATGCTACACAGGAGGATGTAAGAAATTAAACTGTTTAATATACTAAAGGATAAGAAAAGGAACTGTTCTTGTTCTTTACCAGTATTTACTTCAATTCAGGAAAATGCTTTGGGGTTCTTTTTAATTGTCCCTACCTAAGAGTACAAATCCTTTCGGGGCGCCCGGGTGGCTCAGTGGGTTAAAAACCTTTGCCTTCAGCCCAGATCATGATCCTGGAGTCCTGGGATCAAGCCCCACATTGGGCTCTCTGCTCTACGGAGAGCCTGCTTACTCCTCTCTCTCTGCCTGCGTCTCTGCCTACTTGTGATCTCTGTCTGTCAAATTAAAAAAAAAAAAAAAAAAGCACAAATCCTTTTTATTATTTCCATTAACAATTATCTAAAGAATAGAGGTGTGTGTGTGTGCACACGTGCTCATATACATTGTAAATTCTAGGGATTTTTGGAACTATAAAAATAAAAGCAGACAAAAGACCACTAAAAAATGTCTACAGTAAATATGACACAGGGTTAATATGTTTAGATTATAAAAAGCTTTAAAAAGAGATGAAAAATTAAAAAAAATATGAGGACACCAATAGATAAATGAGCCAAGAACATGAAAATGCATTCCATTAAAAGTGAAAAAGAAATACCCATTAAAAGTGAAAAAGAAGGGCGCCTGGGTGGCTCAGTGGGTTAAAGCCTCTGCCTTCGGCTCAGGTCGTGATCTCAGGGTCCTGGGATCGAGCCCCGCATCGGGCTCTCTGATCATCAGGGAGCCTGCTTGCTCCTCTCTCTCTCTCTCCCTGCCTCTCTGCCTGCTTGTGCTCTCTGTCTGTCAAATAAATAAAAAAAAAATCTTTAAAAAAAAAAAAAAAGTGAAAAAGAAGAAGCAAATAAATATACAGACAACTATTCCTTCCTAGCAAAGAAAGAAACAACATGGTGAATAAAGTTTCCTCAGTGTTGACAAAGGTTGGCAAAATTCATACATTAATATGTCGGTGTGAGTAAAAGTGACACTATTTCTCAGAAAATAATTTGAAAATACACATGAGGAACCACAAACAAATTCATGCTCTTTGATCCAATAATTCTATTTTGAGAGTCTACTTTACAGAAATAATCTAAAATATGGGAAAATACTCATTCATGAACATATCAGTATATTATTTGTTTTACTCAAAACCTGGAAACAATGTAAATATTTAATGATTGACTATTTCTAATTTTTTTAAAGATTTTATTTATTTATTTGACAGAGATCACAGTAGGCAGAGAGGCAGGTAGAGAGAGGGGGAAGCAGGCTACCTGCTGAGCAGAAAGCCTGATGTGGGGCTCCATCCCAGACCACCGAGATCATGACCTGAGCCGAAGGCAGAGGCTTAACCCACTGAGCCATCCAGGTGCCCGACTGACTATTTCTTAACAGGCATGAAAGAACTGGCATATTCCTTCTACTTTTCCACTCTAAACCTGGCTGTTATTGTTTAAAATGTGGCTAGGTTTAAAAAAAAAAATGACGAGTCCAACTGAAGATCTGAATTTCAAATTTTATTCAATTTTAATTTAAATATAAAAAGACATGTAGCTAATGAGTACGTGCAATGTGCTCTAGCCAGTGTGACTATGGAATCTGATTTTAATTTAATTTATTTAAGTGTAGAAATAGAAGCTCTGGATAATATTTTTCTGCTAAACATAATTTTGTTGCTTTGGTAGGGCTACAGTTAATTTTGATCATTGACAACTGAGTGACTGAACTGATTGCTGTAAATTTAAATAGACACCAATTTTAAAGGCTTAGTATAAACAAAAGATTGTCAAAAATATAATAATTTTATATAATTACATGTTGAAATAAAAAATTTTAGATATATTAAGTTAAATAAAACACTTTTAACATTAATTTTACCTGTTTCTTTTTACTTTTTCAATGTGGCTACTAGAAAGTTTTTAACTATATGTGATTTATATTTCTACTGGACATTGATGCTCTAGAGAATACTTTGAAAAATTTTAAAATTATGATTATGGAAAAATTATGATTATGAAAACTAAGTAGAAAAGTAGAAAACATTTATACCACATAAATGTTATATGAAGGATAAAGCATACAAACACTGTGTACAAAATATGGTTATAAACTACACTAAATCAAAAAGAAAAAACTGAAAGAGAATACACTCAGAGTAAAATGGTTAAATGTGAGTAGAAAAGTTACAGATAATTTTAATTTTTTAATTTTTCAAATTTTGGTGATGCCATTAAATTCTCTTCTGATAAAAATTATTTAAAAGACAAATTATTTTGTTACTTATAGTAAATTTCTACAGAAACAGATGTTTATAAACGGAGAGACGCTTACTTCAAGAAACAAGAGTCAGAACAGATAAACAGCTGAGAGTAAGTCTATTTTACTTCTATAAGTAGATGGCAGAAAAAAGGAAAAAACTAAATATGAGACTGGTGGATTTGGTAAACCTATATCACTATTTACAATAGCAAAAGAGAATATTAAGAAGGAAGTGTGGTAACAGAAAAATATTAAGCCAACTAAAGAGTGCCCCCAAACCCAGACTACCAATGATGAGAGGGCTGAGAGTTCCAGATGCTGTGTCTGAAGACATACCACTGTTGTCTGTTCTAAAGAACAATACTTAGTCTGTTTTCCATAGCATGAGAAAGGTGCCATAGTAATACCTTTCAGAGAATGAGGTTGAAAGAATAAACAAATGAGAAGCCAAAAAACAAATACAACAACCAAATAGCATGTTTTCTTCTTAATAGGATCTACATGTTTTGTAAATCTCCCAGAGAGTGTGAAATATATTTCCTTATAGGAGAGGGAGGATCAAATATGAATTATGACAAAGCATAGTTCCTATGTGCTTGTAAGGAAAATACTTACTTTGACAACAACAAGATAATGTGTAAATTGTTTATAATTACAATGTCATGATATGCACTACTTCATACCAATGACAGCAATAGAATCACTAAAAGAAAAGAGCCAGAACAAATGCATTAGCAAATACCTAGATTGAATATAATGTAACAACAGAACGAAATAATTTACCTAGGCTCTCCCACCTATGTGGCTTCCTTTTGGAAGCATCAATGAAATCACTCATTCTACATATATTTTAGTCTTTTGAGGGATTAAAATACCTGCAATCTTAACTATTCTATGAATGCAAAAGTTAGCTTTTCTTCCTTCTGAAATAATCCCCTGAAAAAGCATGTAATAGGAGGCAGCAAGACATAGTGGGAAGAAGATAGGTTTTAAAGGGACATACATAGGATATTAATCACAGCTTTCTGGAAGTAAAAGGCAGTGTCAGGCATCCTGCAAGTCCATTTCTAGGGGAAAAGATAAGGAAATGTGGTAAATTCACACTATTATATAGAGATTAAAAGCAATAAACTAGAAATATATACATGAGATTGGACAAGCTATATAGCTCATACTTTTATATATTGTGTATAATGTAAACATGCACCTAAAAAAATGATACATTTTTCAAGGATATAAAACTCATATCAAACACATTAGAGTTCCCATGGTGTGAAGAGGAATGGGATTAAGGATCAGGAATGATAGGAAAAATAAAATAATAGGAAAGGAGACATGTCTAAGCCAGATGAAAATAATCTCACAGGATTTATTCAATTCTCAGCACCAGAGAGTTTAAACAAACCAGTATACTTACTTACTTGCTTGCTTATTTATAACCATATTACACTCAACATGGGGCTTGAAATCATGACCCTGAGACCAAGAATTACTGTTCTACCGACTAAACCAGCTGGATACCCCAACAACATATTTCTTTTCAACAGTTTTGCCAATCTGATTACTATTTAACTGTGCTTTGGGGTTATGTAACCTCCCTAGGCCTCACCTCATTGTTCTCATCTGAAAATTGGGAATAGTAATACCTATCAATGTCATCGTAAGAACTAAATGAGTGCTTAATACAATGTTTGTCATGTTATATGCGCCTCACATGTTTCCATTTTATTATTACTATTTCTATAGTAATATGAAGAGCATTAGAAAGTTCTGTTTTGTTTTCGCATGATGGTGAGTTCTGCAGTTATAACTCTTAGTTACAATACTGAACAAAAGTATGCTCTTTAACATCGATATACAGTTTGGTATTTCCTTTGAAATATAAATACATAAAATCCATCATTCCCTTTCCAAAAGCTTTGCCTCCTCTCTTTCCTTGATTTAATCATCCTATATCCTGCTGACAGATTAATCACCCTAGTCACTCTTCTTTTCCTACCAAATTAAATCCAAATGCCTCACACCCAAGCATTCAAAACTCTCCACAAAATACTCCAATTTCCACATTAAACCAGCTGCAACCTCCATTACTCTACAACATATGTCCTTGCTTCAATCATACAGAATTTGCTTCTACCAAAATGAGCCTTCTGAGTCTTTATGTTGTTCTATCAGAAATATCCACTACCTCTACCTGTTGGAATTTTACCCCTCCATCAAGGCCCATTTAAATCTAAATTTAAATATGAATTTCATCCCACAAAAACTAAACTACATTCCCACCAAGATGTACTCATTCCTCTTTGAACATCCTTAATATGTAATATGAATTTCATTTTATTTTTAAACAACTTGCATTTGCCTTATCTCCTTTACCTGACTGTAAGTAACCTTAAGGGCCAGTGTATTTTTTTAAAATGTTTGCTCCAGTACAAAGCACAGTGTGTACAATATACAGATAATTTAAAAATACTGGTTAAATTTTTATTGGGAGTCTATCTAGATTCCCACATAACTGAAATGCTATTTTGAAAAAAAGAAAAGGAAAAAGAACTTCTGAATTTTCACATGCTAAGAGAAGAGTATATTCATTTCAGAGTTGGACAACTCTTTGGTTCATTTTTTTTTAAAAGATTTTATTCATTTATTTGACAGTGAGAGAGAGAGAGAGAGAGAGAGAGAACACAAGCAGGGGGAGTGGGAGAGGAAGATGTAGGCGTCCTGCTAAGCAGGGAGCCTGATGCAGGGCTCAATCCCAGGACCCTGGGATCATGACCCGAGCCAACAACAGACAATTAATGACTGAGCCACCCAGGCGCCCCACAATTCTTTAGCTCAGAGGATCTGAAACTTTGTCAGTTCCCAGCACCCTTAGGGTATAAGTAATTTTCTTTTCATGGTGCTGTAAGATAGGCCTAACAGTTCTGGTTTTTTGTTTGCTTGTTTGTTTTTAATGTTCAAATAACCTAAGTACCGATAATCCTAACTACTTAACAGCTGGTTTGAGAAAATAATACATATAAAATTTACAAAACATTTTTTACTTAAAAAATAACCACAATACTTATTAATGGGATATGTGTACAACTCCTTAAACCCTTGGATTGAAATTGAATAGTGTAACTAACCCTCATTTCCTGTTCTACCCTAATATTCAGGAGGTACTTGCTTTTTTAAACCATGGCAACCAATTCCAAAACAGGATATCATCCTAAGGAAGGAAAGGAATGTATCACTATCTAATGTTGTAATTGTGTATTACTCTGACATAAAATATTCTATAGCACTCTTGTGAATTTGCTGCAGTACCCTGGGGTGTCTCATTGCATAGTTTGGGAACTACGGATTTAGTTGAAGAAAATACCTTGATGAGTACTTTTATTTGAAAGAGCTGAAGTTCTTCTTGGGTATGATTCAAAGTATTGAGAAAATGGAAATAATTTACTCTACACAAGAGAAGTAAATCTGAGTGTAAGGATAGCATTCTGGGGAGCAGAGGTAAGAGGATTTTATAGAAATGGACACTGACTAGATGATGGCTGTGGGGTACCCCGAAAATAAAATACAACCAATGAAAACATGCCTATGGCTGGGATGCCCTAACAACTTTTGTAATGATGATACCTAGTAACCAATTTTCATTTGTTTTCTAACCTACATAGTGTTATAATCCCTCTCTGCTAACTTAAACCTTCCATAAAGATTAGTTCTTCACCTTCAAAATACGTGTAAATAATTTTTTATTTTATGCTCAATTAAGTTTGAATTTAAGTATTATTTAATTAATTTAACTATTTATTAATTTATTTTAATCTAATTATTTGAATTTAATTATTATTATTTTTGTCCTTAAATCCAGTGTTTAATGTCCAATAAATTTTTTAAAAAGATTTTATTTATTTATTTGAGAGAGAGCAGAATAAGAGAGAGAAAGAACACAGAAGCAGGCTGAGAGGGGCAGAAGGAGAGGGAGAAGCAGACTCCCAGCTGAGCAGGGAGCCTGACCCAGGGCTCAATCCAAGGACCCTGGGATCATAACCGAGCTGAAGGCAGACTTTTAACTGACTGAGCCACCCAGGCGCCCATATCCAATCAATTTTTAACTCTGTAGTAACTATTACAACTATGCTATCTTTCTCATTAATAGAACATTAGTACTAACTTCCCATAAATATACCCTCATTACTTTATCAACACTACTGCAACAGTTTCCTGTTTTGGCAAAATTCCTTTGCTCAAAGACCTTAAATGGTTCATTTCCTAACAATACATTTAAGTTCCTGACAGGGCATTCAAAATCCTCTAATTTGTCTTTCCTATATTACCTCTGATAATTCACCTTCATGAAACTCTTATTCTGATCACATGGGCCTTCTATGTAGCCTAAGTAGAAATCCTATATTTTCCTATATACTTTCATTTGCTGGTGATATTTATTCACTCTCTAGAATCTGTTTTTAACTTCCACTTAGTCAACAAAAGTAAGGGCTGGCAAATGTTTTCTGTTGAAGGCCCAGTAGAAAATACTTTAGGTTGGTGGGGCATATGACTTCTACTGCAATACTCAACTCTCCTATTGTACCACTAAAGTGGTTATAGACAATACATAAAAGACTGAGGGTGGCTGTGTTTGAATAAAACTTTATTCACAGTAACAGCCAGTGGGTGAAATCTGGTCTAAAGGTCATACTTTATGGACTCTTGAACTAAAGGAAAAGAAAGAAATACATACTACTAAGCAGAAATGAAAACAACCACTAAGATAAAAAGAAAGTTGGTAGAGAATATTAGCAGGAAATCCAATGTTGGGCAATAATGAGATTTAGCTTCCTCTTAATAATAAATAGTGAAGAAAATGAAGGTTAAAGTAGGTTTAGAGAGAGAATGAAATCATAATTACATTTCCTAATGTCCTATCTTGAATTGAGGACATCTATTTTCTGAAGCTAGCACTAAGACAACACAAGTTGCTCACATCGGAGTGTGACACCCAATTTCAATAGGATACTGATATTTTATTTTGGTAGTTGTTGCTACCCGTCTCCACCCCTCAGTCCCACTCAGTGCTTCTCCCTAGAAGTAGAGGAAGTAGAAGAAGTAGAAGAAGTAGAGGAAGTGGTGGAATGTGTTAATAAGGCTAACCAATGTTTTTGAAGACAATTTTTGAATTTTTAAAACAAGTCATCATTGGAGTGCCTGGTTGGCTCAGCCGGCAGAGCATGAGACTCTTGATCTTGGAATCATGAGTTCAAGTCCCATGTTGGGCATAGAGATTACTTAAGAAAATAAACAAACGAATCACAATCATGGCAGAAGGTTGGGGTTCACAAACCAGGCAACTGCAGACTACAATTAAAATACAGGGTGGCACTCTCACCACTCTTGTTCAACATAGTATTAGAAGTCCTAGCAACAGCAATCAGACAACAAAGAGAAATAAAAGGTATCCAAATTGGCAATGAAGAAATCAAACTCTCTCTCTTTGCAGATGACATGATTCTTTATATGGAAAACCCAAAAGACTCCACCCCCAAACTACTAGAACTCATACAAAAATTCAGCAACGTGGCAGGATACAAAGTCAATGTACAGAAATCAGTGGCTTTCTTATACACTAATAATGAAAATACAGAAAGGGAAATTAGAGAATTGATTCCATTTACGATAGCACCAAGAACCATAAGATACCTGGGAATAAACCTAACCAAAGAGGTAAAGGATCTGTACTCGAGAACTACAGAACACTCATGAAAGAAATTGAAGAAGACACAAAAAGATGGAAGACCATTCCATGCTCTTGGATTGGAAGAATAAACATTGTTAAAATGTCTACACTGCCTAGAGAAATCTATACTTTTAATGCCATTCCGATCAAAATTCCACCGGTATTTTTCAAAGAGCTGGAGCAAATAATCCAAAAGTTTGTATGGAATCAGAAGAAACCCCGAATCACTAAGGAAATGTTGAAAAACAAAAATAAAACTGGGGGCATCACGTTATCTGATTTCAAGTTTTACTACAAAGCTTTGATCACCAAGACAGCATGGTACTGGCATAAAAACAGACACATAGACCAGTGGAACAGAGTAGAGAGCCCAGACATGGACCCTCAACTCTATGGTCAAACAATCTTCGACAAAACAGGAAAAAATATACAGTGGAAAAAAGACAGTCTCTTCAATAAAAGGTGCTGGGAAAACTGGGCAGCTATACGTAGAAGAATGAAACTCGACCATTCTCTTACACCATACACAAAGATAAACTCAAAATGGATAAAAGACCTCAACGTGAGACAGGAATCCATCAGAACCCTAGAGGAGAACCTCTTCGATATCAGCCACAGCAACTTCTTTCAAGATATGTCTCCAAAGGCAAAGGAAACAAAAGCAAAGATGAACTTTTGGGACTTCAACAAGATCAAAAGCTTCTGCACAGCAAAGGAAACAGTCAACAAAACAAAAAGGCAACCCACGGAATGGGAGAAGATATTTGCAAATGACAGTACAGACAAAAAGGTTGATATCCAGGATCTATAAAGAACTCCTCAAACTCAACACACACAAAACAGAAAATCATATCAAAAAATGGGCAGAAGATATGAACAGACACTTCTCCAGTCAAGACATACAAATGGCTATCAGACACATGAAAAAATGTTCATCATCAGTAGCCATCAGGGAGATTCAAATTAAAACCACATTGAGATATCACCTTACACCAGTTAGAATGGCCAAAATTAACAAGACAGGAAACAATGTGTGTTGGAGAGGACGTGGAGAAAGGGGAACCCTCCTACACTCTTGGTGGGAATGCAAGGTGGTGCAGCCACTTTGGAGAACAGTGTGGAGATTGCTCAAGAAATTAAAAATAGAGCTTCCCCATGACCCTGCAATTGCACTCCTGGGTATTTACCCCAAAGATACAGATGTCATGAAAAGAAGGGCCATCTGTACCCCAATGTTTATAGCAGCAATGGCCACGCTCGCCAAACTATGGATGAATGGATAAGGAAGATGTGGTCCATATACACTATGGAGTATTATGCCTCCATCAGAAAGGATGAATACCCAACTTTTGTAGCAACATGGACGGGACTGGAAGAGATTATGCTGAGTGAAATAAGTCAAGCAGAGAGAGTCAATTATCATATGGTTTCACTTACTTGTGGAGCATAACAAATAGCATGGAGGACAAGGGGAAATGGAGAGGAGAAGGGTGTCGAGGGAAATTGGAAGGGGAGGTGAACCATGAGAGACTATGGACTCTGAAAACCAATCTGAGGGTTTTGAAGGGGCGGGGGGTGGGAGGTTGGGGGAACCAGGTGGTGGGTATTATAGAGGGCACAGATTGCATGGAGCACTGGGTGTGGTGCAAAAATAATGAATACTGTTACGCTGAAAAAAAATAAATTTTTTTTAAAAAAAGAAACAAAACAAAACAAAACAAAAAAACCAGGGTGGCTCCTTTGATTGGCAAGGTGTTCCAGAAAGGAGTGCTCTTTCAATTCAAACTTTGGTCTGCTTCTTGGCAAATTACTAAAAAAAACACTGCTATTCTTACTTTTTAAAAGAGTAAGTGGCACAAATGAGCTATCTTTATCTTGATTTTTATGTAGAAGTAAAAACTGGAGTAGTACATCCCCCTAAAATGTAAAAAATAGCAACAGATAATGTAGTAGCATGTTATAGTTTAAAAAGAGAAATGACTAGACTAGAAAGTCTAGCCTAGGTTTTAGACAAGCTACCTTGAAACACTTGAGCAATATATTTAATCTTGATGAGCTTTGGTTTCTTCTATTACAATAGGCAAAATGTTGGCTGGATGATCTGCAGTGGCCCTTCCATCTCAAAAATAACAGAATTCAGGGATGTGTGGCTGTCTCAGTCAGTACAGCATGCAACTCTTGATATTGGCATTGTGAGTTCAAGCCACACACTGGGTACAGAGTTAACGTAAATAAATAAAGAGGACATTAAAAGAAATAAACAAACTCAAGTTTAAAATTAACAACTGTTAACTAAGGTGAAATTCATATAACAAAATTAACCATTTTTATTTACCTTTTTAAAAGATTTATTTATTATTAGAGAGAGAGAGTGTGTGAGCATATGTTGGGGTAGGGGGAGAAGAGTAGGCAAAGAGGGAGAGAGAATCTCAAGCAGACTCCTTGCTGAGAGCAGAGCCCAACTCAGAGCTTGATCCTATGACCCTGAGATCATGACCTGAGCCAAAATCAAGAGTTGACACTTAAACAACTGAGTCACCCAGGTGCCCCAAAATTAATCATTTTAAAGTGAACAATTCAATGTCATTTAGTATATTAACAGTGTTGTATAACTAAGTTTTGAAACATTTTCATCATGCCCAAAAAGAAACCCCTACTCATTAAAAAGTTACTCCTAGCTACTGGCAACTGTTAATCTGTTTTTTGTTTCTATGGATTTCTGTATTCTGGTTTTTCATATATCATACATTATATGATCTTTTATATCTGGCTTCTTTCACTTAGCATAACATTTCTGAAGTTCATGTTATAGTATGTTGTATATTTATTACTTGTATATTTATATTTTGGCTGAATAATATTCCATTGCAAAGATATTTCAAAATGTGTCTATCTATCTGGTTAGGGACATTTGGCTTGCTTCCATAAGTCATTTTTTCCACAATACTTTTAGAAGCAATAAATAATATACATGTACATATCAAAAGTGTACTTCAAAGACAGGAAAGAGCTAAACAGTCAATAAATGCACTTATGCTGACCCTGGCATCTTCTCCTCTGTGCTGCCAGTATGTCAAAAGGAAAGGATTGCATTTAGACTTGAGTAATTTCTTTATTGCTGAAGCCAACTCTGATTGCTACCTGATTTGTATACAACCACTCACAACAGTAGCACAAGAAGTAAAAAAGGTATAGATAACTCATGACACTAGCTATGAAAACTTTATGATACTAAAAGATACTGAAAGTTTGTATGTTAATGAAATATTATTTTTCAGATCATATATTACTTAGACATTGTCTTCTGGCTATTACTAAGTTATATGATTTGTTACAGGTCTTAAGTGACTAAAATATATTTTTAATACTGATATAGGACAGTAGTTTTCTTTCTTTTTTTAAAAAGAATTTATTTATTTATTTGACAGAGAAGGAGAGAACATGAGCAGGGAAGCAGCAGAGGGAGAGGGTGAAGCAGGCTCCCAGTTAAGCAGGGAGCCCAATGCGGTGCTTGATCCAGGACCCTGAGATCATAACCTGAGCTGAAGGCAGCCAACCACTTAACTGACTGAACCAACCAGGCACCCCTAGGACAGTAGTTTTCAAAGTGTAATTCCTGAATCATAAGGTTCTTACCACTAGAAACATGGTAAAAATGAAAAACAGGTCCCAACCCAGACCTATGCAATCAGAACCTGTGGGTCTGTTTTTACAAGCCCTTCAGGTGATTTTCATGCATGTTAAAATATGAAAAACACAGATCTAGAACAATATAAAAGAGCCATTCATTATCCTTAAGACTCTTATCCAACATAGAGAAACTAACAAACTTTATGAAAATGGCAAAAGAGGACCCACTAAAAATATAAAACCTGTCTGTAGTGGAAGAAAAATCGGTTGTAGCTTTTAGTTCTAAGAGGTAACTCTAATATTATCTAGATAAAAAATTAGGATTAATTCAAGGTATGTTTCCTGAGACCAGGGAAACAAAAGCAAAAATAAACTACTTGAAACTCATCAAAATAAAAAAAGTTTCTGCTCAGAAAAGGATATAACAAAACTAAAAGACAACCTACTGAATGGGAGAAGATAATTGCAAATGACATATCTGATAAGGGGTTAGCATCCAAAATATATAAAGAATTGATACAACTCAATACCAAAAAAACCCTCAAATAATACAATTTAAAAATGGGCAGAAGACATGAATAGACATTTCTCCAAAGAAGACATACAGTTGACCAACAGACAAATGAAAAGATGCTCAACATCACTCATCATTAGGGAAATGCAAATCAAAACCACAATGAGATATCACTGCACACCTGTCAGGATGTCTAAAATCAAAACCACAAGAAATAAGTGCTGGTGAGGATGTAGAGAAAAAATAACCCAAAATACACTGTTGGTGGGAAAGCAGATTGGCACAGCCACTGTAGAAAACACTATGGAGGGTCCTCAAAAAATTAAAAACAGAACAACTGTATGACCCAATAATTATTACTGGATATTTACCTAAGGAATATTAAAAATGTAATTTAAAATGATATATGCACGTTTATAGCATATGTTTATAGCAGCAGTACTTATATTAGCCAAGTTACAGAAGCAGCCCAAGTGTCCGATGACAGATGAATGGATAAAGATGTGGCATATATACACAATGGAATATTATTCAGCCATAAAAAAGAATGAATTCTTACTATTTGCAAGAACATGGATGGACCTAGAAGTACATTAGGCAGAATAAATCAGTCTCAGAAAAACAAATAACATATGATTTCACTCATATGTAGAATTTAAGAAACAAAACAAAGGGGAAAAAAAAAGAAACAAACCCCAAAACAGACTCATAATTATACAGAACAATCATATGGTTATCAGAGGGGAGCTGAGTGGAAGGATGGGTAAAATAGTGAAGGGGATTAAGAGTACACTTATCTTAATTAAAAAAAAAATTTTAAAAAAGAGTACACTTATCTTGATAAGGACTGAGTAATATACAGAACTGTTGAATCACTGTATTATACACCTGAAACTAATATAACACTTTATGTTAACTACAGTGTAATTAAAATAATTTTTACCAAAATTAGTTTACCTATAACTATGACACTGATCTAAGCCCAGTCACTCTACTATTATTTTGTCCATTTATTGGATTTCCAAGTTGTTTCTCTTGAAAAGAAGGTTCTGCAGTTAAAATATTTAAAATTAAACCTTAAAGGGGTGCCTGGGTGACTCAGTAGGTTAAGCCTCTGCCTTTGGCTCAGGTCATGATCTCAGGGTCCTGGGATCAAGCCCTGCATTGGGCTCTCTGCTCAGCAGGAGGCCTGTTTCCCCTCTTTCTCTGCCTGTCTCTCTGCCTACTTGTGATTTCTCTCTCTGTCAAATAAGTAAATAAAATCTTAAAAAACAAAACAAAAACAAAAAACAAAAAACCTTAGAGAGATTGGATTGGTGTACTTGTCCAAGGTCATACAACTAATGATTTGAGGAGGCACTAGAATTCTAGTATACTACCTCATATATTTGCTTATTTGTTTATATTCACTCATGTTATGTTCTATAAATAATGAGACAACTTAAGAAAATAAAAGATCAAGGAAAATAAAACTCAGATTAGGTTAAGTTTGGGGGTAAAATGAAATACACAACACAGAACTCTTGAATTCATTCTGAACCTAGTTCTAAGTTTCTTGATAGCCAAAGCAAAAAGTAAGACATCCAGTTATCGGGCTTTCATTCGTGAAGAGATGAAAAATAACATTTTTGTATGAGAAAAAAATTTTAAAAGATTTTGTTTGAGCAGGGGAGCAACAGGGAGAGGGACAGGAAAAGCAGGGAGTGCAACATGGGGCTCCATCCCAGGACTCTGAGATCATGACCTGAGCCAAAGGCAGATGCTTATCTGACTGAGCCAGGCACCCTGAGAAACATTTGGTTTTAAAACATACTTCTTATAAGGTGCATAACATATAGAACACTAATTAATATAGAAGACTGTGCTGTCTGCAACAACTTCTCAATAGCTAGTTCAGTCTATTTATTGTAACATTCTTCAGTGAAAGACTATAGCCTTGATATCAACACAACTCAGTGAAAGCAATGCAGGGGGGAGAAAAGACCAAGAAAATAGTTCTCTGATATCTAAGCATAAAACCTGGAGTTTTTAGAGTAAGGACAGACTCTATGTTCCTTACTTAATCCTCTCTCAGTATCAATTCTCCAAAGCAGGGTGAGAAAACAGTTGAAGAGTAGACAATTTGAGGCTGTACTTTCTCTAAGAGTCTTCTTCTCATTTGGTACATATTCTATAACACCAGGCCACCCATTCTATTATATAAAGAATAATCAAATTATTTGTCATGGAAATCTGCTCAGTGGTAAAATCCTTATGATTTACATTAGGTAAATGTCAATATAAGAAGATATACATTACTGTTCTGTAATACAATTTGCTCAAAGATACTTTCACCAACTATTCTAGGTAGTGCTACAATGTACTCAAATTTGTCACTTTTATATGGCTTTATTTATTTTTAAACATAGCATTCATCACTACCTAATGTTACATTATACATTCACTTATTTATTTTATTTGTTCTCTCTTCTATTGTAATGTAGTATCTAACAGGGCAAGAACATCTGTTTTATTCATTATTGCATCCCTAGAGCAATGCCTGGCAAGTAGTTAGAAAAATATTTAAAGATTTTTTTTGAATGAATGAGTTTACTTAGACTGCAGAGAGGGGTAGAAAAAGAGATGGTATAAAGTTAAAACATACTAATCTGAGAACAACAGTTAGCTGAAGCAATGGCTGCTACGTATGTCTTATCTCTCTCCAAGACCAAATGGAACAAGGATGGAAAAATAAATCTACAAAAAACACGCCCTCAGCATAACTTGAAGACAAAGACAATGCCCAAACATCAAAATAACTACAACTGAAAAAGGAAAAACCACCAAGTTCTGTTGTAAGATCACTTACATTCATGTCTCACCACCACACTATCATGAGGCCTTGTGGAGGGCAAAGGTAGTTTGAGTAAAACTGTTGGGTAAAGAGAATTTGGTAACTGGGCCTAAGGTCAAACTAAAACTACTGTCAGAAAGATAATATCCAGGAGCGCCTAGGTGGCTCAATGGTTAGGCCTCTGTCTTCAGTTCAGGTCATGGTCTCAGGGTCCTGGGATTGAGCCCCTCCATGGAGGGAGCCGGCTTCCCTCTCTGTCTTTGCCAGCCTCTCTGCCTACCTGTGATCTCTTTCTCTCTGTATCCAAATAGATCCAAGGAGGAAATTAAAAGTACATTACTTTAAAGCGATATTCTTTAAAATGTACATTTTCTGAGGAAGAAAAAAAAAGAAGCCTCTTTGGCAACTGAACAATGAAGATGAAAAGAAGGAAATGGAAGTTTTAAGAGTTTTGAAAGAGAACACAAAGTTGGAGAACTCACAATCCCTAACCTATCCCAGAAGAAAAACACAACAAAAACAACTGCTATCTCCACTCCACAAAACAAATCCACCAAAGAATCTGCACTTTGATATACTAATGGAAGAGGGTACTGTTTTTACTAGGAATCATTTAAAGACCGTAATACAGCCCCCCCACCACCACCACCTCCACATATACATACCCACACTGAACAAGAGAAAGAGTAACAGATAACTACCAAGCATCAGAAATGAAAATCAATACTTATCAACTGAGGAAACTCCATCAGGGAAAATCAATCTAAGGCAGAAGAAAATAACAAGGCAATACCAAAAATGGAATGAAATATAGTCAAACAAGCATCTGAAGATATGAAAACCCTTCATGAATCTGAAATTCCAAAATTAAGAACAGAAATAAACAAAACAACTGAAAGAGAGTTGACTGAACTCAGCAAAGAGAAAGGAAGACAGAGATAAAATCAGTTCAGAATAAACTACAGGGTGCCCAAAGAAGAATAAACTCAAATGAAAATTTAATAAGGGACACTGAAGAAAGGCAGGAAACTAAAAGAGAATGAAAATGAGATAATAAGGAAGAAAAAAAGAGTCAGAGAAGAATAATGGAATATAAGATGGAATATGGATATCCCATATTCCAAATTCCAAATATGGATATTCCAAATAATGGAATAATGGAATATAAGACATGGTAAAGAGGAACAATATTCATACTGTTTGAGTACCCCCCCTAGTAGAGGGGGACAAAGTTAATATTTAAAACCAATACCCCACCCAAATTTTAAGAAATAAGACTTGAATCTAAACACTGAAAGGGCTCACTGGATACCAGGAAAATGAACCCCTAATGAGCAACTTGTAGATGTTATCAGAGTGAAACTATTACAAATCAAGAATAAAAACCAAACCTCCAGGAACAACAGTCAAATAATGTATAAAGGCGAAATAATTTGACTGGTATTAGACTTTTCAAAACCAACATATGACCATGAAACAAATGAGCAGCGAATTTTTAAAAATTCAAAGAAAGAGTAAACTAAAGATTTTTATATCCAGGCAAGTTTTCCTTTAAATACAATGACTAGAATAACAGATTTCAATACACAGAATTTAGGTAATTCCTGTGCCCATGAGTTGTTTTGAGGAATCTATCAGAGGAGGAGTTTTGAAATGATGGTAAACATTTAAAAATATATACATTTACATGTATGGCTAAAATAAAAATAGAGGTAAGGGTAAAAGAGTAAAGTACAAATTTTATATGTTAGGAAAAGAAGAAATAATGTAAGTAACTAAAAGTAAATGTAACTAAAAATGATACAGAAGGCAACAGAATAAAATAAAGGGCTGTTGTATACACAATAGATGAGAGTTAAAGCATACCAACCCAGATACACTAGACAGTATGAAAGATTAAGTAAAATAACAGGACACTTAGAAAAGGTCAAGTAAGTGTAAGCAAGGGGCCTGGGTGGCTCAGTAAGTTGAGCAGCTACCTTCAGCTCAGGTCATGATCTCAAGGTCCTGGGATTGAGTTCCGTGTTGGGCTCCCCACTCAGTGGGGAACCTGCTTCTCCTTCTCCCTCTGACTCTCCTCTCTACACACTCTTGCTCTTTCTTTCATTTTTCTCTAATAAGTAAATATAATCTATTTTTAAAAGGTTTAAGTATAAAGGTAACCACTAAAACAAAAATATAAGCCTTTCTCAATAAACACAGACCACTTTTTTTAAAATTTAAAAACAAAATCGTGTTTTTCATAAGCAAACTTGTTGAATGAACTGAGAACATTCACAAAGCCATTTCTCGGGGCACCTGGGTGGCTCAGTGGGTTAAAGCCTCTGCCTTTGGCTCAGGTCATGATCCCAGGGTCCTGGGATCGAGCCCCACATCGGGCTCTCTGCTCAGCAGGGAGCCTGCTTCCCTTCCTCTCTCTGCCTCTCTCCGCCTACTTGTGATCTCTCTCTCTGTCAAATAAATAAATAAAATCTTAAAAAAAAAAGTCATTTCTCTTGTCTTTAAGAAGGACTGTATTTGCTCCGCGAGCAACAAATACTACTGTTAGTGGCAAATAGTAGGTGATTAAAGAATGTATAAGAAATGAGACTCTTCATGTTTGGCCAAATGTTGGCAGTACGTTATTTTTATTTAGAAATGCTGCTGAAAGAAATGCTATAATTTGCTCTAATCAAATGGAATATTACCTATCTCACACCATAAAATATTACTGATTCTTAAATACTTATATAAATGGATTACATTATTTATTCATTTATTATAACTTCATTTATTATAACTAAAATCATAAGATGTTTCAAGCTAAAGAAGATTTTGGGATCATTTTCTTGAATCCCACCAGGAGAAAACCAGACAAACATCAACCAACTGACTTGCCCAAGGATCAAAAACAAAATAAAAACAAAGAAGTATGTTTCTAGGCAGAGATGAAAGGTATTGAAATCTTTGGCCTTTTGGATTATTTTGAATAGGAGATTGAAGTTGGAATACTGGATCAAAGATTTATATTTCTCTAGCATTATGGAAATAACTGAAACCATTAAAGCTTAAGTTAGGCTCTGAAGCTTTGTTCTAATTGTGGCAGTGTATTCTGGAGATCATATGCTGCATTGGGATATAATATGGTACCATCTAGAAATAAAGAAAGAATGTAAAAAGACAAAAGATTACATTTTCAACTGCAATTTTCTTCTGTATAATTAAATTTGTGGCTGCTGGTAAATCCCTGGCAATATTTTGTGGGTTAACATAGTTCTATGTTATCATTAATTACATAATATATACCATATGTTGAACCTATTTAGAGTAAGTATTTAAGTATCTTTATAGAACCACACTGATAAAATCAATACTGCAATGAATGCATAAAGAAGTTTTTATTTCCTCAAACATTTTTATCTAATTTGGAAAATCTCTTTTAAAGCATGCTTATTTTTTTTTTTTTACTTACTGAAATATTTTCCAAAATCAGAATTTAAAAAAGGAGAAATTTGAAAAGAAAGAATAAAGGGAAGGAATTTTAAGAATATAGAGTATGATTGGGGCGCCTGGGTGGCTCAGTGGGTTAAAGCCTCTGCTTTCGGCTCAGGTCATGATCCTGGGGTCCTGGGATCGAGCCCCGCATCGGGCTCTCTGCTCGGTGGGGAGCCTGCTTCCTCCTCTCTCTCTGCCTGCCTCTCTGCCTACTTGTGATCTCTCTCTGTCGAATAAATAAAATCTTTAAAAAAAAAAGAATATAGAGTATGATTGGCAAAATAACTCATTTTCAGAACTATTGGTTAAATGCCCTAATGTTTTCAAAAATACAGGCTCAAATATTATACTAAGTTAAAAATGATGTGGGTTATTTGTGATTTAACAAACTTATAAAACTCAAATCATTTTACATGGTTTTATAGAATTTCTTAAAAAAGCATTTCAACCCCCCCTATATTATTCCTACTTACACAAGACTTTTCTCTACCTGACATTTAGTGGTTTCAGTAAATTAGATCGTGTCTCAGGTCTAAAAAAAATCTATGCATTCCATTTTAACTAGATAAAATAGAAATTGGTTTAATTCTGTGAGCTAGCATTTAGTAGTTATACAAAGAACTTAGGTTGATCCATCACACTGTGATCCAACTGGAGAATAATCAGAAAATTATCCTATCCTGCTCTGAGTCTGGCATAGTAACAGCAGCATTTTTAGATCTAGATATATCCCTATTTCAAAAAATGCTATCAAAACCAGGGTGCAGAGGGAAATGATTTCATAACATCAGAATTTGATTCAAATTTAAACATTCCAAAGATTTTTTTCTCATATATGTACATACACACACACACAGTCTGCACCCTTCCTCAAGTCATTATCTCAGCTGAGAATAATTGTCTCCTTTCCTCACTTCTCTAATCTCTACCCAAAATTGATGACCTTCCTTTACTGATATAAATTTGCTGAATTTCTCTGAGTAGTATTGTTTTATGCTTATCAGACAAGCTTTCTCCTAAGTATATTCCAATGTGTCTTTTGACTTGATATCTACCTTTTATATTGTAGAACTCAATATGATTGAAAGGATGATTAAGCATATAAGCAAAGTGTTCTTTTTAATTAATTTTTTAGAGAGAAAAATGAAGTGAGAGGAGGCAGAGAGGAGGAGGAAGAGAGAGAATCCCAAGCAGTCTCCATGCCCAATGTGAGTTTGACACAGGATTCGATCTTACGACACTGAGAATGACCCAAACCAAAATCAAGAGTTGGATGCCCAACCGACTGAATGACCCAGGTGCCCCACATGTAAGGAAAATATTCTATATGAACTTTCTTGCTATAAAATATGTAATTATCTTCTCTGTGATTCAAACTTTTACACTGTAAACTCAGTGGCAGTTCAGTCTTACACTGTTACTTATTAAAGGTCCAGGTAATAAGATCAAGAACTGTACCAACAGCAGCAGCTATACTCTTTAGAGTATTATATGTGCCAGGCTCCTTTCTAAGGGCTCCAAATATATTAACTCATTTAATCATTACTAAAACCTTAAGTGATAGGTACTATTATTACCCTATTTGATATATTTTAAAATTAAAATATGATTAACCAAAAAAAATACGATTAACATACAATGATGTGTTTGTTTCAGGTGAATAGTATAATGATTCACCAATTCTATACATTATGAGGCGTTCATTAAGGTAAGCTTGTGTGTGTGTTAAGAGAAATGTACTCTTTCTTGATACCCTGTATTTCCACCCCTCCTTCCTTGCCACGCCTCTGGAAGCCATCAGTTTGTTCTTGGTACTTAAGAGTGTTTTTCTTCTTTTTTTCTTTTATTTATTTTGTTTCTTAAATTTCACACGTGAGTGAAATCATACAGGATATATCTTTTATGGACATATTTCACATAAGCACTGTAACTCTAGGTTCATCCACATTGTTGCACATTAAAGTATCTCATTCTTTTTTATGGTCGAGTAATATTCCATCACACACACACACACACACACACACACCCCCACCCCTCATTTCTTCTTTATCTATTCATCTATGGATGGATGCTTGGGTTGTTTCCTTATCTTGCCTTTGTAAATAATGCTGCAATACACACAGGGGAATGTATATAATTTTGAATTGTTTTTTTTTGTAGTCTTTGGGTAAATATCCAATAGTGTGATTACTGGACATATGCTGGTTCTACTTTTAAGTTTTTAAGGAAACTCCATACTGTTTTTGACTGGGGCTATGCCAGTTTATATTCCCAATGGGGCATGAGGATTCTCCTTTCTCCACACCTTTGCCATTGTGACAGTGTTAAGTATCTCATTGTAGTTTTGATTTGCATTTCCCTTATGATGAGTGATGTTGATTGTCTTTTCATGTGTCCGTCGTCCACCTGTTTATCTTCTTTCAAAAAAGTGCCTATTTAGGTCCTCTGCCCATTTTGGTGTTGAGTTATATAAAGTCTTTATACATAACCTCTTACTGAATACATCATTTACAAATATCTTCTATTCAGTGGGTTGTCTTTTGTTGTGTTGATGCTTTCCTTTGTTGTACAAAAGCTTTTTCTTTTGGTATAGTTCCAATAGTTTAATTTTGCTTTTGTTTCACTCACCTGAGGAGACCTATCTAGAAAAATGTTTCTATAGCTGGCATCAAAGAAATCACTGCCTATTTTCTAACTGAATAAATATTTTCAGAAAACTTCATCCCAAAACAGTAGAATACACATTCTTTTCACGTGTGGGAATCTTCTCCAAAACAGATCAAATGTTACAAAGAACAAGTCTCAATAAGTTAAAAAAGACTAAAACCATACCATACATATTTTAAGACCACAATGGGATGAAACTAGAAATCAATCACAAGGAAATATCTGGAAAGAACACAAACTCATGGGGGCTAAATAACATACTACTAAACAATGAATAGGTCAACCAAGAAATCAAAGAGGAAATGAAGAATACATGGAGACAAATGAAAATGAAAACACAATGGTCCAAAATCTTTGGGATACAGCAAAAGCTGTTCAAAAAGGGAAGATTATAGCAATAGAGGCCTACCTCAAGAAACAAGAAAAATTTCAAACAATCTAATCTTACAAATAAAGGATAGAAAAAGAACAAATAAAGTCCAAAGCCAATAGAAGGAAGAAAACAATAAAGATTAGAGTGGAAATAAATGAAATAGAGATCAAAAACACAATAGAACAGATCAATGAAGCCGGGAGCTGGTTCTTTGAAAGGAACCAATAAAATTGATAAACTTTTATCTAGACTTACTAAAAAAGAGAGAGAGAGAGAGAAACAGAGAGAGAGAGAGAGAATTCAAATAAATAAAATCAGAAATGAAGGAGGAGAAAAAACAACCAATACCACAGAAATACAAAGGATTTTAAGAGAATATTATGAAAAATTATATCCTAATTAGATAACCTAAAAGAATGGCTAAATTCCTAGAAACATGTAATACCTCAAAGCTGAATCAGGAATAAATAGAAAATTTGAACAGACCAATTACTAGCAATAATATTGAATCAGTAATCAAAAAACTCAGCACCCCCCAAACTAAAGTCCATGTCCAGACAGCTTCACAGGTAAATTTTACAAAACTTTTAAAGAAGATTTAATACTTATTCATGTCAAACTATTCCAAAAATAGAAGAGAAAGGAAAACTCCAAATTCAATCTACAAGGCCACCCCTACCCTAATACCAAAAACAGATAAAGAGGCTACAAAAAAAGAAAACTACTGGCCAATATCTCTGATGAACATAGACCCAAAAGTCCTCAACAAAATATTAGCAAGCTGAATCCCAAAGTACTTTAAAAAGAATCATTCACCAATATCAAGTGGGATTTATTCCACAAATATAAGTGTGGTTCAGTATTTATAAGTCTACCAAAGTGATACATCACATTAACAAGCCAAAGGATAAAAACTGTATAATCATTTAAGTAGATGCAGAAAAAGCATTTGACAAAGTACAACATCCACTTATAATAAAAACTTAGTAAAGTATGTTTAGCGGGAACATACCTTAACATAATAAAGGCCATATGAGAAAAATTCACAACTAAAATTGTACTCAATGGTAAAAAACAGGGAGCTTTTTCTATAAGATTAAGAACATGACAGGGATGTCCACTCTGTTTTCATTCAACACTGTACCAGAAGTCCTAGCAGCAACAATAAGACAAGAAAAAGAAACAACAGACATTAAGTTGGTAAGGAAGAAGTAAAACTTTCACTATTTGCAAATGAACTGATACTATACATAAAAATACCCAAAAGACTCCATCAAGAAAACTACTAGGACTGATATATAAATTCAGTAAAGTCATGGGATAGAAAATTAATATATAGAAATGTGTTGCATTTCTATACCCTAATGATGAAGCAGTAGAAAGAAATTAAGAAAATAATCTCATTTACAATTAGACCAAAAATAATAAAATAACTGGCAATAAACTTAATCAAGGTGGTAAAAGACCTGTATTCCAAAAACCATAAAATACTGAAGAAAGAAACTGAAGATGACACAAATAAATGGAAAGACATTCCATACTCATGGATTGGAAGAACTAATATTGTTAAAACGACCTTAATACCCAAAGAAATCCACAGACTTAACGCAATTCCTATCAAAATTCCCACAATATTTTTCACATAATAAGAACAAATAATATGAAAATTTGTATGGAACCACAAAAGACCCTGAAAGGCCAAAGTAAGCTTGAGAAAGAAGAACAAATGTGAAAGTAGCACAATCCCAGATTCCAATACATAATACAAAGCTAGAATAATAAAAACAGTATGGTACCTGCATAAAAATGACACACAGATCAGTAGAACAGAATAGAGAGTCCAGAAATAAACCCATGTTTATATGGTCAATATACAATGGGAAAAGTTTACAAATGATGCTCAGAAAACTAGACAGCTACATGCAAAAGAATAAAATTGGACCATTTTCTGTAACACACATAAAAACAAACTCCAAATAAATTAAAGACCTAAATGTGAGACCTAAAACCATAAAACTAGAAAATACCCCCATCTATTTGATACTTGAGGGGCGAGGCTCAGATATGTCAAATGACTCATCTAAGATCACATATTTGCTAAGTGGTAGAATCAGGCTATAAATCTGGACTGTTTTAGCCTATAAGATTAGCCATGTTGTTATTTTTCTAACAACTATTCCTTCCTAAACTGAAGTACAAATTCACACAAGAGAATAATCTTTTTTTTTTTTCCAAGGTTTTATTTTTTATTTGACACAGAGAGAGAGAGAGATCACAAGTAGGCAGAGCAGCAGGCAGAGAGAGAGAGAGAGGAGGATGCAGGCTCCCTGCTGAGCAGAGAGCCTGATGTGGGGCTCTATCCCAGGGCCCTGGGATCATGACCTGAGCCGAAGGCAGAGGCTTGACCCACTGAGCCACCCTGGTGCCCCCAAGAGAATATTCTTAATAGCCAATAATAATACATTTAGCATGTGCAAAAACTAGGTTCAAATCAGTTTAATTACTATAAAATACTATAAAAATGGCTTACTATAAAATATTTACACCTAACCCTTTCCTAAATCAAACTGCATTATTTTCAAGAATATTATTTATTTTGAGGGCTTTTAATTTTTCATCAAGCTATGATAATCAATGTTTACAAAACCACTTTAAAACTATAAGGCAACAATTTGAGATGCATGGACGGACCTGGAGGATATTATGCTAAGTGAAATGTTAGACTGAGAAAGACAAATAAGATATGATTTTACTCATACGTGGAAACTACAAAAAAACAAATGAATAAACAAACAAAAAGCAGAATCAGAACTGTACGTGTAGTAGAGTACTGACTGCCAGAGGGAGGACTGATAGGCCAAATGGGTGAGGGGATGGGAGATACAGGGTTCCAGTTATGGAATGACTAAGTCACGAGAATAAAGCACAGCACAAGAATATAGTTAATGACATTGTAATAGTGCTGCATGGTGAAGGATGATAGCTACACTTCTGAGAGTAATATAGTATAAAGTTGTCAAATCACTATGTTATTATACACCTGAAATTAATATAACATTGTGTATCAATTATACTTTAAAAATTAATTTTAAAAAGTATAAAAAAAATACAAGGCAACAATAGGGCTCTTCTAAAACTGCAAAACTAATCCTGGTTAGGAAGCATTCTGAATAAGGGGTTCCACACAATAAAAAAAGATCCAATGGCAGCCATGACATAAGGCACAACTTGATAAGCTTAAATATAATAAATAGTGCATCACAGATTTGTGAAAAGTGAATACTTATCAGGAATAAAAAGTGTTTATTGTTCCTGAGAAACATAATAACAAGGATGCATTATCAAGGGCATAGCCTGTGCTGGCAGGATTACATTTCTTATTTCTAATTTCATCCAAACCCTGAGAGGGTTGGATTTATTATGTCATGTTACAGATAAAGAAACTAAGAACCAGAATGGTTAAATAACTGCCTTCTGACAAGTAGCTAGTAAGTACATGACTGAACTGGGACCTAAACTCAGGTCTAACCTCAAAGGCCATAATCCTCATCACTCTGTGTCTCTCAAGGCAATAGATTTTCATTAAAGGAATATATACATATTTACAATAAAGTTTTAAAAACTTATGGAAAGCAGCTCCTGTTTAATATTAATTAATGATGTACATTAATTTCAACACACTAATCAAAATGGAAGACTGGTATCTGTGGATGTACACCCACAGATTTCTGATTTCCTACTCTCTTCTACTATCTACTGTAGCACCACTATCACAATATCTTTATTACTTTTTTATAATTTCATTGCTCTTTATTAACTTCTTCCATCTTGCTTGTCTTTTTTTTTTTTTTAAGTTTTTTTTATTTATTTGTCAGAGAGAGAGAGAGAGAGAGAGTGAACACAGGCAGACAGAATGGCAGGCAGAGGCAGAGGGAGAAGCAGGCTCCCTGCGGAGCAAGGAGCCTGATGTGGGACTCGATCCCAGGATGCTGGGATCATGACCTGAGCCAAAGGCAGCTGCTTAACCAACTGAGCCACCCAGGCGTCCCTTGCTTGTCTTTTTTTTAAGATTAACTTATTTGAGAGAGAGACAGAGAGTGGGAGGGAGGAATAGAGGGAGAGAATTTCAAGCAGACTCTCTGCTGAGAGCAGAGTCAGACATGGGGCCCAATATCCCCACCCATGAAATCATGACCTGTGCCAAGACCAAGAGTCAGACACTTGACCATCTGAGCCACCCAGGGATGCTCATCCAAGAGTCAGACACTTGACCATCTGAGCCACCCAGGGATGCTCATCTTGTTTGTCTTTAAGATGGTCTTAAATACTAATGATTCTTTTAATTTCCCAAAACATTTAAGAATCCATTTGTCAATTTACACATAGACACAGTGCTACTTAGGATTTTCCCCAGAATTCCACTGAATCTACAGATGAGACTAAGAAGTGATAATTACATCTTTACAAGATTGAGTCTTCTAACTCATTATTATCTTAAAAATGTATCTTTGTTTATTTAAGTCTTTATGTTTATAATTTTTTTTTCACAGAGCTCTTATACAGAGCTCATGAGATATCAGATACAATTAGTGCCCGAAAGTAACAAAATTTACTGGGCTGTAGTGAATTCTTATCTTTGACCTTAACAAATAATGAAATAGTGTTTTCCAAAGTATTTAAGAGTTACTAAATTTAATCCTGGGCAGCATTTGGAAGTGTTAAACTTTTAAACAGTCTTTTCCTTTATGTTTTTGGTGTCCTGCTCGAGAAATCATCCCTTATCACCAAAGTCTTACACAGATATTCCTCAATGTTACCTTCAAGAAGCTCTTTTACTTTAACTTAAATATTTAGATTTATAGTTCACTTGAAATTGCTTTTTGTGTGTGATATACAACAGAAATTGTTTTGTTCTTTATTTTCTTTATAAAAAAGTAATTATCCAGCACTACTAGTTGAATTACCAACTATTTCTTCACTGTGGTTGCACTGCTATTTCATAAACCAAGTTACTATGTATGAGGGGTGTGTCTTTGTCCTCACCAACTATTTCAATAGTCTGTCTACCACTGTGCCAATAGCACATTGTCTAAATGTAAACTGTAAAATATTTGCACATATGGTAGTATATCTCCCACCTTACCTTTACTGTGCTTCTTTAGGAGTTTCATAATTATTTTGGCTTTTTGCCATTCCACGGAAACTTATGGTAAAGGTCCCGAGAATCTTATTTGCATGTTTATTGGAATGGCATTGGCTTTATGGCTATGCATTGGAAGAACTGAAACTTTAAATGACATTACATTTTTTTACTTTATGAAAGTATTATAAGAATGACAGTTTTGATATTAGACTTAAGATTTAGTAACCAAAAATAAGAGCAGTTCATCAATAGCTGAAAGTCACTAGAAACTATGGCAAATTTTCCCTAGATGTCACCAAAGTTTAAAGGAAAGTAAACATGATATAATATTCTTGAGGATAATCACAAGAAAACATAAAGTTATTTTGTATTTGTGTTACAGCATTCAGACCATTAAATAAAATAATGCATATTTATGATAAGGAAAAATTCTGCTAGTATGGAACACATTCCTAACCCCTTCCTTATATGAACTTCCTATAAAATGGTTTAGAAAAAAACACATCTTCTTCATACACAGAAAAATCAAAAGGGGACCAGCTGTACACGGATAAAAGAAAAAGTAAACTCTTAAAATAAATGACACATGAAAGACATATATATCCACATATTTATTTTTATAAAATATATAAAAATTCATAACAGAATACAAATAGACAAATTTCATGAAGCAAAGATCCCTATTAATCAGAGATATGAAGCCATGGAGAAGAAATAATGATAGACATTAACAAGGGATATATACTGGGTTCAAAGAGAAATGTAAAAGAAAAAAAACTAGAATAGAAACAGACACAAAACATTAGTTAACAATGTAGTAAATGAAATAGAGGCAGGATGGGGTGGGTAGAGTAAGCAAAATGATTTGGGAATTAATGAAAGTAACAAAATAATAAGAAATTAGCAGAACCACTGAGAATATTTAGGGCAGTGAAAATACTATGTATGACACTATAACGATGAATACATGCCAGTATACATTTGTCTAAATCCACTGAATATAGAACATGAAGAGTGAACCCTATCGTAAACTACTGACTTTTGGTTATTATGATGTGTCGATGTAGGTCCATCATTGTGATAAATTGTGATAAATGTGATAAATTATGATAAATGAGCAACTCTGCTGGAAGATGTGGATAATGCTTGTGTGAGGGCAGGGGGATGTGGGAAATCTCTGTAGTTTCCTCTGAATTTTGCTGTCAACCTAAAACTGCTTTTAAAAAAGAAAATATGTAAAATAAATAAGTGCGGAATTTACAAAAAAAAAAAACTCTAGACACAAAACAAGTAAATCTATAAGAATGATATTCCTCAATTAGAGTAATAAAATAGATCACAAAAAGTTGAAAATGTACTAGAAGATAACTGTGTTCATCTTAAATGAAATTTCTATTCATAACCTTTCAATAAGCAAAAATAACAAGGAAAGCAAATAAAATAACACATTACCATTTCTTTCAGCTTTAGTAAGGGAAAGTATTCGGGGAAGAAATGAATAAAAAGATAAAACTACTGCAGAAATAAATGACAAAATGTTCAAGAGAGATTACATTCATATGAAAATATAATACCCGACACTGAAGAAATTAAGGCAAACAACAAAGAGAATAAATTGAGATAAGAAAGAAAAAGGACCAGAGAGAAAGTGGATGAAATCGAAGACAGGCAAAAAAGATCCAACATATGCACACTTATAGTACCAAGAAATATAAAACAACTGGATAGAAATAATATTTCAAATATCAGAAAAATTTCCAAAATGAAAGAAAATTGAATCATTATATTTAAAAGACTTAAGACTGTGTACTGAGGAAAACTGACCACAAATAATAAAATGTGAGGCATATCCTGGTAAAATTATTAGACTTTAATGATAAAATATTCTCAGAGCCTCTAAACAAAAAGATACAATTATTCATAAGGGTAAGAAAATTAGGCCAGTATAAGAATTCTCAAGAGCTATATATAAAAGAAGAGCTACTATATAAGAGAAGATAATACTAGAGCAATAATTTTATGAAATAAAGTCAAAGATTTTGTATCCAGCCAAGCTGTTCTTCAAATATAAAAGTTATAGGAAACTTATAGAAAACAGGGAATAGTATCTACATGTGCTCCCTTCCTGAGTAATCTATTAGAAGATAAGTTTCATCCAGGCAAGAGATGATTGGGGAACACTCCAAGGACTGTTAATGAGGATTTACTATGTGTAATTACAGAACTATAATTATAAATTAAAAGGATGGGAGGAAGGATCATTTATATATATTATATACTCTGAGAAAACAGAAATGATGTAATGTAATTTAAAAACTGAGAGAAGGGAGAAAGAAGTAGAGGAACACTAGTGACTACTGTATAGGTAATAAGTGGGGATTAAAGGATGCCATTTAAAACTGGTAGACCAGATTGCAAACTGTTAAGAAAAAAAGGAATAAGGAACTATAAAAGGAATAACTAAAAGTTCACTATAGAAAAGATACACAAACCTTTCAAAATAAAAACAGCACAGAAACACACCACATGGAGAGAAAAACTGCATACACAATACATTCAGTAACTACCAATAGATAGCATGACAGAGTTGAAGCTAAATAGTGGCCTGTTAAAAGAAAATAATTTTTTCCTTCTTTTTTCTTCTTTCTTTCTTTCAAGAGAGAAAGCATGCACATATGTGGGATGGGGGCAGGGCAGAGGGCAAAGGGGAGAGAGAAACTTAAGCAGCCTCCATGCCCAGCTGGAGCTCTTATCTCACATGACCTGAGCCTAAATAAAGAATTGGACGCTTAACTGACTGAGCCACCCAGGTGTCCCTGAAGGAAAATAATTTTCAAATTTCCTCAGGAAGAAAAAGCAAACTTTCTGATATATAGCAAAGACACACAAACAGAGTGATTCAAAGTAGCTAGAAGAGACAAAGATAAACCAGGCCAATCAGAACAACAATTAACAACAACAACAACAAAACCCTGAAGTTGCAATCCTTTTACAAAGATAGGAGAAAGCTCTGCTGAAACAAAACCTACATCTATAGCTGGAAAGAATGTAACATTGACATGTAACAGTTAAGAACCAGGCATACCCTAGTAAAGGTAAGAAATTCAAATGACAAAAAGACGACTTTGGTGAACCAGCAAAAAGATCAAGTAATTTATAAGGATGGAGGATGGGACAGAATCAGTCTATTCTCATAAACTCAACAAATGTTTATAAGGTATATACTAAGGAGTGAGTCCTAACCTAGACTCTCAGAATTCAGCAGTTAACAAATCAGACCAAATCCCCTGATTATTGATTTGGCATTTGGTTGGATAAAGACAGACACAAAGAAATAAAACAAGGATTATATCTATTAGGTAGTAAGAAAGTGAAGCTAGAGAAGAGAACAGAGTTACCAATGAAGAGGAAAGAAATATATGTGAGTGCTCAGACTATTCAAAGCATCACATAAAGCCACAAGATAATGAAGCAATGGGAATCATCTCAAGGAAAATCTAGCAAAGAATTTTATATCTGACTGAAGTGTCAATTAAGTGTAAGTGAAATAATAAAATGATTGAACGTAAAATACCTTGAGGTATACAGTTTCTGTGTGATTTTTTGAGAAAGTCCCTGAGAATAAATTTAGCAAAACAGAGATGAAGTGACTTAGCTATTATAAACGTCTTGACAATGAATGTTTTTAACTGTTAAGAAAAAGACCAAAAATTGTGAGTGGGTCAGAGTGGTTATTCTTATAGAACAGAATGTAACATTTCCATAAATGTTATAAAGTAGGGCAATAAAGATATATATAAAATACAGTAGTTGAGAGAGGAAGGTGAGAGAGTATGAGATTTCCTTATCTTTTATAGCCTGAGGTCAAAGAGATTCTGAAAAGCTGATAAATCATGTAATTGCAGTTCTAAGTATATGGAGAAGTACAAAGAGAAAGAAACGTTTTGTAAGAAAGAGGAATGAAGAATTCTTCATAAGAATCTATAGTTTAATATCTTAAAAAGCTTTATTTTATATAAAGTTACAAATCTAAAGGTAATTATTAGAATAAAAACACAAGCCTTATAAATTATTGGAAGAAACGCAAACACGTACCAAAGGAAGGGGAGAGCACTGCAAAAGGCAAAAACAAAAACCTCTTATAAAACAGAAAGTATAATTTAAAAAATGACAGAATTCAGCCCACCAAAATATATTTTACGTAATAAACATGGATTCTTGATTCATACAGCATAAATGAATCTGAAATGCATTTAGCTATGAGAAAGAAGACAGCTCCAATAGGCTACATATTATTCGATGATTCTATTTAAATGACACTGTAGAAAATACAAAACCAGAGATGAAAAACTAATTGCTTCCCCAGGATTGTGGATGGGATAGAGATTGTCTCTAAAGGAGCCATACTCTTGAATTTTTAGGGTAGTAGTATGGCTCCGAACAGGTATATCTGTGACTATTTGTAAAAACCCAGAGAACCGTATGTCAAAATGAGTTACTTTTAGGGAATGAAAATGTTAAAATATCAATTAGGATACTGGAAATACTTAGGATGGAATGCCAGCTGTGGTAAGTTAACCTAACTATACAACATATGTATGATACAGTCTTACTGAAGGTGGTAGGAAAGGAGTTAAATTGAACAAAAAGTATTCTGTTTAGATATTATAAGCCTAAAGACAAAAAAAAAAAAAAACCCACCTGTGTATCAACACTGTAATTTGTGAATTTGTTTATCAAAGGAGTATGAAAATAGCAATTTTGAAACTACTTTGCAGGTATACTAGGGTTGAACAAGTTAAGCAAATATATATCAATGAGTACCACCTTTCTCATTATCAGAGAAAAAGGTTACAAATAAGCAAAAAGAAATGCCACACACACACACAGGAAATAAATAAACTGTGTGCACAATACATGAGCAAATACACAAATATGTTTCCTAGATCTATTTGCTGAGGGAACCCAGAAGCAATGACAACTAGTAGCAAACCTAATATCCAGATATTGGATATTAGAATGATTTAAAATATCATTCTTCAATAAATAGAACCAGGGCTCCTTGGAAGAACAAAGACTTTGAGGTATGGCAAGTATCAAAAGGTAAAGAAGAGTTAAAAAGGGTAGGAGGTACACAACAAGGATACAGAAGCCAGCCTGAAAGAGCTACCAATAGCCAAAGCCTGTATCTGAGCAATAAAATTAGTGGGATATTGGATTATAACCCCCCAAACTAAATAAACGTCCATTATCCATATTGATGTATTTTTTCCAGTTTTATTTAGATATAATTGATATATAATATTGTGTAAGATTAAGTTGCATGACATGATTTAACATATATATTATGAAATTACTATAAATAAGGCTAGTTAATACAAATATCACCTCATAGTTACCTTTTTTTAAAGTGTAGTTAAAACATATAAAGGTGGATAATGGGTACACAGGCGTTGAATATGTTATTCTGTGTACTTTTATGATTTCACATTTTCCATAATAAAATTGTTTGAGAAACTATAGGCTTTTAGAACTGGAAGAGACTTTAAAAATAATCTATTATTCTTCCAATTATAAGAGAAGTGTAGGTCCAGAACATTTATTAAACCTGAATATCAGCAGCAAAACTATGACTAATATTTGAAACCTGATTTTCCATCTACGGCTCTACCTAATACACAATACAGACTCCTTCAGGAAAGATCTATCTATGAACATAGAATATATATCATAAATTTTACTCCTGCCTCTATAGCTAGCTAAAATATTAAAAGCCATTCCGTTAACAATTATCATTAAAAATCAACATGACATGGGGGCATGTGGGTGGCTCAGTGCTTAAGCCTCTGCCTTTAGCTCAGTTCATGATCCTCAGGGTCCTGGGATCAAGCCCCGGGATGGGCTCTCTGCTCAGCGGGCAGCCTGCTTCCCTCTCTCTCTCTGTCTGCCTCTCTGCCTACTTGTGATTTCTTTCTCTGTCAAATAAATAAATAAAATCTTAACAACAACAACAATATGACAGCAATGTCATATTTTTAAGGATCACTAGTTTTGAAGGTTTGGAGAACATAACTTTATTAAAATTGTGTTGAATTGTACACAATTCATACTGTACACCTTAAATTAATATTTCAGTGTATGTTAACTAAGTGGAATTTAAATAAAACCTAAAAAATAAAAAAGTAAACTAAAGGCCATAAAAAAAAGTAAATAACCTTTTAGTTCATTTTTACTTGAGTTTCACACCTTAAAAGAAACATCAAAATTACTCCAAAGACATTCCTACTGAGTGACCTCAAAAATAAGAATGGCAATAAGTCAGTTAAGGCAAAGCCTTTGTCTGAGAGGGTGAGGGGAGGCTCTCTTTCACAGTCATAACTGTACATCTATCTACTTTCTTAAGGGCCTTTTAATAACACTAGCTATAATACCACCTTCTCCCTCTCCCCAGCCAGAATCATTGACCACCTGGGACCCTTGAATAGAAACAGTACTGAATGGAAAAGGGCACTTGAGAAGAGAAGTATAGTTGTACTTTAACAGTGTAATAAAATACAAAAAGTTAAGAGGAGGAAATTGCCTATACAGTGTAGTGAGAACTAATGAGGAAATGTGGTATAAGGGAAAAAAGATGGGGTAGTACCTGAGCTTGAAACTGGCTGTCAGAGACTAATGAGGTATATGACCTCTATCTAGTTCCATAAAGATGACTGTTACCTTATTTAATCGAAATAAACTGGGACTACAAACTCAGTTCTCATGCAAAAATAAATTTTTATATAAATTGTTTAACACATAATTGTAAATAAAAATGAATAATGAGAATACTGTGATTACAAAATATTTGTTATAAAAAATTCAAATAGAGAAAAAGAGTGAAAAGTTATCTATAACCTACTTCCTAGAGATAAAAATGCATAGTTTTACTATCGATTTTTAACTACCATAAAAAGAAAAATTTAATATATTATTATTCTATGAAATTTATTCCAACGCAGCACTGGATGTAGTAAGTAAAAAATTTGCCTCATTCTCTTGGATTCTAAGTATTAATGACACAATCTAGATTGTGAAGACACAATGAAAGCCCTGGAGAAATAAATAATCCATAACCTCAGGTTAACACTTGCTGTGACTTTACGTACTATCAACTCAAGATAGAGGTGTCCAGAAATGGCAGTTCATTGTTTTTCACTGCACTAAGTCTCAAGTATGTAGTAACTCACAGTTTCTTTGATACAGAGTTACAACAGTGATATAGTGTTAGGTTATTCAGAAGGTAAAGGGACCAGTAAAAGTACCCATGAATTTTATTTTAATGCTTAAAGATAGCCACTGTTCTTTCTTTGAGGTCATTTACCTTCACTGAAATAGGATGGTAGATAAAGTAAATGGAAAAAAAAAAAAAAACGTGGATAATTACATTGCTGGATCAATCAATAATTTATACTTACAAAAGATAAAATTTTGATGTATGTATCTTCCTCCTATATTATCTCCTATATTATACTTGTATATTATACATATAGAAACTATATTATACTATCTAAAATTAATCATCTCAAAAAATATATGTACATACAGAGTAATATAGCCATATATATTCATTTATCATTTTACTCTTCTTGGTAAGATCTGCAATTTCATAAATTAGTTTCTTTATCTAGATTTGTTAAATTGGATTGAGGATTTTATTTATTGCATGTAAATAGTACTAAATCACTAGATGTCTCATGCAACACATTAAATGAAGATATGACATTTCAGCTAATGAAGCAAAGGCATTTATCTTGAAATTTTCTTGCTATAGAAAGAGAAACCTTTAAATGTGGCCTTAAGTTTGTAAAAATCAGCAACTTTAATCTATCCACTTTCTTTTGACCTTTACACTCAACCTCAAAAAAATGTTCAGCAACATAAATTTGATCTCAAAAGACTGCTGCAGATCTCATTTTCTGCTGTTTTTCCATTAGGTATTTATGGGACTTGCTAGTGTTACAAGGGACTAGTAAAACGCCAAAGTAATCCTGCAGTTCCTGTGTATGAATTCAGCTTTTCCCTTTGAGATGATAACTTTTTTTTCCCTTGCCAAGGTCTTTTCAGAATTGAGTATAAAACTAAGACTATAGGTGTAATGTTCTTTTTTAAGAGGTAGGATGGGTGAGTCCAGACAAGGCAGAGGGAAAGAACATTAACCAGGGTTAGCAGTTAAACTATTGAAACAAAATAATTTTTTCAAGCCATTAAGGTAGCTTGTTACACATTCGTACTAATTGAAATCACAGCATGATTACATAGGACAGAAACTGAATCCAATGAATTCTGAAGTTTGAAGATCTCAGCTGTGTGCATGCCTTCTCTTAACTACACAGGAAACCAGCTGCTTCCATTTATGAACTGCATTGAACACATGTGCGCCAGTATAGCCATGACATAACACGTAACACTATACTTTCAAATAAGTTTGCCAAGAAGGGGGAGGGTGTACAAATATTTTAGTGAGGCAGAAAACATTATATGTGCTTTTTAAAAATGTTAGTAAGGAAAGAAAAGAACTTCAAGTTGTGTTTCTATTAATGTGCTTCATAATTCATTTTAAGTAATGAAATCAATGAACTTAAAGAAATTGGTTCACTCATTATAAATATAGAAGTGTATCAAAGTCTAAGTCCAACTCAAGTCTGAGACAAAGAGAAATATTCAATTAGTCAATCCTATCACTTACTACAGACAAGGGACTATATTAGCTATAAGATACTGGGCTATGAGACTAAAACTCTCCATAATTTATATAAAACTAGACCAAATTCTGCCCATTTCCCTCATCTCAGTTAACAGAAGTTCCATCTTATTTCCTTCTCAAATATCTTACTTCCGATCCAACAGGAAATTCTTTTATAACTTGTTGCAAATTATAATCTATTCACTCTTTCTATCACTTTCATTGCTAATAACCTAATCCAGTCTACCATATCTCTCAGTTGGATTATTGTAATGTTCCCTAAATTGATTTCCCTACTTCGATATTTTTTAAAGATTTTATTTATTTATTTGACACAGAGAGAGAGATAGCAAGAGAGCGGACACTAGCAGGGAAAGTGGGAAAAAGAGAAGCAGGCTTCCCGCCAAGCAGGGAACCCGATGCAGGGCTTGATCCCAGGACCCTAAGATCATGACCTGAGCTGAAGGCAGATGCTTAACGACTAAAGCCACCAGGAGCAAATATCCTACTTTTCTTTCTTTCTTTTTTTCTTTTTCTTTCTTTCTTTTTTTAAGATTTTCATTTATTTGACACAAAGAAAGAGATCACGCATAAGCTGGGGAGCAGCAAACAGAGGGAAAGGGAGAAGCGACTCCCCACGGAGCAGGGAGCCCAGGGAGCCCAATGCTGGGCTCAATCCCAGGACCCTGAGATCATGACCTGAGCAGAAGGCAGATGCTTAACGTACTGAGCCACCAGGTACCCCGAGTTCCCCACTTTTTCATTTGCCCCATTCAGTTCCTTGTCCACATGGCAGCCAGAATAACCTTACTAAAATATGTCAGGTTATTTTTCCTCTCTACACAAAGTTCTCTGAACTCTTTTTTATTTCATTCAGAGTAAAAACATCAAGTCTTCAGAATGGCCTATAAAGTCTTATTCAACATGCCCCTCAACTCTTTCCTTCTTTAATTACATCTCCTGCTACTTTTCCCATTGCTCACTCCACTCCAGCCATATTAGCCTCCTTGTTTCCTTTTCATCTGTTTTGTTTCAAGTTGTTATTTAAATTCTACTTAGTTAACACATAGTGTAATATTGGCTTCAGGAAGCCTCCTTGTTTCTTAAATATGCTATGATCCTGGCATAGAGCCTTTCTACTTGCTATTTATTCCCTGTGTCTGAATTCTCCCTAATATGTGCATGACTGGATCCTTTAATGTCTTCAAATTTTTACTGGACTGTTACCTTTTTGAGTAAGACTTTCCCCTCATAGTCTTTGAAAGGGTAACCCCCCTCTCCAAGCCCCAGCACTCCTTAGCCTCCTTTTCTGTTTTATTTTCCTCTATAGTTCTTATTACCATATAATATACTATATATATATTTTTTAAAGTCTTTACTCACTAAAATGTTAGTTCCCTGGGGGTAGTAATTTTTAATGTTTTTGGTCACTCCTATATTTTCAACACATAGAAAAGTACCAGGCACAAAGAAAACCTTTAATAGATATCAATTAGGTATACAAGACATTTAATTACATTTTTAAAAAGATTTATATATATTTATTTGAGAGAGCATGCACGCAAGTGTACAAGCGGGGGAGGGGGAGCGGAGAGAGAGAATCCTCAAGCAGACTCATGGAGCCTAATGAAGGACCAATCCCACACCCCTGAGGTCCCAGCTGAAATCAAAAGTCAGATGTTTAATTGACAGAACCACTCATGTCCCCCTCCCTTTTAAGAGAGAAACAATGCATGTGTAATGGATAAGAAGGGAGCAGAGGGAGAGACAGTGAGAGAATCTTAAGCAGGTTCTACACCTGATGCGACAGATCGATCTCTTAACGTCAAGATCATGACCCGAGCTGAAACCAAGAGTCAGACTGAGCCACACTGGTGCCCCTGCGAGAACAATAAAATATGTCAGAATGGATGCTAAACAGTTGACTAGGTTCATTTACTACCTAAGATCATGGCAGATGTTAGCCAAGCTATTAAAGCTAAATTCGGGAGTGGCAACAAACTATCCTGTAATTTCATTTTGAAGTGGATGGCTCATCATGACTAACCTATAAGACTCTACCTGATGTTGAAAAAACAAAAATTATGCAGATCTTTGAAATTAGATATGAAACATACATTAGTTATTGAATGATTTTCTGAAACATTAATAGTTGGTTTTAGGAGAAAATGTGGTCTCTACATTGTTTAAAACTTTCTTTCCTATACTTTTTTTCTCTACAGGTTGATCTACAGTATTTTACAACAGCTCTTTAAATGTATTCTTAAAAAAAGGTTATATATTTTGTGGGAGCACCATGATAAATGAGTTTTTTCTTAATATGCCATATAATTTCTAATTTTTCCAAATTGTTAAAAACATTTTCAGGTTCCCAATAATAGGTCAATAATTTAAAAAATATATTAATGATATAAAACTAAAGCAATGTTGTATGCAAATTTGCTGGTGCTTAGAATCTGTAGTTCTAGTATAGAAACAAAACAAATAAACAAAAAGGACACACAACAAAGAGATTAGACTGTTCTCAAAACCTGTAAGGCATTTGTATAAGATTTAAAACAGACATGCTTTTAAAGTCAAGAACTTTCAAATGCAACAGTTAATCCACATAATAATTCAACAACCAAGATAGGCTCAAAGTTCTAACAGATACCATATGCAACCTGTAATAAAACCTGAGTTAAGATATTTCAAGCAACAGGATAATTTCATTTTCCATTTTAAGTACCCATTTATTTTTAGTTAACAGGCTATGATATAGCACATGAAAATGATGTAATTACTGTATAATAAAACCCTAGTACAGATAAGATATTTTATTATTAGTTGGGAAGCTAAGACTTGGGGAGCAATATTTCAGAAACATTTTTCTATGGTTGCTACAGATAATGCATACTGAATTTACTATTAATTGGGAAAAGTTGTGAAGTCTAGGAACCGTTATATTTAGCTAAGAAAGCTGATGAAACAGCAGGAGAGTTATATTTGCCTTGAAAATGTATGTGTTCCAAATCATCATCCACTATATTGAGCACCTCCTGTAAGTAAAGCTGTGTCAGTCTTAAAGGGAATACATGCTTGTAAGATGTTCTACCACTGCAGTGGTAATTACCAAAAAAGAAAAGAAAAAGAAAAAAAAGAAAAAGAAAGCACTGAGATACAGAAGGGTCAACATTTTAAACTGGAAGGAAACAATTAAATGAAATGCAAACAGAATTGTCAGGACTTCTCTCTTTTCCAACATACAGAATCTAAATCTTTGTCCTGACAATTGTCACAGAGGGTTACATAAGCCATTCAGACTAGGAAGGTGAGAAAAGTTTTAAAATATAATTAGTGTGCAGATAAAATCAGATGTTAGCTGAGTAAAGGAAGAAGTATATTTACTGTTTTTTGCTAACAGTTTTTAAGACAAAGGAACAAGTGTCTGGCAGCTGAACCAAGAAAAGTTGGGAACTTAAACAGCATTGTTAAAAGGAAATACCATTTTCTATTTCTGGCTTCTCAAGTTTATAGTTGGTTTACTCTAAGGACTTATTCTAAGTATTCCTCAGTTTAATCACAGAAGATGTTCTGTAAATTTAAAGACAGAAAACTGGCAACCCTCATCAGCAGTATTTCAATATTACAATAGTGTCTTTTATTAGAAACTCAGTACTCCTAATTCATTCATCTGCTAGACAGAACTTCCTGGCTAAGAGTCCATTGTGATGACATAATTTCTGACAAAGCCATTCTCGGTAAAATGGAGACTACCAGGACTAATCATTAGAGTTTTACTTTAAATATTTTGTTAAGCTGTTTGTAATTAATGGAATAAAGGGAACACTTCACTAGAATATACACAGCATGTCATGTCACCCTGAAGGAGTAACTTTATAGAGCAAAAGTCACCAACAGACAAAGTACTTGTTTTCATGTTTTTAAGTGACAACTGTGCTTATCTCCCACAGTGTTTGCAGCAGAGTGTGTAAATTGTACATAGTAAGGATAAGAAAAACAGGATAATCTGCCACTCTGAGATGGAAACAGTTACATTGAATACAAAATTCTAAGAAATTTTAGGCACAACTGAAAATGCAACAGTTAATCCACATAATAATTCAACATAATTCAATAATTCAATAATTCAACAATTCATAATTCAATAATTCAACATAATTCTTTGAATAGGAATCTCTCCATTATCTGCATTATAGAAAAATCAAATGGAATTAATGAACATCTGAAAAAAACTACAATCTTTATAACATTCATGTAACTTTGTTTTAGCAACAATACTGTACATGTGAGGTAAATAAAAATCAACCCACAAATTGGATATACAAATGTCCGAAATTTCACAATCGCAAAGTAGAAGCATAAACACAACAAATGAAATAAGCTCCATCCTCCCTACTACCCCCAACAACCAAAATGACCTCGTGTGTGTGTGTGTGTGTGTGTGTGTGTGTGTGTGTGTTACTATCACATAGCTTATGTCAAAAGGACCTTTTGGTACACAGAGGTATCACAAGGCCTTTTTTGTTTTTCCATCAAAACCTGCTTTATCTGGGATAAGCTTGAGAGAATAATGTTCAAAGAGTGCTCAATAGCAGGTGTTCTTTCACAGTATTTTCCCCTTGGGGTAGAAGAACGGTTAGGTAGCCACAGAGAGAAATGAGCTTCCAAAACCAAATCTCTTTCTAATTTGAAATTTGAAAACAAAACAGACTGTCTTGTATTTCTTAAAGTGTAAGTGTAATTATGGGGAGAAATAGTCTTAGAGGGACTAAAAGTAAGAAGTGCTCATGGGAGTGGGGGTGTGGGTGGGAACATATTTAGATTTTTTTTTCTTTTTAAATCATTGGGAGACAAGAAAGAATCAATAAAGGTTGGCATGGCAATTAAGCAAGGAGAAAAAAAACTAACTGCCTTATTTTAGCAGTAAAAATGCATGACTCTTCACTACAGAAAGCTGACTTTTTATATGGGTATTTTCTAAACTCTGTCTTGCTAAACCCTACTGTTCTCTGAGATATAAAAAGATATTTTATGGGAAAAGGGTTTTGTTCCCCAGGAAAGAAATCTGTTCAACTTTTGCCTATCTTCACATTTGGCAGCTAATTTGGAAATGAAACTCTTCTCATAGAATATAATTTGGGGAAAAATTACATTTCTCTATATGTTAAGGTAGGGGATATATGTGCATATTTAAAGAAAAAATCTTTTAATCAAATTCTGTTTAATTATTTCATGTTCTTTCCCATATTAAAACCTAACTGACCAAAAGAACTCTATGGTTAGGGAAGAAAACTAGATGGTCTGTGGGCTAGTCCCAAAAGGTGAGGTACCAGAGTAATTCTAAAAGCAGCATGGCAAAGAAAGATACTTATTGTTGCTTTTTTTGGCAGCTGAGACAAGCAGAAGTTGGTAGTAGAGTGTAATGTGTAGAATGTCCATACCAAACTGGATCTTACTAGAAGTATGGAGCAATAATAAAATTTTCAAAGCCAAACTGAATGAGAATATACAACTTTTCTTTGGAATAGGTTTCAGAGTTTCCACACCTGAATGACAGAAAAGGGGTGTGAGTGGGAACATTAGGGATCTGGGGAATAACTCTAACCTTAAGATTTCTTAATCATCCATTTAAAAAAATCATGGAAATACTACATTAAAATGTTCTCATGCAAAATTAAAAAATTACTCAGTAAATTGAATGACAGACTGATACTTGGAATACTGGCCCAGATCATTAATGTTATTCTCTTGGCAAAACAAGCAAACTGTTTTTGATTTGCTGTTTTCTTAATTGACCTAATCCCCAGCCTTTGAAACTGGATTGAAAAATATCAGGAGTACGACACATCTTGAATGTAAAATTGGGAGTAATGCTTTGTACATAGTTCTGTTTCAGTGAACTATAAAGAACTGTCATTATACTGAGTAAACTACTAGTCAAATGTGTTATTTCTTTTATATACAGATTGTCTTTTTATTGGGATCCAACCTCTCTTGTTGGCACTCCTTTGACTTAACTTTGGAATAAATATATATAAAATTTAACATCCACTCTGGCAAATAACAAAAATACATTCATAGCAAACATTTGGTGAGCATTTCTGTGGGCCATGCACTGTTTTGACAACTTAAACATGTTACCTCATTTTATCATTATGAGGTAGGTATTATTACCTTCCCCTTTTTGCAGATAAAGAAAGTGAGGCTCAGAAGTTAATTTTCCAATCACACAGCTAGTAAGTACTGAAACTTGATTCTGTGTCCTGATAGTTTTAACTCCAAGGTATACCCTCTCAATCAATACAATATTCTTGTCTTAAAATAGCAGAAAGTTAAGTTCCTAATAAATATTACTTTTATACATATTTTAAAGGAAAAAATAAAATATTAGGGATGTTTCTATAATTGATTTACATCTCATAAACTAATTGTAGTAACTCAAAACCTCCCCCAAGTTGCCTCAAATGTGTTCTACTGATGGTTTCTTCAAAATAATCAAGTACACTAATGGAACAAATGAATCAAGTACTATAATAATCGAAACTATGCCATTAATAAACACTAGGAAAACAAGTCTAATAAACACTTTTTTTAAATGGGGAAAGAAGAAAGAAATGGCAATGATTCCCAGTAATTATAAGTTAAACCAAATGATTATTATCTAATCAACGCTGTAGCAATCCCAAAGACTTAGGTGGTCTTCATTTAACATTATTACTTCTGATGTGCTAAAGAAAGGTCCATTCACTGAAAAAGTTAAGAAATCAAACATATGGGCATCTGCTACCTATGAGAACATTTTAAGGTATTAATAAAACTCAAATTTACAAAGTGTTTTGCCTCTCTAAGAAAATTATATATATATGTGTATATATTATATATATATGTTTTTAAAGTTTTTTGGCAATTACTATATAATTTTTAGATTCAATTCTTGCCATTGTTTTCCAAATTCATTATGGCTTCTATCATGAATATCCGTAAGTTTAAAACAGGTCTTATAAAACAAAGTCAAAAATTTCATTAGTCCTTTAAAAATTGTGTTAATTAAAATATTATTAAGTTATTAAATTACAATTTTATGAGTTGTTACTTTTTATGAAATCTATCAATGAAATGGTTGTTTCAATTCTTTTTTCTAGAATTTTATAGGTTGGGGAGGGGAGAGAAATGAGAAGAAAAGGAAATAATCATAAAATGATGAAGTAATTTTTAAAAGCAAAATCACTGAAAGACCACTAATAACTTCAAGTGAAATGCCATATAAAAGCTTTTAATTGCCTTAAATTTGTGAAAAACTACCCAGGAGATCAACAAATTCACATCAATGAACTGCATTATACTAATAAGAGACCCCTGGCCTCTAGCCAGAGAGAACAAACAAAACGAACCATTCTCACATGGCTGCAAATTATCCAAAAGGAAGAGAAAGAGACAGTCAAAGTAACATGTTTGCACGGTGGGAAAAAGATCAAATATTGATCAGTCCAAGCTGAGGTAATTAGAGCCATAGTCAAGGAGATGGGAAGCATGTTCTTAGTCCTAAGAATTGCATCATAAATGTTGAGCAAATTAGTTGTTCACCAGGACTGTTGGACTGTCCTTAAAAAAAAAAAAAAAAAAAATCCATGAAACATCTGTATGGTTCCAGGTGGTCATACTTTTAAAATTTAATAACTCCTTGACCCTTTAAAAAATCATTTCATTTGTGTGCTTTGCAGAAAGATTTATAAGATTTGCTTGAATTTTATCTCTATTATCATGAGACTAATCACTTGCCCATATGTTAAATCATGGTTTGTCAAATAATCAGAAAGTAAAATAACTGCAAAATGAAGACAACTTAAAATCACTACATCTATATACATCTATAAAGTATGAAGCTTATATAATTTAAAAAATTTTTTATTATAATGAAACCTAGGCATTTTCCCTTTTTTGTGAGGATATTATCACTATCATTGTTGAAAACTTCAGTGGTTATCATAATCTTAAAAAAAAAGGGAAAAATTCTTTAGAGTCTATGGCAAGAAGTAAACTAGAAATTTGTCTGTTACTTGTTTCAAATGAACTTTTTCATTTAAGAGCATTGTAATTATAACCACTAAGTGCACAAGGCAGTTAAAATCAATTATCTGTATGAAAAATTTGTGGTCAGGGGTGTCTGGAAGGCTCAGTCTGACCCTTGCTTTCAGCTCAGGTCAAGATTTCAGAGTCGTGAGATCAAGACACCTCCCCCCTGCCCCCGACACTGGGTCAGGCTCTGTGCTCAACACAGAGTTGCTTGAGATTCTCTCTCTCTCTCTCCCTTTCCCTCTGCTCCTCCCCTCACTCAAGCTCTCTCTCTCTTCCAAAATAAAATCTTTAAAAAAAAAAATTTGTGGTCAGTCATGACATAAACTAGAATGACAATGTCCATCCAGAATCAACTTGCCATGAAAGATTATTCTCAGAAACACCAGAGTAAGTCATATTACTGGGTGCCTGGGTGGCTCAGTGGGTAAAGCATCTGCCCTCAGCTCAGGTCATGATCCCAGGGTCCTGGGACGGAGTCCTACATTGGGCTCCCTGCTCAGCAGGGATCTGCCTCTCCCTCTCCTTCTGCCTACCACTCCCCTTGCTTGTACTCTCTATTAAATAAATAAATAAAAATCTTAAAAAAAAAAAAAAGTCTTACTATTTGTAGTAATATGAAGCTCTCATTTATAAAATTTCCTGACATATATCCAAAGGATTGTTCCTGTATCTATTTATAAATTCATGGTTTTATAAAGTTGAAATACACGTAAAGCTTATAAATCTAACCTTCTTTCTCCCTACCACATTCATGTGTGTGGGTGAATTACAGACTAATTTTTAAAATTCTGTAACAAATGGCAAATCACTAACAGTTCTTAAGAAGGCGGTACCACAAAACTTTTTTTTTTTAACCCCTAAATTCAGTATTTCAGAAGCAGTCAATAAGTGTCAATAAGTGGAATGAACAGGAGCACCTGGGTGGCTCAGCTATTAAGTGTCTGCATTTGGCTCAGGTTCATGATCCCAGAATCCTGGGATTGAGACCCACATTGGGCTCTCTGCTCAGCAGGAAGCCTGCTTCTCCCTTTCCCTCTTCCCCTGCTTGTGCTCCCTCTCCTGCTGTCTCTCTGTCAAATAAATAAACACAATCTTAAAAATAAAAAAAGTGGAAAGAATGCCTATTTCCACATTCGAGGTAATGACATAATTCATATGCAGATAAAGTTTAAAACATTTTAAATTCATTTATCTAAAATATATCTTTCATGTTTTCTTATCAACCAAGTCTATTTTGTTAATTGCAAAGTCACTAAAATACTATTTGTTCAAAATAAGGTATATTTTTCTTTTAATCATGCATGATTATCTGTAAATTAATTTTTGTGTAACACACCATATCTACACTATGAACAATTAATTATAGCTGGTCCTCTATGAACAAGCAAAGAGACAATTGAGATATTTAATCAATACACTGGTTCTGATCAAGTTCTTCCATGCTTCTTTTCACAAAATACCAAATACAGAAAAAAGTAAATAAATATTAATATAATCATTATTTTATATTAAGAGTTATGTTAATATTCTTCCAAGGAATTATGTATTTTTCCCCCTTTTCACACTTCCTAGCATTTTACTGCTTCATTTTAGGATAGTTTTGTTCTATCATTACTTCTTAATAAAAAGAGAATGAATTACATCTATTTGTGCCATATTCTTAATCCCAGTGAAGCTTTCACAGATGGAATACTTAGTCACCTTAGTAGCTTTGCTATATATTAGCCCTCCCATCCCCATCTTTCTTTTCTGAAATGCTGGAAAAAGTGGATCAGGATATGTGATGAAAATGAACTGCTAATCTAGATGTCACCTCAGAAAAATAGGTTTCATTTCTAAATTTTTCATCACATTTCAAAGAATAGATATACTCATCTTTCATCATTAGCATTTTTCACCATATCCATAATCACGTGATAAAAGCTACCAGTACTCCCCAAGAAAGAGTGCAGTTAGCCCATTGTTCCAGAGGAACACTAAATTTATCATCTCTTTGGGAAAAAGTGAAAAAGTAAATACACTGCTCTGCATTTTGTTACTTAGTTTTCAGATAAACTTTACTGGGTAAAAATAGATAATAAAGCAGTGTTTATCCTTCTAGTAATAAAATCCATCAAAGTAAGATATCCTGTGTTCCCTTCCATTCGCCACAAGGGAATGTCTGCATCTTATGGGTTGGTATTGTAAAATTAGGCTCAATTGAAAAAAAAAATCATAAAATAAGTAGAACTATTACTTAACTTTTACATAAAAATCCCAGGAAAAACTAATTTAACTATGAAAGAAAAAGAAGGCAGTACAGTCATAGTTCTTACAAATTTTAAAAGCACAATAAAGACAAAGGATGTCCAGTTGTTTTTCCTTTGACATTTTTCTAATAGTTAGAAGTGGAAACACAGTGGGAAATGAAGCAATTTCTGTGTATTAACAGACCACTGACCTACAAATGAGATAGGAAGGTAAAAAGATAGCACAGTTAATTAATCTTTAAACCATTTATCTCATAAACCTTTAATCCCCAAACAAATATTTATACTCAGTAGGATACAACTACAGCAGCTTTCCTTTATAGTCAACTGCTTTGCCTTGTTCCACAGAAAAGTTATAAAGATGTCTTGTTCATTGAAAAATACCAAACCAGAGAAATTTTATAATGCTTTAAGACAAAATAATTGAACATAAACTTTAAATACATAAAAGGAGGAATACTGAAAAAAAATCAGCTTACTATTCTCCAATTACATGATATTTTTCAATTACATCTCCAGTATTTTGGTTTCCTTTAGTCTCAAAGGAGATGTATTACAAAACTAAGTTTAGATTTCTTCTGTATACTGTTTTCAGTGGATTTAATAAGCAATATTTATTAAGGATCTTTTAAATGCAAAGCAATAAAGCACTATGATGAGATCCAAAATTACATAATAATTTGCCCTCAGAGGGTTCACATTCTTATGAAGGAAGATGTGTCAGAGAATGGCTTTCTTCAATTTAGGAATTGGGGCTTTACTTATTCTTAACAAAGTTAAATACAGTGCTTTGATTTCAAGTATAGTTACTTCTGAATGCATATGGTAGATCACACGGTAACACAGGTCTGAAGTTATCCTTTTATTCATTATTCAATCCACTTAACAAACAATTGCTGAACATTTTGTTTTCTAGGTATTGTGTCAGGCCAGGGTGATACAAAGAAAGCTAATATACAATACCAGCTTTCAGAAAGCTCACAGTCTAGCTATACTCTTGATATTATCATCTTTTTATCCTCTTAGTCACCAAACGTGTTCCCGCCTCAGTCTATGCTTAATCACACACTGGAACAGATCATTCCTTTTCTGTCAAATCAACTATAGTTAGGATTCAAGTTTTACCTCTTCTATGAATCCTTACAATGGTTTCAGGCAGTGTTTGAATGAACTAAGATTTAAGATTTGGGGGAAAAAAAAACCCTAAAGATACCCTCTGTTTCCTTTTATTTACTTATTTTTAAAGATTTTATTTATTTATTTGGCGAGTGGGGTGAGGGGTAGAGGAAGAAGCAGACTCCCCATTAAGCAGGGAGCCCAATGCAGTGCTCAATCTCAGGACTCTGGGATCATAACCCAAGCAGAAGGCAGACACTTAACCGACTGAACCACCCAGGTGCCTCCCTCTATTTCCTTTTAAAATCTCAGCAGAATATACTAGGTATGAATAATGGATTCTTAAAAAATTAGGAGGTAAAAAAATCCAACATCATATAACACGCAAAATACCTAAAAACAAAGACCAAATACACCAAACTTGCTGTTTCTTTCACAGAAATGTATCCTCTGTGATGTTTTTGATAGGACAACTTGATTAGGCTACAAACTCTAGTTATTCAATCAAATACTAACTTAGGTGTTACTCTGAAGGTATTTCTCAGATATAGTTAAAAACCCTTATCAGCTGACATCTAGTAAAGGACTATCCTTGATAACCTGGAAGGGCAGAGTGAATCAGTTGGAAGGCCTTAAAATCATAGTCAAGGTTTCCCTGACAGAATACATTCTACCTATCTGTTTTGGCTGCCGCCTATGGAGTTTGAGCCTGCTGGTGATCTCCAAAGTGATCTTTGTGTTGGTGTCACTAATAAAGAGGACATGGTTTTATGTAGACGTTGCTTAATATTCTAGAGCAAGACAAGAGGTCAAGCAAGTCTATATGGAAGAGGAGGTGACATAAAAGGAGTATTTGTCATATGCCAGATCATATATCATCACACACACACACACACACACACACACACGTAGCAGAATCAGCTATTTTTAAAGTTCCAATTTCTTCATTTGCACTGTAGAGTCTTAGAAGGAAATGATGCCCTAACAATATAAAGAATCATTCCTTGGGCACTTATGATGCTAGACCATTTTACTAAGCATTTAGTGGTATTTTTAATGACATTTAAAAAAAAGATGTATTTATTTGAGAGTGAGAGAGAGCATGCGCACATACACACCCACGAGTGGGGAGGAGCAGAGACAGAGAATCTCAAGGAGACTCCCTGCTGAGTGCAGAGCCCCATGCAGGGCTTGATTTCATGACCCTGAGATCATGACCTGACCCAAAACCAAGAGTCAGACTGGACGCTCAACTGATTGATCCACCCAGGCGCCCCTTGACTTTTTAGAACCTTTTGAGGTAAGTACTATCAGAATCTCCATTTTATAAATGAGGGAATTATGGTGGGAAATTGACATAGGGTAGTAGGATATTAGTCAAAACTTAAGAATCATCTCAATTCAGTGTCCTGAGTAGTCCATAGCCAATTTACTTTGTTCTGGGGGAATAGGAGAGTGGAGGGATATTTAAGTAAATATAGCAAATATTATAGCTGCTAATTTAAAGATCAGTGTGAACATAATAAAGGATGCATGCCAGAGGGTATTACTGGAAAGGTAGATTTGAAATGCTTTCAGTAAAACATTACAAAAATAAAAATCAGGGATACCTGGGTGGCTCAGTCCACTAAGCGTCTGCCTTCAGCTCAGGCTCAGGTCATGATCCCAGGATCTTGGGATCGAGTCCTGCATCATCAGGCTCAGTCTGCTTCTACCTCTGCCTGCTGCTCCCCCTTGCTGTGCTTTCTCTCTCTAACAAATAAATAAATAAATAAAATCTAAAAAAAAAAAAAAAAAAAGAAAAGAAAAGAAAAGAAGAAAAAGAAAGAAAGAAATTACCCAAAACTTAGTGCAAAGCAAACACCATTTTCTATCACACTCACAGATTGTGTAGGTCAGGGACTGAGATGGAATGGTTTACCTGGTTTTGTGGGACAGGGCTTTCTAGGTCTTGAGGCCCAGTTTTCAGATTAAGAGAAGTCACACCCTAGCCTCACTCTCACCAGTGCGTCAAGCTGAAGCCAAAAAGGGATGAGACTTAAAAAGATAATAATAATAAAATAAAATAAAAATAAAATAAAACCCCAAAGTTTCCTCAGTATAAATCAGTAAGTGAGGGGGCATGTGAGTGGCTCAGAGGGTTAAGCAAAAAACTCTTGGTTTCAGCTCAGATTGTGGTCTCAGGCTCATGGGCCCTGCAACTGTTCCACACTCGGAGGGGAGTCTGCCTGAGATTCATTCCCCCTCTCTCTGCCCTTACTGTGGCTCACAGTCTCACTCCTCCCCAAAATAAATATGTAAGAAAGCAAATAAATAAATAAATAAATATCAGTGAGTGAGGCTCACAGTCTCTCTCTAAAATAAACAAATAAATATCAGTCAGTGAGGAACATGGGTTGCTTTAAGACTAACCATATGTGCTTTGGTTTATAAAATTAAGGTAGGTTTGCTTAAAATCATTGTAATACATAAACTAGAGTAAATACAGTTGAAACAAGTTTATAACTGTCTCAACATATTTCAAAGTTCCAACATTAACAAGAAACAGGAGACTATTCGAAGATCATTGTCTTCCTTTTTTTTTTTTTTCTTAAGATTTTATTTATTTATTTGACAGACAGAGATCACAAGTAGGCAGAGAGGCAGGCAAAGAGAGAGGAAGGGAAACAGGCACCCTGCTGAGCAGAGAATCTGCGGGACTTGATTCCAGGGCCCTGGGATCATGACCTTAGCTGAAGGCAGCGGCTTTAACCCATTGAGCCACCCAGGTGCCCCTGTCTTCCATGTTTTATTCAGTTTATGTACCTGGAAACCACAAGCATAAAGGGTTAAATGCAAACATACAATTACCCACCCTCTCACTACTATTCTTCCAAATTACAGTCTCATATCACACTCCTTCTTAAAAGGATTTTATGGTTCCCAACTGCTTACGGTATTTATACTTCTACGCATGGAATATAAGGAATATAAGAATATAATTCTGACATTTTTACTTTTCTACCATTATCTGCTACCATTCTTCCACATGAAACCTAGCCTTAGTATCTCACAATCTGTTCCACAGGAGAGATTAGTAAGTTCTCTTTGAAAAAAGCTTGAGTGGCAAATAGATTTTTAAAAGCTGAATAAAATATCTCCCTCTGGGAAATTAAAAATGAACATCAGCTTATTAAGGGGAGGGGGCAGGTTGGAAGGATTTAAGAAAATAAGTAAATTACACAAGGGTTATGCAATTAGTGGCAGAACAACCCCCCACAAGTTCAAGTAATTAGAATAAGGAGATAAATTATCAGTCTTAAATCAGTACAAAAGGAGAAGCTGGAGCCCTTTAAAGACATACCCCCCACTTTAGCATTTACCTGACAAAATCTATTCCCAAATTATTTTCTGGGTTTTGGCTAACCTACTATTTAAGTGTAATAAAAAATATGTTTAAGTTGCATGCTTCAATTAATTCAAAATCACTACTAAAGTAACAAATCAAAATACTAGATAACATTTATTTATGTATTCATATTTAAACACCTCTTTTTAAAAAAAGGTAGAGAAGTTTTAAAAATGAAAGAAGTTCATTGAGTGAACCCTGAGAGAAATGAGAGCAGTTATAACTCTTTCATTTATACTTGACATTTTCCATTAGCCTTTCTTAGAATTCTCAGTAAACAATTACTTGCACTCACTTTATGATTTAGGTAAGGCTCAACAGCCACTTCCTCTAAATAAGGAAACCAAGGTTAAGAGAGGTTAAATGCCTCAGAGCAGATCAGAGGTGGAACTAGCTATATAACTGTGGGGTTCTCAGGAAATAATTTATTCTTTCCTTCAAGCAGGTGTAAACATACTAAGACATGTGATAGTATGGACATTCCAAGAAGCTTCTTTTACATTTCAACCACTTTCTTTCACTCAAAGGCACTGAAAAAGTATTGTGTGATAATAGAAAAATATATTAAAAGAATGAATATGAAATCAAGTTATAAACAAATATAGGAATTATTACTATGGTCAGCAGGACTTTATTCTTTATTAAATAAAAACTACATAGCTGCTTAGTTAACCTGAAAATTCTTCATTTAAAGAATGAATAGTAAGAAACATAAGGTGTTAATGAAATTGTATTTACATTAATGATATTCACATCACACTTGTTATTAACATGTTAATCACTAAGTACTCAAGATTTGTCAAGCCAGGAGCAGCTGATTTTAACAGAAGATCTTTTCAGCTGAGGCTCTTTATAACCATCTGTAAATTTCATGTCAGAATATGGAAAGAAAAAAATTTTTTAAAAAAACCACTAAGTGTATAAAAACTAATTGTGCATGTAATGAATTAATTCTTTATGAAAATACTGAACAATCTATTTACAGCCCACTATTTATACTTATTTTTCTAAATTATTGATTATGACATTAAAATATAAATTCTACCAGAATGTTTACTTTCAATGTCTTTCTTTTCTAACCTATATCTTTAATCTTCTGAGTGTATGTGCACTATAATTAGATGTTGTGAAAATTATTATACTGTTACAGGAAATGGATTTTGTGATTTCTGGCAAGAAATACAGCAATCAGACAAATGAAGCGTTAGAGGAAAAGAACTATTTCTTTATGAAAAATAATGGATCAAGGTATTAATCACCACCACCCCTAAACTCATTACTGGATGCTGAAGAAAAAAAATCTAAACCCCTTAAGGCTGAATTAAGAAGGAATGGTTATTTAAAAGACAAAACCTTCTTTATTCGACATTATAAATTATATGTTTATATTATAGTCATAAGAGAGATGTTGCCCTAAGAGAAGCTGCCTTAGAGGATACTTCCTACGTCTCTCATTGTTTTCCATGTCAGCTTACTGAGGTAAGAAAGAACATTTTCATTTTTAGCAGGGAAGACTAGAAAGCAACAGAAAGATGTTTACTCTTTAAAAGTTCCTATCAGTTATATGACCAGGATTAAAGAGAAGATAAGTGAGTCTACTAATCCCCAAATATGTGTTCATCACAAAATGGATATGCCCCATTAACAGTACAAAACCCCAGACAGAAATTTACTATCAAGACAGAGGCTTCTCTTCCTCTGCTTCCTACCTAATTAATGCTTTAATTTAGCTACATGTAAGTGTTAACCATTTAGAGAGTACTGTGGAAAATTAACCCACATTTGTACATTGGGGTTAACTCCCGTGGGGAACCAAATTTTAAACTCAAATAACTAAATTACAAATAAACTTTGGGTATGTTGTTCATTTGTTCACACTGGATGATCTGATGAAGTGCCCTAAAGATAATGTTTATTGGCTGGTCAGTTGCATATACCTCAAATGGAGAGGCAAGTGATAGGTGATGTATAAATTTCTGCTATCAATTCCTGCTTACTGGATTACCAACATTTGAGTTTCATTCTAAATACTGTAATATATTTAACCAATAAGGACTGTGGTGAAATGAATAAGTTAACACCACGATGTATGATAAAAATAACAAAACAGCAGCAATAATACTTTTACATTATAAATTTCTTCAAGGTGTCCCTCTCTAAATTTATGCTTCTAATATTACAAATAAATATACTTCTAAATATTAATTTCTTTGTTCTTAGGTATGCCAAGCAGTCTAAGTAGTCTAAAAGTTCTGTAACATCATCTTTCCTTATAACAAATTTATTGAGATCTAATTCACATACCATATAATGCACACATTTAAAGTGCACAATTCAGTGATTTTTCATGTATTCACAGAAATACATGATCATCACACCAGTGATGATGAAAAATTATGAAAAATGCTGCTATGAACATTCATGTACAAATTTTTTTTGTAGATACAGGCTTTCATTTCTCTTGGGCATACACCTAGAAGTGAAATTGCTGGGTCTTATGTAATTTTATATTCGGCCTTTTGGGAAACTGCAGACATACCTACCAGCAGTGTACGAGGGTGCCACTTTCTCCACATCTTTGTCAGCACTTGTTATTATCTGTCTTTTGTTTATAGCCATCTTGGAGTGTGAAGTTGAATTGCATTCCAGTTTTGATTTGCTCTTCGCTAACAGCTAGAGATGCTGAGCATTTTTTCATGTGCTCACCTCTGTTTTGTACATGTTTGAGAAAGTGGATTTAAGAACGTGAGTTTGTAAGGACAGAATCAGTACAAAGGTGATAATATTACAGTTGTTACCTTTGACAGCTTACCTGAGGAAACCCTCACATACACTAAGTAAGCATTTACCAGTCTTCATTTATATTGTAATAGATCTTATCCTTCCTGAGAAATTGGTAGTTCAATAAATACAGAACCCTTGTTTTCTTCAGGTTGGTACCTGCCACATTACTAATAGGATACTCAGAGCAGGCAGTCTCAATGAATGATGTTTAATACATTTAATGTCTGATCTCATATTACTTTCACAAATCCCTAAGACAGAATGGACTGGTAGTATTCAATCCCCTTTAGAAAAATAATGATCATAAATAATTATGCTTTAGATTAGTGAGACATTATGAAACTCCAAATTTCTTAATCCCAAGGTTAGTACTCTGTACGCCCTTGATTAGGCAAGAGACTCTTCATGTTCAGATGATCCAAGTTTTAAAGTATTCATATCTATGATAAAGCAATGCCAGGTTTTTTTTTTTTAAAGGTTTATTTATTGATTTGTGAGAGAGAGCACAAACAGGGGGAACAGCAGGCAGAGGGAGAAGCAGGCTTCCCACAGAGAAAGGAGCCTGATGAGGGATTCAATCTTGGGACCCTGGGATCACGACCTGAGCTGAAGGCAGATCTTACCTGACTGAGCCACCACTTATCAGAGGAGCCACCAAGGCTTGCCAGTGCTGTTTTTTGTTTTTGTTTTTTAAGATTTTATTTATTTATTTATTTATTTGTCAGAGAGAGAGAGAGTGAACACAGGCAGACAGAGAGGCAGGCAGAGGCAGAAGGAGAAGCAGGCTCCCCGCTGAGTAGGGAGCCTGATATGGGATTCGATCCCAGGACGCTGGGATCCTGACCTGGGCCGAAGGCAGCTGCTTGACCAACTAAGCCACCCAGGCGTCCCTGTTTTTGTTTTTTTAAAGTAGGTTTCATGCCCAGGGTAGAACCCATTGTGGAGCTTCAACTCATGACCCTGAGACTAAGACCCGCGCTGAGACCAAGAGTCAGATACTTAACTGAATGAGCCACCCAGGCACCCCTAAAGCAATGTCTTTATTTTGGTTTATGAACATGAATAAGTACTTCACATATATTAAATTAAAAAATGCCATCTCATTAAAATATGATAAACTTAATCTTATTATGAAATAACTGATCAATGCAGTCTTCTGTTCTTCACAAGAGGCAAAACTGGGGAATCCTGGTTTACTTTGATGAACCTGTAAAAAGGGCTTGAATTTCAGTCCCAAACCTATAATTTATGAGTTGGATAAACTTGACCAAATTATTTAACTTCTCTGAGCTTTACTTCCTGCATTTTTCACATGGAAAACAGAAGTTAATTCAAAGAGCTCTTGTGGGAACCAAGTATGTAATGTACTAGCATGTAGCAAGCCTGTATTGAAATAAACTATCATTGTTCAAGAAAACATCGCATATATATATAATGTGAAATCCGTTTCCAGATAAGAAAATTCTTTAACCTATAACAAGCCAGTAGGATTAATCTAAATATCTTAGCTTGATGGGGAAATCTCTTGAACAGAGATGGGAAAGAGATGAACCTGTATCATCTGAATTACATATTATTTGCATATATTACGTATTCAAGTTAGTCAACAAGACAAATAACAAAACTGCTTTAATTATTTAATTATTAAAAGAAATAATCATGCTATGAATAAGTTATTTCTATACTATATGACCTAATAACATAGGTCACTAATACCAAATGTATGTTTATAGGAAATTATACATTTTTATATATTGAAATTCAGCCATGTTGATTTGTAAAGCAAATATGTGATTACTTCAAATTGGGATTTAATTTGAACATTAAATGAACATACAATGGTTTAACACTAGAGATTTGATTTTGTGCGATAAACTTTGTATGTTTGCTTGATTTATTGCATATTACACAGTTTATAAACATGAAACCATTTACTGATATAAGTAAACATTTTTAATATAAAGACAAACTTTCTTTTGGAAGCCAAGACAGATTATAATCCATTAATATATCTTTCAACAAAAAGGATGAAATCTTCCACTGGTTAGGCTGATAAACTCTTTCATGTCAAAACTAAGCCTCTTTATCATGATAACCCAGAATAATGGTCGGCTGCTCTAGGCACTTTATCTACTTTACAGATGAAAAATCAGCTCTACTTTCATGGAATTAGATTAATGCCATAACAGGAAATACTTCTGGCGCTGAACTTGCTTCATGCCTTCAAAGCTGCCTGTAAATTTAAAGTACTTCCTGAATTCAAAAGATAAGACAGGAGAAGGAAAAAGAAAAACAGTATAGTGACCCTTTTACTGAAGGAAAATATTGCTTCCTGAAAAAAGCTGTTGAAAGCTACTTGCTAAGGTATTATGCTCTAGAAAGCCTAGGGCAAGTCTGTTTTAGTTGAACATGGGGATTCTGGTTATATATCAGACAGTTGTAATAAATCTGCTCTTTCTATAATCCTTTTTGATAAACTTTTTTCAAGTCATCGTGGTGAAAGCTGAAGTAATAACTTTCTCAGCTTATAGAACATAGAAAATTGCTCACTATTTTACATATAACATTTTATAAAGGATTACAGTTTAACACACTTGGAAAATGCTGACCCCAAGTTCTAGAATTAAATTTTGGTTCAGACATGTACCAAAGGTAGCAAATCCAGTTAATACTTATTGGCAGTCTACTTAACGTTAAAAAAAAAAAAAAGAGGAAGGATTATATATAACGAATATAATAACACAAATGATTATACGATCTAAAACAGAAGGGAGAAAGGAGGAAATTGGACAACAAAAACAACACAATAGGACCACAATGAAAACAACAAAGAAAAACAAAAGAAATAGAACTATCTATTTACCCATCCAGCTGCTTACAATGTGCTCAGCACTGTGGAGTGTACAAAAAGAAAAGTATCAGGGAGCTGGGTGGCTCAGTAGGTTAAGCGTCTGCTTTTGGTTCAGGTCATGATCCCTGGGTCCCAGGATTGAGCCCTGCATCAGGCTCCCTGCTCAATGGGCCTGCTTCTCCCTCTCCCTCTGCCCCTACCCTCTGCTTGTGGTCTCTCCCAATAAATAAAATTAAAAAAAAAAAAAAAAAAAGAAAGAAAAGTATCTATAGATGCATACTGAATGTATATTAAATACTGGGCACTACACTAAGTTCTACAGGTTATGTGGTTATTAAGATAGGCAAGGACTTACTTTATACCTTTTCCTCTAGCTAACATTAGAGGAGGGACTAGACAACGTAATACCAAATGAGATAACTCAATAAAGGCAACTAGCACGGTAGCTGCGTTGGTTGAAAGTGAACAGTAGGGGCACCTGGGTGGCTCAGTTGTTAAATGTCTGCCTTCAGCTCAGGTCATGATCCCAGGGTTCTGGGATTGAGTCCCATATCAGGCTCCCTAATCGGCGTGAGGCCTGCTTCCCCCCTCCCACTCTCCCTGCTTCTGTTCTCTGCTGTGTCTCTCTCTGTCAAAAAAATAAATAAAATCTTAAAAAAAAAAAAAAAAAAAAAGAAAGTGAACAATGACAACAGTTCATAGAAAGCAGGACAAGCAATTTTAGATAGGTGACCAGAAAAAGTCTTACTAAAAGGATGATACTTGAGTTAGAATCCGAAGGATTTCAATGAGTCAGCCCTTAGAACACTTGGGTCATAAGTGAAGGACTTGAGAAGGAAAAGATTTTGGACGTTTAAGGAATGGTCAATGAGAGAAGGAATAGAATAAGATGATATGACTTGTAAGAAGAAGGCATAAGATATTTATGATTTTATATATATCACTGCATGAAGTATAGACTTTATTCTGTGAGCAACTAGCAGCTATGCAAGGGATTTTAACACGAAAGCATATTATGATGATTTGCATTTTTTTTTTTTTTGGATGATGATTTGCATTTTTAAAAGATCACTCCAATGATTCTGTGGAGAATAGCCTGGAAGAGTTAAAAGTAAAAGAGTGGAGACCAGTTAATACAGTAGGTCAAGAGTAAAATAATAATGTCTCATAATAAAATAATAATTACTGATAAAAGAATTAACAAATTCTAGATATACTTTAAAGATGGAGACTTCCTGAAGGAAAAAGGATAATCAAGGATGACTCCTATGATTTGACCAGTCCTGAGCCTTAGAGTGGTACCATGTACAGAGATGTATTAGACATAATGCTGACCAGGATCAAGAGTGAACATCAAAATAATACGCTATTAAACAATGAATGGGTCAACGAAGAAATCAAAGAAGAAATTAAAAAATCACATGGAAACAATGAAAATACAACCCAAAATATTTGGGATGCAGCAAAAGTGATTCTAAGAGTAAATTTATAGCAATACAGGTCTACCTCAAGAATCAAGAAAATCCTCAAATAAACAACATAATCTTACATATAAAGGAGCTAAAAAAAGAACAAACAAAACCCCAAACCAGCAAAAGGAAGGAAAAGCAGAGCAGAAATAAATGATACAGAAACTAAAAAATTAAAGAACACATCAATGAAAGCAGGAGCTGGTACTTTGAAAACATCAACAAAATTGATAAACCTACAGCCAGACTTATTAAAAACAAGAAAACAAAAAGGAAGACTCTAACAAAATCACAAAAGAAAGAGGAGAAATAACAACCCACACCACAGAAATACAAAGGATTTTAAGAATATATTATGAAAAATTATACACAAACAAATTGGAAAACCTAGAAGAAATGGAGAAATTCTCAGAAATATAACCAAAATTGAAGCAGGAAGAAATAGAAAATTTGAACAGACTGATTACCAGCAATGAAATTGAATCAGTAATCAAAAACTCCCAACAAACAAAAGTCCAGGACCAGATGGGCATCATGGGTGAATGCTACCAAACACTTAAAGGAGACTTAATATGTATTCATGTCGAACTATTCCAAAAAGCAGAGGAGAAAGGAAAACTTCCAAATTCATTGTATGAGGCCAGCATTACCCTGATACCAAAACCAGACAGACTCCATTAAAAAAGAGAACTACAAGCCAGTATCTCTGATGAACACAGATGCCAAAGTTCTCAACAAAATTCTGAGAAATTGAGTCCATAAGTACATTAAAGAAAAATCATTTGCCATGATCAAGTCGGATTTATGCCCAGGATGCAAGCGTGGTTCAATATTCATGAATCAATCAATGTAATATATCACCTCAATGAGAGAAAGGATAAAAATCATATGGTCAATTCAATAGATGCATAAAAAGCATTTACTATATTATATGAAAAAAACCCTCAGCAAAGTAGGTTTAGAGGGAACATAACTTCTATGAAAAACCCACACTGAACATCAACATGACAAAAGTTGAGAGCTTTTCCCCTAATGTCAGATACAAGAAAAAGATGTCCACTCTCACCACTTTTATTCAACATAGTCCTGGAAGTCCTGGCCACAGCAAACAGACAACAAAAAGAAATAAAAGGTATCCAAATTGGTAAGGAAAAAGTAAAACTTTCACTATTTGCAGATGACATGATATCATATACAGAAAACACAAAAGACTCCACCAAGAAACTACTAGAATAAATGAATTCAGTAAAATCACAGGATATAAAACCAATGTACAGAAATCTGTTGCATTTCTATACACTAATAAAGAAGCAGCAGGAGAAATTAAGAAAACAACTCCATTTACAATTACACCAAAAATAATAAAATACCTAGAAATAAACAAAGAAGTGGAAGATCTGTATTTCTGAAAACTATAAAAACACTGATGAAATAAACTGAAAATGATATAAAGAAATGAAAGACATTCCATGCTTGTGGATTGGAAGAACATAAATAAATGTCTATGGTACTCAAAGCAACCTCGAGATTTAATGTAATCTCGATCAAAATAGCAATAGCATTTTTCACAGAACTAGAACCTGTAATTAGTAGAGAACCACAAAAGACCCCAAACAGCCAGAGCAATCATGAAAAAAGAAAAATAAAACTAAAGGTATCAAATCCCAAACTTCAAGTTATATAATAAACCTGCATTGATCAAAACAGTATGGTACTGGCACAAAAACAAGACACACAGATCAACAGAATAGGATTTAAAAAAACCCATAAATAAACCCACAATTACAAGGTCAATTAATCTTTGACAAAGGAGGCAAGAATATGTAATGGAAAAAAGACAATCTCTTAAACAAATGGTGTTGGGAAAACGACAACCACATGCAAAAGAATGAAACTGGGCCACTTTCTTACACCATACACAAATATAAATCAAAATGGAATAAAGAACTATATGCCAGACCTGAAATGGAAAAATCTCAGAAGAGAGCACAGGTATTAATTTCTCTGACTCTGGCCATAGCAACCTTTTTTCTGGATATGTCTCCAGAGGCAAGGGAAATAAATCAAAAATAAAAATTTGGGATTATACCAAAATAAAAAGCTTCTACACAGGAAAGGAAACAACAGAACTGAAAGGCAACCTGTGTAATGGGAAAAGATATCTGCAAATGATATATCTGATAAGAGGCTAGTATCCAAAATACATAAAGAACTGAGACAACTCAACACCAAAAAACAACAAGAAAAAACAGAAAAACAAAAAACAAAATAACCCCCCCCAAATCAAATTAAAAACCAGGCAGACGACATGAATAAACATTTCTTCAAAGAAGACATCCAGATGGCCAATGGACACATGGAAGGATGCTCAACATCACTCATCATCAAGGAAAAGCAAATCAAAACTATAATGAGATATCATCTCACACCTGTCATAATGGCTAAAATCAAAACCACAAGAAACAACAAGTGTTGATGAGGATGTGGAGAAAAAGAAACCCTCTTGGCACTGTTGGTGGGAATGCAAACTGGTGAGCCACCATGGAAAACTGTATGGAGGTTTCTCAAAAACATTAAGAACAGAACTACCACATGATCCAATAATTGCACTACTGGGTATTTACCCCCTAAATACAAAAACTCTAATTCAAAGGGATACATGCCTCCCTACATTTACTGTATCATTGTTTATAATAGCTAACTTATGGAAGGAGTCCAAGTGTCCATCAATAGGTGAATGGATAGATGAATGGATAAAGAACGGTATATATGTACAATGGAATGTTATTCAGCCATAAAAAAGAATGAAATCTTGCCATTGTAATGACATGAATGGATCTAAAGAGTATAATGCCAAGTGAAATACAACAGTCAAAGAAAGATACAATATGATTTTACTCACATGTGGAATTTAAGAAGCAGAACAAATGAAGAAAGGAAAAAGAGAAAGAGAGAGGCAAACCAAGAAACATACTATTAACTATAGTGAACAAACTGATGTTTACCAGAGGGAAGGTGTATGGGGGAATGGGTAAAATAGATGATGGGGATTAAAGAGTAGGCTTACCATGATGAGCATTGAGTAATATACAGAAGTGCTAAATCACTGTATTATACCCCAGAAACTAATATAACACTGTATGTGAACTACACTGGAATTAAAATTAAAAATTGTTAAGAAAATGCACAATAAGCCTATTTGCATATAATCAAGTAACCAGTTGGACATTATATTTGGAGATCAGAAAAGAGGTTTGCACCAAAACATATATTTGGAAACCATTACCTTACGAATGGTATTTATAGCCATAAGTGAGGTTCAGATCAAATATAATAATGCATAAATAAAAGAGAAAATTTCTGAATGTGTAAAATTTTTCAATTTATTGGTCCAAATTTCTTCCTGAAACTATTTACTTTTTAGACATTGTTTTCATTTCTAATATTGCCAATTTTTTTCTTTCTTCATTTGATTAATCTTACCAGTACTTTGTCTATATGATTAATCTCTTTAAAAAATATTTTACTTATTTATTTGAGAGAGAGAAAGAGAGTGAGCATGAGTGGGATGGGGAGGGACAGAAGGAGAGAGTGAAGCAAATTCCCCTCTGAGCAGGGAGCCCCATATGGGGGTCAATCCTAGGACACTGGGATCATGACCTGAGCCAAAGGCAGACACTTAACTGACTGAGTCATCCAGTGGTTGATTTGATTAATCCTATTTGATTAGTCTTATTTAAAAAGCTAGATTTTATTTTATTTTTTTAATTTTAAATTCAATCAGTCAACATATAGTAAGTACATCATTAATCTCGGATGTAGAATTCAGTAATTCATCAGTTGCATATAACACCCAGTACTCATCACATCCCATGCACTCCTTAACGCCCATTATCAGGTTACCCCATAACCCCACCCACCTCCCCTCCAGCAACCCTGTTTTTTCCCCAGGGTTAAGAGTCTCTCATGGTTTGTCTCCCTCTCTGATTTCTTCCCATTCCATTTTCCCTCTCTTCCCCTAAATCCTCTGTTTTGTTTCTTATATTCCCTCATATGAGTGAAACCATACGATAATTGTCTTTCTCTGATTGACTTATTTTGCTCAGCATAATACTCTACAGTTCCATCCACATTGATGTAAATGGTAAGATTTCATCCTTTCTGATGACTGTGTAATATTCCATTGTGTATGTGTACACACACACACACACACCCCACATCTTCATTATCCATTCATCAGTTGAAGGACATCTCAGCTCTTCCTGCAGTTTGGCTATGTGGACATTGTTGCTATAAACACTGGGGTGTAGGTGCCCCTTTAGATCATTACATTTGTATCTTTGGGGTAAATACCTAGTAGTGCTGGGTCATAGGGAAGCTCTATTTTTAACTTTTTGAGGAACCTTCTTACTGTTTTCCAGAGTGGCTGCACCACCTTGCATTCCCACCAACAGTGTAGGAGGGTTCCCCTTTCTCTGCATCTTTGCCAACATCTGTTGTTTCCTGATTTGTTAATTTTAGCCATTCTGACTGGTGTGAGATGGTATCTCATTGTAGCTTTGATCAGTATTTCCCTGCTGCTTGGTGATGTTGAGCATTTTCATGTGTCTCTTGTTCATTTGTATGTCTTCCTAGGAAAAATGTCTGCTCATGTCTTCTGCCCATTTCTTGACAGGATTATTTGTTTTCTGGGTGTTGAGTTTGGTAAGTTCTTTATAGATTTTGGATAATAGCCCTTTATCTGATAAAACATTTGTGAATATCTTCTCCCATTCTGTAGGCTGCCTTTTAGTTTTGTCAAATGTTTCCTCTGCTGTGCAGAATCTTTTTATCTTGATGAAGTCCCAATAGTTCATTTTTGCTTTTGTTTCCCTTGCCTTAAAAAGCTAGGTTTTATATTTAAGTCTCCCAGTCTCATTTTCTACTTCACTACTTTCTGTATACAAAATCATAGAGCAATAAGATGATAATAAGAGCAATAATCCCATTCATGAAGGCTCTGCCTTCAAGATCTAATTACCTTTTAAAGACCTTAACTTCAAATATGATAACACTAGGGATTAGACCTCAGCAAATGAATTTTGGTGGGACACAGTTTATAAATGAATTTTGGAGGGGCACAGACGGTTTTACTTCTTACTTTCTTACCTAGAAGTCTTTCATTTTTCTTGATTAATTGCTATAGCTAGAACTTCTAGTACAACATAGAATAGAAATTTGCTTAGCTCTAGATCCAGAAGATTCTCTCCCATGTCTTTTTCTAAAAGTTTTATAGTTTTTATTTTACATTTAAGTCTGTGATGTATTTTGATTTGATTCTGTATTAAGTATGAGGTTTAGGTCAAGGTTCATTTTTTTTTGCTGATGGATGTCCAATTCCTGAAGCAGCGTTTTGGAAAAGACATCTTTCCCGCATTGAATTGGTTTTCTACCTTTGTCAAAAATCAGCTGAGCATATTTGTATGGGTTCTTTAATAATTTATTTTTGTTATTTTCTCATTGGTTGGCCTAAGACTTATAATATACATCTTATCATAATCTATTTCAGATTTATATAAACTTGATTCCATTAAGATATAGAAACTTTATTCCTATATAGCACTATTCCCTCCTCTCTTGTGTTACTATTATTACACATATTGTCTACATGTTACAATATACATTAAGTCTATATGAATTGCTATTACATATTATTGTATAAAGTTTTATGGATTTTAGAGAAGAAAGGAGGGAAATTATGTGTTTATAGAGTTTGTTGACCATTTCTTCCTGTGGATTCAGGTCATCATCTAATGTAATTTTCTTACTTCAATACAGCTTTGTTGACACCCACCTCCTTAGTGCTGTTATTGTTATACATATTACATTCTGATATGTTATAGAGATAAGAATAATAAGAATACAACTTTAGGGGGCCTGGGTGGGTCAGTTGTTAACTGTCTGTCTTAGGCTCAGGTCACGATCCCAAGATCCTGGGATTGAGCCACACATTGGGCTCCCTGCTTGGCAGGAATCCTGCTTCTCCCTCTCCCACTCCCTCTGCTTCAATTCCCTCTCTCACTGTCTCTCTCTGTGTCAAATAAATAAATAAAATCTTCTAAAAAAAGAATACAACTTTATATACTATATAAAATTTATCACCCCAAATGTTTATACATTTTAATATATATATAGATATATATATTTGTATGAACTTGCCTTTAAATGATTTGAGAAAAATATGCAATGTCTTTCATTATTACCTTTATTAGTACACTTTGTTTTATTGTGTATAAATGAGAATTGTTATCTGTTGTCACTTCCAGCTTGAAAAATTCTCTAGCATTTTTTGTAAGGCAGATCTGCTAACAACAAATTCTTTAGATTTGCTTATCTAGGAAAGTATTTTGCCTTCATTTTTTAGATCTTTCTGCTGGACAGAAGATTATTTATTGATCATTTTTTTTTCTCTCTGCACTTTAAATATGTCATATCACTGCCTGTTGGTCTTCACTGATTCCGATGAGATGTCAGCTAAAAATCTTATTGGCGTTCCTTTTACGTGATGGCTTTTTCTTCCTTGCTGCTTTCACGATTCCTTCTGTTGTCTTTCAAAAATTTGACTATTATGTGTCTTGCACTTATCCTACTTGGTATTCATTGAGCTTCTGAGATGTGTAGATTAATGTTTTTCAATAAGTTTGGTAAGTCTTCAGCCATTATTTTCCTCAAACATTTTTCTGTCCTTATTTCCAGACTCATAGTAGATATAGTATAGAACTAGGAATGAATATATTTCCAACCTCTCACCATGTGGTCATGGATAAGACACTTAAAATTTGTTGTCTCATTTCTTTACAAGTAAATGTAATGAATTATACCAGTTATATTCCACGTAACTGACCAGATTCCTTTGAAGATCAAATTAAATGGTATAGATATCTAGAGATGTTCTAGAGCACACATAAAATATTGACTAAGTGTACATATTTTTCTCAAGGATAAAGCATTTATCTATATGCCCTTTGATCTAATTCTATCCATTAGTTATCATTTTTCCATATTGTATCATTACACTCCTCTGTTCTATCGTATCTTTTTCAGTCAATATTACAACTGCCAATCTCTTTTGTCTTTAAGTGAAACTACCCTCTCACCAGCACTCATTAACTTCATGCAATCTGGTAACTCTCATCATCTCTCTGGTGTAGTACTTCTCAAACTCTCTGTGGCAAAGGACAAATTGGTTATTTTAACCCATTCCAACCTGGACCCATATATGGTGTTTCTGTGTATGACTCATGTACAGATTATACCACAAGAAGCTCATCACAGGTGTTTTCCACCACTGAAGCTGTCCATTTCCTGCTCAATGAGGAATCCAATGATCATGCATCTGGATGTTGGGGGCAATGTCAACTTGCTAAGAAGTATCTAAATACTTACTCTCAATTTCTATATTTAACTAACTGCAGACTGGAATCAAATCTTTCCCAGACCATACTTTGGCCTAGTGATTTTTTTTTTAACTATCACCAGTGGTATAATCAAGGTCTACTACTGAGTTTACTCAGTGATGAACTCTTATCTTTCATAGCTATCATTCTATATCCTCTGTTGATTTTAATTTTTCTTCTTCATTTAGGAAACATCCGTTGAGGTATTGCTTTTGGTATTCTTCTTCCTATATTCTTTCTCTTGATAATCTCAATACTCTAGAAGCTTTGCCAAATCCACCATTATAGCAGACACCCAAATCTGTGCGTTCAACTCTGACGCACTTCCCAAGAGCCAGAGTTATATTTTAGATTACCTATGGGTAATTTGGCATTTCTATTTCAACATGTCCTAAAATAAACTCATTATATATCTCACAATGATTTCTTCCTCTAGATTTATTAACAGAGCCATATTCTCTCAACTTATCCAAGACCATAACCTCTAACTTGTTTTAGTCTGCCACCAACATTCTTTTCCAAAAGCTCTTGCATTCTTTCCTTTCTTACTGATATCTTAGTTAACATCCTTATCTCTCTTGCCTTGACCTAGACTAAAGTAACACGTTTCTAATTTGGGTTCCTCTAAGTCATCTGTCTCAACCCAGGTCAGGTTAATATAGCCAGCACAGTTCTGATCTTACTACTTCCCTACCTACTCAAAAACTTAAAAAAAAAAACTTCATTGCTTTAACACTCTCTGATATAGCAGTAATTTCAAATTTTACCACTAACTTACATAAATAGGTCTGACAAGCAACAACTTCCTTAACATACCAAGCAATTGCAAACATCAGTAAATAGTTATTGAATCAATAACTTAAATGATGAAAACATTTAGATTCAAAATAATTTAGATTAAAAATCACTCTCTATACTGTTTATATGATTATATGCTTTTATATTACTATTCTTTTTACCAAAACCATCCATAACCAATGCTATTTTCACACGTCTAATATTGCTGCTGGTTTTACTTTTGGATGAACTACATTCTAGCCTCCTGCTGTTTCTGAGAAATGCATTAAAGCGGGTCACGTGGTTTTCCTCATGTCAACAAATGATGGCTCAATTAGGCAGATAAGTATCTACAGCCCTCAGCAGAATCTTCAGTCCATTCTCAGCAGTTTAGAAAAGCACTCTGGTTAGCATTACAGCTAAGGAAAGGAACACTTGTAATTCTTTAAGCATTCAATTAAATTTTTAAATTCAAGACTGGCTATTGAATGTTTTCAAACACAAACAGTGTGGAAGTAGACTTTCATCATGAATGAGCACTCTAAAATCTGATGTGTATGTAAATTTCTTAATGAAATAGATTATGACATTTCTGATTCACTGTTTGCAGTATAAACACTTATGGATGATCCATTTTGCTAATTTACTCATCAACACAATAATTCTATGTTGGATTGCTAATTAATGGGCAGTGTTTGCTTGCAATGAAGCAAAGGGCTTCCAACTAAAAAACACATGGAACTCCTGGTGAGTCACCTTGTCGAATAAAGCCTTACTGTTAATGAAAGGAAATCTCAAGATTGCAGAGTACAAATGAAAATTAGGAAGCAGAAAAGGTCCCAGAGTAGTCAAACACCAAAATATTTAGTCCTTGACTTATTTACTCTTTTTTTCCTTTTTTCATAAGGATGGTTTTATTTATTTACTTATCCATTCATTCATTCATTCATTCATTTATTTAATTTTTGAAGAGCACAAGCAAGGGGAGGGACAGAAGGAGAAGGAGAAAGAAACTCAAGCCGACTGTGCTGAGCTCGGAGCCCAACATGGGGCTTGATCTCATGACCTTGAGATCATGACCTGAGCTGAAATCAAGAGTTGGATCCTTAACTGAGTCACGCAGGTGCACCTACTTACTCTTTTCTAAAAATGATACCTACCTAATAAGATTTCTCACACTCTAAAAAAGTAGAAATAAAAAAAGAAGGCTGTTAATGATGATACACACCAGGTCCAAAAGTGGTAAAATTATTACAAAATATCTATATGCATTTAAAAGACATCAAAATTTGGAGTCAACTAAAATAAAAGGAAATAAATGTACCATAAAAGAGACCCATATAAAAGTCTGACAAATAACAGATGATGTGAATAAACTTAAGACATGAAGAAAAACTGATTATATTCATGGAATTGATGAAAGAAGACTACAAATTTGAAACATTTTATATAGCTACATCGATACTAAAAGAATACAATGTAGAGATAGTTCCACTCAATATTTTTTAAAAAGATTTTATTTATTTGTGTGTGAGAGAGAAAGAGAAGCAGCAGGGAACAGCAGGTAGAGGGAGAAGCAGGCTTCCTGCAGAACAAGTAGCCTGATGTAGGACTTGATCCTTGGACACTTGGATCATGACCTGAGCTGAAGGCAGATGCTTAACCAACTGAGCACTTAATATTTTAAGATACACCACTGTTACCAGAGGTAACCCAGAGCTCATCTCCTTCCATTTTCTTGTCCTTGCCTATAGTTATTTATCACTGTTGTTAGTAAAAGGATGCAATGTGAGACTTCCCTCAAAGACATGGAAATAAAGGGGTGCCTGACTGGCTCAGTTTGAAGAGCATGTGACTTTTGATCTCGGGGTCATGAGTTCAAGCCCCACACTGAGTGTAGAGATTACATAAATAAACTTCGAAAAAAAGTAAAAACAACAACAAAAAAGGAAATAAGAAATACTAATACCATCTTTTAGTCAACCATAAAACAACAAAATAGGATGAGATATGCAATATGGCCTGTTTGAATATATTCAGAAATCTAGAGAAAAGATTATGCTGAGGTTAGCAGTGGCATTAATGCTGACAGGTTATGAAAGGGGGACAAAGCAACGGTTAAATACTACTTTTTAAAAACGAGCCCAGGAAAGCTTGATCAATGGACATTTGTCTTTTAGGTTCCTAAGGATGAGATACATGTAACATATTTAGATGGTATTAATTTATTCAAGTCCTCTTATTCTGACTCCATAGAGAAAATATTTAGCTTCCAACTTAAATTTATCTACAGAAAGACAATGTGCAGATTAAGAAGACACAAACATTTGGGTTTGTGTGATAATTATATTTTCTACTATGAATGAATAAGGTGACCTACTGGTTTTCACATATAATTCTGACTTGGTAAACTGAATCATCCTTCTTCCTCTCCTTCTCTCATATCCAACAATCAACCCATCAAAGAATTTTGTGAGATCTACTTCACAGTATATCCAAAAACTGTTCCATCTTTAATATCTCCACCAGTAATGTAAGCCGCCACCATGTATTATGTGGACTATTATAACAGCCCCTAATTGTTTTCCCTTGCCCAAGGGTGATCTACTTTCTATACAGCAGGTACAGTGACTGTAAAATATAATTAAGAATATGCCACTCCTTTACGCAAACTCCTCAATGGTTGCCCCTTTCACTATAGGAAAATCTAAAACCTTATATATCTCATAGATCTGACGCACATCTGCCTTTCAGAGCTCATCTCCTTCCATTTTCTTGTTTTGTGCCTCACTGTCCTCCTTACTATGTTGCAAATACTCCAGGCATATTCCTACTTCAAGGCACTTGCTCCCTCTGCCTAAATCATGCTTTCCCCAAATAGCTACATGGCTTTTTCCCTCACTTACTTTAGGTCTCTGCTCAATGTCACCTGAGTAGCAAGCCACTCTCTATTTACTGAGTGATGGTAGAATGTGATGGATGACACTTAGAGCATATCAGAGATATGACAACAAATATAAACAAATGTTTACAGCAGCTTATTTGTAATAGTCTCAAACAAGAAACAACCTAGGGGTCCTTTCATGAACGAATACTTAAATTGCGGCACTTCCATACCATGGAATACTATTTATTAATAAAAAGGAACAGACCACAGAACAATCTGGATAAATCTCCAGAGGATTAGGGTGAGTAAAAAAAAAGCCAGTCTCAAAAGGTGACATACTACATGATTCCATCTACACAACATTCTTAAAATGACAAAGTTACGTAAATGGAAGATGGATTAGTGGTTGCCAGGGAATGAGCTGGGGGATGGGTGGCCTAGGGGTAGAAGGGAAAAGGATATAGCTGTAAAGGGGCAACATGAGTACTATGGACTGGATGTTTGTTTCCCTCCAAATTTATATATTGAAGTTCTAATCTCCAATATGATGTTTTTGAAGATGGGAGTCTTTGAAAGTAATTAGGTCCTAAGAGTAGGTCCTCGTGAATGGGATTAGTACCCTTATAAGAAGGGCAAGAGAGATTAACATTTCTCTCTACTATGTAGGGCTGCAGTAAAAAGAGAACCCTTATCAGAACTCAACCATGTGGGGCGCCTGAGAGGCTCAGTGAGTTAAGCCTCTTCCTTTGGTTCGGGTCATGATCTCAGGGTCTTGGGATTGAGCCCCACATTGGGCTCTCTGCTCAGCAGGGAGCCTGCTTCCCCCCGCCCCCCGTCACCCTGCCACTCCCACCCACCCCCCCGCCTCTGCCTACTTATGATCTCTCTCTCTCTCTGTCAAATTAAAGAAAAAAAAAATTAAACAAAACAAAACAAACTCAACCATGTTACCCCCCCCCCCCAATCTTGGACATCCCAACCCTGAGTACTGTGAGAGACAAACTTACATTGTTTCAACTACATCGTTTACAATACTTCTCTGTATTATTTGTTATAACTGCATGTGAATCTTCAATTATCTCAAAATGAAAATTTTATTAAAAAAAAAAATGGTGGCGCCTGGGCAGCTTAGTCAGTTAAGAACCTGTCTTCAGCTTAGGTCATGATCTTAGGGTCCTGAGATCGAGTCCCACGTCAGGCTCCCTGCTCAGCAAGGAGTCTGCTTCTCCCTCCCCCTCTATCCATCTCCCACTCATGCTCTCACTCTTTCTCAAATAAGTAATTTTTTTTTAACCTAAAAAAAAAAAAAAAAAAAGAAAGAAAAAGAAAAAAAGGAAAAAAAGACTGGACACCAGAGGTAACCCAGTGGTTTCAAATCTTAGGTTGGCAGATTACCAGCTTTGAGACATGAAGCATGTTAACTAATATCTGCATGCCTCTGTTTCTTCATCTATGAAATGGAGGTAGAAATAGTAGTGCCTACTACCCTCATAAGGTTATTAGAAGTAAATTAATTAATATATTTAAAAGGCTTAGAATGGTATGTAGCACAGAGTAAGTGCTATATAAATATCTATTATCCCTAACAATTCTTAACTGACTATTCTAACAATAGTCAGAAAATGTTGACTATTATATTCTCCGTTGAAATATGATTATTATTCACAACTATATTCTTTTTTTTTTTTTAATTTAAATTTAAATTTTTAATTTTTTTTTATTATTTTATTTTTTATAAACATATATTTTTATCCCCAGGGGTACAGGTCTGTGAATCACCAGGTTTACACACTTCACAGCACTCACCAAATCACATACCCTCCCCAATGTCCATAATCCCACCGCCTTCTCCCAAACCCCCTCCCCCCGGCAACCCTCAGTTTGTTTTGTGAGATTAAGAGTCACTTATGGTTTGTCTCCCTCCCAATCCCATCTTGTTTCATTTATTCTTCTTCTACCCACTTAAGCCTCCATGTTGTATCACCACTTCCTCATATCAGGGAGATCATATGATAGTTGTCTTTCTCTGCTTGACTTATTTCGCTAAGCATGATACGCTCTAGTTCCATCCATGTTGTCGCAAATGGCAAGATTTCATTTCTTTTGATGGCTGCATAGTATTCCATTGTGTATATATACCACATCTTCTTGATCCATTCATCTGTTGATGGACATCTAGGTTCTTTCCATAGTTTGGCTATTGTGGACATTGCTGCTATAAACATTCGGGTGCACGTGCCCCTTTGGATCACTACATTTGTATCTTTAGGGTAAATACCCAATAGTGCAATTGCTGGGTCATAGGGCAGTTCTATTTTCAACATTTTGAGGAACCTCCATGCTGTTTTCCAGAGTGGCTGCACCAGCTTGCATTCCCACCAACAGTGTAGGAGGGTTCCCCTTTCTCCGCATCCTCGCCAGCATCTGTCATTTCCTGACTTGTTGATTTTAGCCATTCTGACTGGTGTGAGGTGATATCACAACTATATTCTTAATTCCTAAAATAGCCTGGTACATGATAAACATTTAATAAACATTTGTTGAAGGAACAAATGAAAGCTCTTGAGAGAAGTGCTGATAGTATACTGATAAAATCACTTCTAAATCTCTAAGTTTAAGAACACCTCTAATCAAACTTTCTTTTTATATTTGCAAAATTGATTATGGTTTGTAACAAAAATTTTTCCTGTATATTAGAGTTCCTTCTTTTCATAAAAATTTTCTTGGCTTAAAATACGTTAATATTACACTCAACATGGGGCGCCTGGGTGGCTCAGTGGATTGGGCCGCTGCCTTCGGCTCAGGTCATGATCTCAGCGTCCTGGGATCAAGCCCCGCATCAGGCTCTTTGCTCAGCAGGGAGCCTGCTTCTCTCTCTCTCTGCCTGACTCTCTGCCTACTTGTGATCTCTCTCTGTGTCAAATAAATAAATAAAATCTTAAAAAAAAATATTACACTCAACATGATTGAAAGAGCTGACAGGTAAATTTTTAATCTCTCCTTTCCCTACTTCTACTACAGATATGAATTATGGTAATAAGGACACTTGTCTGAAGAATTTGCAGGTATCTTCAAATAATTCTAATCATATTTCACATACATATAAAAACAGTTCATATGGAAAGAACACAGATATTTTATTGGGAGGTACAATTATATACACACAACTATGTATAAACCACATGTGTATATATTAACTATAATATGCATAGGAACTATATATAGACAACTACATATTGAACTACTATCATGTGTTAAATCTGAAGGTGATTTTAGGTAACATAATTTAGTACTATAAGAGGCATTTAGTCAATGTAATAAGACATTTCATAATTAACACAAAATCAGTTTCCTAAATGAATAGTTTAAAAAATGTTTTCCTAGAAAAGTAGGTGGAAGAAGGGTGGACCAAGATAGTGGCATAGGAAGACTGTGAATTCACCTCTTCCCATGGACACACTGAATCTACATATGGAACTACATACAGAATATACATATAGAAAAATACCATCTGAAAAAGGCCTGAAAACTAGCTGTAGAACTTTTTTTTTTGCAACAAGTGGTAAAGGGACACACTGAAACAGGTAGGAGATGCACAGATGCAGCCTCATCAAAAACCCCATCCCTGATGTGGCAACCAATGATTGAGAGGCACCTCAAAAACAGATTTTCTTTGATGAACAAATGAGTTTGTGCCCCATAGCAGGCACCCCAATGCCTGACCTGCAGAGGAGAGATAAGTCCCCAAAATATCTGGCTTTGACAACCACTGGGGTTCACATCTAGGAGACTCAAAGGGCAATAAAGGAACTTAGATGCTTTTCTTAAAGTGCTATTCTGCACACTGACCTGCCCCTGTGGCCACTGCAACATAGTATTTTGAAAGTATGTAGGCTATATGTAAAGGAGATTCATTTGCCAATCTCAGAGTGTCTGCTGGAGGGGCAGGGGCTTGTTGGGACTCTCTCCAGGATTGAAGCTCTGGTAGGTACCATTTTTGTGCTTTTCCTCTATAATGACAGTGTCAGCAGTACATTCTGGCCCTATGCTTTCCTATAGACTAAGAAAGCAAGCAGGTGAGTGCAAGCCTTGCACTTTATTGCTGCCTCACTGAAATTAGCAGGCATGAGCAGACCACACACGGGACACTCCTTGAACACTTGGCTGTGGTGGCCAGGGAGGCTTGAGCTCCTGGGTTCCACAGGACTGTAACAATCAGAGAGACAGTTTTTGGCAGGCTACCACACCCAGGGCACTACTCAGGCAACAGACTGAAACACATCCTAATCTTTCTGTGAGAAAGGCTTATTTACTTGTCCTCGAGTTTCAGCCTGAGGGCCAAGCTTCCGTTTTGCCACACATCTAGATGCTTTGGAGGTAGTCTCAGGGAAAATAGGCCAGGGGTTCCCATCTTTGTACTGTCTCTTGGCTTGCTGGTACCTCCCCAGAAGAAGATTCTCCACTCATCTAAAGCCACAGTTTTTTTGCAACTGTCACCCAAGGGACACCTCCAGATAACTTGTTCTGGAGGCCAGCAGGGTTTGTGACTATGGTGCCAAAGGACTGTATATTATTGCATACTTTAAAAGCTGCTGCCTGAGGGTCTGACTTCCAACCTAGGTACTGACTGAGATCCCCCCCTTCTGAACACTGACAGGTGTTGGCACAACTTCAATGACTGGGACTTATTAAGAGTAAGTAAGGTAGGTTACACAATCACAAAGTCTTGAGAGACAACCATAAGCTAGGGAAAAGCTCAAAAATAAGTTACACCTCATAGAGGAAATCATTCCTTCAAGACCAGGAGAGGCAGCTATTTTAGCTAACACATAGAAACTAACAGAGAGTCAACTAAATGAGGAAACCCGGGACTATGTTTCACAATACAGAACTAGAGAAAAATCTCAGGGGAAAAAAACAACCTTAGTGATAGGGAGATAAGTAATTTACCCAATAAAAAGTTCAAAGTAATGGCCATAAAGATGATCACTGAACTTGGGAGAAGCATGAATGGACACAGTGGTAACTTCAACAAAGAGACAGAAAATATAAGAAAGTACGAAACAAAATTTACAGAGCTGATGAGTACATAATGAAGCTGAAGAATAAACTAGAAGAAGTAAAAGAAAAGATCAGTGATCTAAAAGACAGGGCAGTAGAACTCACCCAGAGTATCAGAAAGAAAAAAAAAATTTTAAAAGTGAGGATAGCTTAAGGGAGATATTGAATGGAATGTCATTTGCATTTTAGAGTTCCCAAAATGAGAAGAGAGAAAAAAGGGGCAGAAAATTTATTGAAAATATAATGGCTAAAAATATCCCTAACCTGAGGCAGGAAACTGATGTCCAGATCCAGAAGCCCAAAGAGTTGCAAATAAGAAACCAAAGAAACCCATACCAAGACACATTCTAACTAAAATGTCAAAAGTTACAGATAAAGAGAGAATCTTTTTTTTTTTTTTTAAAGATTTTATTTATTTATTTGACAGAGAGAAATCACAAGCAGATGGAGAGGCAGGCAGAGAGAGAGAGAGAGGGGGAAGCAGGCTCCCTGCTGAGCAGAGAGCCCGATGTGGGACTCGATCCCAGGACCCTGAGATCATGACCTGAGCCGAAGGCAGCGGCTTAACCCACTCAGCCACCCAGGCGCCCCAAAGAGAGAATCTTAAAGGCAAAAAGACAAAAACAACTTGTTATGCACAATGAAACCCCCATAAGACTATACAGAGACTGTTCAATAGAAATTTTGCAGACCAGAGGGAGTAGTAAGAGATATGCATAGTGCTGATGGGAAAAAAAACTTCCAACCCAGAATACTTTACATTCAGAATCGAAGGTAAGATAGTTTTCAAAACAAGCAAAAGCTAAAGGAGTTCACTACCACTAAATTGATATTACAAGAAATGTTAAAGGGACTTCTTTAAGCTGAATGGAAAGCATTAATTAGTAATAAGAAAATATACAAAAGTAGAAATCTAACTGGTAAGTGTAAATACACAGTAAGGCAGGGGATTAATCATTTATAAAGCTATTACGAAGGTTAAAATACAAAAGTAGTAAAAATAACCATAACTACAATAATCAGTTCAGGGATACACAAAATAAACAGATGTAATATGTGACATCGGAATCATAAAATGTTGGGGGAGAGAGAAATAAAAATGTAGAGCTCTAGAATGCATTCAAACTTAACATGTTATCAAATTAAAATAAACTAATATAAATAAATACATATAAATAGAAATAAATAACTAATATATATTTTATGTGTTATATGTATATGTGTATACACACATACACACACATATACACACACAGGCTATTATATGTGAGCCTTGTGGTAACCACAAAGCAAAAATCTGAAGTGGGTACAAAAAATATAATATAAAGGAATTTAAGCATAACACGTAGAAGTGTTTCAAGAAAGTCATCACCAGAAGAGAAGATAGCAAGAGAATAAAGGAATACAAAGGAACTGCAAAACATCCAGAAAACAATTAACAAAATGGTAGTAAGAACATACTTTTAAATGTAAATGGACTAAATTCACCAATCAAAAGACAAAGAGTGGCTGAATGGATTTAAAAAGAAAAAACAACACATCTATATGCTACTTACAACATACTTACCTAAGATGTAAGGACACATAAACTGAAATAAAGGGATGGAAAAAAATGTGTTCCATGTTAATAGAAATCAAAAGACAACTATGGTAGCTATACTTTTATCAGACAAAACAGGCTTTAAAACAAAGAATATAAGACAAAGAAAGGCATTACATAATTAAAAAGGGGTCAATACAACAAGAGGATAGAACAGTTGTAAATATTTATGCACTCAACACAGGAGCACCTGAATACAAAAATCAAGTATTAACAGACCATTAGGGAGAAATGGGCAGCAATACATTGGGGAACTTTAATACCTCACTTAAATCAATGGATCTTAAATCAAAAAGATCTTTCACACTGAAAATCATTAAGGAAACATCAGCCTTAAATGACAGACCAGATGGACATAATAGATATACACAGAACATTTCATCCAAAAGCAGAAGAATACACATTCTTTTCAAGTGCACATAGAATATTCTCTAGGATAGATCATATGTTAGGCCACAATACAAGTTTCAATCAATTTATGAACATTGAAATCACATCACACATGTATTCTGACCACAATGCTGTAAGACTAGAGATCAATTACAAGATAACTAGAAAAATCACAAACGTGGAGATTAAACAATACACTACTGAATAACCAATGGATCAACAAAGAAATCAAAGGAGAAATCAAAAAATGCCTGCAGACAAATGAAAATGGAAATACAACTTCCAAAATCTAAAGAATGAAAGAAGAGCAGTTCTTAGAAGGAAGTTCACAGTCCTACCTCTCGAATCAATAAAAATACAAAATAATCAACTTCACGCCTGAAAGAATAGAAAAAGACGACAAATGAGCTCAAAGTTCATAGAAGGAAGGAAATAACAAAGATCAAAGTGGAAGTAAATGAAACAGATGAGGGGTGCCGGGTTGGATCAGTTGGTGGGGCATGTGACTCTTGATCTTAGGGTTGTAAACCCAAGCCCAACATTGCACATAGAGATAACTTAAAAAAAAAAAAAAAGAAACAGATGAAAAGGATAATAGAAAATATGAATGAAACGAAAAGATAGTTCTTTGAAAAGCTAAACAAGACTACTGTTAGCTAGAGAATTCAAAAAGTGGAAACTAAAGATGAGTCTACAACTGAAACCACAGACATCAAAAGGATCACAAGAAACTACTGTGAACAATTATAAGCTAACAAATTGGAAGTAGGGAAAAAAATGGATAAATTCTTAAGAACATTTAATTTTCCAAGACTGAATCATGAAGAAATGGAACATCTAAATAGACCATTACTAGTAAGGAGAATGAATCAGTAGTCAAAAACCTGCCATCAAACAAAAGTCTAAAGCCAGAGGGCTTCACTGATGACTTTTACCAAATATTTAAAGAAGATTTAATACCTATCCTACTCAAACTTAAAAAAAAAAAAAAAAATGAGGTGGGAAAAAATACTTCGAAACTCTTTTTATGGGGCCAGCATTACCCTGACACCAAAACCAGATAAGACCACCATAAGAGAAGAATTACAGTCCAATATTCTTGAGAACGTAGATGCAAATATCCTCAATGAAATATTAGCAAATGAAATTCAACATGGCACTCAAAGGATCATATATCACGATTAAGTGGTTTTTATTCTGGGGATGCAAATATGGTTCAACATCTACAAATCATTAAACACAACACACACTAACAAAATAAAGGATAAAAATCACACAATCATCTCAACAAGTACAGGAAAAGCATGTGACATTATTCAACACCATTTATGATAATAAAAACTCTTGTAACAGTGGGTATAGACAGAACATACATCCATACAGTAAAGGTCATATATGACAAGCCCACAGTTATCATACCTAATGATGAAATGCTGAAAGCTTTTGCTATAATATCAGAAACAAGACAAAGACATACACTCTCACCACTTTTATTCTATAGTGTTGAAAATCCTAGCCAGAGATATTAGGCAAGAAAAAGAAATAAAAGGCATCCAAATCCAAAAGGAAGAGGTAAAACTCTTATTATTTACAGGTAACATATTTTATATAGAAATCCTAACGATTCCACCCAAAACTGTTAAGATTTAAAAATTCAGTCAAGATGGAGGATAACTGATTTCTATACAGTAACAACAAAGAGAAATTCATTACATATTTACAGATACCCCTAACATAATCCATCCACCACAGTGTTCTTTCCCGTATTCTCCCACTTCATACTGTCTGTCCTTTTTCCACAATGAGAACACAGGCCCCTAATGATATCAGCTCATTTACTCACATGCTCAAAAAGTTTCAGAATTAGTTTGCCCATACCACCAACATAAATGAATGTAGTAAATAGATTTGTTTTTGTAATAAAAAAAAACAGGATTTGTTTTTGTAATAATTTCCTCCTTTGCTACTCTGGCCCAAACTGAAAATCTATATAGTCCAACACTGTGCTCATAAATTACTTGGATAAGTCCTCCCTTCTCCTTTCCCTTCATTTTTATCTTCACTGTGACTATAGTATTCATTTCACTTTTGCCAATTAAGTTCATTTGTTTCAGTGTGCTTACAGTTTTAGGTCCCATTTCCTACTGATAACATTTTTACTTAAACTTTTGAATAGGTATGATATTAATACACTATTGTCATTACCAAAAAATATACCCCCAAGAAGTGTCATGCCCTCCCACATCTTTTCCACTGAATTTTCTTTTCTACCGCATGAAATTACTCATTTTGTTATATTCTGTTTTACCCTTCCTGCAAATATGCATGTCTTACTTTTCCTTTCTTAAATAAAAGGTAACACTATAAATGCTCTTTTGTGCTTTCCTTTTGTGAACTAACATTTCCTGGAAATCATTCCATAGTGGTCTACTGTAAGTAGTACCATAGTTTATTCAACCAATCTCCTGATTGGTCATTTATACAGTTTCTAGTATTTTGCACGTATTAATATGCTAAATAGATTGGATTCTTGGATTAAATTAATTCTCATGTGTGTAGACTTTTATTTTTACTTTCATGTGTAACTGGTGTGGGGGAGATAGTGGAGGAATATTTAATGACATGAGTAAACATTCATTAAATATTAAGAAATAAAAATCATTGGGCCGCCTGGGTGGCTCAGTGTGTTAAGCCGCTGCCTTCGGCTCGGGTCATGATCTCAGGGTCCTGGGATCGAGTCCCACATTGGGCTCTCTGCTCAGGAGGGAGCCTGCTTCCCTCTCTCTCTCTCTGTCTGCCTCTCCATCTACTTGTGATCTCTCTCTGTCAAGTAAATATATAAAATCTTTAAAAAAAAAAGAAATAAAAATCATATTATGAAATAGTAGAGAGTATGATGCAAATTGTAAAAAACTCAAAAAGACAAGTATTCACAAATATAAACATGTATGATGGGACTGTGGGGGATTTTAACGTTCTCTTCATTTTTCTATTTCTCAAGTTTAACGTAATCATCATGTATTATGTTTATAAATAAAAAACAATAAATTATACTTGCAAACAAGAAGAAGGAATTCCATTTCTGACAGTAAAGCTGATTAAGTACCATAACACAGTCCTTTTGCTAAAAACAATAAATGATAAGTTAAAAACAGAAATAAAAGAATCTTTTTTTGTTTTAAATCTATTTCTTGGTTGACAGAGAATACCCAGAAAGCCAAAACAAAGTAAAATGGAAATCTAGGGAGGTAAGCAAACACTCAAATGTCTTTCATTCAGGGGATATTTCCAACCCATGAACTGAGCTTCAGTTTTCACAGCCATGTAGAGAGAGCTGGCAGTGGTTGCTGGAGCCAGCTTGTGAAAGCTAACTATACATATCTTTACCCAAATTCATGTTCAGTAACCTCACATTGCTAGCTTGAAATCAGCCATGATATAAAATTCAAAAATATTAAAAATAAGGACTTTTTTTTCCTTTTTAGAGAACCAGTTTTAAAATATTTACCAGCATACTACAGAGCCCAAGATTGAGGAGCGAAATCCTAGGTACACTAAACATAGGGAATCTAACTGGAGATCTATAAAGCTGCATGCCTAGTAGAACTCACTAGAACTACACCTATCCCACAGAAAGAATCAGCAAGGAAAGTCACCTGTTTCAAAGTTGGGTGGAGGTAAAAATGTCTTCCCTGAAAATTTAACCAGAAGCCCACTCTCATGAAAGTTTATGGATCTAGAACTCACCCTACCTATGCAGCCCACAGAACAGTAAGCCTAAAATTTATTCCACTGTTTCCAGGTTGACAGTAACCCCAGGCTCTTGGCAGATTCAAATGCAAATCCTCTCTTTGGAAACATATCTTCATGTCAGCCTCGGAAATTACCACAAATAATGAACATGAGCTCACACAAAAAGTGAAGCAGCTTGAAGTAAGAGCTAGCAGAAACAACAGACAACAAAATCAGAACTGCAGCAGTTTTAAGTATCAGGCTAGGCACTAAACAGAAAATAATAAATTTAATATATTTTCAAAAATAAAATGATTATAAATAGGAAAAGAAGTGAAAAGTTTATCAAAATGATGAAAGAAGCAGATTTAAGAGAAAGAAATGAAAACTTAAAAAAAAAGGAATGCATATTCAAACTCAATGGACAGATAAAAGACAATATTAGACACCACTAAAGACAAAAGATAAAGCAGATCTGGAGAAAGTATCAAGAATGTAGCAAGGAAGACAAAGATATGGTAACTATGTCAGAGGTGGAGAGTTGGAGAGCTATATTAGAATGATCAGGGATGCATATGTGGTTAAGCTATTAAGTATGGTAATAATAATAATAAAATTCAAGGTCATGGTTACCTTTGGGGTGGAGAGAAACATGGGATCACAAGGAGCACATAGAGATTCAAAGATTCTAATAACGTTCTGTTTCTTAAGATAGATGGTAGATACACATATTTTTTACTTTAAAATAATGTTTATTTGGAAGTAATTTTAGATTTACAGAAAAACTCCAAACATAATAAGGAGAGTTCCAATATACCAGTTTGCCCTATGCTAACATATCACCATGGTCCATTTGTCTAAACTGAAAACAACTTTGTTGCATTACTATTAACTAAAGTCTAGACTTAATTTAGATTTCACCAGTTTTTACACTAATATCCCTTCTGGATCCAATCCAAGAAACCACTTTGCATTTAGCTGTCATGTCTCCTTAGCCTCCTCTTGTTAGTGACAAGTTCTCAGTCTTTCTTTGTTTTTTATGACCTTCACAAGTTTTGAGGAACACTCTTTAGGTATTCCTGTAGAATCTCCGTCTGTTTGGACCTGTCAGATGTTTTTCTCATGGTCAGATGAGGGCTATGTGTATGGAGAAGGAATATAAGGTACTCCAAGTTTATGTTGCGTTTTCCCTGCCCTAGCCCTAGAAATCAGTCATTTCTCCAAAGAATTCTAGATCCTTTTATTGGAGAACGGTATTTACAAGCCCAGATCAGGCTGTGAGGTATGTTTGTCGCTCACTGCTTCTAAGCCTTCTCAGTAGACAGAACTATGAAATATATGTCTGTATCTAATCCATGTATAAGCATGTACCTGTAAATATTTCTGCATTTATCCATTTATATATATTAGCTAAACCTAAATTCACAAGATTATCTCCAACTCTAATCCAGTACCACAAGGTTTTACTCTAGCTCCTCCCCTTGATTCTCTTGTTTATTTGTAATTTCCCTCTCTGACAGTGAGGAACCTAAATCACAACATTCATCATTTATTTAGGTATTTGTTCAACCCCAGTATACATGCAAAGCAGGTTCAGAATTATTAACCCATATCCTTACAAGAAACAAATTTACCAACTAAAATACAGTGTTTCTATAACATTCTTTTGTCTTCAGCTTTACATTTTCCAGTCTAGACACCATTTTCCAAAGTTACTTAGGTCAGCTCCTTTTTTTCCTCCCACCCCTTCAGTGAAGCAATGTCATATATTTGCAGTGGAGGTACAGTCATTTGTCACAGACTGCACTACATCCTAGGATTCACAACATTAAAAAATTTTACATATATTAAAGTTAACTCCTTGTGATCTACGGTCCTATGGGCTTTAATAAATGCACAGAATCAAGTATCTACCCGACAGTACTATGCAGAAGAGTTCTATAACCCCTAAAAATTAACATGCGAGTCATCTTTGTAGTCAACCATTTTACCTATCTTTTGTAATTTTAACATCTGAAATGGTTAAAAATCAGGGTGTAAAATTAAATATCATGATTCTTTACAGAATAAGGCCTAACATTGTAAGGAGAGTCACTGCTTAAAAGTTATTAGAATTGAGGGCTTATAATCTTCACTTTAAAGTTCTAGACTAAAGAAAAGTCACCTAAGTTCTTTAATTAGTTTTTCCATGGCATTGCTATAAAACATGTGAGACTATTAGAGCGGTTCTGATATTGTTCATGGTTGAGAGTTGTGTTCTTGTCCCAAGCACCTATTTTCTACATTTATAAAATGTTCTCCCAGGGAATAATCCATAGTCTATGCCCACACATATGTTTAGGATTGAATTATTATGGTTTATTAAAGAGATATTAAAACACAAAACTATATTGCAATGATAATCAACTAGAAAACTATCTTACAGGCTACTCAGTGTTGTTATATCAATTATGTAATTATTTCATCTTAACAGATATGCTCTGATAGCTGCCCAGTATCACAGATCTAAAGCATTCTATTTCAAGAGGATTGTTTCTCAAATAGATTGACAGATAATACAAGACCAATAAAAATCTTCAGGCTGCTTATCTGTACTCTCTCTGTTAAAAACAAAACAAAACAAAACATGAGGAAGGAAGTTTCCATTTTACTTACACTTAAATACTGTGGCAAGTCTGTACAGATTTCACATACAATTTTAGAATCATGTCCCCAAAGGCAGTGTCATCTGTAAGGTGGTTAACTGTATTAGTCTAAGCAGTACAATCCACTGGCTGGCAGTAACATCAGTTAAAGACTTTAAGTTTAGCTTTCTCCCCCTGGTGGTAGTGTCTGTGTTGATAACCTTTTAAAAATATCTGTATAGTATCTTAATGTTTATGGCTGCTACAGTCAATTATAGGTAGGCAATTTTGGGAGAGAAGTAGATTTAAATGAAATCGAAGCAGATATCAAAACACTTCTGAAGGAAGCACTTGTCTCCTATAGTTCCTCTTCCCCCCCACCCCGAAATGCAATTACAACCATTACATCATTGTAAATTACATGCTGGGGTATCTCAGTAGGTAACTGCCAAATGTAAAACTTACAGAAGGTCTTCAATGTAATAATGATGTTTTATCATTTTAATTACAAACTCTTTAAAAAACTCCCTAAAGTGTACCAATTGGGGTGGTCTAAATTAACACTATCTTAGTAGCCCAAGGGTAGTAAAAATAGAATGAACTACCAAATTTCATCATACTTATAGCAGCTGTCTTCCTGCCTCTAGGAAGCTAAGTATTTAACAAAGCAGACAGCTTGGCATTGGCATCTGATTAGCAGTGTGTGTATTGTCAGATAGAATGTGCTTGGCTCTTTTGTTCCAGGGTTTGATTAGAAATCTGGAGAGCAGTGGCATCATGTAACTTTATTCTTAAGCCTTCTGAAAGGTAAATAAAGTGTGATGCTTCCGCTAGTATTGTACATGAAAACTAATCAATGCTTTTCTGGTAACATACTTTATCAAATCCCAGAAAATTTATATAAAAGAATCATTTTTTAAAATACATCACAGACTGTAATAGGCAGATCTTAATATCATTTTAAATACCTTAAATGTTAAAAATATTTTTATAATTGAGTGCTTTGAGTCACATTGAGTCCTGTAATTAAAATACTGTTGGTGGGCAGGAAATGATCATTTTAGAGCACATAAATAGAAGATCCTATTCCTAAAAATATCAAGTCTAAATGGAGATTCAGAAAAAATTTTTAAAACGCCTATGAACATCTTATTGGAAAAATAACGATCTTGTAAGAATACTATTGTTTTGATGCAGGTGCCCTGACATTAACTATGTAACGGTGACTCTCGTTACCTTCTCCCCACAAATTTCTTTGAAAATTTATTACAAATGATTGTTCTTATTGGCAAAGTTCAAAATCAGTAGAGTCCATGCAAACAATCTACTTCAATGAGAAGTACATTCTTTTACTCTATCAAATCCATCGGAGGTAATCAGACTGGATGTTTTATTCAACAGGGCTGAAGAAAATTGTTCTACAATAGGTTAATTCAAAATGGCAGCATAGAAAATGCATCTGTCAGTGGGGATCAAATTACAGGGCAAGCTCCTCTCAATGCTTAGAAAAACAAGTCTGCAGTTCTACAGATTATGTGCCTGTGTGTGTTTAAAGGGGTGGGAAAGGAGCTAAATATCTGAGCTAACCTCCAATTAAAGTCAATCATAAAAACAGCCAATTTAATGAGTGCGGATTTCTTTGGGTAATTATAACACCAACCACTTTTTTCTCTTTTAAATCTGTAATTCTGCCTTCTTGTTATTGCTTGCTTTGTCATTAATCGCCTCAGGACCTTGATTTCCTAGCAACAGACTGCCACCAAACATTTGGCTCCTGTTCAACATTTTCTTTGTGAAAAATGGCACTGCTGTTGCCGCCTGGGCTGCTGCAGCTAGACTGGCTGTGTAAGTGCTCTAATAATGTATTCCACTGGAAAAAAAAAATCACATGATATGGGGTGCAATGACTGAGCTCAGTTAATTACTGAGCTGGGAAGTTTATCTACAATCTAAAAGCTGTGTTGAGGGGAAGGGGGATATAAGGATTAAAAAGGTGCTCCTTCCATTATCAATAATTTACAGGTGAGAATTTACAAAGAAATATTTTATTCTTGAGTTGACAGGTTTCTGTTTAAGTTTATTTAGAAAAGGGTACAAAAGGCCAATGTCTCTTAAATGTTGCTTGACAAATTCTTTCCCTACAAAATAGCCCCAAACACACAAAAGAATCACAGAACAACTTGCTGCAATTTAAAAAAACAAATTAACCTATGTATCTGTCAGCTGTTTCTTTTCTACTTAAGGCAAAAATCATGTGTATATGTAAATATACTATGAGATGGCAGAATGAGGTTTTCATTCACAATATGAACACCAGACACAATGGAAACAGAATAATTCAAAATATTGTGCTTGGATATACTGTATACTTAAATTAACTATTTTTTATTCCATGATACCAGAAAAAAGATTTTTATCATTATTTTTCAAATCAGTCTACTGAGCTTGAAGGAAGTCATGATTAGAAACCTAATGATAAGGTAGATATTTTACCATTTTTTACTTAGTAGGTTTATTAAGATTTTTTTATGTCTTAGAAATACTACCAACCCCAGTTATAATAGTTATGGAAATTAACATGGAATGTCAGATATGGTTCGCTGATACCTTGCTTTAGTTCTCAGAAATATGGCTATATAAGAATGGCATGTTTCAGGATTGCTGTCAGGATATGATAATTTAATATACCCAAGAGTACACTAAGTATTATGGAAGCATCTGTGAAACTAATAAGTCAGTGGACATTCTGATTCTTAGCAATGTCTATATACCTTATGAAAAACTTCCCACAAAGTATAGTCTCAATTCAGCTCATTTGAGGAAGAGAAAATACTACAAGTCTACCTGAAAATATCACAATAACTACCATGACAGACTGAAATAAAAATGACATTCGGGAATATTCATAAAAGAGCAATAGCATTAAAAGGCCGTTAGTTAATTAAGGTAGTTAAAATATACACATTTTTGGGAGAGCAGATGAAGATATTTGAATGATGTTACAGAATTCTGTTTATCACTGGTCTGAAAGCACATCACCTTACCATTGAGTCTGACTCCCCACTTTAATATATTTTCACAAAAATCAATTCTTAATTGAAAAAAGAAAGTAAATACATATTCATAACCGAAAAAGTTTTAGAAATTCAGAATGGACACTTTAAAATATGGAAGTGTAATGGAATATGTATCATGTTAATTCACTATTTGCTACAATAAAGATTCTTGAACTGGGCTCCAAGAATTAGCAAAAAGTCTTCTGAAATCTGTAAACTTCCAAAAATTAAATGAAAAACTTTTGAGTAAATAAATTTTTGTGGGAGGGTTCAAAACCAAAAAAAGATTAAAAACCACTACTCTAAGAATATTAATCTACCTGAGAAATGCTAGCTGTATTCCCAAGTAAAATAACATTTTAAAGATTCAATTTAGTTTATTTTAGCTGTCAAATTAAATAAATGATAACCTTACAAGAAGTTACATAACTGTAAAAGTAATTTGAGGAATGAATAATGAAATACATGGCACTCTTTAACTTTATTACATGTGTACCCTTTTGGAAAAGTTGAACTACGAAGGTTTTGGTGGGTTATTGTATAGTTTATATTTTATTTGATTGTGACTGTTTCTGTCATATCCCCTAAATTTAATAATACTATAATAATATGATGTGGTCTTAAATTCTTTTTAGAGTGAAGAAAGAAATCCTTTTAAAAGGAATATACAAAATGACTAAAAAAATTGGTCCCAGAAATCTGTATAGAGGACAAGAAAAATGTAATTTGGAAAAGCAGCAATCTATCTTTCATAACATCTTCCAACTATGCAGGATTTACTTATATCAGGACAATGTCAGAGAAAAAGATAGTATGAGTATGTCCTAGAAGTCTAGAGGGTTTCCTCCAGCTTCCAGAAGCTATTTCTAAGGGGTAGAGAGAAAACACATGATGGACGGAAGAGGTTAGAGTCAAATGAGCTATACTAAACAGCTGAGAAACCTGTGTTGGTCTGAAACTGGGTAACACCAAATATAAATTTATATATGAACTTGCCTTCCTGAGTTAAGTATTAGAAGGAAGAAATTTTTTATTTTTCATCCCATTTTACCAAATATAATTTTTTAAAAACTTTATCTACTGTATGTCATCCATCCAAATAAAAAATTAATTGACATTAAGGAACTGATCCCAAAACATTGTTATATTATATCTAGAACAAATAAATAACAAAAGCCTGAAAGACTTTTTAAAGTGCGTGCAAGAGAGAAACAGGAAGCAGCAAGAAATCAAAATAGACTTATCACAAGTTCCATTACATATGTCAAAGAACAAAAAAATTTGTTGTCTAATTAGGAACAATTATATCATTTGTAGCCACAATACCTGAGTATCACTGAAATTATTATGAGAGGTGTAGATATAAGACTGAATCCAGGGGCCACGGATAGCGGGGAATAACTGCTAATGGGTATAAAGTTTCTTTCTATGGTGATGTGAATGCTCTAAAATTAGATTATGGTAATGGTTACAAAACTTTCTACATATTCTAACAATCATCCAATTGTACACTTTAAACAGGTGAAATTTATGTCATATAAATATCTCAGTAAAGTTGTTATAAAAAGATTAAAACCAATTTTATTTATCTGGGATAGACAACAGAACACATAGGTTAAGTAAGATATAAGTCTCTATAATGTGTACAGAAAAGTATGTTGAGAAACAGACTTATGCATACAGATACTAGATTATTTATGTCCAGCTTACATAAAATTTTAGATAGGACAACACATAAAAATGTATACTGCCATCATATGTTTTAAAATTTTCCCTCCCTTAATCATGTTTATTAAAGAAATTTTGTGAACATGTGATCTTCTTAGTCAATTGCTGACTGGTCTGAAATACATAAATAAAATACATGGAAGTGGAAACATTTCAGTAGATGGTTTGTTAATTCACTTGGGGCTCTGTATAAAGTACTACTGTCTTAACAACTAAGTGCTACACACTTGTTTATTTTCTTACCATTCTAAGGCAATTAGCACATAGTGTGGTTTCTAACCTCAAATAAAATTGCAGGGCTTCATTATAATGCCACAAGAACAAAACACAAACATTTTCAATCTTTATCTTTAGAGCTCAAAACTTCTTTAACCAATACCATCTTACTTCTACAAAGTGAAAAGATTATTCTATTTAACTAAAAATAATCTTACTTTAATATTCCCTCTCCTTATTAGTGTTTTATATTTGATAACAAACTAAAATAAGATAACGAAAATTACAGGAATATATGACTAAACTGCACAACTTGGAGAAAATATTTGTCTACAAGAATATTTACCTACAAAAATTAGTCTAAAAAAGTGATAATGTTATTAGTATTTAATGCACCCCACCCCCGAAAAATCTAGAGAAACTGGAAATGAACAAAAACAGGATTTCCATAATCACACTCACATTTGAAAAACTTTCTAGCAAGAATCGAAAACTGTCCATATCAAGGAGGAAGTAAAAACATTAATCATTTGTGCAGCTACCTGAACATCAATACACATATGGAAAATTCTTTAAAGTTAAAAATTGAACTCTAAAGCTAACTGCTTAAGAAGTAACATAATTAATAGTCTTCTTCTTGTATCTCTCTACATTTAATCTGAGCTAAAGAAAAATGTTTTTACTACATAGTTTTAGACTTTCTTGAAAGTATACCAAATTGGCACAAAAAGTTTTAAACCACTATATGACAAAGATTTGGGTATACTAAGTGTAAGGAATTATATACAAACAAGAAATACTCAACACAAGAAAAAAGACCAACCCTCCACATTTTCTTCTCTCTCTTTTTTTGGGTTTATAATATTTAAGTTCACGTGCAAGGGTATTTTCAAGTAAAGACTTAGCAATTCATATTAATCCTTAATAAAGTTAATGAAGCAGTGCAGAATACAACAGTCAAAAATTAGAGCAAAAAATACAGGAACAAATCCAAATGATGATCACTGATTTCACCAATATAATGAGAATTCTAATACATAAGAGTTGAAAACTACATTTAGAACACAGATAAAATGAAGTCAGTGTTAGTTCAAACACCATTATCTTCTTAAAATCTCAGATGAATATTATAAAGATTAATTAATAAATTCCAAGAAGTGTTTTGAATTCTGTTTCATAAATAATTGTGACATCATTAAATCAGATGTCATTTACAAAACAGCTTAAATTTTTAAAGATTCCATTAGTTTACTTACTCTGCCAAATTCATTTTAAAAGTAGAGCTTTCAAAATATAATATTACAAAGCCTTTTCCCATGGTCTATTATCATTTAAGACAATGAGTTTAAGTAACTGCCCACAAGTTAGTAATTTGTATAGATTTGGGGCTGGGGCGGGGGGATGAGGTGAGGTATAAATCTCAAACATACATACTAAAGTAATAGTTATCTTTCATTTCTTTTTATGTTACTCGTTTCTATTAGGTTACCATTATAAGATTCATTCACTCACTTTCACTAGAATCTTTTTCAAATCTTTTTACAACAAAGCTAAAAATATCAGATGATACATACTAAATTTTGAGCATAATCAAAAAAAACTTTAAAATTCCTAGCCAAGTTTTAGTTGCAAGCATATCTTTTGGTAAATATTATCAAAAGATAACCAAATCCTAAAAAAAATAGTAATCACATATTTTGCCATACATTCATTTCGTTAACCAACTTTCATAGAAAACATTGCTAAAAGAAACTTTTCAAATATATGATTTCTTAGACTATATTTCTTACAACTTATAACAACACCTCATTTTAAGGATATTAGTTACTGCTTTCAAGCAACTGACAAAGATATTTAAGTGTAACTAAGTCTAAATAACAATTGTACTAAGAAAAAAATATTATTCATGGCATCCTTAAAAATCTTAGTAGAAAACCTAACCAGGCCAAACAAAATGAGAGATGTAAAACCCAAACAGTGATTATTATTTGTCCTTTATATACAAATACTCTTATTTCTTTCAAAATATGAATTCCATTCCATTCTTCCAAGGTTGTACACTTCTCCAAACCATGTGTTGTCTACTTATCTCTAATCATACCTTCTTTTTTCTAGGAACAAACATCAGTAACACTTTCTTGAATACCCTACTCGCACAAAAACCATATTCCTTAAAATGGTAGGATTCTAGGCTGAAAAGAGGTAAGTGGTCAAGACAGAGTTACAAAATAAATGTAAGAGAGAGGAAAAAGAGGTCTATAATCAGCCATGGGAACTGGAACAATCATAGGAAGAAGAAAATAAAAATAGTGGTGGCCAAGAAAAAATTCCAACTATAAGTCTCATATTCTCAGACAAGGATCAACAAACTAAGATTCCCTATTTTTTCATTTTCAATCAGTAAAAAAGGGCACACATCTAGCTAAATTTATGAAGGGTAAGTTAAGTCACAAGATACTAAAAGTTTTTGATAAAGATATTTTTAAAATATCTGTTATTAAAACTCTCCCCATGGTAAGTCTAAACTTGCAAGCTGATTAGTATTTGAAACTTGGAATCTTTTCTCAAAAACATTTTATTAGAAATAATGCATAGATTTATCTCACTGTATTCACAATGAAGTCTAAAGCACATAAAGGGGTGACAGAAAATAATAGAAAACATTACTGTAACATAAGTATTTATACACAGATGAACTATATTTATTAAGCTGAGTATAACTTTTTAAAAAAAATTTTATTTAAAGATTTTATTTGTTTATTTGACACAGAGAGAGAGATCACAAGTAGGCAGAGAGGCAGGCAGAGAGAGAGGGGGAAGCAGGCTCCGTTCCGAGCAGAGAGCCCGATGTGGGGCTTGATCCCAGGACCCTGGGATCATGACCTGAGCCGAAGGCAGAGGCTTAATCCACTGAGCCACCCAGGCGCCCCTTAAAAACTATTTTTAATTATCAAATGGTAACGAAAGTATTTTACAGAATCTAGAATAATAGTTTGGGGAACTTATGAGGCTAAATCAAACTCAAGACTAATTTAAAACTCACTTCTCAGGGTGGCTGGGTGGCTCAGTCATTTAGCAACTGACTCTTGATTTTTGGCTCAGGTCATGATCTCAGGATCATGAGACTGAGCCCCATGCAGGGCTCTGCACTGGGCGTGGAGCCTGCTTAAGATTCTCTCTCTTTCTCCCTTTGCTCCCCCCCACCCCAAAGTGATAAAATGCATATCACTAGAACTGAAATTTTTCCTGTTACTTGATTATTCCCTCTCATTTATGAGTGATGGTTTTATCGTTTTAGTTTTCAAATAGTTCAAGGAAGGAAAAATAAAATTTGGAGACAGGAAAAGAAGAAATTAATGAGGTTAACTGATTAAATCTGCATTTTGAAATAAATACCATGTTCCATGAAAGTCAGTACAGAACAATAGACACAGACATAAATCATGGTTAAGTTATTAACAAGTTCAAATTCAAAGAGAAAGTTAGTTAGGCAATCTTCCAGAAAAAGAGAGTCATCTAAGAAAGGTAAAAGACAAACCAATCTGGGGATCTCAGCTTCCAACCAAGACGTATTAATGGGGAATGGATTCACACTTAATCAATTTAAACTTAAGCAATTATAAAAATGGAAAAAAAAAACCCAGTATGAAACAATCTTCAGGCACTAATAATCAAACAAGGAACAATACCAGGTGATTCCTACAACTGCTCAAACTTACTCCCTGCAGACAGCTTCCAAGCTGCAGTTCAGACAGAGAGAGCCTTAAGTAGAGTCATACATCTCCACTTCGGGAGGCCATGGTGGCCAGCATATAAAAGGGCAGGTACTGGACAAGACAGAGGTGACAGAAGAAAGAGATTTGAAAAGAAAACCTGAAATCCGCAGGGGTTTCCCAATAAGTCGTCAGCACACGTGCATAAGGAACAACACACTGCTATGGTAAGAACCAGAAAAAACAATAATAATAATAAAACATGTGGAATAAAATTAGTAGACAAGGATATTAAAACAGCTGTTGTAACTACACTACCTAAGGTAAAAATGAGAGATGGCAATATGAGTATGTAGTCATGGCAGGAGTGAAGAAGGCCCAAATAAAATTTCCAGGGATGAAAACTATCATGTCTGAGACAAAATAAACACTGGATAGGTTTCATAGCAGATTAGACATTGTAACAGAAATGATTAAGCTTAAGACAAAGCAATAGTAATTATACAAAAATGAAGTAGAGAGAAAAAAATGAAAAGGTCATACAAAGGTAAGGGACATCCCAGTGGCTTAGTAACAACTGGACTTTCCAAGAGGGGATGGGAGTGGGGAAAGAAAATATTTACAGAAAAATTTCCAAACTGAACAAACCACATTCACATGAAATATAAAGAAAATGATACCAAGGTATATCACACTAAAATTGCTTAAAACCAGTGATAGAGAGAAAATCTTTTTTTTTTTTTTAAGATTTTATTTATTTATTTGACAGACAGAGATCACAAGTAGGCAGAGAGGCAGCAGAGAGTGAGAGAGAGGAGGAAGCAGGCTCCCCGCGGAGCAGAGAGCCCGATGTGGGGCTCGATCCTAGGACCCTGGGATCATGACCTAAGCCGAAGGCAGAGGCTTTAACCCACTGAGCCACCCAGGCGCCCCTAGAGAGAAAATCTTAACAAGCAGTTAGAGAAAAAGAGATAGATATGGAGAAACAATAAGGATGACTACTTTCTAAAAACAATGCAAGGCAGAAGACAGTGGAGAAACAGGGACTGTATATATCCTCCAACAGCGGCTTAACCCACTGAGCTACCCAGGCGCCCTACAACAGTGGTTTTTAAAACGACAGACATCAAGGATGAAAAACAAGATCTTTGAGAGATAGGAAACCATCTTGGTGAGCCCTAACTCCAAATCAGCATACTGCCTTGTGAGAGTTTCGGGACAATAGCACCAGACACCAAAATGGGGAAGGACAGAGCCCAGGAAGTCAAGGAGACAGAACTGAGGGTGGGAAGAATGAAGCAGTTAGAGTGCTGAGGCTAGAACAGGAGAGAAGAAAAAATGTTACAGAGAACACTGGAAATCTGCAGATTCCTCTTGAACATTCATGAAATTAGAATCTGGGAATGACTCATCCAAAAAAATTGAGAGGGAAAAGGATTAGAGGAAACAGTACCCAAGGCACACCTAATTCTAGGAATAGTGTCTGTTTCCACCATCTAGAGCGGAAGAACTCATTATTAATGGGGCATTGAACAGAGCACAGGAAAGTTGGGCCTCAGTAGTAGAGAACATGACATTTTAGACCAGGGTTTCTTAACCCTGGCTCTACTGATACTTGAAACTGGATAATCCTTTACTGTGGAGTGCGGTCTCATGCACTATAGGATGCTTAACAACATTCCTGTCCTATATTTACTAGTATCAACACTCATTCATCATAATAATGAATATCTCTAGATTTTGCCAAATGTTCCTAAAGGGGAAAATTGTCTCTGGTTAAGAAACCATTGCCATTAAATGAATACCACTCTGGACTCACCTAACAAGACATAAAGGCAAGATCAAAATTGCTGCAAGTAACATAACTGCATCCCAGAGTAAATCTCAAGATTTATTCATGATATCTAATGATTACTATACCTACAAAGAGAAATGAAAACACAGTCCCTAATAAGGAGGATAAATGGGGCACCTGGGTGGCTCAGTGGGTTAAGCCGCTGCCTTTGGCTCAGGTCATGATCTCAGGGTCCTGGGATTGAGTCTCGCATCAGGCTCTCTGCTTGGCAGGGAACCTGCTTCCTCCTCTCTCTCTGCCTGCCTCTCTGCCTACTTGTGATCTCTCCCTGTCAAATAAATAAATAAAATCTTTAAAAAAAAAAGGAGGATAACTAATCCTTTAAACTGCCCCAGAAATGACACAGATGTAATGACTAACAGAGAAAGACATCAAAATAGTTCATTAAATTATATTTTAAGTGTCCAAAATTAAAGAAAAAGAAATAAAAGACCCAAATCAATCTTACAGATATGAAAATAACAAATGAAATGAAGAACACTCTGTATAAGATTAATGACAGCTCAGATGTTACAGGAGAAAATATTAGTGAACTAGAAGGCATAGCAACTAACTATCCAAAGTGAAACACAGAGGGGAAAAAAACAAAGAATCCAAGAAAAGGAAAAGTGTGGCATCACTGAGCTATGAGACAACTTCATGGGTAATTTGAGACCCAAAGGTGAGGCGCAGTTGGGGAGAAAATATATTTAAAATAATGTCTGAAAACATTCCAAACATAATAAAAATTATAAATCCACAGCTGTAAGAAGTTAACCCCCACATATAAGAAACATGAAAAAGAATACACTAAGGCACAATATAATCAGACTGATCAAAACCAGTGATAAATAAAAAAATTTAACAGCAGCCAGGGTTGGGAGTATGTGAAATTTTACATCCAAAGGAACAAAGGTATGGATGTTAGATTTCTCATCAAAACCAATTCAAATGAGAAGACAGTAAAGCAACATTTTTCAAGTACTGAAAGACAAAAAACTGTCAACCTAGAACTGGCAAAAATCTCTTTTAAAAATAAAGGTGAAATAAAGAAGTTTTCAAACATACAAAAGCTAAAAACAGTCATCACCAACAGACCCAAATATAAGAAATGCTAAAAATGTTCTTCAGGCAGAAAGAAAATTATACCAGATGGAAATCTAATTCTAAGCAAAGGAATGAAGAGAACTGGAAGTGGTAATTAAGTGAGTAAATATGTTTTTTAATTGTTGAAATCTCTTTAAAAGATATCTGACAATTTAAACAAAAATAATGTGTTATAGTGTTCATAATATGAGTAAAAGTAAAATTTGTCTGTTGTATGGTATGTCAATTATTTGTTAATAAAGCTGTTTAAAAAACAACTAAAAATTTTAAAAAAGGAAAATGTGACAATGAGAGCATAAAGGCTTGGAAAGGAGAAACTGAAATATGCTATTGTAAGATTATTTTCCTATATGTAACAGTTTATAGTATTATGTAAAGACAGACATAGATCAGTTGGTAGAGTGTGCATCTCTTGATGTCAAGGCTGTGAGTTTGAGACCCACTCTTAGCAGAAAGCTTAGTTAATTAAAAAAAAAAAAAATGAAGGCAGACAGTGATGAGTTAAGGATGTATACTATCAACCTTAATGCAGTCAATAAAACAAAAATAAAAGAGTAGGAGATACTAAGGCAATGGAAATAAAAATACTGGATTAACCTAAAGAAGGCAGGAGAGCATAAAAACAGAATGAGGGACAAACAGGACAAACAGAAAACAAATACCAAGATAATGAAGTAAAATCTAACCATATCAATAATCACATTAATGGAAATGGTTTAAACATCCCACATAAAAGGTAGATACTTTTAGGCTGGACAAAAATTAAGATCCAATGATACATTGTTTATAAGAGATGCACTTAAAAAAACAAGATATATTATTACACGTCTTTATTTATATTACTTTTACTAGTTAGATAATTAGTAAAAGGGTAGAAAAAATATACCAACTATATCAATAGTAAAAAGAAGTTGGATTGGCTATGTTAATATCAGAATATTGACAAAATAGTCGTGGGGTCAAAGTATAACAGCAGGAACAAATATTTCAAAATGACAAGTGGGTCAAATAATCAATTCTACATCTTTAAACACACCATTAAACACACTGAAGAAAAATCTGATAGAACTACAAAGAAGAATATACAAATTCATAATAGTAGTAAAAGGAAGATATCTGGGAAATCTCCATATTTAGAAAATAGACAATATGCCTCTAAATAACTCATGAGCCCAAGAAAAAAGTGAAAGTAGAAAATTTTATAAGCTGGATGAAAATGAAAACATGACCTAACAAAATTTGTGGGAGGTAGCCAAATTAATGCATGCAGATTAATTTATAGCACTAAATGTCTATAGTAGAAAAGTCTCACTCAAATCAATAAATTCGTCTTCCACCTTAAGAAACAAAGCACAGGTAGAACAGGAATGATGGGCAAGGATGAAGGATAAGGTGTAGAAGATGAGCAAATTAAATCTCAGGTAAGCAGAAATGAGGAAATAATAAAGAACAGAAATAAAAATCAACCGGGGCTCAGGCTTCCCATAAAAGGTTGCTAGAAAATGAAGCAATATTTACAAAGTAGTACTTTGTTTCACAAACTATTACACCAAACAAATTGTCATTTTTGTACAAAGCAACAAGAAGTAAATAAAACCTCAAGAAAAGAGAAGCTCTGAGTCCTTCCTTGGGGGAAAAAGGCGACAAAATACAGCCAAATGAGGGATATTCAAAATAAACAATAAAGGAATGGGAAGACAGGATAAAATAAATTGGCAGTGGTTAACCATTTAACTCATTTAAATGTAGAAACAAAATTGTAAGTATTATGGTTATATGACCGAATGCAAATATTTAAATCCTAATGCTAAAATGAAGAGTACCTGAAATTTATTTTTTCAAAAATATAATTAGCTATCACCATAACCGGTAATCCTTAACCACATACTAACAAGGAGTTCGGGAATTTGTTTTAAAGTTCAGAGGAGGTGAAGGTAAAAGAAGATGTAAACACTTAGTTAAACCAAAAGAAAATGCTGGTATATGCACATTCAATTTCAGTTGTTTATCACCAAGTTTTTGATGTGAACTCTGCATTGCAGATATACTAAATTATGTGACAGAGAAAATGATCAAAGGTTTGGATTTTCTCAATGCTCACAACCATTATTAATTTATGGAATAGTGGGAAGAAGAGCTGAGTATGTAGATCTGGTTTACATAATGCAGTCAGGGGGTCTTAATTATGGAAATTGGTTGAACAGATATACTGAGCTGCTTCCTCAGACCAAGAAATTTTGAAATTAAAGAGCTTCCAGAATTTCAACTTGTTAAACCTCAGTAGTTTATAATGATAATGTGATAAGATTGCTGATTCTACAGAACCAATATGAAAGAGCCCAGCTAATTTGTTGAGGTAAGTATTGATCTATTTATTCAATCTAAACTTGTGGTTTGAGCATATGCTAAGAAAAGACTATACGAGATGTCTAACCTCAAAGGAAATTAATGGTTTAAAAGAATGCAGAGGTGTTGTATGTAGGTATTGTATGTAAGTGATGAACCAATAATCCTACTCCTGAAACTAATATTACACTATATAGTAAACTAGCTAGAATTTAAATAAAAACTTGGAACTTTAAAACAAACCTAATTAAAAAATAATAAAAGAATGGCAGAATATCTTTGTACAAATACTACATTTCTGAAATTCTACATTTCAGAAGAGATTTCAAAGATTTTAATGAGTAAGAATTATGCTCTTAGTTAACAGCAAAATAAATAGTTGTAGATATATAGCATTCAAGGAATCCCATATGACTATAATTTTCTGAACTATTAAAAATAGCCAAACTCCACAAACTATTGATTTACCTGGCAATATAAGACCATTCTTTTTATGAAACTGCTGAAATAGAAACTAAGAGCTAACAACTCAGAGATATCAGCTGGAATTCATTTTGATATTTGTTTCTGTTTTTTGACAAGTTTCAAAAATAATTCAATTTTCTTTATTAATTTGACCCAAAATGATCACTCTCCATCTCATATAATAAAATTGGACTTGTATAAATAGTTAATACTATTATAAAAATTCCAATTTACCCAAAGTTGGCTAGACATTATAGTACATAATTGTTAAAACTCTAAGTTGTTTGCAAGTTAGGTCTATACTCCTATAAAAATTCCATTCATCCAGGTTTGGCCAGTGTTAGATACACATAACTGTTAAAATTGAGTGTTTCCACTCATAATTTGGAATCTAAATGCCACATATCTAAGTAGAAATATAATTGCCTGGTAAATGTAGTTTTCTACCATAATATATTGTCATACTTTATAGCCAATATAAATAACTAAATAATGTCAAATTTTAAACCATGTGTTCTAAGAAAATCAGACTTTCAAATGTATGACAGTTTGAAAGAGCACACAAACCCCCGCTAAAGAATTGCACTACAAAAACATGCTCCCAAGATACTAACAAAAATATCAGACCATTTAGAGAAAAATAATAGAAGATAATCAAGAAGGAATATTTTTTTATTTTTTAAAATGTTTCTCACATTCTGCCTAAAGAGCTAACATGACTTTCCTCTACAGAATCCTCTCAATGTAAGCATTTACTTGACATTAAAAGAGGGGCAGGATTTGCCATTCAGAAGAATCAATAATAACCTTGTAAAGCCTAAAGCAGTGAACATAAACATGCTGTAGGAGACATTAACACTAGACTGAAAGAAATAATTATACTTTCAATAAACATGCTCCTACTGGATAATCAATTTTTTACACATCTTTGCAGCTGTTTCACAGCTCAGGTAGTGAAAGGCAGCAGCTGTTATATCAAAACCATATATTATATGCATATGAGCTACTTTTAATTTTTCATAGGTTTATCTACTTATTTGTGATCAGCCACATTTAAATCATATTAAATAAAAACAAGGTATTCATGGCGTGATTAATTCAGGAGGATTTTTAGTACCATCTTATTTTAGAAGTGAATTCTTGAGCCAATTATTTTTATGTCAGAATATTTAATAATTCAAATTACATGCTGCCCTTATTCCTAGATTTAAGAGATTTGTCACAATCAATGTTACTGAAATATTAAATTAAAACATGTCATGGTAATTACTATGGAATAAACAGCAATTAAGATTTTTTTAGGCAAATAAGCTCAAACTGTTTGCAGTGCATATTTATACCACTAATATTTTCCCACACAATGCATGCATCATTCACAACAAGCAGCCTAAAAATCCAAAATGTAAATTTGTAGAATTATTTGAAAAGATATCGAGATCCTTATGGTGATGGAAATGTTCTGTATCTTTATTGTACTAGTTAATAAGCTGGTTATCCAGTTGTACTATGGTTTTACAAGATGTGCCCATTGGGGAAAACCACATTAAAGGTACTTGGAGTCTCAAAAAAAAAAAAAAAAAAAGATATTAAGATCTTTTGACTTAATATGGAATTTGATACATAGTTAAGAAATATCTATGTATAATGGAACCAGAAAGAGGCAGGATTAAATGTTAAGTAATACAAATAATGTTACCATAGAATGATAATGTTTTTGTTCTGTACTTGTAATAGAGATCCTAACATATGCTGTAAATAATTTGCAGAATAAGTAAAAGATAATTATTTAAAAATGTAAATCCACTAAAACAAACCATAATTAAGTATAAATATGTACCAGAAATTTGAATTAGGTAAATACTTACTGCTATATAATAAACTCTTGCTTTTTCTACCAATGTCCAGTTTTTCTCCATATCAAGATGTTTTTCCTTTTTATAACAATTGGCAGCAGCAAGATTAGCCACAAGGGACCTAAAACAACAACAAAACACAAGTAGGCTTTAATACTACAGCTAAAGTTGTCATGTACTTCTATATAATTAATTAGCAATACTTTCTGCAAATTCTGTTTTACATTTTAATTCTTAACTTTTCAAAATTGCTATATACTGATATTAATAAATATAAATAAAATTAATTTGTTTTGAGCACTTTCTGAGACTTCTACATTTCCTTTGAGATAAAGAGATATTAATCCTTGCTCTAAATACCACCTGGTATTTTAAGAAAATAGAATTTATGTTTCCTTTGGTACTAAAATGATAGGATTATCTATTTTCCACCTTTTGATAGTTTAAAATACAGTTAAGAAATTAAACTATGTTGTTATGCAAAAAAAATTTGGGCAAAAAAGATATATACACATACATACATATATAAAACTAAACACTTCAGTTTTTAAGCATCAACATACGATGTACATTGATTATTTAATCTAGTGCTTTAAAAGCCAAGTATGGAATTAATTTCATAAACACACCTATAAATGTAGGTACTATTTACTATTATTAATTTGCAAACCAATACATTTTAAAGACTGGAATAAACTTGGATTCCCTATTTGAAAACTCTCTATACTGGTCCAGTTTTGCAGCTGAAAAATCTAAGCAGGATACTGCATTTAAAATCTTGCTACAAATGCCAGATAGTAATTTTTGTTATTTCCCAACAATTAAAGTTAATAAAATAATTATTTATGTTAAATACAAAGTAATAAAAATATTTTTTCTCATTCTGACCCAGAAATTAGAAATTAACTGGCCATTTTTTTAATTCTTTCTAATCAAAAGGAATAGTTATGGTTAAAAAATGGATACATCATTTCATCACTTGAGATTTTTATAATATGATCAGTTCCTCTGTTAAGGAAAAAAAAATTGATTCTCTTCCAAAACATATTTCTACTCATCCATATGCCAATTGACTACTGAAGGATATCAATTCAATTTATGCTCCATTAAATGATTAATAAGAACAATATAAATCAGTAAATTTATATACAAGTATTACTATATTACCATGTTAAGAATAATTAGTCCTAATTTATAAAAGGTCAGTGATCATGACCTTAGCAAAATTTTGACTGAAATGGTTATATATAAAAATAAAAAATAAACACTTCTGCTACCAGTTACTAAATTCTATTTTGATAATAAAAGTACTCTTTGATAGGAAACTACATTGTTTCTCCAAAATATAAGTATTCTCCCTATCCAAATGAATGTGGTTAGAGTTTGGAGAGTGAGAACCTGAATAAAGAAAAATACTGCATTATCTCAATTCTTTTGGATAGTGGTTTTGGATAGTAGTAGTAAGAGTTATAAGCTTTATTTAAAACAATTTATCCAAATCTATTAGGTTCTATAATTTAATTGATAATGAATTTGATAGTGGGAGTTTCCCCCCAGTTTCTGACTTTCAATATTATCTGAACATTAATGATCACCATAGCCATAATATTAATTAAGCTTTTGACATCTGGGATACTTAATATTATCATAACTGCTCTTTAAAAATAGCAATTTAGCACAAAAAATAATTTAGCAATTTTACAGTAGTGAGAGGTAGTAGGAGAAAACTTGACCTATTTCTCACAAATGAGAAAAGGGTACCTGCACATTGTTGGTTTTAGGAAAACTGAAAAGGCAGGTCTAAATAAGTATATTTCAATGTTTGAACAACAAATGGTTTTATTTACTAAAACCTTAAATGATAAAGTTCTATACACACACACACAAAATCACAGGAAAGGTTTAAAAATGGCTTTGGTACCCTAATTGTTTTTAGAAGCTGTATTTTAGCTATTTAATGACTTCTGGCCAGAAGAGTGTCAGGTCCTTTAACATATATCTGCTAAAGGTCAAGGAGTGAGCAAACTAAGAAAGAGGAAAGGAGCAAGGAGTAGAGAAGGAAGGAAATAAAGGAAAGAAAAAGGGAAAGGACAAGGAAGGAGACAGAGAATGGAGGAGGATACACTAAATATTTTTGGGTGTAAGAAAAGAAAAATTTCTAGTGAATCACTAGTTAGAAAGAGATACCATTGCTGATTTTCATAATATAATAGCTTGAAAAGTTATTTTGTTTTTCCCTTGCAAAGGAGAAAAAAGGATATGCTGATGGGCAACAGGGTATGAACTGAAGAAAAACCACCACATGGCTGCAAAAGGCAAGAATACAACCAATGTACGGAAAGTCCTGAGACACAGATTTCAAGTTTATAGAATGAATTTTCTAAAAAGTAAAATTATACAGAAATGTAATGAATTGCTTTTTAAGTGGTGCCTTACCCATGACTGAAGCTGTTTGATATGGATAGATGACTATTTGCCAGAAATGCTTTACATGACCTAATTCATCTGACACTGAACATAATGTAGTATTTTATATATGTTACAAAATACATGCATTTATATGTCTATGTAGCTGAATATTCCAATCTCAGGATACGGTAAGAAGAGCATTTTTTTCATTCCAGTTTCAGCAAGAAACTATAAGACAAAGAATAAAATGTTTTCCTTATTTTCCTTTTCTGATCCTTCTTATAAAAATTAGAGACTGGAATAGATAATCTCAAAACTTTCATCCCACACGCCTCATGAATACAAAAGTAGGTACAACAAGGGTATTTTTGTTAATTAATAAAAATGATATAAGATGAGTTATTAAAACACTGATAGCAATTAAAACCATGAGATCTAAATTCCAAATTCAGATTGGAATTCAGATTTTGTGATGGCTTAAATATCCAGTTAGTACAAACCTTCCCTTGGAATTACACTGACCTGTTGCTACCAGTGACGCACACAGCGCAAGTTCCTGTTGTTTGCTCATTTTGCTCATAGTAATGAGCATCCACATGGGCTTCAGCAGCTTTTTTCTTCAAGATCTCGCCAAATGTGTCTGTCCCAATGCATCCAAAAAATGTTGCTGCTTTGTATGGCTGCTGAATCATCCACTGAAAAACAGGAACATAAATAATTTTAATGGCTTAGAAATATGGTACACATAGAATGGTGGCATAAAAGGGATGCTTTGTTAGATGCTGTGGCTATTATGAATGGAATTCCAATTCTGTACTAATGCTTATGATAACAAATTTCGTATAACCACCACATAAAATCTTATTATACTACTTCCAGGGAGAGAAATTGAGCATAGTGGGGTTAAGAACTCAGAATCTACTCAGAGAGACTCTATGTCAATGCTAGCTTGATACAGAAAAATAACAGTGAGTCTTAAGAGAAGCAGAGTAGCATTGTCATTGAAAGCCCAGAATTAATACTGAAGACTGTCTGGGTTCAAATCTTGCCTGTGCTAATTCTTACATGTATGAGTAAGAGCATGTAACTTAACATTTCTATACCTCATTTTCTTCACCTATAAAGGGAAAAATATATAAATATAACTCAAGAGGTTGTTGAGACTTCAAAACTAAATAAGTTAATGTATGTGCAGTGTTGAGCACAGTATCCAGGACATAGTAAATGATATATGCTAGCTGTGGTGGTCACTATTATTTTCCTATTTATTGTAATTCATGTATAAATTAAGCTAAACTGTGATAAGTCTAATATATTGTTCTAAAAATTCAAAAAGTATTAAAAATTCTAATATATCAGTCTTTCAGTAGTCTCACTTTAATTTCCTTGCTATAAATTGACAATGAATTGCTTTCAAAATGTATATTTTAAAATATACAATGGGGATGCCTGGGTGGCTCAGTTGGTTAAGCAGCTGCCTTCGGCTCAGGTCATGATCCCAGTGTCCAGGGATCGAGTCCCACATCAGGCTCCTTGCTAGGCAGGGAGCCTGCTTCTCCCTCTTCCTCTGCCTGCCATTCTGTCTGTCTGTGCTCACTCTCTCTCCCTCTCTCTGGCAAATAAATAAAATCTTAAAATAAAATAAAATAAAATAAAATAAAATATACAATGAACTATTATCTTTCATAATTATCTCAAATTCCTGAGATTTCTAATACTTATATTAGCTATTCTAAAACTGTCATCTATTTTGTTTCTAAAACCTGTATGAGCAAAATACCCCATATAGTAAGTCAAAAGACATCAGAATCTTACCACACTCTCAAATACTTAAAGTATAAAATAAATGCATGTATACTTGAGAGTTAAAAGGATGAAGAGACAAAGTAAAAAGAAAACTGTAAGATAAATATACAAAAACTGTCCAGGGATTTGTTCTGAAGATACATGTCTACAAATATGAAACAACATTTGCATAAGTAGTCATTGAGGCATCATTTGTAATACCAAAATGTTAGAAACAACCTAAATGCCCATCCATAGAAGACTGATTGAATAAACTGATAAATCCCCATCAATGGAACATCACACAGCAACTTAAAAAACAATCAAACAAGGATGAGCTCTACAGAGTAATCGATCCATTTATATAGAGTAACTATCAGTATGTAAAATCTATACAAAATCCATGTATACATATAGAGTAAATCTTTTCTGAACATTAAAAAAAAAGATGAGTTCAAAAGTGTGTATGTGTGCACGTATGTTTTAAGACAATGAGAATTAAAATCATATATCCTTTTAGTACATACACATACTCTTAGAATTTATACTGTTTCCTTATTATGTAAAAAGAAACAGAGAATAAACCATGAACTAAAGAAAAATGGTTTTCTATCAGGGTGCGTTGGAAAGGAATAAAGAAACTAAAACATAAGAAAGATGCCTCTGAATGTGCTGCTACACATAAAGTAGCCTTCTGAAATGCTTTTTTGAAAATGCAATTCAATCTGAATTTTAAATGCATTTGGAAAAACATGATAAAGTTCAATCCACAGAAACAAAGAAATCAAAGAAAATATAAAATTGTAACATAATTCAATAGAAAAAGTGTAAATAACTTTCATATACTTTACTTTTCAATGTATTAATATAAGGAACAAAAACCAAAAAATTTTGGATAGAATATATGAAATTATTGATTCAGAATAGCAAAAGAAAGAAAAAAATGAAAGTGTGAAGAAAACTTATATAACTGGGCACGTGCTTGGCACAGTTGTTTGAGTGTCCAACTCTTGATTTCAGCTCAGATCATGACATGATCCCAGGGTTGTGAGATTACATGGAGCTTGCTTAAGATTCTTTTTCTCTCCCTTTTTCTCATACCCCCCCCCAAGAAAAAGAAAAGAAAGGAACTAATATTCACATGAGAATTGCAGAAGGAGAAGAGAAAAAGGACAGAAAGTATAGTTAAAGCAGTAATGGCTGAAAACTTCTTGAACATAGAAATAGAAATGGACATCCAGATCCATGAAACCAAATAGGTTGAATATGAATACAGCTACACCAAGATACAATTAAATTGTCAAAAGTTAAAGACAAAGAAAGAATTTTAAGAGCAGCAAAAGAAAAGAGAGAAGTTATATGCAAGAAAATCCCCATATGAATATGGGTGAATTTCTCAACAGAAATTTTATAGGCCAGGAGAAAATAAAATGAAAATTCAAAGTATTAAAAGAAAAAAAAAGCTGCTAATCAAGAATTCTATATCCAGCAAAGCTGTTCTTCAGAAATGGAAGGATAAAGACTTTCCCAAACAAACAAAAGCTGAGGGAGTTCATTACCACTATATCTAGCTTATAAGAAATGCTAAATGGGGGGCGCCTGGGTGGCTCAGTCCTTAAGCGGCTGCCTTGGGCTTAGCTCATGATCCCAGGGTCCTGGGATCAAGCCCACCATTGGGCTCCCTGCTCAGTGGGAAGCCTGCTTCTTCCTCCCTACTCTCCTTTTTTGTGTTCCCTCTCTCCCTGTGTCTCTCTCTGTCAAATAAATAAATAAAATCTTAAAAAAAAAAAAAGAAAGAAATGCTAAATGGAGTTCTTTGAGTGGAAAGTAATGATAAATATGCCATCAAAATTAGATTCTGTAATATGGTAACTGTGGTGCATAATTCACTTAGAACTTGTTTAAGTTTAAAAACATGAATGTAGTAAAAATAACCATGAACACAATAATCTGTAATTAGTTACACAATATAAAAATACGCAAATCACAACAGCAATAAACTAAAGTGTGAGGGGGAAGAGAATTAAAAGTGTAAAATTTAGGAATTCCAATATAGTTAAGTTGTTGTCAGCTTAAAATAGAGTGCTATAATTTTAACATAGTTTATGTAAGCTTCATGGTAACCACAAGGGAAAAATCTGTAGCAATTACACAAAATAACATGATTAAAAAAAGAGTCAAAGCATATTGTTACTGAAAGGCATCAAAACATGAAAAATGACCACAGGGTAAGAAATAAGGAACAACTACAAAACAACTACAAAATAATCAAGAAGCAATTAACAAAATGGCAACAGTAAGCCCTTACCTATTGATAATTACAGTAGTCTCCCCTTATCTCAGAAGATATGTTCCCAGATCCCCAGTAGATGCCTGAAACTGCTGATAGTACTGATCCCCGTATACATTATGATTTTTTCCTACAGATACATATCTATTATAAAGTTTATTTCTAAATTACACACAGTAAGAGATTAACAATAACTAATAATAAAATAGAAAAATTGTAACAATATACTACGACAATATTTATGTGAATATGCTTTCTCTCTCTCAAAGTATCTTACTGCACATTACTTGTCCTTCTTGGGATGATAAGTGATGATAAAATGCCTACATGATGAGATTAAGGTGAATAGCAAAGACACTGTGACACATAGCATTATGCTACTACTGATATTCTGGTGATATGACAGGAAAAGGATCACCTGCATTCAGACCATCATTGACTGTAGGTAACTGAAACTGGGGCTGGGGGGGGTGTTGGGTAATACTGTATTTTAAATATAAACAGATTAAATTCTCCACTGCAAAGACAAAGAATGTTTGAAACAAACACAAAGATACAACAAGATGCTGCCTATAAGAGACTCACTTCAGCCTTAAATACACAGAGAGGCTGAGAGTGAAGGGACAGAAAAAGGGATTTCCTGGAAATGGTAACCACAACAAAGCAGACTCATATGCTAATATGAGACAAAATAGACTTTAAACTAAAAATGGTACAAAGAAATAAAGAAAGTCCTTATATAATGATCAAGGGGCTAATCCATCCATAAGGTTTAACAATTGTAAATATTTATGTACACAGCGCTGGAGCACCTAAATATATAAGAAACACAGCTTAAAGGAATAATGAAAAACAATAATAGTTAGGGGCATTAATATCCCACTCTTAACAATGAATCACCCAGATCATCCAGATAGAGAATCAGAGAATGGAAGAATGAGAATAATGTAACAGCATATTTCAAAAAAACTATAGACCTAACAGACATATATAGAACATTCTATCCAACAGCAGCAGAATACACATTCTTCTCAAGTGCATTTCTAGGCTAGTTCATATGATACACCACAAAACAAATCTTTGTGAAATCATACCAAGTATCTTCTTTGACTACAATGGCTTGAAACCAGAAATCAACAAGAGGATAGCTGGAAAATTCACAAATACAAGGAAATTAAACAACACTCTCCTGAAAATCCAATGGATCAAAGAAGAAATTAAAGGGGAACAAAAAAATTGTCTTGAGGCAAATGAAAATGGCAAAACAACATACCAGAATTTGGGGAATGCAGCAAAATCAATTCTAACAGGGAAGTTTATATTAATAACTGCTTACACAAATAAGCAAGAAAGATCCTAAATTAACAATCGAACATTATGCCTTCTGAAACTAGAAAAAGGACAAATAGTCCAAAGGTAGATAAAGGAAGGAAATAATACAGATTAAAGCAGGCATAATTCTTTTATTGTTAAGAAAACAATAGAAATGATTAACCAAACAAAAGCGTGATTCTTTGAAAAGATAAGCAAAATTCATAATCCTTAGCTAGACTAACCAAAGGGAGAGGGAAAAAAAAATACAAATCATCAAAATTATAAACAAAAAAATGAGGCATTACAACGGATACCACAGAAATAGAAAGAATCATAAGAGGCTACTATGAACAATTATATGCCAACAAGCTGGACAACCTATAAAAGGAATGAAAAATTCTTAGAACATATAATTTACCAAGACCGAATAAGGATGAAATACAAAATCCAAATAGACCAATTACTATTAAAGATTGAATAAAAAACTCTCTAAATGAAGAAAATCCCAGGGCCACATGACCTCAGTGGTGAATTTTACCAAAGTTTTAAATAGAATTAACATTAATCCCTCTCAAACACTTCACAAAAAACTGAAGAGCAGGGAACACTTTAAAATTTGCTTTATAAGTCAGGCATTATCCCGCAACAAAAGCCAAATAAGGACACTACTCAGGGGAAATAATGGCAAGCTAATGTCCTGATGAATATAGGTACAAAAATTCTCAACCAAATACTAACAAACCGAATCCAACACCACTTTAAAAGATCACTCACCATGATCAAGTGGGATTTATCCCAAGAATGCAATGATGGTCTAATAAACACAAATGATAGAATGAAAGAAAAAAATCATATGATCATCTTAATAGACACAGAAAAAGCATTTGAAAAAAACTTAAAATCTGTTAATGATAAAAACACTTAAATATAAAAAACATCTCTCAACAACAATATAAAGGCCACATATCAACAAAATTTAACATCTGTTCATGATAAAAACACTTAACTAGGTATACAAAACATATCTCAAGAACAATATAAAGGTCATATACAATAAGCCCAAAGCTAAAAACATACTCAATGTTGAAAGATTAAAAGCTTTTTCTCTTGTTCTTGAGAACAAGACAAGAATGCCCACTCTCATCACTACTTAATACAGTACTAAATATCCCAGCTAGAGCAATCAGTCAAGAAAAAGAAAAGGCATCATTGTTAGGAAGGAAGAAGTAAAATCATCTCTATTTGCAGGTGATGTGATTTTATATATAGAAAATCAATTTTAAAAAAGCTAGAACTAATCAATTCAGTAAGGTTGTAAGATACAAAATAAACATACAAAAAATCAGTGGTATTTCTTTTTTTTTTTTTTAAAGATTTTATGTATTTATTTGACAGAGAGAAATCACAAGTAGACGGAGAGGCAGGCAGAGAGAGAGAGAGAGGGAAGCAGGCTCCCCACTGAGCAGAGAGCCCGATGCGGGACTCGATCCCAGGACCCTGAGATCATGACCTGAGCCGAAGGCAGCGGCTTAACCCACTGAGCCACCCAGGCGCCCCAGTGGTATTTCTATACATTAACAACAAATTCTCTGAAAAAGAATTTGTGTGTGTGTGTTGTGTGTGTGTTCTGTTTGTCATCATACAGTACACTTATTTGTGGAACATTAAGGAACAGCATGGAGGACATTAGGAGAAGGAAGGGAAAAATGAAAAAGAATTTTAAAAATCAGTTCCATTTATAATATTAGCAAATAACCAATAAAATACTTGGGAAAAATCCATCAAGGAGGTTAAATATCTATTCTTTTTTTTAAAGATTTTATTTATTTATTTGACAGAGATCACAAGTAGGCAGAGAAGCAGGCAGAGAGAGAGGAGGAAGCAGGCTCCACACTGAGCAGAGAGCCCGATGTGGGGCTCGATCCCAGGACCGGGGATCATGACCTGAGCTGAAGGCAGAGGCTTTAATTCACTGAGCCACCCAGGTGCCCCTATTCTTTTTTTTTTTTTTTAAGATTTTATTTATTTACTTGACAGAGAAAGATGTGGTGAGAGAGGGAACACAAGCAGGGGGAGTGGGAGAGCGAGAAGCAGGCTCCCTACTGAGCAGGCAAAATAACAAGGGACTCAATCCCAGGACTCTGGGACCATGACCTGAACCCAAGGCAGATGCCCGAGAACTGAGCCACCCGGACACCCCAAGATCTCTATTCTCTCTCTCTCTCGCTCTTTTTTAAAGATTTTATTTATTTATTTGACAGAAAGAAACTGCCAGAGAAGAAACACAAGCAAGGGGGAGAGGGAAAAGCAGGCTTCCAATCAAGCAGGGAGCCTGATGCGGGGCTCGATCCCAGGATCCCAGGATCACAACCTGAGCTAAAGGCAGATTCTCAATGACTGAGCCATCCAGGCACTCCAAGATCTCTATTCTTAAAACTAGAAGATATTGATGAAAGAAATCAACAAGACACAAATAAACAGAAAGATATCCCATATTCATGGATTAGAAGAATTAATATTGTTAAAATGTCAATACTACCGAATGCCATCTATGGGTTCAATGCAATCCTTATCAAGTTTCCAGTGGCCTTTTCATTTTGTTTTGTTTTACAGAAATAAACAATCCTAAAATTTAGATGGAACAAGAAAAGACCCCAAATATCCAAAAAATATCCTAAGAAGTTCAGAGCAGGAGGTGTCACATTTTCTAATTTTAGGCTATTCTCTAAAGTTATAGTCATTAAAACAGCATGGTACTGGTATAAAAACAGATAAACCAATGGAACAGAATCAAGAGCCCAAGAATAAAAACAAACATATACAGCCAACTAATATTTGACAAGGAAGTCTCTCAATAAATGGTGCTAAGAAAATTTGCTATTCACATGTAAAAGAAAGAAACTTGATCTCCTAACTTACACCACCTAAAAAATTAACTTGAAGTGGATTAAAGACTTGAATCTATGACCTGCAGTCATGAAACTCTGAAGAAACATAGGTAAAAAAAAAAAAAAACAAACTTCCTTGACATAGGTCTTAGAAATAATTTTTTGGAAATCACAACTAAAGCACAAGCAACAATATAAAAAATAAACAAGTGGGACTACATCAAACTAAAAATCTTCTGCATTGCAAAACCAATCATCAACAAAGTGAAAAGACAACTTATGGAATGGGAAAAAATATTTATAAACCACATATCTGATAAGGGCTTAATATCCAAAACATATAAAGAACCCATAAAACTCAATAGCAAAAAAACAAATAATCAAATTCAAAATGGGTAAAGGACCTGATTAGACATTTTTCCAAAGAAAATATATGATTGGCCAACAGATATATGAAGTGATGCTCAATACTGCTAATCATTAGAGAAAAGAAAATTAAAACCACAGTGAGATATTACCTCAGGCCTATTAGAAATGCTATTATTGGGCACCTGAGTGGCTCACAAGGTTAAGAACCCAACTCTTGATTTTGGCTCAGGTGGTGATCTCAAGGTCATGAGATGGAGCCCCATGTCAAGGCAGAGGATTCCCGCTCTTCCTCTGCCCCTCTGCCCACCCTTCCTCTAAAAAAAAGGGGAGGCCATTATCAAAAAGACAAGAGATAACAATAATGGTGTGGCTGTAGAGAATCCTTAAGCACTAATGGTGGGAAGGTAAATTGGTAGAGCTACTATGGAAAACAGTTTGGAGTTCCCTAAAAAGTTAAAAATAGGAGGTGCTTTGCTGGCTCAGTTGGTGGAGCATGCAAATCTTGATCTCCTAGAGTCATGAGTTTGAGCCTCATTTTGGTTTTTAGAGACTACTTTAAAAAAAAAAAAAGTAAAGTTTAATAAAAATGAAAAAATAGAACTACCATATGATCCAGCAATTCTATTCTGGGAATATATTCAGAAGAAATGAAAACAATAATTCAAAAAGATATTTGTAGGGGTGCCTGTGTGGCTCAGTTGGTTAAACATCTGCCTTCTGCTCAGGTTGTGATCCCAGGGTCCTGAGATCAAGCCCCACCCACACTGGGCTCCCTGGCTCAGTGGGGAGCCTACCTTTCCCTCTCCGACTGCCTCTTCCCTAGCTGGTGCTCGCTCTCTCTCTCTCTCTTTCTCTCTCGATCGCTCATTCTCTCAAAAAAAAATAAAATAAAATATTTAAGAATAAAAAAAAGATATCTGTAGCCTCATGTTCATTGCAGTATTATTTACAATAGCTAAGACTTGTAATCAACCTAAGTGTCCATCAACGGATGAATGGATATCTATTTTTTTATTCATGTAGAGAGCATGGTTAAATGATCAACCATGTCTGTTTTATGTGGTAAAATAGAAAACCAAAATCAGTAACAAATTTTAGTATGATAATTAAAATAATATGCCAACAAAATAATAGGAAACTTCAGTCAGTGAAAGTGAAGCCATAATGATGTAATTAAGCCTAATTAAATCAAAGTAGACATGTTCAAACTATAGTGTAAAAAAGGGGTGATATCCAGGCTTAAATCTAACTTGTAACTCTTCCATTAGCAATCAATATTATTTAAACCTGAAGGACAAAAAATGAAAAATAATAGAAATTTTCAGCAGGTTGTATTATAATTCTATCACTGAATATTTCATCACAGGAAACTGGCTAACATCCTATTTCTGATATTAGTATATTGGGACACTGACAAAAACATGAGAACTTTACTCTTGACCAGTGATTTCCATTTAAGTTTGTTAATCCATTGTGAGAGTGTACTAGGCCAAAGTAAACACACAAAACTAATAGAAGCCAGATTCACTGCTTCAGAGCACTTAATAACTTAGCTGAGTCATTAAAGATGTTATAATCAGAAAGCGGAAATAAATTAAAAATAATTTTTTAAAAGTCTAATTTGCTAAGAGTTGTATTAAAATTTTGGTAATTCTTTTTTACCTCAACACAATGTGTTATCAATACTTCACCAATCGGTTTCCTACCATTCTGACATCCAATCAAACATTTAATGCATGTCTAGTAGAGGATCAGAAGATGAAAGTAACAGTGTCCCTAACACAGTCACACCACTAACATTTTCAGATCTTCCAGAAAAGAAATTCAAGCCTTTTCATAATCTCTTATTATGCTGCTCCTTTTAGCTAAAACAAATTGCTCGGCTTGTCTGTTTATTCATGTATAGCACATCCTTAAACACCTATCTTTAACTCTCCTAAAGAGTCCAGAATTACATCTATGTTATGAAAAACTAGAAAACAAAATCAGAATGAAATAAGCACAGAATTTTCAGAAACCGGAAAAAGGCAGGGCAGACTGTGATCTCTGGTAGAAAAGAAACAAGGTAGGTCCTTACGTCATGTAGGCTCCCTGCCAGTAGGCAATTTCCGGATTGTGGTGTGGGGAGAAAGAAGGCAAACAGAGCCAGGCATTCTAGTGAAATGAGGAGACAGAGATAAGTGTTCAAGGAGAGTTAAGAGACTAGAAATTGAAGAAAAAGAAAAAAAAAGTTTTCAGAGAGTAGTGTACTAAATCATAACTCTTAAGGCTCTGACTGAATTCCATCCAATCTGTGCATATTTAAGGAATGTTATCAGATCACAAGGAAGCTACATAAATGCTTCAGGATTAAAAACTGAGTTTATCAAGGTCTCAGGATTCAGTAGCAGCATACAAAAATCTAATATAATTCACATACTATCAAGGAACAGTTGAAAATTAAAATTAAGAAAATATCGTCATTTATAATCACATTAAAAATGAAACATATGGGGACAAAATCTGAGAAAATGAGTGCAAGACCTAAACATAAAACACTACAAAGTTTGCTGAGGGGGAAAAAATCTAAATAAATGGAGAGCTATACTAAACGTATAGATTAGAAAACTCAATATTCTCAAGATAGCAATTCTCCCCAAACTGATTCACAGATTTGTTGCAACCCCATTCGGTACCTCAGTAGGATTTCTGAAGATACCAAAAAGTTGATTCTATAAATTAAAAGTAAAGGAAGGGGAGCTAGAAGAGTCAAAGGTTGGGAAGCATGTCAGTGTGAAGTAAGCCAAAATTACTAAACCCCAATTTCTTGAAATATAAAATGTAGATAATATAATCTATGATCTTGTAAGGATGTTTCAAGAATTAGAAACAGACTAACAAGCCATGCAATTTATTTCAGTAAATGATACTTATTATAGTTGGATCTCTTTTATACAGAATGAAAGGGCTCACACTATGCTCTAAGTACACTTAAATGGAGATCAAGAAAGCCACAGCCATAATTGGTAACTTTAAATAAATAAGTGAATTAGTTTATTTCAATTTTAAAAGCAATAGTAAAGGCAGAATGTCAACTGAAAAGACCAGGAGGGAGATTAATTGCAGCTGAGGGGATCAGAAAAGGCTTCCAGAGACAAGTGACATGATCAATTTGTCTATGAACAATGGGTATAATATTCAAAAATGGCTATAAACTGGAAAAAAACTAGAGACACTGAGTATATGCCTCCTTTCCTATCTTGGGAATTTCATCGTAGTATCCGTAAGGCAAAAGAAATTCTAAGTATTAAGTAGTTAGTTCCAAACAACTTAATAAGTTACTTACTTCCTAACAATTTAGCACATGTCACGCACCATAAAATTCTCAAACCTTGGAATCAGATTGAGTGCCACCAATACCATTTCTTGTTTCACATTGATTCTTGTGCAGTACTTAAGGTTTTTTTCCTTTTTTACCACTCAAAACCCAGCTTTGTAGAATATCTGATACTACCAAAGGAATGTAGCAATCTAATATTAAAACAGAAATATCTGGAGCTAGCGGTTCATGCTATTTCTGATAGGTATCACTGTTTTGCTAGAAAATTTAAAATATCCTGTTGACCCAATGTGGGTTTGTTATAGAACCCAAGGCACCTTAGCATAGAGATGGGAAAACAAGAGTATAGTCTTTTTTTTTTTCTTAAGATTTTATTAATTTATCAGAGGGGGGTGGAGAGAGCGAGCACAGGCAGACAGAATGGCAGGCAGAGGCAGAGGGAGAAGTAGGCTCCCTGCTGAGCAAGGAGCCCGATGTGGGACTTGATCCCAGGACGCTGGGATCATGACCTGAGCCGAAGGCAGCTGCTTAACCAACTGAGCCACCCAGGCGTCCCAACAAGAGTAGTCTTAACAAAAACAATGAAAAAGGAAAATGAAGTACTATTAGGCATATAGTGACAGAGCACTATGTGGGAGGGAAGACTATGAGAAAAGATGATCCAGGTCAAATCATTAAATGCCACTTTAAGAAGGTTAGGCAGCAGGGGCACCTTTTGGCTCAGTAGAACATGTGACTCTTGATCTAGACATTGTGAATTCGAGCCCCATGCTGGGTGTAGAGATTATTTTAAAAATAAATTTTAAGGGGGCACCTGGGTGGCTCAGTGGGTTAAGTCTCTGCCTTCAGCTCAGGTCATGATCCCAAGGTCCTGGGATCAAGTCCTACATCGGGCTCCTTGCTCAGCAGAGAGCCTGTTTCTCTCTCCGTCTCTGCTTGCCACTCTGCCTGCTTGTGCTCTCTCTCTCTCTGACAAATAAATAAATAAATAGATAGATAAATAAATAAAATCTTAATAAAAAATAAATTTTAAAACCCTTTAAAAAAGAAGATGAGGCAGTATTTTGTAGATACAAGGATGTACATGAGGGTCTTTGAACAAAGGATTGAGATAAGAGATGATGCCTCATTAAGGTAAGGAAGCAGAAAACCCAACTGAATTTAAATAGGTGCTGAATAAATGACACATTAAGGTTCATTTTAAGAGTTTTTAACAACATAGAGAAAGACTTCTTGGGGCACCTGGGTGGCTCATTCAGGCATCTAACTCCTGGTTTTGCCTTAGGTCATGATCTCAGGGTCCTGGATCGACCCCTATGTCAGTCTCCGTGCTCAACAAGGAGTCTGCTTGAAGATTCTCTTTTCCTTTCTCTCTGCCCCTCTCCCCACTCGCCTGTGCTCTCCCTAAAATAAACAAAAAAAGTCTTTTTAATAAAAAGGAAAAAAGAGATTTCTAATAATATTAACTGTCTTCCAGATGAATTTCCTCTTTGCCACCTAATGCAGTATTTACGACAATATAACTGAAAATGATGCTCAAGAGCCAATACTTCTAAGACAATGCTATATACTTTAATTCAATTCATAATAGAATAATGAAGAATGACACTGAAATAGTTACAGGATAAGCCAAAGATAAATAATTTTAAATCAGAAAACCCAATGAGGAATTTCAGGAAAACTGTAAACCACAACGAAAAGAAATTAAATGTCAACTGGGAAATGACAGTAATAAGCAGATTGGAAAGGCTTATGAGGAAATCAAAATTGAAGTAGTTAGGAAAACAGCATATATCACATGGTTTAAAGGGCTGATTGTCTCAGATGACTGGTAGGCTACCAAGTGACGCAGTGAAACACAAACTTTTCATAAGTATTATTACAGAATCTATTCTCCCTCAATAACTAGTAATGTTAGACTCCTTTCCTGACAAAACTGCTGTTTCCCTTGTTGACAGATGTCCTATTAATAAAAATCATGATAGTCCTATTATACCCCAACAATCTTCAGTTATTTTTCTTGTTCAATATCTGTTAACATCTATTTCTCAGAAGAAATTTTAGGAAACTTTGGCCTAGTAAGAAAAAAGCATAAATGTTAGACTCAGATATATATAAATTCATCCAGTTCTGTGACAGTAAATTATATACTCAACTAAAGGTTTTATTTCTTTCAGATTTATTGTGAGAATTAAATAAGGTAAGCAAAGTACCTATAGTAGGGCTTATTAAACAGTATTTATAATAACGAAAAATAATAACAGGGCACTGAGATATGATTAAAAAAAAACTTTCAGTCCAATTTCATTCAACTCATTCCTTAAGTGTTCATGATTATTTACCAGTTGGGCATTATTGTAGTAAATAATGGATAAAGCAGTATTTCTCTCTCTTTTGTAGGCTTCTGTTCTTTTCCCTATCCCTCAGTCTTCTGCAGGCCTGAACCCAAGGATTGTCTGCCCTTCTCAACCCTATACACTTTTTCTGGATATTATCTAATCTCTCCCCACAGTTTTAATTCCAATCTATACACTGAGACTCCTCACCTTTATCTTTAGTTTAGACCTGCCTTCAGATTATTGATCTGAATATCCAAATGCCTATGACCCTATTTTGCCACTAAATCTAGACATTTCCACTTCCCTGTGGATAATGTTTCCCATTATCACCACTTGAGTGCAAGCCACCATCTTCTCTCAATCAGACTACTCTGAAAGATTCTTTAAAAACTTTTGTTGAAATATATTCACATAACATAAACGTTACCACCTTAAAGAGTGTAGTTCAGTTGTTTCCTCTATATTCACAAGGTTGTGCAACCGTCATCACTATCTAACTCCAGGACATTTCGTCTCTCCAAGAAGAAACCTGTGTCTAGGGGCTCCTGGGTGACTTGGTCAGTTAAATGTCCGCCTTTGGCTCAGGTCATGCGCACACACATTTTCTCTCTCTCAAAGATATACAATCTTAAAAAAAAGAAAGAAACCTGTGTCCATTAGCAATCATGCCCCATTCTTCTCCCCCTCTAACCCCCAGGACCATTTGTAAAGGGTCCCCCTGCCTTCAGTTCTTTTGTGTGTGTTTATATTTATTTTGTAATTTTTCAAAATTTTTATTGTAATTCCAGTTAACTGTGTTGTATTAGTTTCAGGTGTACAATATAGTGATTCAACTCCCTGCCTTCTGCTCTGCTTCCTTCCAATTCACACTTTGAGTTTTCTTCCAAAAACGTCTTTCAAGCAGAGTTCAAACAATTTCATGATTGAACCACCAAATGCCTCCCCAAGTTCATCTAAAGGTATTCCTTCTCCAGAATGCAACGTTCTAGTACCATTCCAATCATATTCTCGCTCCATTCATATTTCATCTCTCGTTCTTTCTAACTTAGATCACAGACCTCACTTTCTTGAGTAAGCTATTCTTGAACACTACACTAAATGCCCGTTTCATTTTGTCACAACAAAGTGTATTGATTCCATTTAATTATAATTTCCTATTCAACATACTTATTTTTCCAGCTTTTGTGAAATATGTAGAGGGTACATTTCTATACCTAGAAGGGTCCCTACACACTCTATATACTTAAATGTCTGTCAAATAAATGAATCAACAGAAAAGGCATAATCTTCTCTTCTTCTAAACTTACAGTTTACAGTTATATATAAAAATTACCCCCTAAAAGTACATTACCATTGAGGAGTTTTGGGGAAGATGATGGAATAGGAGGATTCTGAGGGTTTGAGAGAGAAGATCACACCAAAAAGGGTAGACGGGGGCGCCTAAGTAGTGGAGGCACCTGGGTAGTGCAGTCGGTTAGGTGACCAGCTCTTGATTTCGGTTCAGCTCATGATCTCAAGGTCCTGGGATTGAGCCCCACGTTGGGCTCCATGTTCAGCAGAGAGGCAGCTTGAGGATTTTCCCCCTCTCCCTCGGACCCCTCCACCACCCTTCCAAATAAATATAGCTTTCTTTTTAATTTTTTAAATGTTTTATTTATTTATTTGACAGAGAGAGAGAACATAAGCAGGGAGATTAGCAGGCAGAAGGAGAGAGGGAAGCAGGCTCCCCACAGCAAGGAGCCCGATGTGGGACTTGATCAGGGGACCTTGAGATCAGGACCTGAGCTGAAGGCAGATGCTCAACCAACTGAGCCACCCAGGCCCCTCAAATAAATAAATCTTTAAAAAAAAAAAAAAAAGGTAGGAGAGGTGGAGACATGGTTGGTAACCAAACCCCTGTGTGACTAGCCACAAATGAGAGGGATATCACAAGCATGGAAAGGCAAGCAGACCAAACCTCACACCAGGCACTCCAAGCACTGGGGACCTACACCAGTTTGAAAACCAGTGGGCCTTAACTCCAGGAAAGCTGGAGGGCAACACAAAACTGAGTGTGCACCCTTAAAAAGTCAGTATACTGAATAACTGAGCCCAGAACACAGCACAGAGGCAGCAGTCTGAAAAGCACCTTGAAGGACATATAATGACTAATGTTGAATATGTGCCTGAGAGACAGGGATCTGCAAAAGAATTTCCCTCATGCACCACGTCTCTTCCCCTCTCCTTAGCCTGGATAGTTGGGGGCTTTCAGAAGTCAGCACCAAAACTCTCCTTCTACCTTGCTAGTACCTCATGCCCTCAACCCAGTGTGTTCCTGTGGAGCTGGTCCTTCCAAAGTGGCTTCTGCCCTACTGCACCCTGCAGGCAGGTCCTGCCAGGACAGGCACCACTCCAAAGTGACTCCTGGTCTGGGGAGGGGAAAAGATAAGCCCACACACCAGTGTACCCACATTTCTTGCACCTAAGCCTCTTAGCCCCTATGCAGACAGCAAGCCCTGCCCTACAGTGCAGTAATTTCTTGTACATTGGCCTTGGCAACATCTTTATGGCTATGTCTCCTCAGGCAAGAGAAACAAAAAGGAAAATAAAATAAAAATAAAAATAAAAAAGCTTCTGCACACACAAAAAGAAACCATCCACAAAATAAGAAGACACCTACTAAATGGCAGAATATATTTGCATATGATATAACTGATAAAGGATTAATATGCAAAATATATAAAGAACTTATACAACTTGACACCAAAAAACCCAAACAATCCGATTAAAAAATGGACAGAGGACCCAAACAGACAATTTCCCAAAAAAAAAGATATACAGATAGCTGGCCAACAGACACATGGCAAGATGCTCAACATCACTAATCAGGAAAAGGCAAATCAAAACCACATGAGGTAACACCTCACACCAGTCAGAATGGCTAGTATTAAAAAGACAAGGATGGGATGCCTGGGTGGCTCAGTTGGTTGGACGACTGCCTTCGGCTCAGGTCATGATCCCGGAGTCCCAGGATCGAATCCCACATCAGGCTCCCAGCTCCATGGGGAGTCTGCTTCTCCCTCTGACCTTCTCCTCGCTCATGCTCTCTCTCACTGTCTCTCTCTCTCAAATAAATAAATAAAAAAAAAATCTTTAAAAAAAAAAAAATAAAAATAAAAAGACAAGGAATAAGAGTTGGCAAGGATGCAGAGAAAAAGGAACCTTTAATGCATGGATGGTGGGAATGTAAGTCGGTGCAACCACTATGGAAAATAGTATGACAGTGTCTCAAAATACTAAACATAGAGGGTCACCTGGGTGGCACAGTTAGTTGGGTGTCCAACTCTTGATTTTGGGTCAGGTAGTGATCTCAGGGTATGGGGATCCAGCCCTGCATGGGGCTTGGCAGAGAGTCTTCTTGAAGATTCTCTCTCTCCCTCTCCCTCTGCTCTTTCTCTCTCAAATAAATAAATGAACCTTTTAAAAAATATATTCAAGCTGAAGGCAGATGCTTAACCGACTGAGTCACCCAGCTGCCCCCAAAACTCTGATCTTGAAAACCAAAGTCAAGAAAATGTCTTCAGAAACAGAATTCAACACAACATTTCCACAACATTAAGTGAAATTACAAAATTCCTTCATATAATGAAATGATGTTGTTGATGATGTTGTAAATATATGGCAATATCCTGATGGAGTTCAGGAAACACTACTCCAAATTATGGCAAACTGGTTGAACGAATTTGAGAAAACAGCAGAAGCAGGACAGTCACTCTGACCTTCCTCTCCTTCTTCCATGAAACAGGTCATAAAACCTTCATGTGAGAGATGCTCTCCCTCTATCTAGAGGAAAAGAGCACTCTCATCTCCAAAGACAAAGGGACCATAAGAATCTTATAAAAAGGCCTTCCTAAATTTCCCTCAGTTTTATTACACTTGCCTCATACTCTCTGACCTATCATGTTTCTACAAAATTTCCCACTATTCCTCAGACCTAGCATAAAAATACACAGGTAAACTGTTTCTTTGAGTCTCCATTTTCTAATGAAGAATCTGTGTCACCACATCCTTATATTAAATAAGTCTGTATGCTTTATCAGTTTAATTTTCAGACCCAGCCAGGGACCTGAGAGGGTTCAGGAATATTTTTTCCTCCCCAACCCCAAACAACTTTAAATTGCAGGTGAATAAAGGAAGATCTGCTGTGGAGTTTAAGGACATTTTTATTCACCCCTATATTTATTATAATTTAACATTAATTTCTAAATCATATTATGATTTTTTGCATATGTTCCAAACACCTTCTCCAAGCAACTTAAGAAAAACTGCACTAAAACCAAATTAAACCAAGGGTTAGCAAAAAAAAAAAAAACAAAAAACAAAAAACAAAAAAAACAAAACAAAAAACCACTATAATTAGCCAAAGGTGAATTAGAAAAAAAACTGTACTTAAGAGCTTAATTAGTGAATACTTACCATATGTTTGCTATTATGCTAGTTCTTTACCTAAGTTATCTCTCAGTTAATCTTAACCACCAGGCATAAGGTAAATACTATTCCAATTCATAGGTGAGGAAGCAGAGTCAGTAGGTCAGTGGCAGAACTTAAGTCGTATGATTTCAGAAGGTATACTTTCAATCATTACTCCAGATAGGAGGAAAGAAAGGGAAGTGAAAAAAATCATGGAATAAGTGTCATCAGACCTCAGTCATAAAACTAACTGGCTTGAAAAAGAATAACTGTGTAACCTTGTAGAAGTATTTAGTTTCTCTGGTTATCATTATCCTTCACTGTAAAAGTCAGAAAACTATGGTGATTTTCTAAAAGATCTATCACTTCAAGCTATGAAAAGAACTGAAGAATATATGGCAAATACATCAAGGAGAAAATCCAAATAGAACTTTATCATGGCCAATTAAAACTAGTACAGAAAGGTGAAGAGGGTAAGAAACCTTTAGAGAGAAAGCACCGTGGTCTTTAGAGGTAAGAATGTCACTTGCTGCATTTGCCCAGAAATTCTACAAAATCCAGAGAGAAGCATGGCAACTAACAACCAAAGAGGAAGAAAAGAATTGAGGAAAATCCTTCTTCTTTACTATTTCTAACATACATGTTGTAAAAAGCAAAATCCCTCAAGGCAGTAAACATCTGCCCATCAACACCTATCAGCAGCAACATCAAAAACATAAGGCAAAGGTCAAGTCAAAGTTTATTGACAATGATGAACTATGACAGCCTCTATTAAATTACCCCTTCCTTCAAGGTATATGTGATCAAAGCAGCAAAGATATTTTCACTCAGTCACATAACAAGCTATTTGTTGAGATTGAAACATCTGGTCAATATCTCCTAACACTGCAATTTCATGCACAGTTAGCATTAGGGCACATTTCTTCTCCTCTTCTTTCAGGGTCCATAAGGGTGGCACATATGGCTGATCATTTCATTCAAAAAGGATCCAATTCAAGGCATTACACACAATCGTCTGTGCTTTATGGTGTTTTAAGTCTACCTGCCATCGTTTTCCATCATCATTGCTCACTGCTGTTCTCTTCTACTATAAAAGCCTGCAAATATGACAGAGCACTTAAAGCTTAACAGCTTTCCTCCACTGGAGTTAGAAAGCATTTAAGGCAAAGGAATCTATAAAGTGGCAAGTCGTTTTCTATTGTCAAAACATTAAACTGTTTACCACTTTATTTACCATTTAAGCAAAGATCTAATATAGATTTAAAAATAATTTTTAATGTCAAATCAAATGCTTAATTTTCTACATGCAGAATTATGAAAGTATATTCTTTTGGTATAATTTTAAGTTACAGTAAGTGACATGAAAACAATATCATAGAAACATTTAAAAATTAATTTTAATAGGGGTCTTCAGAATATATTTTTTAACTTGACAAAGAGGAATTCTATACTAAGAGAATAAGAATGCTATAATTTTATCAGTACCATATGCTGAAAATTTTCCTCTTGAAATTCATGCATTTGTTGTCATGGTAACAGGGCCCTTTCTTAAACACGGTAGTAAACCTGAACTCACACCATAGATTTCTCTTTTTCTCTTTCTTCCTTTAGAATAAGGAAAAAACTGAGTGGAGGTAAGGGACATCTTTCAAGCTACTGTTTCAGATTTCTTTTAACCATCTCCCTGACAAGTAGCATAACTGTATGAGTAGAGTTGTCTTCTGAAATATAAGAGTTTGCATAGACAATAATTAAATGAATTTCAATAATGAAATATTCTTCTAGTGATAAAGAACCACTTATGACCATCTTACAATAAGCAATATGCAATGGCTGATTAAAGAAGGAGAATATCAAAATAACAAGATTAAACCAAAATCTGACTTGGGTGTAATCTCCAGGACTGCTACCCTAGCATATAATATAAATATATTCTTTATTCACTTGTTCATTATTTTTATTGGTCAATCAACTCTAAAGCTATTTGTTGAATGCATCTATAGGCCAGTCACCTGGCTGGCACTGGAATACAAAATTAAACAAGTCAGACATGTTGCTGTCTCATACAGATTCCATGCAGAGCAAAACATAAGGCAAAACAAACAAAAACATTAAACAAAATAACTGTAAGAAATGCTGTGAAGGAAAAACAAATGGCTGAGAAGGACAATGGGTGAGAGAGATGGGCAATGAAAAGTATCTACTTTAAATAGATCTAAGGACTTTTAAATTGAGACACAAAATATGCAATGAGCTAATCAGGTACAGAGTGAGCTTAGGGGTTGGGGAATTTTCCAAACAGAAATACCAACTGCAAAATCTTCTGAGGCAAGGAAGAGGTTAGCATATTCAAAAAATTGAAAAGCAGTGCGGCTAAAGTTCAGCGAGGGACGTGGAGAGTAGTTAAGATAAATTTGGAAAAATATATAAGTTTCAGAACATGCGCACCTCACTGGAAATGTGAAGGAGAATAAATTTTATTCAGGGTGCAACAGAATGTCACTGAAGGGTTTTAAACAAAAAAGCAAAATTATCAAATTTAAATATGGGTCACTTCTGCTACTGTATATAAAAGGATTTTATACTGTATATAAAAGTAGAGAAAGTAAAAAAAAAAAAACCACCAAGTAGAGAAAGTAAGATTAATTAGGTATTATTCACATCCCTATCCAGTCCTTTGAAAAAGCTTCTTGGTTCTATCCTTACATTATTTCCAGATTTTAACCACTTTTTTCAACACTTTTCATTAATTCCAATGCTAGCAACCATCTAAGTTACTATAACCCCTTGCTTAGATTGTTGCAATAGTTTCCTAATATCCTTATTTCCATCCTCAACATTTTCCTTTTAAAATATTAAGTCAGTGGATGCCATTCCTTTGCTCAAATCCTACAATGCTCTCTGTATCACTCCTTAAGAAGCAAAAATCCCTACATTAGTCTATTAGCCCTACAGGATCAAGTCACTCTCCTTTATCTCCTGCTGTCTCTTTAACCTCATCTCCTGCACTTGTCATATTCTGCTCCAACCAAACTCAACTCCTTATAGGATTCTGCAACATGCCAAGCAAGCTCTCCCTTAGCAACTGCTGACATCTCTACTAGACTGGATTTCCTCAGCTAGCCAGATGGCTCTTTCCTCATCTTGAAAGTCTGTATTCAAATCTCTTCTTCTCAAGGAAACTGTTCCCACACATCCCACTTAATATTGTAAAATGTCTCTTTCGTTCCAACATTCCCAACACCACATGCTTTTACTTTTTATCCCTATTCTAATTTCCTCATTCACTATGTTTCTCCATTCAATGAAAATATGAGCTTCTTGAAGGCAGGAAATTTTAATCTTTTGCTCAGCAATGCATCCCCAGCATTTGACACATAAGTAGATACTCAATAGATATTTGATGAATTGTATCTTTTTTTAATGAACTGTATGTTAATAACAAATTAAGAGATAGCAAAAGAGCGATCAAAAGATGTCAAATACTTATTTATATGCTATACATCATATATTCCTAAAACAGCACATTTATTTTAAAACAAGAATAAAAAGAGAATAAAATAATTCTTCCACAAATTTACCTATTAATATTACTGAAAGGATTCATGTTACCACTGCCACTATTTAATAGTGTTATGACTAGCATAATTATATCCTGGAACTAAATAAAGCACTAAAAACACAGAAAAGATAAAAATATAGGTCACAATCTGCAAAAAAAAAAAAAAAAGGAAAACTTACCAACATTCTTAAGTTCTGCAATACTATGGAAAGCAACTCACTCTTAACTATAAACCATGAGATAGGTACACTTATAATATCCCTTTTACAGATGAAGAAACTGAGGCACAGGAAGTGTAAATAACCCAGGATTTGAATCTAAACATTTTACAAAGTCCAAGTTTAAACTACTATTCTGTAATGATCCCTGAAGAGGATCCACTGAAAAATTATTAGAAATAGTAAAGAGAGTTTAGTAAGATATTCAGTTACTGAAACACATATTTAAAAGTTTCTCATATACTATTAATAACTTACTGGAAAAACAACAAGGAAAAATTTCTACATAGAATAGTACCAAGAAGAAATCACACTGAAGCCACTGATCAATATTAGCATCACTGAAAGTGGAATAAAAAGATATGATGCATTACAAATGAGATATAATAAAAATAACAGAGTATCAGTTTTAAGATTCTTGCCTAAGGAAAGAAAAGCTTCATCTAAACAAATCTCTAGCTCTAACTATAAGCAAAGACTAAATAGGAAGCAAATAATGAAATACAGAGTAAGATACTTTACAAATGAACCCATTTCTTTTAAAAAACAAAACAAAACAACAACAATAAAACTTAAAAAAGGGGGAAGCAAGGGTTCCTGGGTGGCTTAGTACTTAAGCATCGGCCTTCAGCTCAGGTCATGAACCCAGGGTCCTGGGATGGAGCCCTGCAATGGGCTTCCTGTTCGGTGGGAAGCCTGTTCTCCCTTTCCCACTCCCCCTGCTTGTGTTTCCTCTCTCCCTGTGTCTTTGCAAAAATAAATAAATAAATAAATAAACAAAATCTTTAAAAATAAATACATGAGAGGGGAAAGGAGGATTACTAACTAAATAATACGAAGTATAAATGCAATGTTTGATTTTTATTTAGATCGTGATTCAAATAAACCTATCACAAATGTGTATTTATAAAACAATTATGAAAATCTGAATTGGAACTGGATATTAAATAGAATTAAGAAATTCATATTTTAAGGTGATAGTATTTTTTTTAAAGTGTCATTCTTGGACAGGCAATCTGAGGACTAATAGGTGAAATGACCAGAGAAATGGGACTTAACCTCTTAAGAGAAGAAGAAAAAAATTGGGCCAAATGCTGATATTTATCGAAGCTAGATAATGGGTACATGAGGTTCGTTATGCTATTCTATTTTTAAAAACATTTATTTATTATTTGAGGAGGGGCAGAGGGAGAGAGAGAATCTGAAGGGGACTCTCTGCTGAGCACAGAGCCCCAATCTCTAGACCCTGAGATCACAACTTGAGCTGAAATCAAGAGTCAGACATATAACTGACTGAGTCACTCAGACTCCCCCATACTATTCTACTCCTGTGTAGGTTTGAAATTTTCTGTAATAAAAAGTAATATGCATACATACAAAGTGGAAATTAAAATGAAAATCCCGACATAGAAAAAGACAAACATTTACTCTAAAAAGTTTATTATAAAAATATTATCTCACTAGTAAAACTATAAATCCCAACGTGATATTTTGAAAACATCAGTAGGATCCTTAAATTCATCTGAGGGAATAACAGTAAAGTACATTCTGAAAAGAATGAGTAATAATGATAGCAGAAGGGCACCTGGCTGGTTCAGTCAGTAAAACACATAATACTTGTTCTCTGGGTTTTGAATTCACGCCCCATGTTGGGTGTAGAGTTTACTTAAGAAAAAAAAAAAAAAATCATGTGGAGAGGGCCAGGAAGGATTTACTACCAGGTATTAAAAAGTATTATTTGGCAACTACAATTAAAACAATGTAGTACTGACACAGAAAGAAATCAATGAGAAAAGACAGAATTCAAACACAGACCCAATGGTAATTACCTATGGCAATATAGTATAGGATTCATAGAGATGGCAAAAGAGCAAATTATTCAATACACTGAGCTAGGATAAGTACCTAGTCATTTGGGGGGAGGAACTCCCCTTACCCATTAACCAAAAATGTGAAAAATACAGAAATGTAGGAAATTCACCAACTTATTTCAAAACTTTAAAACACAGATGTCCTAAATGAACGCCACTAGTACAAAAGAAAATACTGATAGTTGTGACCAGATACAAACCTAAGATCACTACCCAGGAAAAAGTGTGTGTATGTGGCAGGGAGCAGAGGGTGCACAGAAGAGGTCAATATTCTTAATATATGAAGCACTCTCAAAAATCAATAAGAAAAAGATCTGAAAGTTTGTCACAAGGATGGCAGCGCTTGAGAGAGTAACGACCATAGAGATAGGAAATAATACACATACTCCTTTAATTTAGATAAAGAATATAAGCATTTAAAATACCAAGAAGGCTACACATAGAAAAACTGCAGCACTTTGCAAATACAAGAGCAATCTTCATTGGCTTTCAAATCCGTATTAATGATGTGTTGATGCTATTTCCCGTTCAGAGTGAGGATGCCATATGTCTTTCAAGAAGCTCGTTTTGCCATTCTCATCATACCATGAGGTGCTTATGCTATTCTGGCCTCTCGTGATTGAATCTAAGAGACATTAGCTTTGAGCCTCCCTATGCACCAAGTATAAATAAGTGATAATAAATATACCATAGGACCAATTATTAATTTGTGAGGCCAGGTGAATCACAGGACAATTTCCCAGGCATATTCATATCTCTGTTGGGCTCACACTGTATCTATTCTTACAATAAAATAAATAGCAATGAATAATAATCATATACTTTTGCAAAGTATATGATTACTACACAGTAACATCAGACAATTAAAAAATGTAAAGAGTTCTTTCATGAAAAAGATTTACATGCAAATAACTCAAGAAGAATCTTATCAGTAGCTCAATTATAACATCATCAGTATAAAAATGTTACTGGGCACACACCATGGAATTATATACTTGTTAATCCAATAAACTTCTATTATACTCTTATTATATCTAAAGTACTCTATGAGGGAATACCAGCTCAAATAAAACCTTAAGGAGTTCACAGTCTACTGAAGAGGCAGCATGGAAACAATTAAAATACAATGAGCATTACAAGAGGGACATGCACAAAATATTCTGAGAGCACCAAGAAGTTTAAGAGTAATGAAAATGTCAAAGAAAATGACAAGCTGGTTTTTGAAGGTTGAAGATTTGACCAGGCTGAGAACAAGTAAAAGAAAAGTACATTACACAGAGAGAAAAATACGTGTAAAAACACAGAGGAATACTATGTTCAAAGCTTACTCAGGGAATTAGTAAAGCACAGAGTCTAAAATAGCATATTTTACAATAGACTAGTCATCCATAATACTGAAAAGCAGGCTGGAATCAGAGTTACATGATAAAAATGTATTTTAGGTAGATAGTTTTGGCAACAGTGTTCAGAAAACAAACCAAAAAATGTTGGGAAACAATTCTCCATGGGTCTATCATGTCTCTATAGGTCTATCAAATTTTTTTTTTTTAATTGCAAACAGCCTTAAAAGATAAAGATAGTGACTTTATCTCAGAGTAAAGGTTGGGCAGGTGTCCAAGAAGCCCCTTTAAAGACTGGGGTTTCTTAAGTTCAAGATTACTGAATTGTGATATAAACTGTGAACACAACTTCCACCTGGGTCAATCTCCACATTGCCCTGAGTGACTGGGGAGACAAGCAGAACCAATGGGAATATGAAACTCACATTTCCTGCTGTGCTTTGAGAAAAATTCATTTGTCTCTGACACAGTGGGCTCTTGTCTTCTGTCAGCATCTATGAAACTGTGGAAGACTAATTTGTTAGCTCATAAGCGGGGTAAAATCCAAGACATTGCACTATTTTTGACAAAAACAAGAAGAGACCAGAGTGGGTCACAGGAAGACCAATTACCAAACTAGGTGGTATTAAGAAAAGAAAGATCTCAACATTAAGAATTATAAAGAAAGAAGGGGACAGACATAAGAAACATTTTTTTTTTAGGCAAAAAGAACAAGATTTGGGACTGATTAAATGTGGGATGTGTGGGAGAGTGTAGGTTGAGTATGACTATGATGTCTCTCATTGGATGACTGATGGATGGTTATGTCATTAACAGGAAAGATAATATAAGAACATAGGAGCCAGTACAATAAAAACCACAGGGTCTGAATATACAGAATTAAGAAGATATTAATGTAGAGATACCTATAGGATTATTGCAAATTAGGTTTGTAGTTCCAGAAAGAGGTCAAGAATAGAGAAAAATCACTGAGAATCAGCTACTGAAAAAGTATCAGAAGACCCCTGGAAGACCCTGAGAACTTGTCAGGGTATCCACAAAGTCAACTTTTTTAATTTTCAATTTTCACAATATTGAGATGCTATTTGCATTTTTACTATGTTGACATTTGCTTTCATACTGCAAATTTCAATATGAAACTCTTGGTACCTAGGAACAAAAAAAGGGCAGTAGAACCAAGCTGTGGTAGCAGTCACTGAATTTATCACAACCTTGTGCTAATTTTAAAAATATACCAACTAAATTTAAGAATTTTTTGAAGAAGCAGTAAAAATCATTGATTTTTATTAAACAATGACCTTACATACACATCTTTTTAATTCTCTGTGTATGAATGAAATACAATGGTTTCCTGAGGGGAAAAAAAAAGCACTTGCGCAGTTGAGTTTCGACATGAACTACTCTTTTTATTAAAAAAAAAAAAAAAACTTTTTATTTGAAAAAAATGATTGACAGACAAATGATAGTTATTCAGACATGGGTATTTGGCAGACACTTTTCTTGAAAATGAAAAAAGGAAGACTGCCACTTAAAAAAATAACTGTCAGGAACATTGCTAATAATAAAATTTGAGCTCTCAACTGAAAATTATAATTGTGTAAAACTCACACACCACAGTGAGATTTCCAATACAGAAAAGACCATTTTCTTGAGATTGGTAGTGATACTGAAAAATGAGACATTTTACATTTTTAAGATCTTCATAAAAAAAAAAAAAAAACTTTGCAAATGACCAATGCACCACAGTAAGTCATGTATGGACAGAAGAGTTAAATAGACCAAAGGATTTTTTTTGTTTTTAACATGCAGCTTTGTTGAGATACAGTCCACACACAATACAATTCATATTTAAAGAGTACAACTCGATGGCATTTAATATATTCAGAGTTGTTCAAGCATCACTACATTAATTTTAAAATATTTTCAACACCTAACAAAGAACCCCTTAAAACTTAGTCATCACACCCAAACCCCTGTACCCAGAAGCCTTGGGCAACCACTAATATATTTTCTGTCAGTATACATATGCATATTTAGGACATTTCAGAGACGAAATCATAAAATATATGGGCTTTTGTAAATGGCTTCTTTCATTTAACATAATGTTTTCAGCGTTCTTCCATATTGTGGCATGAATCAGTTCTTCATTTCTTTTATGGCCAATATTCTATCAGATGGATGTTCCACATTCTACTTATCCATTCATCAGTTGATGGGCATGAGTTGTTTTCACTTTCCTGCTATTATGACAAATACTGCTATGAACATTCATGTACAAGATTTTATGTACATACGTTTTTGATGTCTCTTGGGTATATTCCAGAATTTCTGAGTCATACAGTAACTGTATCTTTAGCCTTCTGAAGAAATGTCAGACTATATCCCAAAGCAGCTGCACTATTTTTTTTTGTTTGATTTTTAAAGATTTATTTATTTTAGAGAAACAGTGAGCATATGTGTGAGTGGGGAAAGGGACAAAGAGAGAATGTTCAAGCAGATTCCCCACCAGATGCAGAGCCCAAAGTTGGGCTCAACCCATGTCCCATCATGAGATCATGACCCAGGGCAAAACCAAGAGTGAAACACTTAATGACTGAGCCACCACGTGATCCGCAGCTGCACTATTTTAAAATCCCACCAGCACAATTTCTCAACATCCTAACCAAAAATTGTGCATATGGTGTGAGATAGGGGTACAACTCAATTTTTCTGTATGTAAATACCTCATTTTCTTAGCATCATGTGTTGAAAAGGCAATTTTTTTTCTTTACTGGACTATCTTGATATCCTTGTCAAAAATTAGCTGATCATGGATGGGTAAATTGCAGGACTCTTGAATCTATGACAACTAAACCTGATAATGGTGCAAAAGTAATTCACTGGAGAAAGAATAGTTTTCTCAACAAATGATGTTAGAATTACCAGATGGTCATATAAAAAAAAATCTTCAACCCATTCTTTATAATATAAACAAAAATACTTCAAGCTGGATCAAAATCTAAATGTAAAACCTCTGTGATCTTCAATTGACTTGGATTAATACATTTTAAAACACAGATTTAAAATATATAACAGACATTCACTAAATGAGGTATTTTAACTTTTTATCTTGGTGACTTAGTATTTCATATATAGATATATCATATTGACTATAATTTCCTTCCCTGCTATTGAACATTTAGATTATCTTCAGTTTTCTAAATTATAAATACTGGCTTCATATTTTCACTAATACTTATGCACATAACTATTTTTATTGGATACTTTAACTAGAAATTACTGGGTCAAAGATTATGTGCACATTAAATTTGGCAAGAAACTGCCAAATTGCTCCATCGTACCTTATGATAGGTGTACCTTACAGAAGAGTATAAAAGGGAATACAAGAATTCTTTTCATCTTCTCTAACACTGAATTCTAATCAGTTTATTTTTAACAATGCGACAACAAATATGGTAAACTTTTATTTTAACTTGTATTGTTTATTATTAATTAAAGGAGCTTTTTATTTACTTATAAACAATTCATATTTCTCATATAAACTGAATTACCCATCATATCTCTGTTTACTTTTCAGTTGGGTTTTTCTTTTTATCTTAATGATCCCAAGAATCCAAGAATCTGTTTTCATATTAGGGACATGCTCTTTGATATATCTTGCAAATATTTTCCTTGTTTCCTTTCATCTTTGTTTCTTTTCCTTCACCTAAAATCTTTTTGGCTTTTTAATGTATTTTATACCTTTATAATTTATGAGATTATAAATACTGAAAATTGACAGAGAAAGGTAATCAGTAAAGGGTACAGAGAAAGGACCATCAAAGAGTTAATAAGCAAAGAATGAACAGGTCACTTTTTCATAAAAGATAATGAAAGAAAGTTAAGTTTCAAAATTGAGGGACTAATCAACAAATTAAATAACCTCAAGTGGGTCAATTAGGATCTGGATTTTTAAACATTTGATTTGACAATTATATTATTATGACCTTTGTAAAAAATACACGTTTCCAAAGAAAGATAAGACTAGGTGTTATGTGTAAACCTGGCGATTCACAGACCTGTACCCCTGGGGATAAAAATACATAATATGTTTATAAAAAAATTTAAAAATTAGTTAAAAAAAAAAGACTAGGTGTTATATGCAGCTAATGGATCGTTGAACACCACATCAAAAACTAATGATATGTTGGCTAATTGAACCTAATAATTAAAAAAAAATTGAGATCCCAGACCACAGTTATTGAATAAACAATGAGTGGGAGGTTGAGTGGTGGTGATAATAAATGTATAGTACTGGGATACCCGGGTGGCTCTGTCGATTATGGGTCAGAATTTTGGTTTCCACTCAGGTCATGATCTCAGGGTTCTCAGATAGAGTCTAGCATTGGGCTCTGCACTCAGCAGGGAGTCTGCTTAGGATTCTTTCTCTCTCTCCTTTTGCCCCCTAACTTTAAAATTTTTTTTAATTTTTAAAAGATTTTATTTATTTATTTGACAGACAAAGATCACAAGTAGGCAGGCATGCAGAGGGAGAGGAGGAAGCAGGCTCCCCAATGAGCAGAGAGCTCAATGCGAGGCTTGATCCCAGGACCCCAGGATCATGACCTGAGCGGAAGGCAGAGGCTTTAACCCACTGAGCCACCCAGGCACCCCTGCTCCCTGTCTTTAAAGTAAATAAATAAATCTTTAAAAAAATTGATAATATGCTCTCTATGCATCTGGCAGTGAAGGGAGAGGGGGATAACAGTTTGAGGTTCTAGAGAATGAAAAAGAAAATGGAATAAAGCTCAAAAGACAATTATACAAACACGTTTGAAGACAACAGGGAGAAAAGGTTAAAAAGTTGAAATCCGATGATTTCTATTATATCTGGAGAGCTGGATATGAAGTTGCTTGCTGAGAACAGGGTAAGATGATACAGGAAATAAAGCTTTGAACAAATACATAGAAAAATTACAATTAGAGAATAAACAGAAAGTACCATAGATGCAGACATGTGTCACTCCTTATAATGCCTAGAAAAATGTCTTACACATAAATGGACTCATTGAATGGGTTTAAAATTCAATTTTAGATAATTAAAAAATACACATTCTTTAGGAAATTTAGTTTTCATATCAGTTTTTATATATAAATTTTATATAACTGGTATGCTAATATGATTACACTGTGATATGATTTCCCGAGGGGAATAAATAATTCTATTTATTTAATTTCTATAGAATTACATTAAAAAATTCAGAGTAAGGGTTTGGCAATTTGATGAAGTGACAGCAATTGAATTTTATATTTGAAGTACAGCATGAAAGATTTGCAAATGTCACAAAAATGGAACGTTTAAAATTTCTCTAGGCATTTAATAAGGAATATTTATATAAATATATAAGAAATAAGAAAAAATTTTAATATTATAATATAAAATATAAGAATAATAAGGAATTAGTCAAGTTTCTATCTAAATTATATTAACAGAAGTAATTGTCAAATCACTTCCAAAATAAAAGGAAAAAAGTACTAAAATTGTTAATCAGTGGGAAAGTTTGTATCTAAAGAGTTAGAATGAATAATTTACTAAATGTATTCAGCTTTGGGGCGCCTGGGTGGCTCAGTGGGTTAAAGCCTCTGCCTTCAGCTCAGGTCGTGATCCCAGGGTCCTGGGATCGAGCCCCACATCGGGCTCTGTGCTCCGCAGGGAGCCTGCTTCCTCCTTTCTCTCTGCCTGCCTCTCTGCCTACCTGTGATCTCTGTCTGTCAAATAAATAAATAAAATCTTTTAAAAAAAATGTATTCAGCTATTATAGGTGCTCTGAAAATGATTTTTTAATTAATTAACTAACATCAAGGGGGGAAATTAGGTAAGAATTACATGGGAACTCTCTTATACTACCTTTGAAATGTTTCCAAAACTATTCTAAAAAACGAGTTTATTTTTAAAACAGACTTTTTTTTTACTTTTTACTTATAATATTATGCCTAGAGAAAAGTTGCAGAATACAGAGAATTCCCATACACCTTTTACAAAGCTTACCCTACTATCATCATGTTACATAATGAGTATTATCAAAATCATGGACTTGCTTTCACATTTTGAAGTGCTTAACCTGCATATCATAAAACACCTCTGTGTCATAAAGTAGTATGTGTATTGCAGATTTTCTTTCACATAGTTTGTTCTACTCATCTCAGGTGATAAATAAAAGAACACATTTCTATTTGCAAGTAGTGTAAAACAAAATAGTGTTTTCACCTATCAATTACATTTCTCAACTTCCTAGAATGTATTCCTATTTTAGAAATGAGTATCCTTCAAGTGGATGAATAATAAAGTATTTACTTAAAATTATATAAGACATACTAATTTTCAAAAGAATTTCTAGAAAGAAATCTACAATTTTCAAAAATGTTACAGGATGATCTAAGTAAGGGTTTGAAGACCAAGAATCTGTAAAAGGACCCACCAGTATAATATTATGATTTTCACCTAAAAGTCTCAATATCCAAGGAGCAAGAGTGGTGGATGGTAAGTTGGACTGATCTAGAATTGGTGGACAAGCATTGTAAAATAAAAGGACTGACAAAAATTGAGAGAAAAATTTAAGTGAGGTCAGATGCATTATCCAAGTGCAGTGGAATGTTATTATCTGAAGGCAGTGAAACCCAGAGGTACAAGGGGTAGGAGAATTTACATAACCAAAAAACTGAAACTATAAGAGAAAAGTCAGGGAAAGATTACAAAGGATGAGAAGCTTTAGTTACATAGCAGAATATTAGAACTTTAGATTTCATACATAGAAGTATAAGGGATAATGATGTACAACATGAAGATATGATAGAGTGGGGCTAAAAAAGAACCAAGTTCAACAAACTCTGAAATTAGGATGATTACTGGGCTACAACAATGAAGTCAGGCCACCACCAGTTAGATTATTCCTTATCTTTCCAGCTTGGGAATCCTTGCTAGATACCTACATGAGTCATGATTAAATTCACTTAAACATCTTTAGACTATAAAGATATAAAAATTATTTCAATGTACATCGTATCCAGCTTCTGCTGGACCCAAATAAGTAACACAATTAAAAAAAAAAAAAGATTGTTGAAGAAGAAATGTTAAATTATCTTGGGAAGGGTATATTAGAGCAGGTCTGTCATTTTATATGAGTTTTTTCCTAGTTTTTCAAATAATGTCTACTATTATTAACTTGAACTGGAAGTAATACAGAGTTAATCATAAAAGTTTTACTTCTTCAAAAAGTTAAATCAGAGATTAGAAATTCTTTAAAATTCAAGAAACTTACTCTAAACCAATGCTATAAAGAAATATTAAGCATTCAATAAATGCCTACTAACTCAGCATGGAAGGATCTGAAGTACATGTAAAAATCATGCTGAGATTTAATATAAAGTCACTGTTCTGAGGAGAGTAAGAAAAAACAATGACTGAGACTATAACTGATGTGAAAATATGAGTGGAATTTTTATTAAAATAAGAAGTACTGATTATCATAAATGTCTCATTTATTAGACAGTAATAGGATTTAAATAAGAATAACAAGTGATAATTGAGGCACTAAGTAACAAAAAATATAGTAAAAAACACAGGCAACTATTACTTCAAAAATTTTAAGTCTTTATTTAGTTCACTTTTAACAGCTATAAACACTATGGTGCCCCCAGGAGTCAATCCGTATCAAAAATGACAAGTTATTAATAGACACACAAAAAAGTTTAATAGAGAAAACTACTTTGTAAGGTCCATAAAAATTAGAATATTTTAATTCCAAGATAATTCATTTCTAAGAAATAATTGGTACACAATGAAAATTCTTTGAGAGCCAACACATGTACAAAATAAAGCATATAACTAATTAAATGTATAAATTCTCCCTTCCAAAAAACAATCACTTTCATACATTGATTATCAATGGATATGCCAACATTATGGCTAAACCTCCCAGTTTTTCCTGAATATAAGTAAACAATAAATACACATCATTTAAAATTCATATGTTAAAAATCTAAACCACTTTAGAAAGTTGATGGGAATTGACTTTATCTTTTGGTATAGGTGGGGCAGCGAACTTTAGATTATGATTTTTCTAATACATAAACATAATTGATTTTACATTTTTTCCAAACCACAAATATGTAACAGCTAATGAACACATTTCATTGTGAATTTTTCATTATAATGCATTGTTTGAAAAGGAAATATTATGATTAAAAATGTACTAGGTGATCAATAAAGCTATGCTGAAACTAACAGTTTACCACATCTCCACAATACAAATTGCAAGAATATTTTTAAAATACCTCAACATTACTACATATAATCTTTAATTCTTAGATACTTTCTATCCTAAACCTGCATATCCCAAACTCATTTCTAACCATAATCTATTGAACCAATTGTTTATCAGAAGAAACAAGAAAAAAGTTCAAAAGATATTGCTCAGATTTTGGAGTGCTAATATAAGTATTGTGGTAGGCAAATGTATTTTAACAAGTAATGAAGTTGGTCAAGCCTATGAATACTTAAGCTAGATCTGATTTTCAAAGAAATAATGATACTTGATATTGAATAATCTATACTACACTCATTAACTAGTTCAGTGTTGTTCAGTCATTTTTAGTGGTTTATCTTCTGAATAAAAATTGAGTTGACTTCAGACAACCTATTCAGTGTAACATGGTCACAAATTCCCTTAGCTTTTCTGTTTGTTTGTTTGTTCATTTGTTCTAATAGCTTTACAGATGCTTAAATGATGGAAACCTATTTGTACAAATTTAAGATATAAAATTATGTAAGTTTTGACTTAGGTATATAGCCAATATACAATCAATCAGTTTTTTCTTTTATGGATCATTCTACTGGTTATGTATTTTAGAAATCTGTCCACTGAATTTCATTCAGTAATGTTTTATAGTTTTAAGTATACAAGTCTCATATTTTTTTTTGTCAGATTTGTCCCTATATTATAGATGCTATGATAAACACTGCTTTTTGCTAAATTTCAAATTTTTTATTACTAAAGACAAATACAGTCAATTGAAAATACTGATCTTGAATTCTGTAAATGTGCGAAACTCAATTATTAGCTCTAGGGCCTTTTTGTAGATTCTATAGGGTAATGTGCATAGATGATCAAATCATTGGTGAATAATGACAGATTTACTTCTGCTTTCCTAATCTAAATGCTTTTCTTTTTATTGCTTAAGGACTCTGGCTAGAAACTCCATCCACTACAATGTTAAATAGAAGTGTTTGTAAAAGCAGACATTCTTGTCTTGTTCCTAACAGTGGGAACACATTTAGCCTTTCAACAACAAATACAATGTTATCATTAGTTCTTCATAGATGTTATCTATAGGGCTGGAGGTTCCCCAATATTCCAAGTGTGTAGAGTGATTTTTATGAGGCATAAATGTTAGATTTTGTCAAAGGCTTTTTATGCATCTACAGACATCACCCTATTGCTTTTCTTTTATTATTTCAGGTGGGAGGATAAATCCAGTACTTATTGTCAGAAAGAGGGAGCTTCAAATTCCTTTAGTGCTGAATAATTTGATTCACTGAATGTAGTCAAGTATGCAAATATACAGTTCATAATTATTAAAGATCTGTTTCTAACTCTTTATCTATTGATAAATTAGCAAGGAACTCACTGTAAATATCGTTACCAAAATCCTCTAGCAAAATATGGTATTATATTCCAATATATGGTGAACAGTAAGAACATTTCAGGTAGAAATCTGAAGCAAACCAATGAATTCTGGCAGAGCTAAAAAGTATAAATATGAGTCCACTTAAATCAATAGCAGTTATCATGGTTATGTTAGAAGCATGTGATATGAGATGTTAAGAGATGAATGATGCACAGCCTGATTTAAAGTCATGAAATGTTCACAAAAAAGTAAATCAAGGAATATTAAGTTTAAATAGAAAGACTTCAGTGAAATGATGGCAATGATCTTTCAAGACTGACCTGAAATGAAGAGAATACTCATTGCTGATCGTTTGATTATTTGGGCATAATTAATGTTCCAAATGGAATACATGGTGTGAACAAGAAGTTGTGATTTGATGTGGGATTGGTTAAATTAAAAAAAAAAAGACTTCAAAAGGTCAATATAATTTAGCTTCCTCAGCTTTAATTTGTGAATACAGAACAGTTGCTCCTAGTGGAAATACAGGGTTAGGGTTCTGCAATGCCTTCCTTACATTCTCTGTCAAAAAGTTAATATCACTATATAACTATGTTTTTTGTGTCTTTTTGTTTAAAGAGATATTGTTTTATTTATATTTATATACATACATATAAAAAGCTATATAGAGAGCTGTGTATGAGGGTACACACACACACATATCAATATTTGATTTGTTAACACTGAATGCACAATCAAAAGCACATGCCAGAACTAAGCATGTCTAACAAATTTTTCTCTAAGGCACCTAACAGCCCTCTAGCACCTAGGAACACTAGACTGCATTTCAGTACTATGCTTGGTGGTCTTTTTAAATAATAAAATCACCGAAAAAAAGCATAAACATGAAAAAAAATGGCACTAAATACACCACGCAAAGGATACTTGTTCTATAGTACAATGAAACAAGAAGGCAAAGTGTTACCTGTCATGATAATGTGCACATCACTTGATTTCTTTCTTTTTTTCTTTTTGGTGCTCTATTTATCTGTGAATGACTGCAGAAGTACCCTGAGTACTGATTTTGGGTTTGCAAGTAAATTTTTACTGAGTAGGTGAACTTGAAAATACAGTATCTACAAATAATGAGGGTTAACTGTATATATAGTGAGACCCCCTGTGGTCTTTATCAATGACTTTAAATCAGTGGTTTTAAACCATTTTTGAAGTCTGGAATTTTTTGAGAAAATGATAAAAGTTAAGTATCCTCCAAAAAAAAATCACACATTAAAAAATTATGATTTTAAAAAATTATATTAAAAAAATAAAAATAAAAATAAAAAATTATGATTTTAATGGATTTATGGGCCTCCAAAGGTCCATAAACTGACCTCCATTCCAACTGATAATACATGAACCACAGTTTAAAAACTCAGCTGTAGGGGCGCCTGGGTGGCTCAGTGGGTTGGGCCGCTGCCTTTGGCTAGGGTCATGGTCTCAGGGTCCTGGGATCAAGCCCCACGTCGGGCTCTCTGCTCAGCAGGGAGTCTGCCTCCTCCTCTCTCTCTCTGCCTGTCTCTCTGCCTATTTGGGATCTCTGTCTGTTAAATAAATAAATAAAATCTTAAACAAAAATTCAACTGTAAAGGTTATAGGCAAATTCTTAAAGCATCCATTGACTGTTTTAGATTTCAACTAATGCTTGAAACTTCATATTTACAGAACAGCAATCATTTTACCTTTTGGCTTATATTTTCTGAATGCATATTATAATAATGATTATAGCTTACCACCTAGATACAATATACAGTGTCACAGAACATAAAATGCATTTGCAGGTTTCACTATTTACAAAGCAAATTTTCTTTGCCTTTCTTGCAGAATTATTATTTTAAAAAATCTACAGAATATAACCAGAAAAGCAATACATAAACTTATTTGGAGAGCTCTTCATGCTTCTTAAGACACTCCAGTTTGGGGACATGAACATATAAAGTGTGAAGTTTCATAGCACACTGATATTTATATCAACCTTATAATTTTAATTGGTTCTCTACATATGAAATATCTAAAAATGCTGATTGTAATCCAGTATCCCTTCACTTTCAAAGAAAAAGTTTTACTGCCCAAAACACTGTCATTTGAAATTTTTTTTCTTTTTTCAAGAACAATCATATATCTGTTTCGTAACTGACACATTAACTTGGTAAATGTTCTTAAAGTACTAACTAGAAAGCAAAAGGTATTTTTTAAAAAAGAGAACAACAGAGAAAACATACCAGCAATTACTTCAGCATTAAACAATAACAGTTAATCAACAAAGGAAATTATACCCATACCATATTATGTATTAGGGTATGAACAACTGCTAAGTGGAAATGTTCTATTATAAATATTAAAAATATTTATTTTCAAAATTTCAAAAGGTACTGAGTATTTAGTATGAAGACTAAAAAATAACTTACTGCATTTTAAGCAGAGAGGGTTCAGACAATGAGAACACTTTTTAATGGCTAAAATGATTGCTTAGTAGGAGAAGTTGAGAAGTTGTCTCCTGATAAAGGGATCGGAGATTGGGCAGGGGCCTGAAGAAAAGAATAAATTATTCAAATAAATTCTGAAGAAAATAAGAAAGAAAGGTGACTAAAAGCAAACAAAAGAATTGAAAAAAGTCGAGGCCCCAATTTCATTTGAAAAACTGGGTTATTCTCTCTGTGTACGAACAGCATGATTTTATGCAAGTTTCTATCCATCACTTAAATCTGTTATTATCTTGATTTCTTCTGGCATGATATGCAATTTGGAATAACTATGATTCAGAATATCCTAAGTAACTAGTCAATATTTACAAAATTATGTATGTTGTTATTTTTTTCCATAATTATCCATGTCAGACAGTTCTAGGTATATTTCAGGCAATGTCACTCTATTTGTGAATGATATGTAAAGGTGTAGTATCTGTAATAGATGTCTGTTGATGATAGCTTATATAAAACAAGAATACCTTCATCTTTCTCATGTAGCCAAACACAGGATAAAGAATTCCTACCTCTGGGAATGAAAGGCTTAGTTTGTTTCTTATCTCTTACTATGAAATATATGTAATGCAAATTACATACACATTTAAAAGGGTATGAAGGGGTTTTTAATATAAAACTACATTAAGGAACTAATCCATATGCTTTTGCATGAACTATTTTATATTCTCCTATGTATAAAAATTTGAAATAAATGAACAAATTTGTATTAGACATTGATGTTAATGTTAGATCAACTGTTCTATACATCACATAGAAACCTATGTTAATGCTAAATGAAGGAATTTCCCTTAAATGTTCCACAAAGTTAACTTACATTATGAGTTACTCCTTAAAATGCAGCATTAATAAATAATACCCAAAGGATTACAAAAATCATATCATTTGAAATCAATTTTTATGGATATGAGGCAATTTCATAACAAGTAATATAGATATACTCTAATTCTGCATCTGTCACAATTATGAGATAGATTTAGTTTTTAAACTTTTGTCATAAATAAATGTAAGTTAAGTCTAGTTTTTTAGTTTGCATTATAATTCTACTTAGAACTACGTTAACTTCAAAAATTCTAGAATTATTTTTATTCTCTGGGCATGAAGTAGATTCCTTTAATGAATTATTATTAAAGGTGATTATACTTATTTTTCAATGTATTATGAAATATATGTACATATATATATATATAATATTCTATCCATACAAATAGAATTTCATCCCTAAATATCTCAATATCAGTCTACCACCTTCTTTTAGCTTAACATACAGGGTGGGAGAGAAAAATATTCAGTCATAGATCATAATGTACAAATGTGAAAGAAAAAATTTATCATATCTTCTTATGCCAACTTGTAGTCATTAACACTATATTTTCTACTTATGTTATCCACCTATGTAATGCTTAAGGCCAAACTACAGTTCTGCTTTATTTATTTATTTATTTATTTACTTGACAGAGAGAGAGAGAGAGAGAGAGAGAGAGGTGTGTATTACAAGGAGGCAGAGAGAAAGGCAGAAAGAGAATGGGAAGCAGGCTCCCCACTGAGCAGAGAGCCTGATATAGGGCTCAATCCCAGGACCCTGAGGATCATGACCTGAGCCAAAGGCAGTGGCTTAACCCACTGAGCCACCTAGGCACCCCTATGGTTCTGCCTCTTACTAACAATGCAACCGTGCACTTCCTATAAACAAGTATTAATTCAGAAACCATCAATGTTCTGATATTCAATTCTATTTACATTAAAAATTAGCCAGTGTCTGCCTGTTTCTTTCTCTTTTTCTCTACACACACACACACACACACACACACACGTACTCAGTGACATAAGAACATGAGACCTCTGGATCAGAGACAATTTATTGCTCATGGCAAAAACAGCAGCCAGAGCAATAACTTAGTGCTATTTCCCTGAGTTCCAATCCTCACGGGGCAATGCAGTGAAGGCTGGATATTACTGGCACATGCAGCAAAGAACAGCACAGAAGAGTAATCCTAAAACTAAGAAACTCTGATCTGAAGGCTCCTACTCTGCTCCATAAAGAAAGATTACTCATTACTCTAGTATATAAGCAAATCTCCTAAAGGAAGGGAAAGGTAAGATCTTTTATTTTTAATTTTGGGATGTCTCCAAGGAAGGACATGTTGCTAGTTTGACTATCCAGGAATTTCTCCTTATATAAAACACTGGCAATGTAAATGCCTTTGCTTAGAGACTGTTCAAGCATTTGAAAAATCTTTGAGCTATTTCCCAACACTCAGTTTTCTATCTCTAAATGGGGAGAATAACAGATGCAATGAAATTATATGAGTATTATAAGGTTTAGATGGAAGGTGCCTAATGAAGTGAATAGCATATAGAAGAACTATTTGAGACAGAAAGACCTGAAACAGGGAACAACTGGGTGGCTCGGGTGGTTAAGCGTCTCCCTTCAGCTCAGGTCATGATCCCAGGGTCCTGGGATTGAGTTCCACATCAGGCTCCTTGCTCAGCAGGAAGCCTACTTCTCCCTCTGCCTGCCACACCCCCTGCTTATGCACGCTTTCTCTCTCCCTCTCTCTGACTAGTAAATAATAAAATCTATTTTTTTTTTAAAGAAAGACTTGAAATAGTCTTGCTAAAGATGTACTGAACAGGAGAATTCTTGATTCACCTGATACAAAAAATTTAAAAATACGAAAACCCCAATATTTATAACAAGATATAAACCATCCTAGGAAATGAGTATTTTATAAAATAACCCAATAATACCTACTACGTGAAAAAGGTGGAGAAGATTCATCCATTTATGCTAATCAACATCTTTCAGTGGTTTTCAGGCAATAGTATGCAATGCACTAATGATGGATGATAATGAAATGGGTCACAACCATCATTTTTATATCTAATAGAATAGAATAAAAAACCAAAGTGCCTTGCAATGTACTAAGGGTAGAAATTACTAATGAAAATTTTCAGTTAAATATATGCACAGAGGCATCCTCAGAAGTGATGTAAACTGCATTTCTTAGTGTGGATTGGCAGACATATGTATTTAGTTATATGATAAATGAGTAATTCTATAAACCAAGAATTGGAAATTTATAAATAGTATCTCATATTTACCAACATATGACTGTTAATAAACTAAACTTGAGGAAACCTCAGTTTTAAACATAATGAAAATTAGAAGGAATAGAGACCCATTGTCCAGTCTGAACTGAAGACAAGGTAGAAGGAACTAAATTGTAATAGGAAAAAAAAAAAAAAGAAAAAAAAAGATGGACCTGAATGAGCAGAGCTAAATATCTTAATGAAAAATTTGAATATTAAAAAAACCTTCTAAGGACAGTATGTTTTTCTGTTTAGCTTCTGAAAATTCTATCTGTAAATCTTCCCCAACTTATCTGGCCCCACACTCTACACTTCTAGCAATATACTAAGCATGAAAGAAGAGAAAAGCCACATTAGATAACCACTACCCTGAAGGGACTTATAATAAAACAAAATTAAGCCTAGTCCACAAACACTATCAATTAACTCTTGATTGCATAGGACTAAGTATATACTTTATATATTACCTAAGATGTTGTCCTTCCTTTTTGGATCATTTTATTATTCCTCCAAGAGACAGAGAAGTTTTTAAAATGCTGATATATATATATATATATATATATACACACACACATATGTATATATATATATATACTTTGTTAATAATTCTAAAAAGTGAAATGATGAAAAGGTTGAACTTGCAGAAATAAATTTAGTCAGGAAAAACTGGGCTTGAACACTTAGCCTTACTTATCACAGTATCTAGTCACGTGAGTCTGGCCAAGTAACAAACTCTCAAGATATGCATATAAAATTTGAAAAAGTTTGACCAAATCCACAGAGTGGATAAATACTTATAATGAGTTCTGGTAATTTACCACAGTCCTCTACTTACGCTTCATGCATTAAGTGCATATGGCTTAAATAATCATCACACACAGTGGAAGCAGTGAGTGTAAAGTGAGAAGCAATAAGATATCTAGCAACTCAAATTTAATTTAAGTGCTAATAGAACTTTCCCTTTGAATCCAATATGGGTTTTTTACGTAGATTAACAAAAAACAATATCATTAAAAATGGAGAGATGTCATGAAATTTTGGAACCATAATGATCCTCAGTAATCAAGACTAAAATTATCAATTAATAGATTAAAGAAGCTGAAGCACTTCCCCTGGATCACTTACCTACCCGATGACAGAGTATGGAGAAGACCTTCTATCTTGGGAGCTCCCACCATACCTGTTACTTGTCATGACTCTTTCTATCATCCAAGAGGTTTACAAGAGCCACAGAAGAGTTGAAGTAAACTTCATGTTTTTACATTACCGTATTCAGAGGTAATATTCATTCAAAACAACAAATATTTTAATAACAATAATAATATAATAATATTCAAGGACTTCATGGATAATTATTTAAAAATGTTAAGGTTGAAGGATCTGTATAATGGGGAAATTTTTATTACTTATAAAGGACCTGTGTAGGAGTCAAAGACATGCAATTTTTCCAGCAAAAGAAATCACACAAACACTGGAATCTTTCTGTGAGAATCAATGAGTGTGTGCATGTGATTCACTTCAGGGCAGTATACTGATAAAAAGATAAAAATTACTATCTTGTTTCTGGCAGGAACTTATTCCAGATGCTCAGGGGAATGATGAGTTCACTTTTTCCTACTCCCATATGAAACTTCTTACTCAATAGCAGTAATCAGTAGAGAGACTAAGTAAAGCCAGAGAATTAGTTGCTTATATTATAATCCATACACCAATTCGTTGAATACATATTGTAAGTACTGTTTTTAAGTGATGCTTTTTTTAAAAAATGAAAACCTTTTTTTAATGCAAAGGGATTTAGAGCATTTTTAAAGCTTTATTTCTGTTTTATGCCTTTTTAAAAAAAATTTCAGAAAAGCATTTTTTAAATCCCTAAAGAACTTTTATTCACAAAATCAAACTGAACATTCAAAAACAAGATTGTTTCTTTTTTTTTACATTACAGAATACTTTTAACTTTGCACTTGCCTAATTTTAGTGTTTTCTTTCCACATTTAAGAGATTTTTTTAAGGCAAAAAACCCAAAATATAAAAAATATTGTTTCAAGTCAGATTGATTAGAAACTGAAAACCAATAAAAATTAAGACTACTTTAAATTAATTATAAGCTAATTAATCAATGACAGATGAGGCCCACCCATATTATAATTTTATTGTAACTATAAATGACTTATCAATATCATTAGTGGCATACAGTTCAAAATGGTAATAAACTTTTTTTTTTTTTTAAAGATTTTATTTATTTATTTGACAGAGATCACAAGTAGGCATAGAGGCATAGAGGTAGGCAGAGAGAGAGAGGAGGAAGCAGGCTCCCCGCCAAGCAGAGAGCCCGATGTGGGACTCGATCCCAGGACCCTGAGATCATGACCTGAGCCGAAGGCAGCAGCCTAACCCACTGAGTCACCCAGGCGCCCGGTAATAAACTTTCAATACAAAAATTTAATCTACCAGAGAAAGATGAAATGAAACATAAATTTAATTAAAATGTTATAATACTTGTATCTCCATGACAGAAGATAACCTTGTAAAATATACAACCACTACCTAGTAAGATTAAAATCTAGCATTCATGAAACTCCAAATAACTATTTTTGTTTTTGTGATCTGCACCATGACATGAAAATAAGGGGAATAAACATGAACTTTTGACGTATTCGATAACAGGAATTTTTAAATGCAATGAAACTAAAGCTTATTCAAAATTTTTTTCAAAGGCCTTAGTAAAAAAACAAGCTGTGTTTTATATACAGAGTAGAAGATGTTTTATGAAAGAGCAAACTGACTCCATGCAAATAATATAAAGGGATAAATTTCACACTGTCATATCAAGAGTTATGATAACTATATCTAAAAGACAAGTATGGTGCCTGGGTGGCTCAGTTGACTGAGCATTCGACTCTTGGTTTCTGGTTGGGTGGTGGTCACAGGGGTCATGGTGATCTCTACTCTGGGTCGCGTTCTGTGTTCAGAGGGGAGTCAGCTGGAGATTCTCTCTCTCCTTCTTTCTCTCTGCCCTTCCCCTGCTTGCACCACACTCTCTCCCTCTCTCTCAAATAAATAAATAAATCTTAAAAATAAAGATATATATTAATGTCTACAGAAGACATACTTTAAATTAAAGGTTATAAATGGACTAAAAGTAAAAGGACAGAAAAAGATGCACAAGTTTCTCCCAGTATCAGAAAGTGGACTGTTTCTATGAAACTTTTCAAAAGCCAAAATGGAAACAAGCAGAGTATTCTCTATTTTTGGAAAAACTGTGCCATGCTGCTTCGTTTTTATGAAAGACCTACGTTAGAAACTCTTTTTCCTACCCGAAACAGCAGCTTAATTTCCTTAAGGGGAAGGGAGTTTATAGAAGTTACCAAGGAATGGTGACATTTGTGCTAAGTATATGCTTTACATTTTTCAAATCTTTAAACATTTGAAAACACACATATAGTCAACAATTATCCACAACAGCACAAGCCTGAGCATGCTGCTCTTGCAATGCATATTTCTGCTCTAAGAAAGTTCATAAATGAACAACTGTCAAAACAATTTTCAATACAATGACAGCCAAATAAATACACAAAACTCCAAGAATAGTTACTTGTATTATGTAAGCAAATACATGAGAGCCAACACATGGTGGAGTTTGGATTGAGGACGTCCAAACATAAAAAGCTAAGCCATAAGTAGAAAGCAAAAGAAAACAAACGAACAAAAACAGAGAGAGCAAGAAACAGGGTAATGATTATAAAAATGGGGGAAATCAGAGGGGGAGACAAACCATGAGACACTGTGGACTCTGAGAAACAAAGTGAGGGTTTTGGAGAGGAGGGGTGTGGGGGGTTGGGTGAGCCTGGTGTGGGTGTTATGGAGGGCATGTATTACATGGAGCACTGGGTGTGGCGATAAACAATGAATTTTGGAATACTGAAAAAAATTAAATAAAAAAAAATCTGTTGAAAATAGACTATGGCAAGTTTAAGAAATATTGGTGATATCACAGTAAAAATGAATTTAAATGTTAAAGAAACAAATCCAGGACATCACTGAATATACCTTGGTAGTACACTATCAAGGAGAAGTATACATCTTTTGATGTCACAAGGTTATATATAGCACAAGAAAGTGAGGACAAGCGTTCAGGAGTAAGGGCAGGCATAAAATTGTCTCGCTTGAAATCTCTTGACATAAAGGATAAGAATATATATTTGAATTAGCTTAGCTATAAGATGCAAAATCTGTGATAAATAGAACTTACCGAATGACCAAGAGTTAATCTTAACAATCACTAAGAAATATTTGTTAGGGAAGAAGTTTTGTGTTTTCTTTACAAGTATTTGAAAGGCACTGTTCAATGTTATAAATATTGTACTATTATCAGTACAATTAAAGTCTGCAAATTGACAATAATTAAATATTGATTAAACAAACTGCTACTACATAAATATGCTAGCCATTTTAGCTTTCCAAAATTAAGTATTTATTTAAATTGGTAATACACAGCACATTATAAAAATGATTAAAACAGTAAGAAAGCACATTGAGTAGAAAATAATTCTCCCCAAATACCAATGCCTTAGTTTTCCTACACCGGTTGCCAGTTTTTATATACTTCTACTGAATTTCCATTTCTACTCATGTTTATTTCTTCACTCTATTCTGATCCCCTGATCTGTCAATCTATATACTGGGATGATATATATACATTAAAAACTATATATCTGAAAATTCCCAGAAGAGTGCAAATGTCTATTCACTTTATCAAAGCAAACAGTACTAACCCCTCATTTTCACAAAACATCTATTGCTTACTGTTTTGAATAATAACATTAAGAGTTCCCAAACTAGAAATCAGAGTATATGATCTGAAATCAGATTTAGAAAATATTTTAAGATGAAAAGTCACTAGGTGCAGAAATGAAAACTGTCAACATTACTCAAACTATCAAACAGTATATAGGAATATAGGGAAACAAGTGACTTTTTCTCATATAATTGTATAAACAATGCAAAATGTACATACATGGTAAAACATTAAAAATACTTCTTAGCTTTTTAACCAGTATTCTACAACATTTCCTTACCCTCACAAGTCCCCCCAAAACACTATATCTCTGGTCAGTAGAGATGAATCCTAAAATTATGCTAAATGAATATAAATCAGTAGGTATTTTTAAAATTAAAGTATGGACAATTTATAGTAATAGAATGCATTAATATCAATTCAAATATTTAAAATTCTCTCATATGTAGAAGAAAACTGGCCCTTCAAAATGGAAAAGAATTTCATCAATGGGTTTTAAAATAACAATGAAATAAAGAGCAGAACAGACAAGACTACTGTTGGCCTCTGGCTTCTTTCAATATAGAAGTATTATAAAGGGAAGAGTAAGGCAGCACTGATATAATAAAGAAACTTCCACTTTAATAAATCATTTTTTTCAGGAAAAGGAGAAGTCTGCAAAATCTGTGAAAGTGATTTATCTTCAGGTGAATAAAATGAACAGCAATTGATCTCGCACCTAGGGAGTGATTCTTCTTCCAGCAGTTACAAATATATCTCTGTTAAATATCACTAGAATGGGTCAGGTGGTCTCATGTTTTGAATAATTTATTTGTTCATTTAAGATTTAGGATGTATTCTGGAGTTTTACACCGAATGCCACTGTTTCAGCTAGGTGATTAACTTGCCTATTATTTGGTCTTTCTGTACATGTGTAAAATGAATGCAGCCTCGTATAGGCACTGAGCAAAGATTTGAAGAGGAGTATCAAAGGTAAGAACTCCATGAGAAAATGATGTTTAAGCTTGAGACACATTAAATGGGTACAAACTTGTCAAATGAAGGAAAATAATTTTATAGGCAGAGGAGATTTTATGTTTATGCCAATGAGATAGGGGACCACCAAAAGTTTCAGTTCATAGCACAGAATTCTGAAGAAATCATAAGGGCCCCTCTAGTTTTGTCTATAAAGTAGATCATTTTGAAAACAAAACTATTTTATTTACATTCGCAATCCTGAAATTTTGTGAAGAAGGTAAAAAATAAACAAAGGAGAAATAGCTCACAAAACTTATTTTCATGCAATTAGTTCTGCAGTCTTTTAAGCCCTTGCTTTGTATTGAAAAAATGAAAAGATACACATCAGGAGATTATTCTGTCATAGAGATAGAATTAGCTTAGATATAAGATGCAAATTATATGAATAAATGGGACTTACTCAATGACTACATACTAATTTTAGATTCACAACAAATTATAAAAATAGTAAGAAGGCTCCCATGTTACCTTCTCCCAGCCTGCTGTAATTATAACATATTACATAACCACGGTCCATTTTCAAATCCAGGAACCTGACATTGGTATAGTAGCAAATTACTAAATCCATCCAGATTTCACTAGATTTTATATGCATTCTTGCTTGGGTAAGTGTATTTACAGTCTATGAAATCTCATCAGCTGTATAGATTTGTGAAACCACCACCACCACAATCAATATAGAACTGTTCCATTACCACCAAGAAGACTCCTTGTGCAACAACTTTATATTCACACTATCTTCCTTTCCCCTTCATTCCTACCTTCTGGCAACCATGGTTCTGTTCGCTAAAACCAGATATATGTTTTAAATTTTAAGAACATTGTATCTTGAAACCATGCAAAATGCAACCTTTCAGATCTTTTTATTTTTAAACCCAGTGTGATGCCCTTAATACCCATGCAAATTGTTGTCTGTATCACTGTTACTCCTTTTTAAAGCTTAGCAGTATTCTGTTGTATAGAGACATCACAGTTTGTTTATCCATTCACCTGTTGAAGGTTATTTGGATTGTTTCTAATTTGGAGGAATTACAAGTAAAGCTGCTATAAATATTTGTGTATCAAGTTTTTTGTGTGAACATAAGTTTTCATTTCTCTATGATAAGTACTCAAGAATTCTGAGTCATATGGAATGTATGTTGAATTTTATAAGAAATGCCAAACTGTTCCTCAGAGTGGCTACGTTATTCTATATTCCCATCAGCAGTGTTTGAGAGATTCAGTCATTCCACATTCTCACCAGCACATGTTATTGTGAGCATTTTTTAATTTTTAGCTATTCAAATATATATGCAAGGATTTCGTGTACTTTCAATTTTTACTTTTCTGATGTCTAAAGATATTTAAAACATTTTACATGCTTATCTGCCATCTTAGATATCCTTATCATTTAACATTTAAAATATATGATCTGGGGTGCCTGGGTGGCTCAGTGGGTTAAAGCCTCTGCTTTTGGCTCAGGGCATGATCTCAGGGTCCTGGGATTGAGCCCCACATCGGGCTCTCTGCTCAGCAGGGAGCCTGCTTCCTCCTCTCTCTCTGCCTGCTTCTCTGCCTACTTGTCATCTCTGTCTGTCAAATATATAAAATATGTGTGTGTGTGTGTGTGTGTGTGTGTGTGTGTGTGTATGATCTGAAGAGGGGAAAATAAAATAGTATCTCTCAATGTTCAGTTAGGAAGCTCTCCCAGGTAATCAAATAGTATGATAACAGGGATTAATATACATAAAGTTAATGAAGCTCTGTGAATACAAAGTAGAGACAAGCATAAGTATAGAAAATTTAATCTAATTTATCTAGAAAATATCATTACAAGGACGATATGATTATACTTATTTGTCATAATAATCCAGGAAGGGCACTTAAAAGTCAGAAGGGTATGACTTTAATGCTGTCAGTGCCCTTCCCCTATCTTTTGGACCTACCCATTTTCCCTTGCTCCCGTTACTTCTAACAGCCAGTATCTTCCTGTTTATGCCTAAGAGCTTTTCTCCTGAACTGGTGAAAGCTGCTATGACCACCTGAACACTAGACAGATGAACAATTCTCCAATTGCAGTCCACAACCATTAACAGGAAATATATTCACACTTCTATTGGTTCATTTTGAAAAGCAATTTTGACACTGATTTTTCTCAGAATTTCCCTAAAGCTAAAGCTCCAGCAACCTATCATGGTATCTGGCTTAATTACTTGTTATTAGTTGTATTGTCTTCCCTGAATCACCTCCCTGCCACCCCTGCCAGTGTTACCTATATCTCTCATATAGACAGACCATTTGTTCTAAACTCTGTGTCCAAGGTTATGTTGCTGGAAAAACCTATAAATATCAAACCACTCACCACAACAAAATAAGTCTCCTTTAAAAATAAATATTAGGGGCGCCTGGGTGGTTCAGTGGGTTAAAGTCTCTGCCTTCAGCTCAGGTCATGATCCCAGGGTCCTGGGATCATGCCCTCCATCAGGCTCTCTGCTCAGTGGGGAGCCTGCTTCCCACCCCCTGCCTGTCTCTCAGCCTACTTGTGATCTCTGTCTGTCAAATAATAAATAAAATAAAAAAAAATACAAATAAATATTAAAACAGAAAGTGAAAAAAAAAGTGATGATAAGATATATAAGCTTTCCTTTCATTATCTATTTACTTTTCCTTATTAGTTAGTCCTATTATTTCAGAATCCCCTTCAACTAAGTTAACAGCACTTTCCTCTGCATACTGAAAAAACATTTTCTAAGATGTATATTATATCAAAATCCAACAAGTGAAAATTTATATAACTATAAATAAAAGACATTTTCAACCTGTAAAATGTAATAACTTCAACTTCCATACTCATTTTAACATGATGATAGAAACAAAAAAACAAAAAAATCACAAATACACCAAGGGTTACTATGAAACTGCAGTAATCAGTACAGCATGGTATTGGAGAAAGAATAAACACAGAGTTCAACAGAACAGACTTCAGGGCAACAGAAATACAACCATATAATTCATTTTTGGGAAAAGCACAAAGGCAATTAAAACAATTTTTAAGGGGCGCCTGGGTGGCTCAGTGGTTGGGTCTCTGCCTTCGGCCTGGGTCATGATCTCAGGGTCCTGGGATGGAGCCCCGCGTGGGGCTCTCTGCTCGGCGGGGAGCCTGCTTCCCCCTCTCTCTGCCTGACTCTCTGCCTACTTGTGATCTCTCTCTCTCTCTCAAATAAATAAACAAAATCTTCAAAAAAAACCACATTTTTAAAAAAACTTCAGGAAAGGGTATGGACTAGAACAACAGGATATCCATATGCCAAAGGAGACAAAGAGGAACCTTGTTTCATATCTTATCTTACACAAATATTAACTCAAAATGGATCAGAGACTTAAATATAAAAGGTAAAACAATAAAATTTTTATTAGAAAATATAGGATACAATCTTTCTGACCTTCCATTAGGCAAACTATCACATAAAAGCATAATCAATAAAAAACCAAACTGATAAACTGGTAAGAATTTTTACTCATTGAAAGACACTATTCAGAAAATGAAAAGATAAGAACAGATGGGAGAAAATATTTGCAAATTACATATCTGATGAAAGACATGTATTCAGAATATATAAAGAACTCTCAAAATTCAGTAATAAAGAAAATAAATAACATGAGGTTAACATAAAAACTTACACACAAATGTTTATAGCAGCTTTATTCATAATCACCAAAAATAAAAACATTTCCAATATTCCTCTACTGGGGATGAATATAGAAACTGCAGCACATCTATACGACGGAATACTAGTCAGCTGTAAAAGAAATAAATTACTGATAAACAACAAAATGGATGACTCTCAGATGCACTTATGCCGACTGAAGGAAGCCAGATTCAAAAGCTATACACTGTATGATTCCATTGATCTATGTCAAGAACTCCAATGAGCTGGAGAGAGAGCTGAACTGCTGGATTACGTTATTACTGAGTCCATTTAGACAAGACTAAATGTATCACTTACTATGATGCAGTAAGAGGCTAAATCAGAGGAAGTGCGAGCTCTCCACTTCCATCTTCCCTCAAGGGCCAGCATACTGGCCAAGGATTAGGTATATCAGCATAGATGTGGGGGTTGTTTCTTTGTCTAGAGAGACCCTGGTAAAAGGCTCTTGCAGCTTTATGATCCTGAGTCCCAGGGAAGGTAGAGGGGAAAGAGCTAGTAGTAGAAGAGTCCTGAGTACTAAGTTACAGCAGAGAAAGGGGTCTTCAAAGTCGCCCTCACTTCCTCAGGAAGAAGCTGGTGAAAGAGGCATCTGAGACAGGCCACTCTAAAAGGCCCAGATAAAGAGGCCCCCAAATGAAGATGCAGGGCTAGGAATGCAGATATGTGGAAGAACACAGCTGGCTAGTGGGGGATGAGTCCTTGACTAAAACCGCCTTCAGAAACTGCAATGAGCTGGCTTTGCGCATGGCTTTCCCACTAAAACCGGCTACGTAAAACCTTTGTAAATGCCTCTAATTGGGCCTGAAAAATCACATGAAAGTTTTTGGCCAAGAGCTGGGTTCCTCTACATGAAACTGAAAAGGGGAGAACCATAGGGATGGAAAAATATGAGATATGGGATTTGATTTTACCCTGTTTAAAGGGTTAACAAAAAAGTCGGTTACTAAATTCATAGATGAAGCAGAAGGCATAAGACTCACTCCTGGGTCAAACACAAAAGACTTTATTATTCATGGCAAAGTATAAGAATACAAGCATATTTGTACCAATTTACCCTTTCCCCCACATCCTATGGAGGTGAGATAATATGGTTCAAATACATGCTATGTATGCAGTGGGTTTGCACCCGCGGGTGAGGAACATCAAGCCTGGGGAATCCACCAATTTTATAGCAAACAGTAATGAAGTCAGTTACCTCATATCTTAAGTCCACCAGCTGTATAAACAATGCTCAGGAATCTCCAAGGAAAAGAACAGTTAGAGCCTTAGTCTTGGCACACCAACCAAGGAGCACTATCTCTACCAACAAAAACATAGCGGTTGCCAGGAGCTGAGGTGGGGGAGGGGTTGACAACAAAAGGGCATGGGGAAATTCTATGGGGATGGAACTATTTCATATCTTATTTCTGGTGGTGGTTACGTGATTGTGTGCACGTGTCATAATGTTATCGAACTGTGCACTAAAAAGGTCAATTTAACTGTATATAAATTATACCTAAAAATTTTTTAATGGAAAAAAAATACTGGAAAAAAGGTAAATCTTAAAAAGAGAAAAGAAAAGATACTTAGGACTTCAGATTAACATCCTCATGCAGCCCCTTCTATATGTCTACTTTCAACTGCCAACTGCTTAATGTTTCCAACATTCATTTAAAGTTAATTGATGATACTTTTAGATATATTTAAACCACTTATTCAAAGTTATTGAATCTGGACTCAGTTTCTAAATCTCTTGTTTTTACAATTCTTGAGAAAGATATAGCTTAAATTTGCAAAACAAAATAAATAAAATAGTAATATAGTTTACTATTGCTTTTCAACTTTCTAAATTAAGACATCCAAAATACAATAACATTTGGCAAGCTTCCCTTCACCCTCCCTATCACCAATATTAACTGACAAACAGAATAAATTTTAAAATCATTAAATTGCCATTGTTCATGTTTCTCCTATTGACCGGTGATCTAAACATTCATTTTAGTTAAGAACGTTTTTAATAGAATGTAACATCTGTTTTATGTTACATGAGAGACAGCAAAATTCTTCCTCTCTGACTGGATTATTGATGTTCATACCTTCTATGGAGTTATTCTCTTCATTCAGCAGCCCCACACTAGCTCTCTAAAGTGCAACATACCCCCTGATGTAATACATTTTCCTGCTAACTGCACAATACTGTGGATATCATAACTTTAATGTGACATGCTGGTATTTCTTTTTTAAACCACAAATGCATTTCTTATTCTCAATCACAAATTTAAATTTCCTGTATATTCCCAGCCCACAAGGCATTTTTGTTTTAAAACAGCTGAATAAAAATAGATGATTTCTATTTTTTGATTTGTCATCTCCTTTTTTATAGGCCTCTCCAACTCTTAGAACGGAAAAGTGGAAAGATATTTGTTCTTATGCTTTTACTATTAAATCCACTCAAGCTTCAGAAAAATTTTAAACTAGTCCATGACACGTAAAATTATTTAAAATAATGTTTGCAATTAAATTCATAACAAATACTTTTCAGAGAGGCACTGTTGCAGTGTTCAACTCCAAAATTATTTTAACATGAATGTTTTTGTTTTCATTTTTAAAAATTCTCAAAATTTGTTTTATATTCCTCGTTTTGTTTCTGAAATTTACACCAAGATTTATCTGAGGCCATCTTACATTTCATGGATTAAAATGAAGGTAAAGTGACAGACCACATGAAGTTATTACTGTATTTATATTACCATTAGCTTTTCTTGTTTTGCAATATTTTGTTCATTATGAATAGATTCTGACAAAATTGAGACAAACCACATCACTACTGATGATTCTCAATTAGTTCTTCAGTTCATTTCCCCTGCCTAACTCTAAGAAAACTACATATGGTTTTAACCACTGGTATTTTTTACTTTCTGCCAATACACAAATCATGCTTTTTTTGTGTTGAAAACATTCCCATGAATAATTATAATAGTCTCCAAAGAGACCAGATGGTAATAAACTCTAGAGCAGATCTGGAAGCTAACCATAAATTTACCTTTTCATAGTCTCCCCACCATAATACAGTTCTTTGTGCTATGTCATTTAAAAAAATACTGGTGATAGGAACAATATGAGTATGCTTTGTACTTAAATAAAAAGATATACAATCATGTTAGGGTCTTTCGTAACTATACACCCCTCATCTTATACTATTATCAGAAATTTTTAAGAGAGCATCAACTTGATAGAGTTATGACATTACTAAATGCATTATAGTGATCTTACATTAGCAAAATTACTATTAAAGCAAAACACAAGAAACATGATCCAGTTAATGGTAATAAATGATTTGAAGTTAAAGAAACAGAAATATATATATATAAGCTAAAGTTAATATAAAATTGCCATTGATACTTATTTTGTTATTCTTCTGGGAAACATAATTAAATCATTCTGGCCATGCTTTCAATTTAAGTAAAATGTCTTATATAATCACTTATCACTCCAATTATTTAAGAGTACAACATTTGTGAGAAATAAAAATCACCGGTGTTTTGCAAAGATAGAAGCATGATTCAAAATTTTTAAAACACACCATGGTATATAGATTCAAATTTTACGCACTTTCCTGTATCTGTAAAAACTAAAAGTTAGCCAAGAGCCAAAAGTTACTTGTTTTGTTACTTTTTGATTTAAGGTACAACATGAATGCACAGTATTTCCAAATTCATTGCAATATATAATCTGTAATGTTTCTGTTATTATTCTTATAGCTCAAAATAACCAAGATAAAAAATTACAGAAAGAAAACAAACAAGCAAAAAAACAAGAGACAAGAGAAAGTTTAAACAGGAAACACAAATTGGGGGGAGCAGAGATAATAGACAACACAGATAAACATAATAATATGCAGGAGCAGCTGGCTGGCTCAGTCAGTGGAGCATGTACCTCTTAAACTGGGGGTCATGAGTTTGAGCCCCACATTAGGTATAGAGATTATGTAGATAAATAAATGCTAATAATAATAATAATAATATCTGTCCAAAAGTATTTTATCTTTTGTTTGCTACTGTAATGAATTTTATAGTTTGTATATATAGTCTACTAATTTTAGTGCCTTGATACTGTATTTTAAATCTAGCTAATGTATTGAATTTCTGTTTATAACTTGACTTTATTCCACTGGGGTTTCCACCATATAATCAACAATGATAGTGCTAAATCTATTTTCCCATTTTATCTATAAAATATAATGCTGGCATTGGAATTGAGAGAAATATAATCTATCATGTTAAAGAATCATGTATCTATCATCATCAATAGATGCTGCATTACAATCTCCAGAAAAGATTCCATTATTCTTTTTTTTATTGGTATGTAACCAAAATAATCGATTTTATATTACTGAACCATCCTTGCATTCCCAGAATAGTCCTACTTCCCAACTTGGTCACTATTGTTAATGTAGTACTAGATTCTATTTCCAAATATTTTGAGATTTTTACAATAGTCACAAAGAGAATTAATCTATATTTTCCCTGAGTTTTATGCTCACTTTTTTTTCTTTCTGCTATCCATGCTGTGTTACAGAATTGATGTGAGACCAGCTTGAAAAAAAAAAAGACCCTGAAAGCTTTTTTTTCTCCTATGCTACCAAATTATTTAGAAATTTCTCAGAAATATCTGTTCCACGTAGGTTTGGTGTATTTTCCTAATGAAGTCAACTAGAACTATTACTCTTGTGGAGAGAAGGTTCTTTGATAACCTCCTCTATTTCTTGTATGGGCATTATTCCATTCAAAGTTTTCATCTCTTTCTTGAGTGAATTTTGGCAATTTATTTCTCTTGGAAAATAGTCCACTCCATCCAAGTACTGCATTTCATCCACGAAATGTAAACATAAACTTTCAATGGGATATTATTTTTCACACATCATATTGATAAAGACGATTCTGAGTAATATTCTGAATTAGTAAGGCTGTATTAAAACAAGCGCATTCAGGGCACCTGGGCAGCTCAGGTGGTTATGCATCCGACTCCTGATTTCCACTCAGGTCATGATCTCAGGGTCCAAGGATGGAGCCAGCAACCCCTCCACCACTGCCCCCACTCCACTCCCTGCTAAGCAGGGAGTCTACCTACCTCTCTCTCTCTCTCTCTCTCCCCCCCCCCCCTTCTTGAGCTTGTGCTCAGATGCACTCTCTTGCTCTCTCTTAATTAAATAAATAAATCTTTTTAAAAATGTTCACTTAGTCCTGGTAGAAATAAAAATTGAGGGCGCCTGGGTGGCTCAGTGGGTTAAGCCACTGCCTTCAGCTCAGGTCATGATCTCGGGGTCCTGGGATCGAGTCCCGCATCGGGCTCTCTGCTCAGCAGGGAGCCTGCTTCCCTCTCTCTCTCTCTGCCTGCCTCTCCATCTACTTGTGATCTTTCTCTGTCAAATAAATAAATAAATAATCTTTAAAAAAATTGATAAGATTTTTACATGGAAAAAGCTGGCAACCTCTAAAAATGTACCACATCAATGCTGTTTGAGTCAGCAATTCTATTTCTAAGAATAAATGATAAAGATATACCTATATTAAGATATTCACTGAAGCGTCTTTGTGAGCCACCTAAATATCCAAACACAGGGGATTCATTAGATAAATGAAAATGCTGTCACAGAATGGGCCATTATGGCCATTAAAAAGAATCAGCCAGGTCTATTTTGTACGGTATGGACCAATCTCCAACACATGGCCAAAAAAAAAAAAAAAAAAAAAATCCAAGATATGAAACTATGTATATAGTATAATGTATGCAGATAACATACATTAATAGATATGCACATAGATATAAAGGAATAGAGTATTTTTGGAAGCATGTACAAAAAACTTGTTATAGGAATCATACATAATGACTTCCACTGAGCAAGTAGAGTATGGCCAAAGAAAAAAAAACACTGTACTCTTCAGTATACGCTCTTATGACCATTTGAAATTTTGTATTTTGTGTATATCAGTTACCTGTGGACGCCAAACATGGTGGAAATACAATCTTACATAGTTTTTATGGTTCAGGATTTTGAGAGTGGCTTAGCAGAACAGTTCTGGCTCGGTATATCTAATAGGCTCCAGTGAATAAGTTGGCCAGAGTTCCAATCATCTGAGGATTTGAATAGGGCTGGCTCTTTCATGTGGCTAGCATTTGGTGCTGGTTGGTGGTGGGAAAGATTTAGTTCCGCCCTATATGGGCCTTTCCATAGGCAGATTGAGTGTCCTCATGACATGGTGGTTGACTTGATGGGCATTCCAAAAGAAAATAATGTGGTGGGCGCCTGGGTGGCTCAGTGGGTTAAGCCGCTGCCTTCGGCTCAGGTCATGATCTCAGGGTCCTGGGATCGAGTCCCGTATCGGGCTCTCTGCTCAGCAGGGAGCCTGCTTCCTCCTCTCTCTGCCTGCCTCTCTGCTTACTTGTAATTTCTCTCTGTTAAATAAATAAATAAAATCTTTAAAAAAAAAAAAAAAGAAAAAAAAGAAAATAATGTGGAAATAACAATGCCTTTCATAATCTAACCTCATCAATAGCACACAGTCATTGTCACACTTTTTGTTAGAAGCAAGTCACTAAATCTGGCTCGTAATCAAGAGCAGGGTAACTAGGCTCCACCTTCTAAATGAAGGAAGTCAAAGAATGTGTGAACATACTTTTAAATAACCAAAGTATATGTATCACATTTTAGAAAATAAAAATAGAAAAATTTCATGAAATTAAAGCAAAATATTCACTTAATTTTGTTAAAGACAAGCTTTTACCATTAATCAAAAAAATGATGGAGAGGACTTGGGAGATTTAACTTTATGAAATGATAACACTATTTCAATCCAAGATGAACATATGTTGACATCGAAAATTCAACCCATAATATGTGCCTCTGAGAAGTCACAGTAGGCAGAGCAGCAATTTAATAAATATGTTACTAAAAACAGAAGTCTTTGGGAATATGAATACAGAACTCTTTCAAAACTGGCTTTGTCCAGGGATGCCTGGGTGGCTCAGTCGGTTAAGCGGCTGACTTCAGCTCAGGTCATGATCCCAGCATCCTGGGATGGAGTCCAACATAGAGCTCCATGCTCTGCAGGGAGCCTACTTCTCCCTCTGCCTCTGTCAGCCACTCTGCCTGCCTGTACTCTATCTCTCTGAAAAATAAATAAACAAAATCTTAAAAAAAAAAACAACAACTGGTTTTGTCCAGTACAATTTATCTACGTGCCCCACTACTTCATATAAATATTTTGTGAAAATACAGAAGAATAAAATCACATAATCTTTGCTGATGATGTGGACATAGACATCTAGTAACATCTGTCATAACAAAGTTTTTATGAGCCAGCACTTTACCTACTATTCATACCTTTATTTTACACTTTACTCACATCCCCCCCCCCGGCAAATGTATAGTGTACATTTTACAGTGTACAAATGAGCAAAGTGAAGCACAGCAAGGCTATGTAAATTTGCCCAAGGTCACATGCAGCAAGTAAGAAGTTCTGTTATATATTTTAATTGTAAGTTTCCCAGAAATAAGCAAGCACCCGAGTCAAGAAAGATATTGTACTAAATCCATTTTCTTTTATTTGGAATACTATTTTTACATTTACATTATTTTCCTTAAGATTGTGTTTTGGTGGCTCTCTAAAACTACATGAACAAATAAAATAAATTTACTTGAAAAAACAAAGCAAAATGTTTTCTCCCCCAAATATAAAATTGTAGAACTACATAAACACACACACTGACTCACATAGAAAACAAAACAAAAAAGGGTTTTTTTTTTTCTGATGTGTCCATTTTTTCCCTACATTTTTACTTTTCAATTTCCTAACATATTATTAAGTTTAACAATTAAAACCAATTTAAAAAATTTAAGGTTTCCTACATATATGCAGGTATAAGGATAAACTGTAAATCTGTCAAAACTTCTGAGATGCCAGGTTTAATTACCTGTAAAGGAACCCAACAGCCAAGCTTGCTTGTATACCTACCAGATAATCTCTCCAAAAACATAAGCCCTGTCAAATCTGAAGCTTTATACATGTCCCAAGTTGTGTATATTACTTGAAGCCAATATGGCTACAAAATTAAGATTCATCTCTGAGGGACGCCTGGGTGGCTCAGTTGGTTGGACGACTGCCTTCGGCTCAGGTCATGATCCCGGAGTCCCGGGATCGAGTCCCACATCGGGCTCCCAGCTCCATGGGGAGTCTGCTTCTCCCTCTGACCTTCTCCTCGCTCATGCTCTCTCTCACTGTCTCTCTCTCAAATAAATAAATAAAATCTTAAAAAAAAAAAAAAAAAAAAAGAATAAATGATTCCTAAGAACCTTTTAAAAAAAAAAAAAAAAAAAAGATTCATCTCTGAGGGACATAAAAGATATGATTAAGAATCCACAGTTGCTGCTTTAAAAATTGCAACACTAACTACAGTATAGTGACTATGATCTCTCACATTTAGTAGAATTCTCCTCAGGGTAGGATTAAATCTTTAAGTTTTGGGAAGGGAAAATGACCCACTTTAAATAATTTAAAGAAGTGCTCTACATATTTAAAGTTTAAAATTTTTCATCATTTAAGGCACATGGCACATTTATATAAATGCTTCATAGAGATATTACTTCTCAGTTCCCCAACATTTCTAAATAGCTCCACATTTTAAATATTAGTTTCCTATACTGTATTAATCTACCTGAAGAACATTTCCTTTGATTTTTAAAACAGAATACGTGAGAACTATTATATAAAGCACAAAACCCTGGTGGCCAATAAACATGAATAATTGCTATTTTTAACAGAACTTAAAAGTAATTTGATCTTTTTAATAAAACATATTATTGTAATTCTTTATATCTACATAAATGGTATGCCATCTTCATAAAGGACTGAACTGGTATTGCTTTTATAAAACCAAAACTAAGTTTCTTTAATTTTATTAGATCTTTAATTTTTAAAATTATCAGTATTTTCACAGTTTTCTATTATACATTGTTAAATCACTTTTAAATACATAAATAATAAATGGCAAAGATTTTTTTTTTAATGGCAAAGTTTTTAAGCTTACCTACAGATAATCTACAACCAACCTTTACTCCTACCAAGACCACAGTTTCTCAGTGGATAGCTAACATCTACCCAACCAACCAATTTTCTTTTTCTTTTTTTCAAGTCTGCTGCATAGCTGCTAATTTTCATGTAGAGACTTCTGGGAAAGAAGAAAATTCCGTTTCATGATGGAATGAACAGCAATTACTACCAGGTAAAACCTATGAAAATGAGGCCAAGGATTCTATCACTATATACTGAATTGTAAATGCTTTACATGGGAGGGATTCAAACAGGAGAGTAGAAAGTGATAGGGTTACTTGGGCCAATTCTTCACTCTACCTTACAACATCTTGTATATACACACACAGATTGGTCTTTAGGTCCAAACATATTCAGAGTTTAATTTAAAACCAGAGAAGAGGTACCTCAGCTTAATTTATACCTTTGTAATTATTTCAAATTCCATTAACAGAAGATCAGAACTTTTGTTTCTTAATAATATAAATTTTAAACAGGTACATATTTAAATAAGTTTAAAAATCAGTGTGAATACATTCTCTTGAAAATGCCAACGATGGAATGAGACTTTAGACTACTAAAGGAGTAAAATTAGAAAATAGGAAGTCTGAACTTCATTCAGGATTCTGAATGCAAGGCAACAGGCCTTGTTCTTTCAGTATGCAGAGGAAAGTGCTATTAACTTAGTTGAAGGGAATTCTGAATAGGACGAACTAATAAGAAAAAGTAAATAGACAGTAAAAGGAAAGCTTATACATCTTATCATCATGACCTTTTGCATGTGCCTGTCAAGATTTCCCAGCATCATTTATTCAGAGTGTCCTTTCCTCACTGACTTCTTTATTGTGAATTAATTGACCATATATGCATGAGTTTGTTTCTGGGCTCTCATCCTGTTTCATTTATCTATGTGTCTGTTTTTATGCCAGCATCATACTGTTTTGATTACTATAGCTCTGTAATATCAGTTTGAAATCAGGGGTGTGATGACTCCCAACTACATTTTTGGGTACTTATTGTCTTTGTGGCTCCAAACAAATAACTGAATCATTTGTCTATTTCTGTAAGAAAATGCCATTGAGATTTTGATAGGAATTGCATTTAATCTCAGATCCCTTTGGGTAATTTGGACATTTTAACAATATTCATTTTTCCAATCCATGATCAGAGAGTATCTTTCCATTTATTTGTGTCTTCTTAAATCTTGCATTAATGTCTTATAGTTTTCAGTGTACAGGCCTTTCATGTTCTTGGCTAAATTTATTCCTAGGTATTGTATTCTTTTAGATGTAACTCTAAATGAGATGGCTTTCTTAATATCTCTTGATAGTTCACTACTAGTGTATAAAAATGTAACAAATTTTTATATATTGATTTTGTATTCTACAAACATCTTAAATACCAACTTATAAAAGGGTATAAAAAGTATTCATTTACTTTACCATATCTACTAATTAGGTAATAAATCATCATTATATTGCATTTTATGTATGAGTCTAACAAGTCAGAAATGAAAACATAACAGTATATATAACACACATTTTTGGAGTATCATTGAAATGATTGCTTTTATATAAAGCAAATAAGATTTTACAACCCCATGATATAACACACCAAAAATCAAACCCAAAGTAAAGTAATGATAGGACAACAACACAGCTAAGGCTTTTAGATCATCTACTACGTGCCAGTCACTATTCTAAGTAATCTATGTGTATTATTACATTTAATTTTCTTAAACTATAAAGTTGGTATTGTTATAAGTTATCATCCCATTTTACTTGTGAAGAAACTATTAGTCAAAGAGCGTAAGGTCACTCTGTATGTAAGCAGAAGAACCAGGACTGGAATCCATGCCTTTGCCGCTAAAGACTATACTCTTTACTGCTTTGTTTATACTGCCTGTCAAAATGTATAAATGCATGGTATTCAAAGAAAAGAAAATTAGTAAATACATTAAAGGAAATACTTATGTTTGTATAAAAAGCTACGTTTGGGCCTGTCAAAAAATTAAATAAAATTAATACAAATCATACAATCAAGCAGTAAAGAGAAATACAGCCTTTCCACATAGGGTTATGTCTACTAATTGATTAAATCACTCAAAAAAATGTTCATTGAATGTCTTTGAAGCGACAGATTGCCACTAAGAATAAACAACACAAAACAAAACTGACAAAGTGCCTGCCGTCATAATACCTATATTTTAGTAAACACAAAGGTTATTTTAAAAGGAGGGGGGAGTATTTAAATTATGTATTTTAACGATAGGATAAAAAGGTAAATAAATTATGTAATGAACTCCACACCTTTTCTTAATATAAGTTGTAAAACTACCAGGATTAGAGTAATTCTTCCCTAACATGGAACATATACCTTTAAAAGCTAATACTAAAATTCTCCAGAGTTTTTGAATTCTTTTTTGTTTTTAAAGACTTTTATTTATTTGACAAAATGAGAGTACAAGCAGGGGGAGGAACAGGCAGAGGGAGAAGCAGGCTTCCCTGCTGAGCAGGAAGCCCAACACAGGGCTTGATCCCAGGACCCAGGGATCATGACCTGAGCTGAAGGCAGATGCTTAACTGACTGAGCCACCCAGGTGCCCCAAGTTTTTGAATTCCTGATTCTGCAATAGTATATGAAAAAGAGTTAAACAAAAGAAAGGAAGAGAGAACAGTTTTCAGGGAACATAAGTAACAGAAACTCAAAGCAAGATATGAGCTAAAAAAGTAATAGAATCGGTAAAGGAATGCTGTATCTAAGCATAAAATAACTAGATCTCTTCTATACCAGCAATATCACCTGGAAAGCATAATAAAAAAGAGATATTATTTTAAAGTTGTAGGAATAACAAGAATAAGAATGATAACACACTACACAATACTCAACAACATATATGAAAGTGTGAGGATCTTTTTTTAAAAATTATAAAAAACTCTATTAGGTAATTAAAAAAAACACATATTTGACTCAGTAGAGATGTTCTAATGTCATTCTACTGATCAAAACACAACATAAAAATGTGTATTATACCTAAATTAATCTATGATGGTACAAAATTCCCATCAAACCTCAGGAGGTTTTTTGTTTGTTTTTAAATACATAGATAAAATAATTCTAAAGATCATTCTAAGGAAAGACCAAAGAATAGAAAATAAAATTTTGTGGGAAGAATAATGTGCAACTACATGGACTAAATATTTTAGCAATAATTTAAAACTTACTGAATTAGGGGAGCCAGGGTAGCTCAGTCTGTTAAGTGTTTGGTTTTTAGCTCAGGTCATGATCTCAAGACCCATGTTGGGCTCAAGCTCAGTGAAGAATCTGCTTGAGATTCTTTCCCCCTTCTTTTCCCTTCCCCTCTGCATCTTCCCGCACTTGCAAATTCTCTCTCTCCCAAATAAATAAAAATCTTAAAAAAAAAAAAAAAAAAGAAAAGAAAAGAAAGAAAGAAAGAAAAGAAACAAAAAAAAAAAACCTTTCTGAATCAGAGAGATCGGGTTTTCTAATTTTTCCCTGGGGCTGGGCAATGGGGCTGAAGATAAAGAGAAGGAGGAAGTGACCAAGACAACTGTGTTAGAAACATGTTTCCAAATTCCTCTTTCAGTGCTAGCTTTACCCCAAGCCCTATGATCCTGGTAACCAGAGACAGTTGAAGAAATTCCCCCATGCCTTTGTGTTCCTAAAACAGTTTGCTACAAGGGACCATTTTCCCTAGTATGACTAGAAAAAACACACATAACTCCTTTGTTTGCCTTATGACAAGGCCAGACACAGACCCTCCAAATTCCCATTCTTTGCCCAAAAGTGATTACTTCAACTGGTTATACCCAATGGCCAATCTCAACAAAATACCTGCTACCTTGACTTACCAAATGTCAGTTAAAAAGCTTCTCTACTTCTTTGAGAGCCCTGAACACTGACCCATCCTCAGCCTGAACCAACATAAAACCTAACAGGCCTCCTGAGGGTAAGCTGATCTCAATGTAAAACAGTCTCTGTACTATCCCATCACTCCACCTCTACCCACCTACATCTATTAATTCCACTTCCACGTACCAGGTTCCTTCTAGCTTCACTCTTTCCTTTTGAAAGAAAAGACTTTTCTACCCAACTTTTGGGAACACTGCACATCTCATGGTGGGAGCATTTCCTTTATTGCAGTAATCTCCATCCCCCTATTACAAAGGTCCCTTTCCCCACTCTTGCAACAACTCTTGTGAATAAAACCTCCCTTTAAAGGATTTTGCATGTGGCTCTGATTCTGATTCAGATAATAAAGTTTAAGGGCAAGCATAATCTAGGATCAGCTTGACTAGAGGTACAAGTGTTCATAATCAGAGGATCAAATAAATAATACAGAAGGGAGTAGAGAGCCATTCATTTATCTGCCCATTATATAGTAAGTACTGTGTTATGTAAATTAATCCAATGATGAATAATGGAAAAAAATGATCAATGATTTATATGCAGTTAAAAATGATGTTGACATTATTGACAGAATATCACCAACAAATGCACTCAGTTGGGTTAAGCTATATGCTCCAATAAGCACTTTTAGCGTGGGGAAAGCAAAAGTCAGAAAGATCATTTATCTCTGGAAATGACCAGTAAATTGAGAGGGATGAGGGAAAAAATGGCACAGTAAACAGCACTGCAGGCTGAAGAAAGTATGCATGGGAAAGTGAAGACTAACAAATATCTAACTAAGATTAAATAGAACAAACAGGTTCACAGAATTTGATAAAAGGTGATGTTTGGAGTGATTCTTGATTCATTGGCATCCAGAGGCACCAACACACTCTTATATACTTCTAGCGGCCATGGGAGAATAAGAGACTGATTAGAACAAAAAACTGTCTTCGAGACTGTGCTCTGAGCTTTCTGTGATGTTTAAGTGGCTTAAATGCAGACATGAAAACCAGGAAAATATAAGAAAATCACTGAATACATACTGTGATTAAGAGTGTGGCATGGAAGATAAACACTTATAAAACTGACTTAGATGCAGTAATTAGAGATTATCTTGTTCTTTAAAAAGCTATTTTTTTAAAAGATTTTATTTATTTATTTGACAGAGAGAGAGAAAGAAAGATCACAAGTAGGCAGAGAGAGACGGGGGGAAGCAGGCTCCCTGCTGAGCAGAGAGCCTGATGCAGGGCTCAATTCCAGGACCCTGAGATCATGACCTGAGCCGAAAGCAGAGGCTTAACCCACTGAGCCACCCAGGCACCCTAAAAAACTATTCTTTTACAAAGGAATTTACTACTAATTTCATTAAATGAAAACTTACAGTATTTAATATTTAACATAAAATGAAATTAAATTATATCTTTATGTAAGATGCGCAGATATGAATAGATTTATTTCTTTTCTTTTGCATTCAATTAACTATCGATGTATAATCCTTATTGATGCCAATCAACCAATAAATCTTCCAACAACTGTAGACAACAAAGGATTTCCAAGTCACTAACCAAAACAATCACTAACCAAGTAAAGCATTCAAGAACTCAGAAGATTAAACTTTATTTATTGAACTTTATTTATTATTAAAATTTTTTTTCTTTTCAAATTTCTATTTAAATTGTTAGTTAACACATCGTGTTATATTGGTTTCAGGAGTAGAATTTAGTGATTCATCACTCACATATCACATGTAGTGTTCAATATGACAAGTGTCCTCCTTAACATCCATCATCCATTTAGCCCATTCTTCACCCACCTCCTTCCATCACCACTCAGTTTGCTCTCTATCATTAAGAGTCCCTTAAGATTTGCTGGGTACTTGGGTGGCGCAGGTCAGGATCACAGGGTCATGAGATGGAGCCATGTGTTGGGCTCTGCACTCTGCATGGAGTCTGCTTGAGATTCTTTCCCTCCCCCATTGCCCCTCCCCCGACAGCACATGCATGTGTGCATGCGCACTCTCTCAGAAATAAATATATATTTTTTTAAAGTCTCTTATGGTTTGTTATCCTCTTTTTTCCCCTTCCCATATGTTCATCTGTTTTGCTTCTTAAATTCCACATGAGTCAAATCATATGGTATTTGTCTTTCTCTGACTGACTTATTTTGCTTAGTGTAAAGCACATCCACATCATCGTAAATGATAGGATTTCATTCTTTCTGATGGAAGAGTAATATTCCTTTCCATATATATACCACATCTTCTCTATCCATTCATCAGTCGATGACATTTGGGCTCTTTTCCCATAAGGACCAATTCACTAACCAGTTTTAGGCCCCACTGCCTTATTTTCTAATTTTGAAAGATTTTTTTTTTAGACAAAGAGGTGTGAAGGAAGGAATATCTGGCATATTTTATTGCTTTAAATACATTCTCAACAAATTGCTGGAATTACACATTAAGTTTAATTCAATTAATGGAAAATGTCTGCCACATACATACAGCTGTAATTTATTGAGCTCTTGTTATATAAATACTGAACTAGGTATATTGTTTATACTTTACCATTAATTCTATCAGCACACTATATTGAGTTAAATACCATCAAAGAAAAAAACTGTAAAAGAGTTTGAAATGGTCCCAAAAGACTGGAGATATTTGTGGAAGCCTATGCCTTTTTTTAGAGCATAGACTTCTAGATTTCTGATTCTATGTGGCTTAAACCTTTCATCATCTTCAAGCTATTTTGTAAGTCTATACATTACTTACAGCAATAATTCTTGTGTATAATCAGTAAATAAAATCTGACCCTACAGAGAGAATTAAAACTTGCCACCCCAACAAAAAGTCAGTTTTGTTGGGGCTCCTGGTTGGTTCAGTTGGTTAAGCGACTGCCTTCAACTCAGGTCATGATCCTGGAGTCCAGGGATCGAGTTCTGCATCTGGATCCGTGCTAGGCAAGGAGTCTGCTTCTCCCTCTGACCCTCTCCATTCTCATGCTCTCTCTCTCTCTCTCATTCTCTCACTCTCTCAAATAAATAAATAAAATATTTTTTTAAAAAGTCAGTTTTGTAATACTTGTAAATTTATTTCATCGACTACACATGTCTCTGGACTTCTGAGTTTTCTTTTAAATCAAATGTAACATCTTACCTGTTCATTCATTCATTATGAGTTAAATAAAATTGTTGACATATTCATTATCTATGAGATTCATAACTTTACTCTTTTGAAAATATTAGGCTATGAAATTATTATAACTATTCTCATTTTTCAAAAAAAGAAACTCAAACTTGAAAAAGTTAGCTGATTTTGCCCGAGTTTTTTCCTGCCCAGCTCTACTTAATCCACAGCACATCCTCTACACCCCTAATCACTATGCCCTGCTAAAATTTAGACCATTTGGCTTTTTACTTTGTTATCTCAAGTACCTCACCATCAAAAGCACCAAAGAACATAGAAATACTCTAGAAAAGCTTTTCTTTAAAAAAAAAAGGCATCTTGACAGTACCACTATATAATTTATGCGGCAAAGACCATCCTTACTGTCCAACAACTAAACAAATGAGACATTTTTTTCTACCCAAAGAGGTCTGACTTTATTTTTCAGTTCAAACAAATGAACACATTATCCATAAGACATTTATTTTTAAAGTTTCTGAATGCTAACTCTAAAAGAGAATGAAAAGGAATGGAACCAAGGCAAGAGTTTCATCCCCTGGATGAAATTAGAAACTGTCACTTGTAGCATTTCTTACAGAAGTCTCTTTGTTTTCCTCTTACACAGGAGAAACAACCTCCAATTGTACCCATGTTTAATGCTGTAGCATGGAACAATGCACTACATTGAAATTTATAAGGTTTATAAGGTTTAAACTGGTAAAACAATCTCTTAATATAAGGTATAAAATAAAGTTTAAGAAAAAAAAAGGAAAGAAAAAAGGAAGAAAGGAAGCATAAAGAGAAGGACTAAAGGGGTAAAAGAAAGAAAAAAGGAAGGAGAAGATACATGAATTTTGCTTTACATTAAAAACCTGACAGCCTTTCTGGTGGTGATGAGTTCTCCGTGAGAACATGCCCCTCACAAAGGACCTTCTCCACCCATTCCCAGAGTAAAAGAAGAGGAAGCACAAGAATAAGTGCACAAAGGCCTCATGGATATGAACTGTCCAGGATGCTACAAAATCACCACCGTCTTTAGCCATGCACAAATGGTAGTTTTGTGTGTTGACTGCTCCACTATCCTCAGCCAGCCTCCAGGAGGAAAAGCAAGGCTTACAGAAGGATGCTCCTCTGATGGAAGAAGCACTAAAAGCACCCTGAATTGAGATGATAGCCCAGTAAACAGATGTTGAATAAGGTTAAAAAATAATAATAATAAACAAAAGTAAATTTTAAAAAATTAAAAATCTGACATAATATAGAAAAATGTCACAAATCCATTAAAATACCACTTAGAAAAACAAAACACTGCTTTCCTCACCTTATTTAGCTACTAAAATCTCTCACAATCTAACCAACAAGGAATAAGGATTACCAAAGAAAGGAGGTATTAATTCATATTTAAATTTTTTCCAGCTTCAAAAAGAACTATTTTGAATAGTCAACTTTATTTTGTAAGCCCCAATTACTTAAAATTATTCATTAGTCTTATAAATGGCACCAACAGGAACCTCCTTTTTAATGACGTAAGGTTTGACAAAGCTGTATGTTGCATCACCATCTGCCACATCCTGCTCTGATATTTATAAATACTGCTGCGCTACTGACATTTCCACAACTGTTCCAGGTGTAAAACATTAGAATGGAGAATTCTCTTTGATCACTCCAATGTCATTTCTACTTTTTAAATGTAAGGAGTTGGGACAGCTCCCAGATTCCTGGAGGTACATCTAATAAAAAGCCTTTTAATCTCTAGCTGGTTTTTTTTTTTTTTCCAGGTAAAATAGGTCACAAAAAAAGAGATAATCAGAAAAATCTATAACCACACAGATTAACAATTTTTTTAAAAGAAAAGAAATATGAAGGTCTTGATTTTCAATTTTAATTTCTAGATAACTATGACTCAGTTGGAAATGCCACATAGTTCTTGAAATACCAGCTTTACAATTTTTGGTTCAACATGTTTCTATTCATCCAAATATAACTCTTGAAACTTAAAAACAAAAAAAGATTTTAGGAACTCAATGTACATAGTTCGGGAAAGCTTTAAAACACAATTCTGGGAACTAGTTCCTAACATGACGTTTGCATCAAAGAAAAAACCAAAGCACTCCCCGTCTCCTCCAGGTGAAATCCTGTATAATTATATAAATATAAACACTGGTACTTAGTTCTCTCAAAATTTAATTAAAAACAAAACAAAAACCTGGTTAAAATTTCATTAGTAGCTAAATATAAATATGGAAGATTATCTAACTAGGAAAAACATGAGAAATTGGAAAAACCAGAAAGCTGATGATCAGAGAACCAAGTTAGGAATTAAAAGACAGAAATAAGGATCTAAGAATTTAAGAAAAGACCAAGGTAAATGTTTAATGCTTATGTGAAGAAAAAATTCAGGTCCCTAACTGATGGTTTTGTATATATGATTAAAGAAGAAAACCTGTAATTAGAGGCATAGGGTCATCTCTACAACCTAAAAACAAATGAGTTAAAAGGGTAAAGAACATAATACACAAATATTATAGTTTCTATAAAATAACCTGGAGTACAGCAATGAAAGGAGTATTATTTTATCTCAAAGATCTCTGCTTTAAATCAGAGAAAAATATACTTTATTTACAAAGATGGCAATTACTAAAGTAACAGAAAAATGGTTACTTTTTATTATTGAATAGAGAGTCATAAAAATCCACATAGCCTCAACATTTTGGAGGATGAAAGGGAGAAGAAATTTATTCTATTAAAAAGAAAACCAAAATAAGTCAATCAGAGAAAGACAATTATCATATGATCTCCCTGATACGAGGAATTTGAGAGGCAATGTGGGGAGAGTCAGGGGTAGGGAAGGAAAACATCAAACAAGATGGGATCAGGAGGGAGACAAACCATAAGAGACTCTTAATCTCACAAAACAAAACAAACAGGAGGGAGGGGGGTATGGAGAGGGTGTCTGGGTGATGGACATTGGGGAGGGTATGTGCTATGGTGAGTACTATGAAGTGTGTAAGTCTGACGATTCACAGACCTGTACCCCTGGGGCTAACAATACATTATATGTTAATAAAACATTAAGAGTTAGGGGTGCCTGGGTGGCTCAGTGGGTTAAAGCCTCAGCCTTCGGCTCAGGTCATGATCTCAGGGTCCTGGAATCGAGCCCCACGTTGGGCTCTCTGCTCCGCGGAGAGCCTGCTCCCCCCCCCCCATCCTGTCTCCGCCTGCTTCTCTGCCTAGTTGTGATTTCTATCAAATAAATGTAAAAAAATATTTTAAAAAATTAAAAATTAGATTATAAAAAAGGAAACCACAGGTCCAAAATGAAGTCACTTACATTAAGAGCCCCACTTAGCAAACCAAGACTTAATACCTAACCTAACTACAATTTCAATACCCCCAAGAATGTAACCTTTTAACCAGTCAACATGGAATTTCCTGGTCAGCACTAGGAAATGTAATGATAGATCCCTTTCATTGCCCTCAGAAGAACAACATTCCTTCCTAATAATTTCCTTTTTTCCATTCCCTTTCTGCTTTTAAAAACTGTTCCTTTTTGGCAGCTCAAGAGAGCTCTTCTTTACTTTTAAGATGGGATGCTGCCTGATTCACAAATTATTTAATAAAGCCAGTTAGATCTTCAATTTCAGTTTTGTTCTTTAACAATGATAATGATGATCTACTTATAGTTCAGTTAACAAACAATAAGACACTTACAAGATTTGATTAGATACTCAAAACAAATAATGACAAACTTTTAACAACTGCAAAACATTAGAAAAATCAGTAAATCAATTTGCAAGAAGCATAAAAACAAGCAAATTTATATAACTTAAAACAACAGGGACAACCACATGTAGCTGGTCATCAGGCTTCTGAAAAATTCAATAATTAAGAAAAAAGCATAAATGTTCAAGGCTCAAAAAGGTAGTATCTAAATATCAAGGAAAACCACTGTCCCTAAGAAGCATGAAAGAAAGAGTTGGTTTACTCAGAACTATATTTAAAATGATGGATACTTGATTTTCCCTGACAACCTCCAATTCTTCCCAAATTGAAGCTGACTATAAGAAGTGCAGAGAGTATGTGAAAACACTCAAAATCTCAAACACATCGACAAGTCAAAACTGAAGTCTTCTAAGGAAGAGGGGAAAACCTCTAGTAAGGAGATGAATCAGAAGTTCCAGTTAAAACACCTGAGTTCTAATTCTATTTTGCTTAGTGACTTATCATGGCATTTTTGTCTATCTTAATCAGAATCCTCATTAAAATGGAGACCACATTATCTTGCCTATCTAATAAGCTGTTGTGAGGATCTAAAAAATAAGGATCGCAATGAAGTATTATATATTATAGGTAAGTTAAGTAGGCCAGGTTTAAGAAAATAACAGCTCCAGTGTGGAAAAAGAAAATAATAGGCCACTGGCCTTAATTTAAAGTAACCAAGATTTTAGAATGCTGACCCAAGAATGGACATACCAGACCAAATATATATAATGATATAATAAATAATTATGGAGCAAACTAGTAGATAGCTCGAAACTCATTCAACAGAAACATCAAAAAAAAAAAAAAAAATCACCAAGCAGACCAACATATGTATTATAGAACTATCCAAAAATTTCTATAAAAAGAGAGAAACATAGAAAAAAAAATCTGAAAATACAATGGCCTAAAACTTCCCATATTTGATGAAATACATGAATTTACACATTAAATCCCAATGAATTCCAAGGAAGAAAATCAAAGAGATCCATACTAAAAATGTGAGCAAATTATCAAAGACAAAAAAAGAATTTAAAAACAAAGTGAGAGAAGTGACTTTTCATGACTAAGGGGTCCTCAATAAGACTACAAGCTGATTTCTCATCAGTAACAATGGAGGACACAAAGCAGTGAGATGACATATAAACTGCTAAAAGAAAGGTCAGCCAACAGTTAGGTATCCAGCAAAACTACCCTTTATGAATAAAGAAGAAATTAAGGCATTCCCAGATTTTTTAAAAAAAGCTTAAGAAGTTTGTTAACTTGTCCCTTAAGAAATGATAAAAGGAGTCCTTGAGACTGAAATGAAAGGACACTAGATGGTACCCTGAAGACGTAACAAGAAATAAAGAACACTGGTAAAGGTAACTACATAGATAAATATAAAAGCCAGTACTACCACACTTGTGGTTTGCAACTCATCTTTTATTCCTGTAGGAATTAAAAGGCAAATGAATGAAATAATAATTATAAATCCATATTAATGGGTACACAATGTATAAAGAATTACTGATGATAACAATATAAAGGGGGAGGATGGAAGGAGAGAAGTGTTTGTATGCCACAGAAACTAAGTTGGTACTATTTAAACTGATTGTTGTAAGTTTAGTATGTTAATTGCAAGCCCTAAAGTAACCACTAAGAAAATAACTAAAACACATACACAAGAGGAAATAGAAGAAAATCAAAATACTACCAAAATCAAAGTACTACCAAAAATAAAAAACATAAAATGAAAACATAAAAATAAAAAACACTACCCAAAATAAAAAACATAAAAAGGAGTACTTGACATGCTCTGAATTGTGTCCTACCCAAACTCCTGTGTTGAAGCCCTAAGTCCCAGAACTTAAGAATGCAACTATTATTTAGAGATAGGGCCTTTAAGTTAAAATGAGGCCCTTATGGTGGATCCTAAGCCAATTTTACCATTGCCGTTATAAAAATAGATACAAACACAGAGAGAGATACCAGGGGTATGCAGAGTGACAATTATGTGAAGAGAGAGCCAAAAGGAGAGAGGATTCAGAAGAAATCAAAGCCGGGACATATGGGTAGTTCAGCTGGTTGAGCGGCTGGTTTCCACCCAGGTCATGATCTTGAAGTTGTGGGATTGGGGCCCCCCAAGTGGGGCTGGGGCTCCATGCTCAGCATGAAGACTGCTTGGGATTCTTCTCTCCCTCCTGCTCTGTCCCTTCCCCTGATCCTGTGCATGTCCAGTGCACACATGTGCTCACTCTTTCTTTCTCAAATAAATAAAATCCTTTTTTAAAAGATTTTACATATTTATTTGAGAGAGAGAGAGAGTGTGAGAGAGATAATGAGAAAGGAGAAGGTGAGAGGGAGAAGCAGACTCCCTGTGGAGCTGGGAGTCTGATGTGGGACTCGATCCTGGGAGTCCGTGATCACGAACTGAGCCGAAGGCAGTGGCTTAACCAACTGAGTCACCCAGGTACCACTAAATAAAATCTTAAAAAAATAATAATAATAAGTAGAAGAAATCAAAGCTGCTAACACCTTGATCTTGGACTTCTAATATCCAGAACTCTGATTAAACAAATTTCTCTTGGGTAACCACTCAGTCTCTGGTATTGCTATGGCATCCTGAAAAAATCAATACAGACCTATTTGAAAGTATTTATTATTCTGTATTATTTACTTTTCTGTTATGTAAATGCTACTTTTAAACAATAGGAGAAATTAACAGTGGAAATTAGCAATTTTTAAAAGTAGGGCTAATTAAATAATATGTATAAGAAAATATAATAATCATTATTTTCATTTGTTAAAATACGACAACTTAAACATTTTAAATTCTTTATTGGAATTTAAATTTTATAGGCCATATTGTATATTCTTAATGTATATAAATGAAAGATTTTTTTAAAAGAAGATTAAAAACAGTTGGATTAATAGTTTTATGTTTGTGTCTCCTTTCCAATAACACTTCTCTGAACTAAATAGAACCATTAGGACAGCCTTCTTTTTACTGTGGTGAAATTGAATATAGTTCAATATAAATTTCATTTTGACTGCTCTGCCTATATCAAGGCCATATTCTTGGTGTCCGTCCTGTGATGATATCAAGCTAAATATCTCTCAATAAAAGCATTTGAGCATGGAATACCTAGGATTGTACTTACTAGCAATGGCAGGTAGTTAGATATGTTAAAATTAGTTTCAAACTCTACAAAATATCCACCTACTTTGAATCTAAATGCTTGTTTGGGTATTCCAACTGTTTATCAATCATGTCCTTTGGATTGATGGATTAAATTATATATGCTTTCCATGTGTAAAATGAACATCATTTCAGAAGCACACTGGTAATTTCAATTTATACTGTCAAAGTTGCAATCCAAATGAGTTACAGTTTTAGTAAAGAAATTGAGAAGGTTTTATTTAATTTGGCTGCCCTTTCATGGTGACTTTTTTTTCCCCCACCTTGAGTTATGAAACAGTCAAATCACACAAAAATGAGACATTTGTTTGTTGTGCTTCTTCAAATACCGTATGGCTTCTTCAAATACCGTCAAACACTTTTAGAGAAATGGCATATAAATTTCTGTTTCAGTAAAATCTTTTTCTCCATTCTCATCCTCAGTGTATTGCCAAATTAGACAAGGACATTCTTCTTGTCTCACACTTTAAAAATATTTTACTGCAGGATATCTTTTCTAAGTCCAACAACAATTACAGCCGTTTTTAAGGCACATGTCCAAGGCAGCTACCTCCTTCCATTGCTTTAAGTTCAAAAATCACATTAAGTGCACCTGTACATATTGAGAAAACTGAAGTGTCCCAAAACCTTCACTATGAAAGCATCAATATCAGAGGTAAGCAAATCATACCACTTTCTGACAGCGGTATATAAAAGGGGTGCAGAATACTTTTCAGATAAGACTTTTACATTTTCATTAAAGAGAAGCTTACAATGAATGAAATTTTACAAAATTTAAATTTACACTGTCAAACATGCAGGTGAGGAAAGTCTAGAATTGTATTTGGACATCTCAACAATATTGTTTTATATTGCCTGTGGTTGCATTAAAATCTCCAAGAATTTAACAAATCAAAGTATCAAAGAAGTAATGAGAACATTTTCTTGTTGACATAATTTGCAATATCAATTGACATATGAAAGTATGGTTGTTGGTCAGATCTGACAGAATGAGCTCTACACTGACTGTAAAGTGTTAATGTTTACCCTCTGTACGACTTTTAGTTTGTCTTTCATAGAAGTGTTGATCTTTGCAAATAATGCTCCCTTTCAATGTTTCTGCACATTTTTCCATGGCTACCATGTAAGGTATTATTAAACCATGGAACAGGGAGAAATCCACTTAAAACTAGTATTGTGTGGGAAAATTACCTTGAAACAGTAGTAGCCTCCAAATATGTAAACATGCCAGCCATCCCAAAAGGAAAAGAACAAAAAGGGCCTACCAACCAAATGCAGAGGTTGATACTACACATTTATCCATTAAAAAACAAACAAACAAACAAACAAAAAATAGCAAGAAGCAAGGGGAAAAGCTAAGAATCATAGTGTAATGATTGTCAGGAGGCAATCAAGTTATAGGGATTTCACTGGCTGAATGTTCAAAGCCCTGTCTACTCACCTCATCAGGCTCCTCTGATGATGATGGCGTACACAATCACAGTTTAAGCAAGGTGCCACAAACAGTAGTGCTTAGGATTGCACATACACACTCTACTTGTTTTCTGAGCGAAACTCAAGAGCAAAGAGGCTGAAGATTGATAATTGGTCTGCTCAACAGTCAAGGTTTTATTTGCCTTTCCTGGGTAGTGTGTATGAGGCCAGAATGAGAACATACTAAGTGTCACTAACAAGGGGTCTATTTGGGGTGATGTAACTATTAGCCCAGTGGTACATGCTCTTGATACAGTTTTCCAACCCTTTCTATAAGTGATATTCTGATCTGTTACAATTCCAGTTTTCTTTAGTCTAACCTTAGCAGTCTTGCAGGTTACAAACTTACTTTCTATTTATATACAGCACATCAGATTTGCCTATTTCCCAAGATACTTGATTATTTATTGTCTATACTTTAAAACAAGTCCTATGACTTTGGCTCAATCTTATAACCTATCAGTTCACAATATATGAATTCCATCCACCTGTTTTTTTTTTCTTGTCTTTACAGAAGATTGAATATTTTTAAAATATTTATTACATAAAACACACATAGATACAGAAAATACATATTTCACATGGTATATATGATTAAGAACTATGTAGAATTATAACATGATCTATGAAAACTTAGATGATCACTGAATTTTTACCCTTTGAATAGATATTATCCTATTTCAGAGCTACAGTTCACAGCATTTGGCAGACATTAAGTTAGTGTAGCTCTACTGAGTTGTTAGCTGCTACCTAATACTTGCTTCTTTAATAATGTAGAGTGATTGAAACAATGGAAACCTATAATCCAGAGTGAAGAAGAACTCAAATGGCTAAGAAAGTCCCAAACCAACCAAACGCTAACACAAAACAAAATCCAGTACTTTCCCTGGTAGGCTATATCCCTGTCAACTCCTTTCTGTTGTATTTGCCTACACTTTTTAGATCGCTCTAAGCTCAAACTCAATGTCCTCATTGAACAAGACTACATCAGAATTAGATACAACTAAGACTCTATCACTGTCGTTCACTCTAAGGCTCTATTTTTTCAGATTTTTCTCAAAATTTAGACTGGAGAGCTTAAGTTACCAGTTACTACCTATCAGAATGACAAGCACATAGCAGACACTCAATAAGTATGCCTTTTAATCTACAAATGAATCATTTTTTCCTATTATTGTCTGCCAAGGAAAATCTGAAAAATCATCTTTTTAAAGGAAAGTACTTCTAATGTACTATTTTTGAAAACTGTGTGGCTATCCTAGACATAAATTATAATTTGGCAATTATGTAGTTGGATCATCAGTCAGATGGAAAGGAAACGCAGTCTCAAAATATTAGGGAAAATGGAAAGCAAAACAAGATGTTCAATTGAGAGCTAGATTGGAATTACTATTTTTAAGTGGATGAGAGCCACAATTCTGGCTGTCCAGTCCATAAATGGGTAAATTTAAGTTTTGTTAAGATGAAAAACATTCAGAAAAATGGCAACAAAAAAAAAATTAAAAAAGCCTTCAACCATAGTGGTTTCCAAGCTTTCTTTTTAAAAGTAGTATAATTTTTATAAACATTATCACATTAATCCTTACAACTTCCAAGATAAGCTTTAACTACCACATTTACAGATGAAAGGCCAAGGAAAGCTGAGTAGATTGTTCATAGCTTCAAGGGCAGTAAAGTGACAAAGCTTAAACACAAACCCAGTTCTAACGCACTCGCAGGGTCCCAAAAATAAGCCCATGCTCTGAAGCTGTTCTGTTGCCTCATTGATTGCTAAATAAGCCAATGAAATCTTTAACCTGAATCGTGCTGGTATCATTGCCTACCGACGAATTTCTAGGATCTATTTTTTTTTTTTTTAAGAATTTATTTATTTGACAGAGAAAGATCACAAGTAGGCAGAGAGGCAGGCAGAGAGAGAGAGGAGGAAGCTCGGCAGAGAGCTCTGCTCGGCAGAAAGTCCGATGTGGGACTCGATCCCAGGACCCTGAGATCATGACCCGAGCCAAAGGCAGTGGCTTAACCCATTGAGCCACCCAGGCGCCCTCTAGGATCTATTTTTAAATTTATTTTTTAATTGTGGAAAAACAGACATACATAAAATTTACCTTTTTAATCAGTTTTAAGTGTATAGTGCAGTGACATTAAGTACATTCACATTGTTGAGAAATGATCACCACTATCCATTCAAGAACAGCTTTTCATCTTATAAAACTGAAACTCTACAATCATTAAGCAGTAACTCTCTCTTCTTGCTAACCCTTGGCAATCACCATTCCACTTTCCATCTCTATGAATTTGACAACCTGAGGTATCTTATATAAGGAGAATCATCAGTACTCAGCCTTTTGTGACTAGGTTATTTCACTAAGTATAATGCCCTCAAGATTCATCTATGTTGTACTATGTGTCACAATTTCCTTCCTTTTATAGCTCTGTGTTTTCTTTTTAGCTATTGTGAATAATGCTCCTATGAAGACGGGTATACAAATATCTCTTCAAGACCCTTCTTCCAATTCTTCTGGGTATGTACTCTATCTTAGTCTGCTCAGGCTGCCATAATGAGATACCACAGACTGGATGGCATAAACAATAGAAATCTATTTCTCACTGTTTTGAAGGCTTGGAAATCCAAGATCCCGGTACAGTCAATTTGGTTCCTGGAGATGACTTTCCTCCTGGCTTGTAATTTTTGATAATTAGATGGGCAGTGATTGCTAAAAACCCAATTAAAAACCGACAAAACAATTCGATAGCAATAAAATACAGTCTAGAGTCACTTTGAATCCATTTCTTTATAACTTTTAAAATATTAACCAACCTGTGCCACTTTCATTGAATTCTGGGTAGAGCCACCAGCATGATATTCGACCTTGAATTTTTTTACAAGTTCATCAAACCTACGAAGAAATCACAGTAGAAAAAAGTTAGCATCTGTCAGTTGTCACAATGAACTTTTCTGATTAGAAGTACATTAAATCACAATTACTAAAATACTTTGAATTACATAATTATGTTGTAAGAATTGAAATATGGGTGAAAAACTTTGCTGAATTTCAATACTTATGAAATTTCTTGCACAAATCTATAATTATAAAAATTTAAAATATATAAGCTGTCCATAAATAACCATTAAACTAAAAAAGGTAAAAATAAAAATTCACAATTATAACTAATGTATATTTTCCCATGTTAAGTGTTCTCTAAATTCCTTACAGATATATATTGTAATAACTTTAAAGTTCTAGATATCATAAAGACAATCAGCTTATAATTTAAAGAATTGGGAAACTACATTGGGTTGTATGATTCTAAGCAAGTTGCTTGGTGACGTGATTTCTGTATCTGCCAAACAAAAGCACGGAGAGAAACAATTTAAAGCTTTGATACTGGGTGCCTGGGTGGCTCAGTGGGTTAAGACGCTGCCTTCAGCTCAGGTCATGATCTCAGGGTCCTGGGATCGAGTCCCACATTGGGCTCTCTGCTCAGCAGGGAGCCTGCTTCCTCCTCTCTCTCTCTCTGCTTGCCTCTCTGCCTACTTGTGATCTCTCTCTGTCAAATAAATAAATAAATAAAAATCTTAAAAAAATAGTTTTAAAGCTTTGATACTTCATTATTTTGGCATCTGACAAAAGCTATAGAACTTCTTTCCAGAATAATATGTACGTTCACTACACGTGAAGCTTTCCATTTAACACGATCCATGTACATCCCTCCTACTACACATTTCCAGCCAAAGGACTATGGACAATGATCTGAATAAATCTCTAATTAGGGGGCGCTTATTAATCTGGATCTCAAATCAATACTCCCTACATGTATCTAACGTGTTAGAGTCTGTGGGAGAAATCCAAGGGGCATAAATATGTAATTTAATTTCAAAAGACTAACAAGCTTTTGGAGGGACAAAAAGATGAATACATATGAGAAAATTAGAAAACATTAAATTATTGAATAACAGAATATATGCAATGTAGGTAGCAAGTGCTACAAGAGGTTGGTTGAAAAAGAGAGAGATTGGGATATGAGTAGAATATTCAAGGAAAGTTTTAGTCTTGAAAAGTATTTTTAAACCTTTAAAAACTTTAAATATAGAAGTCGATCCTTTCACTGAAATGAAACATTTTGCAGAATCTCAAAATAAAAAAAGACAAATATAGAGATAGCTATATTAGGAATAAGAAAAATGGAGTTATACCCACTCCATACCTCCAACTGCCTTGGAATTCTATCTATAAAACCCTGAGATGCCCATAAACACAATTAGCAAACCTGCACAGAACTCTGACAGCAGGATTTGTATACCACTAATAATACTAATGTAATAATAACAGTAGAGAAGGCAAAGTATATAGGCACATATGCAGAGGTGGGTAGTTGCAGTAGGTTAAGGGAAGTTCTCTTCTCCTTTGTCTGAACTAGGTATCACTTAAAGAGAGATACTAGAGATTAGAGGAGAAAGGGAGAGTGACTGGATAAAGTAATCATACAGTGATCAATCGCTATCCCTCCACTTTCAAAAATCAATTCCTCCAAAGGTTTTGAATCATATTTGTAATGAGTTGAATTACAAATGGGTGATGTCCAAAAAGACATCTCCCCCAGAACAAGTGAATGTAACCTTATTTGGAAAAAAAGAGTCTTTGCAGATATAAGATAAGGTTCTTGATAAGAGCATGTCTCCTGTATTACCCAGGCAAGCTCTAAATCCAGTAACACGTCTTCTTATAATAGAAGAATAGACACATAGGAGAAGATCATGTGAAGATGGAGTCAAAGAGTGCGTGATAAGCCGTAAGCCAAAAGCCAAGGAATGCCAAAACCTAGAAGAGGCAAGAAGGATTCTCCCCTAGACTCTTCAGAAGGAACACAGCCATGCCAACCCCCTTAATTCAGATGCCTACCCTCCAGAACTGTGAGAGAATGGATTTTGTTATAAGCTCCCTAGTTTATGCAAGTTACAGCAATACCATCCTTTCTCACTTTCTCAAGAATCTCTTTCCTTAAGTTATAGCCTTCTTTAATCTATCATCAATTTCTCCCTTCAAACAACTACTAATGAAATAGCTATAATATTTTTGGGGGAAATGAGATGGGCCTAAATTTGTTATAGTTACTAAAATCATAATAAACCAACTATAGTATATTACTAAGAACTTAGGAAAGTTTAATGGAATATATAAAATGAAATGTCTATCTTGTAAGGCATACAACATACCGCTCAACAGCAGACTGACTACACATCAGAATGCAGGTTGTACTACTTCCTGTGTGTTCTTGGCCACATCTATGAATCCTCTGTGTTTCACCTTCCAAAGAGCAAAGTAAACAGGAGCTAAATAGTACCCACCTCATAAACTTGTGGTAAGCATTAAAAAAATTATGATTTGAATAAAATGTTTAAAACAATAACTTTAGGCATGCAATATGTATTCTATAAATGTTAGCTCTGGAATCTAACCCTAAAACCTCAAAGGGTTCTGAGTAACCATAAGTTTTAGGAAAACTGAGCGATAGTTAGTCTTTCCTTTGAATATATCAAGGCGTTTAATATCCTGATACGCACATTAACATTCAAGATGGATATAGTACACATACTTCCTAAGCTTATTTGGCCATGTAATCCTTTTTCTCCAGATCATCTAACAGAATTAATGTTTTTTAAACCAGAATAATCTAGAACCATATTGGTCTAATAAAGTAGCTACTGGCCTCCTCTAGCTATAGACTGTCAAATGAAAGCTAATAAAATATAATAAAACTTAAAATTCAGTTCATTGGTCACACCAGCCACGTTTCAAGTGCTCAACAGTCATTTGTAAATAGTGGTTATCATACCAGATATGCAAATAAAGAAAATCCCACTCTTACACAAAAGTACTATTGGATGGGCAGGGAGTGTTCAATAACAATCAAGTAAAACAGAATAAAAGTTTTTACTAAAAATAAACAAAAGAGTAAATGTGATCAATTTTAGAGATGAAATGGACCTTTAAGAAGTGGGAAAAGTTGGGGGCTCCTGGCTGGCTCAGTCAGTTGAGCTTGTGACTCTTAATCTCAGGGTCATGGGTTCAAGTCCCACGTTGGGTATAGAGATTCCTCAAAAAAAAAAAAGAAAAGGAAAACAGAAATGGGAAAAGTTAGGTATAAAGTTTGAGTGGATTGCCAAACAGAGGTCACATATGGCACAATAGTGAATCAAAAGCAGAACCCTAGTATCAAAATTACTTGTTAATTACAAACACACAAAAATCAGTGTATAATTCTCCTCATTCCAGCCAATGAAGAGAGTTTTTTGTAGAAACCAAATTTGTGTTTGTTAACATTACTTTTGGAATCAGTTCAAGAAGTACAAAAATATCAGGACCTCACATGTCAAGATGGTTGATGAAGCATATGTTTGCTTCCTCTTCCAAGTCTTACTGGATGTCAAAAAACATGTTTTATATATATTTATACATATACATATATACGAACAAATATATAACAGCACCATTAAGCAAGCGGAGGCCACACACAGACCATAAATTTGAGAAATAATAAATCTAGCTTACAGAAAGAAAATATAATAGCATTGACAAAGCAGTGATAGGAGACATAAAAATGAGAGTAATTCCTTTAAATACTACTTGGAATATGGTCCGACCGCTTCTACCTTATCCACAAGAGTAAAATGTTTTTATATGTTCCAATATGTTGTTGTAAAGTCTTTCATATCCTGATAATTATGTAACTTTTTAGCCTACATGACAATTTTTTTCTTTAAAATTTTTTAATAACAGCTTTATTGAGATACAATTCACATACCATACAATTCACTCATTTAAAGTCTACAATCCAATCATTTTAAATATATTCATAATTGTGCAACCATCACCACTATCAATCTTAGAATATATTCATTAACTTATAAAGAAACCCCCATACTTTTAGTTATCAAAACCAAATATCTCCATCTTTAAGTAACTTACTATCTCTGTGTTTTTGTCTATTCTGGACATTTCATATAAATTGAATCAAAAATATGAGTATGATTTTGTTAACCAGATTCTTTCACTGAGAATAATGCCATCTGTGTTCATTCATGCTAGAGCATCTATCAGCACTTTATTCCTTTTTATGGCTGAATAACGCTGTGTTATATGGATATAGCACATTTTTTACATTCACCCATCTCTGGACACATAGGTTGTTTTCATCTTTTGGCTATTATGAATAATACTGTGAGGAACACTCACAGTGTTTTGTGTGGACATACTATTTTCATTTCTCTTGAGCATCTACCTAGGAGTGGAATTGTTGGGTCAGTTTAACTTTAAACTGTTAACTCTAACTGTTTAACTTTCTGAAGAACTGCTGCACTACAGTCCACAACCTGCCTACTTTTTCTCAGAGACAATATAGAAAACCTGTCTCCCAACTATATGAAAAAGAAGTTACCAGAAAATAAGTTTCTATAAATTAGCTTAACTACTGATGAAATTTTTACAAATATCAATAGTTGAAAGGATGACCTGAACAATAAAAATGGATGTGGATAAAAAACAAGATGAAAGTAAAAGAGCTGAAAACACCCAGGAAAAAAAAAAACCCAAATCCGCAGGAAATATAAGAGATGAAAAGTATGAAAGAAAAATTAAGAGGCACAGAGAACGGATCTGGTGGCCCAAGGTCCATTTAAGAAGAATGATAGGAGGGCATCTTCCAGAAGAGAATCAACAGACGTAAATTTGTTAAAGAATGGGACATAACCACATTAAGTAAATTTATAATGATAAACTAAAAACATTAACTGTTAATATTTGTAGCCCCATGGAATGCAGAAGGAGGGAAGTTACATTGTTGACTTTCTTTAGTTTTGTTTTTTATAAATTTCTTAAGGCTATCTAAAATAAATATGTAATTTTAAAAAGTTATAAAGTGAACAACTGTGTAACCTCCGGAACCATTATCACTATTCATACATACATACATACATACATAGACAAACAGATAATGATATATGTATGCTTGACCATCTCTGGGCTCTTAATTCTGATTCATTGATATGTATGTCTACCCTGCACAAACTGCATTTTGTCTTAATTACTATTGTCTTGTAAGTCTTAATGAAAAACAAATACCTTCACTTTGTTCTTCTTCATGAGTGCTTTGAAAATTCTTTAAAAAAAAAAAAAAAGATTTTATTTATTTATTTAACAGAGATCACAAGTAGGCAGAGAGGCAGGCAGAAAGATAGAGAGAAAGGAGGAGGAAGTAGGCTCCCCACTGAGCAAGAAGCCCAATGCAGGGCTCCATCCGAGGATCCTGGGATCATGACCTGAGCCGAAGGCAGAGGCTTTAACCCACTGAACTACCCAGGTGCCCCTGATTATTCTTGGTCTTTTGTACCTCCATATAAATATGTCAATTTCCAAAAAACAGTTTGCAGAGATTTTGACTAGGAGTGCATTAAAAATAGATAGATAGATAGATAGATATGGCAAAGTGATAACCTTTCCAATATTAAACTGTCTAATCCTTGATCACACTGTACATCACAATACATTTATCTAGGTCTTTTACATTTCTCAATTAGTTTCATAATTTTTGCCAAAAATCTTGCATATCTTTTATTAGAGTCATTATTTCATAATTCCTTTGTTTTAGTACTACTGTGATATCTGTTTAAACTTAATTTTTATTTGTTGATGGTATTTAGAAATAGAATTCTTTTCTTCTAAAGACTTATTTATTTTAAAGAAAGAGAGCAAGAGTGGGGGAGGGGGGCAGAGGGGAAGAGAAACCCAAACAGACTCCGCACTGAGCATAGAGCCTGACATGGGGCTTGATCTCATGACCCTGAGATCAGACATGTGCCAAAACCAAGAGTCGGACACTTAATGAACTATACCAACCAGCAGCCCCAGAAATATAATTCTTTATATAATAATTTTTATCTATTTAGTGGCTCATATCTCTATTTAATTCCAATAATTAATGTTTTTGCCATATATACATAATAATTTGTGAACAATAACAATTTTTTTTCTCTCCTTTCTTCCCTCCCCCTCTCTTTTTCTTGCCTTAGTTCAGATTCAGGACCTCCAGCATAACACACACAAATAATAGTGGGTAGCATTAGTTATAAGGGGGCAAACTTAGTATTATTCTAAATTTTGACCTAATAAATTCTAATGAATCCCGATGAAAGGTAGGGTAAATCCATTTCCCAAAGCTATAAGTCTTAGAGAAAAGTGTTTAATTTTTCACTTTATTTTTACTGTATATATGAACTGCTTCTACTAAAGAGTTATTTTTTTTTAATGTTAGACCTATATCTACTGATATTTCCATATATTTCAATTTGGAAATATTAAGTTATCAAAACACACAATATAATCCAATGATGAAAATATACCTGTGTATATTACAAACAAAATCCCCCCATACACACACACACTAATCTGGAAAAGTACAACCAAGGTGTTAACAGTGGTTAGCTCCAAAGTAGGAACCAGTATGGATACTGTAGACATTTATTTTGAGTGTGTAATAAGCATATAAACTGCTTTGCAACAGTAATATTTTTTTTTAATCTACTTCATTTTATAATGGAAGAACATAACAATTTTCCATACAATTATCTAAAAAGAACTATGTATAGAACAAAGCTGAATAAAAAATATACAGCAGAGAAGTGAGTGATTCTGAATGAAAGAAGCAGGGAAAATTTAACATTTGAACTGAATTTGACAGATAAGGGAGAAAAAATATTCAGAACTGAGGGTAAAACAAAAACATGACATATGCTGAGGAACAATTTAAACACAGAATAAAACATAGGCCAAAATCAAAGTAGTAAAAACTGGCAATGAAAATGCAACTCTCTCTGCCAGGCTAATAAATTTAGCATTATTCACTAGGCAAGCACAAATTACTAAAATCTGACTGCTAATAGTGTGAAAGGCAGACTTGTTTTTAAAAATGGTGACAGCACTATTTGGAGGACAATGTAGAATAAGAGAGGCAGACTGTCACCTTTCAAATAGTTCATACCAAAGATGAGCTATTGAGCTAAAAGCACTAGAGAGAAATTAAACTGACAAAGCATTTCTGAGGTTGAAGACATAGCATGTGATAAATAGTTGGAAGTGGAAGATGTGGTAGAGGGATGGCAGTTCTGAGATTTCTAGATTGGATGACCAGGTGGATGATGTTGAGAAAGGAAACACAAGAGAGAAGAAAATTGTACTGAGCAAAGAGAATTCCTACATAGTGATAAACCAGGAAACATTTCTATTTAGGGAAATGATTCCAATGAGGCAAGATTTGTTGCCCTTTATCTCTTGCAGGGAAAGGATTACGTAAGTTACATCTTGGTTTTCTCCATAAACTTTTCTTTTTTTTTTTTTTTTTTTTTTTAAAGATTTTATTTATTTATTTGACAGAGATAGATCACAAGTAGGCAGAGAGGCAGGCAGAGAGAGAGGAGGAAGCAGGCTCCCTGCTGAGCAGAGAGCCCGATGCGGGACTCGATCCCAGGACCCTGAGATCATGACCTGAGCGGAAGGCAGCGGCTTAACCCACTGAGCCACCCAGGCGCCCTCCATAAACTTTTCTAGCCGAAACAAAATTTTCTGTTTGTTTGTGAATGGTCTACCTTATCTGGTCAAAATTGTCAAGGCGGCCAATGGAAAATGCTGGGGAAAGATGAAGGACTGGGTATCTTTAATGAATAAAATAAAAAATTCAGGCTGAAACACTAATGAGCCTCAAAACTCAGAGTATAACTTGATAGGCAAATAATATAATCAACTGTGTAAAAATCTTAAAAGTTGTTTAGGGATGAAATTGTTTAATAGCTTTACATGTTACGGAAACTTCAACATATTTCCATTATGCGGTGTGTGTGTGTGTGTGTGTGTGTGTCTGTATTTTTTTAAAAGAGAGGGAGAGGGAGAGAGAGAATTTTAAGCAGGATCCATGTCCAGTGCAGAGCCCAACATAGAGCACAGTCTCACCACCTGATATCATGCCTTGAGCTGAAACCAAGAGTCAGACTCTTTTTGTTTTTAAGACTTTATTTATTTATTTGATATAGAGAGAGATCACAAGCAGGCAGAGAGGTGGGGGGTAGGGGGGAAGCAGGTTCCCTTCTGAGCAGGGAGCCCAATGCCAGGCTGGATCCCAGGACCCTGAGACCATGATCTGAGCTCAAGGCAGACGCTTAACCCACTGAGCCACCCAGGCGCTCTAAGAGTCAGATTTAAGAGTCTGTCTTAACTGACTGGGCCACCCAGGTGCCCCTCCATTATGTAATTTCTTTCCTGCAGGGGATAAAGTGTGGCAATTTTAGTACCTGATAAATTCATTCTTACTTTCTCCTTTTGGTTACATTTCTTTGTCTGAATGGAATGGGCATATCAAACACTTCAATCAAATGACTGACAAGAGTGAAAGAACAGTAGCTGATCCATTTTCCTACTAGCACTCTATTTGTGGAACCCAAATTAATAAAAATAAACAGCTTTCATAATGTTTAAAAACTTCCTAGAGGAAAAACTGTATTCAGTACTTATCAAACTTCTAGATGACAGATTCCAGATAATGGAAAGAAAAAAAGAATAAAAACAAACTTGATAATATAAAAATATTTAAACTTGATATATTTTCTATATGAAAGCAAAACTGAACAAATAAAAAATTTTAAATATAAAGATGTTTAGCAATATGGAAAATGGTTATATTTACTTATATATATTTTTAAAAACATTTTAAATATATTTTACATATTTTAGTTTTAATTTATTAGTTCAATTTTTAAATGTTCAATTAGTTCAATTTTTAAATGTTGCAATCAGACAACAAAAGAAATAAAAGGCATTCAAACTGGCAAAGAAGAAGTCAGCCTCTCATTCTTTGCAGATGACATGAAAGTTATGTGGAAAACCTGAAAGACTCCACCCACAAATTACTAGAACTCATACAACAATTCAGCAATGAGGCCGGATACAAAATCAATGCAAAGAAATCAGTTGCTTTTCTATATACTAACAATGTAACTGTAGAAAGAGAAATTAAGGAATCAATTCCATTCATAATAGCAACAAAAACTGTAAGACACCTAGGAATAAAACTAACCAAAGAGGTAAAGGATCTATACTCTAGAAACTACAGAACACTTATGAAAGAAATTGAGAAAGACACTGAAAGATGGAAAAACAGGGCGCCTGGGTGGCTCAGTGGGTTAAGCCACTGCCTTCGGCTCAGGTCATGATCTCAGGGTCCTGGGATCGAGTCCCACATCGGGCTCTCTGCTCAGCAGGGAGCCTGCTTCCTTCTCTCTCTCTCTGCCTGCCTCTCAGTGTACTTGTAATTTCTCTCTGTCAAATAAATAAATAAAATCTTAAAAAAAAAAAAAGATGGAAAAACATTCCATGCTCATGGACTGGAAAAATAAACATTCTTAAAATGTCTACCTTGCCCCAAGCAATTTACACTTTCAATGCCATCCTTATTAAAATGCTACTGGCATTTTTCAGAGTTGGAACAAACAATCCTAAAATTTGTATGGAACCAGAAAAAAAAACCCAAATCACCAAAAGAATGATGAAAAAGAAAAACAAAGCTGTGGGTATCATGTTACCTAACTTCAAGTTACATTACAAAGCTGTGATCACCAAGACAGGCACATAGACCAATGGAACAGAACAGAAACTTCAGAAATGGACTCTCAACTCTATGGTCAACTAATGCTTGACAAATCAGGAAAAAATATTCAATGGAAAAAACACAGTCTCTTCAATAAGTAGTGCTGGGAAATTAGACAGTTACATATAGAAGAATGAAACTGGACTATTCCCTTACATCATACACAAAGATAAACTTAAAATGGATGAAAAACCTCAATGTAAGACAGGAATCCCATCAGAATCCTAAAGGAGAACACAGACAGTAACCTCTTCAACATCAGCCACAGTAACTTCTTTCAAGACCTGTCTCCAAAGGCAAGAGAAGCAAAAGCAAAAATGAACTTCTGGGACTTCATCAAGATAAAAGCCTTCTGCACAGCAAAGGAAATAGTCAACAAAACTAAGAAGCAACCCACAAAATGGGGGGAGATATTTGCAAATGACATTACGGATAAAAGGCTGATATCCAAGATCTATAAAGAACTTCTCAAACTCAACATTCAAAAAAACAAATAACCCAGTCAAAAAATTGGGCAGAAGACATGAACAGACACTTCTCCAAAGAAGACATACAAATGGCTAATAGAAACATGAAAAATGTTCAACATCGCTCAACACCATTAGCCATCAGAGAAATACAAATCAAAACCACAATAAGATACTACCTTAAACCAATTAGAATGGGAAAAATCAACAAAACAGAAAACAACAAATGTTGGCAAGGGTGTGGAGAAAGGGGAACCCTCCTACATTGTTGGTGGGAATGCAAGCTTGTGCAGCCACTCTGGAAAAATTATGGATTCCTCAAGATGTTAAAAATAGAGCTACCCTACAACCCACCAATTGCACTACTAGATATTTACCCCAAAATACAGATGTAGTGAAAAGAAGAGGCACATGTACCCCAATGTTCATAGCACCAAAGTCTACAACAGCCAAAATGTGGAAGGAGCCAAGATGCCTTTTAAAAGATGAATGGATAAAGAAGATGTAGAATATATACCCAATGGAATATTACTCAGCCAACAGAAATGATGAATACCCACCATTTGTATCGAAATGGATGGAACTGGAGATTATGTTAAGTGAAGCAAGTCAAATAGAGAAAGACAATTATCATATGGTTTCAACTCATATGTGGAACATAAACAATAGCACAGAGGACCATAGGGAAAGGGAGGGAAATCTGAAGGTGGGGAAATTAGAGAAGGAGACAAACCATAAGACTATGGACCCCGGAAAATAAACTGAGGGTTTCAGAGAGGAGGGAGTAACAGGGTGAAGGGTATTAAGGAGGGCACATGTTATGATATGCACTGGGTGTTACACATAACTAATGAATCATTGAACACTACATCAAAAACTAATGATGTACCATACAGTGGCTAACTGAAGGTAATAATAATTTAAAAAACAATAGTAAGGGATTGTATAAATACATTTGGTAGTTTCCTGAGATCAAGTACTACATGGCCATTACTTGATGTAAAAAAATTAGTATGGAAAACTTTTACAATATACATCTGGAATATTTACACCCAAGGATTAATAGGAATTAACCCTTAGGAAATATAAAATTTTGTTCTTTATGATTTTCTGTTTGCATCCTATAATAAATGCATATTACTTTTAAAACAAAAAAATTTAAATATCATTTTATGTATTTTAGTATTAATTTAATAAATTAGTTCAATTTTTAAATGTTATTTTAATATTCTCATACAGAAGAGAAATTAAAATGTTAGGCTCAGACAAGTGGACAAATTAACAAAAAACAAAAGAGAAATGATAAATGTTCAAAACAATCAGAGATGCATTTAACACATCCATTATTTTTCTTTAGAAATTAACATAATGACAAGAAGAAAATACATTAACATGCCAACGGCATTCTTAATTTATTTTTTTAAAAATTTTATTAATTTGAGAAAGAGAGAGAGCGCCTGAGCAAAGAGGACAGGGAGAGGGAGTGGGAGAAGCAGGCTTCCCATTGAGTGAGGAGCCTAGTACAGGGCTCAATTCCAGGACCCTGGGATCATGACCTGAACAAAGGCAGACTCTTAACCAACTGAACCACCCAAGTGCCACTGATATTTTTTATATAAGCCTTTTCCTTTTTTTTATTTCCTACAATGCGATCATGTGCTTATATTCATTTTATAATGACAGTATTTTTACTAAAGAAAACTTTACATTACAAATTAATGTCACTGGAATGAATTCGGAATTTCCTTTGGACTAACCTTATGGAAAAAGCAAAAAGCAACATACCACATATACTTAAAGAAGTTTGAATACTTATTCTGACAATGAAAAGGAGAATTTAAATTATAAGTAATGCTTTCACTCTCATATTACATATTTTTAAATACTTTATAAACAGTTGATAATTCCTGACAATTAATAAGATAGCTATCTTTGTATCTGTTCTGTTCTTTGAGAAAAAAGTAAAATATAAGGAAGTAGAGAAGCTTTCAAACACTAATATTTGATAGGTAGACAAAGCTATGACTAACACAGTTTTCTGATGCTCAGATTAATATTAAATCCTTTGAGATACAGTACCACCACAGCATGGTACTATACAAAAGAAAAGGTATCAAACGAAATGATCAAATATGGAAATTTAAAGTCTACTAAAAGGCAGTACTGGCTTCTGGTAAAAATAAAATAAATATTGATGATCATAAGCATGCTACCAGCGCAGCACACTGCTTCCAGTTGTGGAAAGTTGGGCAGTAACTAAATGGCTAACTTAAACACAAGCAAAGTAACATAATCTGTCCATTAGAATGAAAGCCCCTTGCATGTACACCCTAACGTTTATAGCAGCAATGTCCACAATAGCCACACTATGGGAAGAGCCTAGATGTCCATCAACAGATGAATAGATAAAGAAGATGTGGTCTATATATACCCAATGGAATATTATGAAGCCATCAAAAAAATCCCACAAAATCTTGCCATTTGCAGTGATGTGGGTGGAACTAGAGGGTACAAATAAGTCAATCAGAGAAAGACAATTGTCTTATGATCTCACTGATATGAGGAATCTGCGAAAGGAGGGAAAAATGAAATAAGATGAGACCAGAGACGGAGACAAACCATAAGAAGCTCTCAACCTCAGGAAACAAATTGAGGGTTGCCAGAGGGAAGGAGGGTGGGAGGGATGCGGTGGCTGGGTGCTGTATACTAGGGAGTGCATTTGGTATGGTGAGTGCTGTGAATTGTGTAAGACTGATAAATCACAAACCTGTACCCCTGAAACAAATAATACATTATGTTAACAAATAAAAATTTTTAAAAACAATAAAAGCCCCTTTAAGAATTAAAATCAAGGTACAACTATTAATAGAAACAAATGTAGGAAGGTATAATACAAAGAGATTCACCTGGGTGGGGAAGAAGGGAAGGGTTGGCTAAGTTAGGACATTGGAGTATGTGCTATGGTGAGCACTTGTGAAATGTGTAAGACTGATGATTCACAGACTGTACCCCTGGGGCAAATAATACATTTTATATTAATAAAAAATAGAAATTAAAAAAAAAGATTCACAATTTCAAAAGCAGTAGCTGTACTAAGTACAACATGAGCAGAAAATTATGAAAGGTCAGTAACTGAAAATTTTAATGGAACAGAATTAATTGATGCTATACTGAAAAGATAGCACCTAGACTTCACTGCTTGTCATTAAAGTGCCCTGACTGTTTCCTAAGACTTCCAAACAAGTTTCCACTTTACAGAGTGAGGAACAAAATGTAACTGATGTTTCAATGCATTTTAAGAGGTAGATTAGTAACAGCATAAACACACACAAAGTCTAACACAATTAATATACTGAAATAAGCATACTCTGCCTCGAATATCTAGCACTCATGAATAAAGAATACCCAGTACACAAGAGTAAAGAAAATCAGGAGTCTGAAAGGTAAGGATGACACCATTTGTTAGAAGATCATAATGAAACAATGTATATTCACTATACTACAGGAAAATAATCCCAGGACACCTAATTCCGATGACCATGATCCACACACAAAAATCTAAATGAAAAAGTAAAGCCCTACTCTTGCAATCTAAGCATCAAAATTCTCTAGTTCAATTTCAATGCAAGTTTCAAAATCTATCTTCATTCAGTTCTTAAAAGGTTAAGAAATTTCTTTCAAATAATCTCTTTTTTAAAGCCTAAATAAATTACCCCGGCAATACTGTAAGTTGACAGGACAAATGGCAAACAAATAAATGTTAGAAATTTAATAAGAAATTTAGAAATATAAAATTTTTATTTTCTGACATTCCTGGAAACAGTGACTTATTATCAAGCTCTGGTATTTTTTTTTAATGTTACGTAACATTAATTCCTGAAAAGTCTGACAACCTATATTTACTCTAAACAGGTCATAGTGAGTCTAACAAATAAGGGTACCAAAACACTGTTCATAATTTTTTTTTAAAGATTTTATTTATTTATTTGAGAGAGAGACAGTGAGAGAGAGCATGAGCGAGGAGAAGATCAGAGAGTGAAGCAGACTCCCCATGGAGCTGGGAGCCTGATGTGGGACTCGATCCCGGGACTCCGGGATCATGACCTGAGCCGAAGGCAGTCATCCAACCAACTGAGCCACCCAGGCGTCCCAACACTGTTCATAATTTGACTTAAATATGATTGACCTAATGTTTCAAGAATATTGTTATAGACTCTTTTATTTTTTTTTAAGATTTTATTTATTTATTTGACAAAGAGAGAGATCACAAGTAGGGACAGAGGCAGGCAGAGAGGGAGGAAGAAGCAGGCTCCCCACTGAACAATGAGCCTGATGCAGGGCTCCATCCCAGCACCCTGAGACCAAGACCTGAGCTGAAGGCAGAGGCTTAAGCCACTGAGCCACCCAGGCGCCCCTGTATAGACTTTTTAATATTTATTGTAAGTATTAACATTGAGAAGGATATACTATCTCATCAATATTTTAAGAAACTCTCCAAACTCAACAGTGAGAAAAAAAATCCAGTAAAAATTGGGCAAAAGATTAATAGAAACATTTCCAAAGAAAAGATACAGATGGCAAATTTAGCATAGATTTTAATATCATTAGTCATCAGGGAAAATCCAACTGAAAACCATAAGGAAATACATCTATTAGAATGGCTTAAAAAAAAAAAAACTGGCAATATTAAGTGCTGATGAGGATGTGGAGAAACTGAAACTTCCATAAATTGCAGTTGGGAATAAAAGATGACACACCCTCTTTGGAAAACAATTGTTTTAAGAAAACAATTTCTTAGAAAATTAAACCTACAACTACCAGAAAACTAAGATACATGACTGTTTAGAACAGCCTTATTTATAACCACCAAACACTTGAAACAACCCAAATGTTCATCAAGTAGTGAATGAATAAACAAATTATTTTACATCCATGCAAAGTTAAGCAATAAAAACAAAACATAAATTCAAGAACATGCAAAAACATCTCCAACGTATTATGCAATGTAAGAGAAGCCAGACATAAAAGGGCTACATACAGTATGATTCCATTTATTTGACATTCTGGATATGGCATATCTATAGGCAATTAAAGGGGGGAAAAGACTATAGTATCTAGAGAAACAAACAAGGAAATTCCAAAAGACTATCTTTCTCTGCATGTACATATGTGCATATCTACCTACTACCTCCACAGAAAGATATACACATGGACGCAAAGAAATACATGTGAAACACACTTGAAACTCAAAACAAGCCTATGAGACAAGTAAGATTCATGCAAACATCCCAATTTTCTAAGACACAGAGTTTTAGTAACTTTTGATTTAGAAATAATTTCAAACTATGGAAAGACTACAATATAATACAGAGAGCACCTGTATACCTTTCACCAAGATTCCCCAATTTTTAACAGAACATTTATCCCTTCTTCTCTGTTGTTACACAGATATTTAGTCTTTACAAATCATTTGGGAGTAGGTTATATATATAATGCGCTTTTATTATTTGCAATACCTCAATGAAAACTTCCTAAGAAGATGAAGTTTATATCTTTGAAGTCAAATTTATGGGTTCATATTGCTATCTCCAATTCCAATCCAACACAATTCAAAGCCATTGTCTTCTCTCATTCTTTGTCATCTTTTTTTCATTATGTGTCTCTCCTTCTTCTACACTGAGATCCCTTGCTCTTGAGGCCCAGAACATGGTCCAGTACCTACACTGGACAAGTGCCTTCCAGTGCGAAAAAGAGAAATCTAACTGGAATGGATTGGGGATGGTGCAACAGAAAGAGGGCCTTGCTTGATGCTGCTCTGACATGTGCTGGGCCTTTTCTTTTCAGAAGTGATTGTATCTTCTTTTGAACTACATTCTCCACATCTCTTTCTTCTTCTTCACAGTCTCTTAAGCACCCCTACCAAAGTCCTGCTCTCCAAAGAGAAGCAGTAAGAGCCCTACTGGAATATGAGAGGTTTCTTCCTCTGCTTATAAGAAATTTTTTTTTTTTTTTTTTTTTTTTTTTAAAGATTTTATTTATCAGAGAGAGAGAGAGCAAGCACAGGCAGACAGAATGGCAGGCAGAGGCAGAGGGAGAAGCAGGCTCCCTGCGGAGCAAGGAGCCCGATGTGGGACTCGATCCCAAGACGCTGGGATCATGACCTGAGCCGAAGGCAGCTGCTTAACCAACTGAGCCACCCAGGCGTCCCTGCTTATAAGAAATTTGATTTCTAGTATATTCTATCTCCTAGCAATTCTGAAGGTGCAGGTTGATGTGTGATTCTGTTTGTATCCCTTGTTTTTTCTTTTTTTAAAAATATTAATTTTTTTTTAGAGACAGAGAATGAGCATGAACAGGAGGGGCAAGAGGAGAATAAGGAATCTGAAGTAGATTCCGTGCTCAATGCAGAACCCAACAGAGGGCTTGATCCCATGACCTTGAGGTCAGACCTGAGCCAAAACCAAGAGCTGGACACTCAACCAACTGAGCCATGCAGACACCCCTGCATGCCCTGTTTTAAGGATGAGGAAATTCAGATCCATTATCCTCCAAGCCCAGTTTAAGTGACTTTTGATGGATTTCTCACAACTGTTAAGTAGCATACTAAGGACTGGGAGATCCATCCAATAATTTAAAAAGCCTTACAATCATATATAATAAAAACAAGAATATTTAGAATAAAACATTTCATGGCCAAAACTGAATGAATTTCTTCTTAATTAAAGGTTATTAATGTTGGCTTAATTATTTTTAAGATGCATACAGAACATGCATTCTATAAAGCCAGAAAAATGAAAGAAAATGAGAATGATGATGAGGGAAAAAAGGAGAGGAGAAATAAAAAAGAAAAAGCTCATTAAATTCTAATGTACCACTTTTTCTAGCTATCTGATATGAAACAAATAAAATGAGAAAGATTTCACAACTAGATCCTGTAACTGAGCACCAATTATTCTTATATGGAAAAAACCATCCTTATAAAAAAGATATAGTAAGCATTATGAACAGGAAAATGTCCACAAAAGCACCCTTTACAATTTCTAGTTCTAACCTAGTGTAACTGCTTCCTACTTTCACAGTAACTAAAGCCTCTTTTTTCTCACTCTTGGGAAAAAAAAAAAAGAGAAGTAAGCATATACCAGGAGATAAAGAAGATCTCACATTGTGTTAACATCACCATACCGCAGAAACAAACATCAACAATTTTGAACGTTTCATAGAGAAAGTAAAAGAAGCAAGTTAAAACCTTTACAGAAAAACTCAAAAAAATTAACTTTCTTAAGAAAGCATTCACAACTGCGAAGAAGGGTTTTTGATGAAGTTCTTTCTTAAACTTCTCATCTAAACAAATAATAAAATGAAAAAATCAGTAATTCTAAACAGATTACACTTATTAAGACCAAATGTTAATAGAATAATGCAGGGGACAGGGCGAATCCATAGGCAAATCGTAAGACTCAAAGCTTTGAAATCTTTTACCACAAATGTTTAGTAGGGTTGAAAAAATTTGCTTAAATGTCAGTTTGATAAAAGCCAAAAGAACATTTCCCACATGTGTTTATATTTAACCATATTTTTAAAAGATGGAAAAGTAACAGTCATTCAAAACTAAGGTTAAGCTATTAGTTCATAGGAATTGTAATTTAAAGGTATTTCTCCAAACTCTAATTTTATTTTCTTTGATAAGAAAGCACTTTTAAGTATGTATTGCTTAGGTGAATCTTTATTCCATTCTAAAATGTTTAGAGGTTTAATTCTTTTCATTTATAACCCTGAAGATTTTTTTGCATGTAAGATAATACAAATATATTGTTGAATAGCACTTCATACTTGAGTATAATTACAATAAAATGAATTATTCCTAAATTCAGATGTATATGTGTATTCAGTTTCTGCCCATTATAAAAACAACAAATTTCACTAAACCAATTTATAATTTTCATTAAATAGTAAAACGGTATGACATGTAGTTTTAAACCATACCCAAAAAAAGCCATATGAGAAAAAGAGAAAGAGTGCAGGACAGTGGTTCTCAAAATGAAACATGTAGCTTCCTGGTAAACCTAGAGGGCCATCCATATGTCTACAGGCAGTTCCAAAACATAAATTATACTTCTTCCCTCCTTTATTGGTTTGGTTCAGCTGTTATTTCTATCACAGAATCCATGGTTTATTAAAAGGGGGCCTTAGTTTCTCTGATAATAGAAAAATTCTACAAACATGTAACAGATACAAAGAGAAAATATTCATGCAATAATTAATCATTTTTCTCTTATCAAACTTTAAAATATATCACTCATCAGAAACACTCAAACACTTCAATCTCTTATCAAAATATAACATATGGAACTTATGATTCTGAATAGCATATAGCAGGTGACAGCCAGCATTCATAGTGAGAACAACTCAAAAAGTCATATAAATTATAAAATACAAATCATAAATCATTAAAGGTATCAAAAAGCTGTGGAGGGAATCGGATCAAATGAATACATTTCCAAGAAGGTGAGAACTGTTCAGAGTGCAGCCTAGAACTGACAGATGACTGTCCGACCTGCCTGAATTTGTAGTCAGTAGCATGGGGTTATAGAGACAAAATCTGACATTTGGGGAACCTCAAATACACAGCTGGTTTGTCCTATAACAGATCTGCTGAATTCTGAACTGAATGGTAAGTTAAGAAGGTTAACCAAAATCACCTGAAAATCAGAAAGTTCTTCAAGTCTGGCAGGGCTTAAAAAACAAGTACAGGAATAGAGAAAGAAATAAAAACATAACAGGCAAAAAAAAAAAAAAAAAAGAAAGAAAGAAATCCCTAGGAGGAATGGAGAATAAAATCTAAATATAACACAGATACTTTTTCCCTGGGGACTGGGAGAGGACATATATCTATAATGCTTCCAACTAGAAGCTGGAAATTCAGACCTTGGGCTTAACAGAACATTGAGATGAGGGTGGAGGGCAAGGGAGTAAAAAAAAAAAATAAGGGGGAGATGGGATTTCAGCCACTATTAGTACTAAAGTGATAAAATTGGAAACTGAGGGTCTAAAAAGGTCTGTTTCCCACTTGAGGTATATGCCAAATGTTCAAGTGGATTAGGCTGAAGAATAAAGAATTAAGCTGGAAATCTCTGAGAGCAGTTCTGGTGCCATGATTCAGAGCTGACGAGGCAAAGACCTAATGGCCTCAATTAAAAGTCTAAGAGGGTCAAGCTCTAGAAACAAAGTCAAACAGGATAGACTGAACATATCAAACCTGAAAATCAACTTTGACCTAGCTTAATCTTTTATTTTATTAAGGCAACCAACCCTCCCATCACTTCGTATCAGCCTCATGGGGAAAAGGGTAAACACTCTGGTAGATGATACAATCTAAAGGACCTACAGCTCTTATATAAATAATAGACAGCTGGTAGTTATGCAAAAAGGTAAAATAATCTGACTACAAACAAAAAGGAAACAGCAAGAGAAAAAGTTTCAGAAATACTATAGACACTGGAAATAATGAAAGGGACTTCCAAATAACCATGATTAATATTTTCAAGGAAACAAGGAAAGAACACATAAACTAGACAAAAGAATGGGGAATGACAACAGAGAATTAAAAACAATAAAATAAACATCTAGAACTTAATCTGACATTTGAGTTTAAAATTTCATTAAGGTTAGTATTTAACACAACCCCTATCAAAATACCAACAGCATTTTTCACAGAATTAGAACAAACAATCCTAAAATTTGTATGGAACCACAGAAGACCCTGAAAAGCCAAAGCAATCTTGAAAAAGAAAAGCAAAGGAGGCATCACAATTCCGGACTTCAAGCTGTATTACAAAGCTGTAGTAATTAAGACAGTACAATATTGGCACAAAAATAGACACAAACATCAATAAAACAGAAGAGAAAACCCAGAAATGAACCCATAACTATATGGCCAATTAATCTCTGACAAAGCAGGAAGGAATATCCAATGGGAAAAAGACAGTCTTTTCAACAAATGGTGCTGGAAAAACTGGAGAGCTACATGCAAAAGAATGAAGCTAGACCACTTTCTTACACCAAACACAAAACTAAATTCAAAGTGGATTAAAGGCCTACATGTGAGACCTGAAACCATAAAAATCCTAGAGGAGAGCATAGGCAGTAACCTCTTTGACATCAGCCACATCATCTTCTTTCTAGACATGTCTCCTGAGGCAAGAGAAACAAAAGCAAAAATAAACTACTAGTACTTCATCAGAATATAAAGCTTCTGCACAGCAAAGGAAATGACCAACAAAACTAAAAGGCAACCTATAGAATGGGAGATTTGCAAGTGGCATATCTGGTAAAGGGTTAGTTTCCAAAATATATAAAGAACTTAAAAAACTCAACACCCAAAAAACAAATAATCCAATTAAAGAATGGACAGAAGATATGAACAGACATTTCTCCAAAGAAAATATACAGATGGTCAACTAACACCTGAAAAAATGCTCATCATCACTCACCATCAGGGAAATGCAAAACAAACCTATAATTAGATATTACCTCACACCTGTCAGAATGGCTAAAATCAAAAACGCAGGGAACAACAGGTGTTGGTGAGAAGGTGAAGTGCACTGTTGGTGGGAATGCAAACTGGTGCAGCCACTCTGGTAAACAGTATGGACATTCCTCAAAAAGTTCAAAATAGAACTACCACATGATCCAGTAATTGCACTACTGGTATTTACCAAAAAAACACAAAAACATTAATTCAAAGGGATACATGCACATCTATGTTTACAGCAGCGTTATCTACAATATCCAAATCATGGAAGCAGCCCAAGTGTCCACAAATTGATGAATGGATAAAGAAGATGTGGGGTGTGTGTAGGGGTGTGTGTGTGTGTGTGTGTGTGTGTGTTACTCAGCTATAAACAAGAATGAAATCTTGCCATTTTCAATGACATGGACAGAGCTAGAGAATATAAAGCTAAGTGAAATAAGTCAGAGAAAGGCAGGTACCTTATGATTTCACTCATAAGTGGAATTTAAGAAACAAAAACAAGCAAAGGGGAAAAGAGAGAGAGAGATAAGACAGACACACAAACCAAGAAACAGACTCAACTACAGAGAAAGGGGGGGGTGTTAAATATCTGATGGGGATTAAGGAATTAACCTCTAATGAGCACTGGGTGATGTATGGAATTAATGAATCACTATACTGTACACCTAAACTAATATAACACTGTCTGTTAACTAACTGGAACTAAAATAAAAACTTTAAAAAAAGAATTCATGAGTAAGTTTAAATTTAAACTGTTCTCCCTGAATCTCCCTGCTACTTAGCCCCCCAGACATGGTATCAGTCATGGAAGCATGTGGCACAACTGGGAAAATATAGCCCCAGTTCTCTGGCTAGAGGACCAAAGACAAGAACTCCAGAAAACCACAAAGTACTAGGGTTCTTCACACATCTGGAAAAAACCAAAGATTAAACAAAGATATAGAAGATATAAAGAAAACTGAGGGAAAATTTCAATAGTTGAAATTTTAAAGCTCATTAGCTGGGCTCAATTGCAAAATGGAGAAGACAGAATTGAGACCCCATATACTTGAAGACAGATCAACAAAAATGTTCCAGTCTGAACAACAGAGAGAAAAATTAGTTTTAAAAAATTAAGACGCAGACACCTCTGAGATAATACTAAAGCCTCTAACATTTATGTCATTACAGGAACAGAAGAAGAGAAAAAATACAATATTGAAAAAACAATAGCTTAGCTTTCCAGATTTGATTAAAGACACACTCCTACAGGCTCAAGAAGCTCAGAAACCCCAAATAGTATAAACTCACAGAAATCTATGCCCAGGCACATGAGAAAAACCCAGATGGTGGATCTGGGTGGAATATCAATATTTAAGGGGAAAAGGACCAAAAGAGAGGAAGGGAAACACCCACCTACCCCTCTCCCCTCCAAAAAAAGAGCCTAGAGAGAGTGAGATATCAGGAAGGAAGGACGGAATGAGGGAGGGAAGAAGGAAGGAAGGAAGGAAGGAAGGAAGGAAGATCCAGCATAGTCAGATTCCTTACTCAAGGACAGGATCAAAACAGGATTTCATATTGTAAGTCATTAGTGTAGGAAGCATTCCTCAATGGTTTAAAGCAAAGACTCTGGTGTTAGACAGACCTGGCTTTAATTTCATGTTCATCTAATTATCTGACATAGCACAAGTAACTTAAATTCCCTGAGATTAGGTTTCATCACTTGTAAGACATGGTATTAAAGACAGTATCTGTTTTTGCATTCTATGATATTTAAGTACAATGCCTAACAGATATATACCCAGTACATACTGGGTATATACATGCCGAAAAAACATTGATAAATAAATGAATGATGTTGATAAAATTAAGTTTTTCTTAAATATTTTTTAGGAGAATTTGACATTGATTTGAATTTTGCCTCTGAGATACCTACAGGACACTAGATTTAAAAAAAAAAAATGCAAAAGAACCTTAGATTTTATGTAGAACATTGTTATTAGTGAAAAATTTAAACAATAAGATGCAAATTTTAGGTTAATAATTGAACATTATGTTATCTAGTGAGAAGAAACAAAATCAAATTATTTCTGAACAACTGAGATTAGATTAAGTGCTCTGAGCTGTTTCTCCTACAACAGGCTCAAGATGAGAAAGTGTGTGTCCAGTATACTATTTCATATTTTACTCTTTCATTTCTTTTAATAACTTCTTATCTTTCTTTCAATTAATGCAAAGCAACACCACTCAGTTGTGGTATGCAGTGCCTTGAATATAGTAAACACTTAAATGTTACCAACTACTTTTCTAATTGTGGAGGAACAAATTGCTGATTTTGTAGAGAATGGTCAATTCTCTTTAGTTAAAAAAAAAAAAAAAAAAAAGACTGACGCCTTTACAATTTTAAATTCAAACTTCCAAAATTCCTGGAAAATATCTGATGCAAAATATTTTCAATCCCTACTTTATTGAATAAGGAAAAATAAAATCTATTGCATAACCAAAAGTTACAGTTATACAAAACCAATACTAACCACATAACAATGTGGATTCAAAAGCACATAGAGCCATAAAATATTGTTTTTTACATTACTGTTAATGGAATTCTCATTTTGATATTACTTTTTAAAAGCAAGGATTTTGAAAATTTATCAGTATAGTTTTATCTTGTGCATGCCTTTGCAGCAAAAGATATTAAAACCAATATGAAAAGTGCTTAGATACTAAAGAAATGTTTTCTTTCATCTTGCGAATACTACAAACAGAGATTCCAATAAAGAAAACCACAAGTTTGCTGAAGTTTAAAACATCTGGGGAATATCTTAAGATATTCATTCTTAAGAGCTCCAAGTTAAAGAACAGCCTGAAGGGTAGATGATAAATCTGCTCTAAAAGTGGAAGTGTGTTTTTAATCCCTTTGAATATAAACAGACTTTTTTAAAAAAAGAAAAAAGGAACTATAATTTGAAAGCAAAATGGCAAGACACAAACTCCTCCATAAAAGGAAACTTTAAAAATAAATATTAGGGCTCAATTATAAAATAAAAAGAACTTAATTATTAAATAATCATGAGAATATAATGATTTTAGGACATTAGCAACCAGAAAGTAACTGTCAATAATCCTTTGTAATTGCTATTGAAGCATATTGGGTGACAGGTTCAAATTACAAATATTCTTTTGTAAAAGATGCTTCCCCAGCTGTAAATTCTCATATGATAATAAACTCTCAGAAAGCTACTGCAAGAAAGAAATGGGATAATTTATATTTTAAAAAACTGAAGATATATCTTTTACATCAAGTTAATATTACTGCAAAAGTCTGCTACATAAAAAAAAATTGTTTGCCAAAATACACAATACAGAATGTATCAAGGCATGATACATAAGATCCTAAAACTCATATATAATTTTTCAAGTAAGCTCTATGCCCAACATGGGGTTGAACTCATGACCCTGATATCTAGAGTCACATGCTCTCCTGCCCCTTAGGGGCACCTGACTGGCTCGGTCAGTAGAGCATATGACTCTAGATATCAGGGTCATGAGTTATATTTTATATTTTATTTACAGAATTTACAACAAAACTGCCCATAAAGCTTATTAATTTGAAGAGCGTATTCATGCTATTTTTAAAACCACCACCAACACTGGAGTCAACACAATGTGAAATATATTCTTTTCAGTATATACTGAATAGCAAATGTAAAAACTTTGAACAAACTATCATCAGCCAATATTGAAGCAAAGGCAAACAAGACAAGATAAAATAGGCAAAGCCTTGAATTTCAAAGTTATTTAGCTACTGTAGAAGAGTGTTACAGTATACTCTTCAGGATATACTGATAAATAATTTATAGGTAAATCTGTTTCCCTCATTTCAAAGATTTAAATTACATTACATTGATAATAAAATTCACCAATTTTGAACATTTTTAGTACTTTCTAAATGCAGTAACTCTAAAATGAGAATAAAGGACAATTAGCCCAATGCATAACTCATTTTTAATTAGACATAGAATTATTCTTTCTGGAGGGGAGGGGAGGTCAGAAAGCTTTCTCTATAAAAGACCAGGTAGTAAATAATATAGGCTTTTGTGGGTAAGGAGAAAACTCAAGGATATTTTTTAGGTGGTTAGAAAACAAGAGAGAAAAGTAATTTCCAAAAAATGTTTTGCTAATAAAATTAAAAATATAATTGAATAGTATTTTATTTTTTGTTAGTCTGTTTTGTAATTCAGGTCTACTAATAAGAAGAACATAATTCTTTTGGGGAGAATAACATTTCATTTAATTAGTGTTCAATGATACTGTTCCCTATCATCAAAAATGACTGCAAACATTCATCTGTTAACACTGATCGATTATGAGATTTTACATATTTCAACTTTGAAACTGTCTTTTCACACAAATAGATACTGCCAATTACTGATATCAATCTATAAGCATATGATTTTTATTGAGTATATTTATCATGTAGAAGGCACTTATAAAATTCTATCACAGGAGTCTCTTGATATTTGCCTTTTAGCATATCACTACCTTGTAGATTAATCACTTCCAAATCAAAATTAGATAAAGGCTCCTCAATTGCATTGGTAGAGGATTTAAAATAAGAAAGCATCCTTTGCACTACCATCAAGGTCTGAAAATACTCCTGGAATTACTGGCCAGCCTAAAAATTGTATCTGCTATAAATAGTGTGAGAATTGTTTTAACTTCTGACACAATGAGACATATAAAAAGTAACTTCACATTATTCATGATTCAAACTACAATAGTTTCTGTCAATGACCACCATAGTGTAAGTTTCAAATGTTTAAGTGCTATAGGCCTCACAATTAAGAAACAATATCAGTATCATTAAGAAACAATAAAGACTGAAGCAATCGGTAATTTTCAAAGCCATTTCATGTACTACAAAAATTACTTGATGAAGCTTATCTTGAAAACTTTGATTCTTGACTGTGAACCTAAAATAATTGCAGTAATCATATGGTAGGGCAAGTCAAATAGCTTAAATTTCTGACAAAAACTTAATAAAATTAAAAATTTTATTTTTAAGAGCTATCTCTTCATGAGATCAAATGAAGCTCACTGCTTATATTACTAGTTAAATAATAAATGACAGATCCAAATATTTTCTATAATTTTGTAATTATGACAACACATTGAATAACCACAGGCCTTAAAAACTACATTTTCACAAATTTTGTAAATATGTCCAATTAATTCTTTTTTCTGTTCCACATGTATTTTTACCACTATCAGCTATAAAGTCTCTTAACAGATTATACTTCAGACTATATACACTTCAGAATATATACTGAAATTGTGTTTTCTTAACTTCTTTGAAAATTGTGTTTTCTTAACTTCTTTGAAAATTATCTTGCCTCCACTTGTTTGATTGAGACTTTTCATGGAAGCTAATTAATTCTCCAAATACACTGTATCACCTCTTTGAATTAAAAAAAAAAAAAAAAACCTGAATACTGTCTGTAAATATCTATTGACTTCCCAAAAGCTAAGGAAAACCACTCAAAACCATTATCGCTTTTGACTACTGGCATTATTACCAATGTCCTCAACTCTTAAAGCAACTACTGCCACCAAAAAACTGATAGTTTTAAATTTATTTTCTCTAAACCATTTCTTTGGCTACTACAATAAAACACAGTTTAATTAAGTCACCATGGTAAATAGCTCTCATTGCTTGGCTAAGAAATAAGACACTCCCAAACCTTACTTTGAGTGTAGCCTTATTTTGCAATCAAATGCTCTACCGCTGAGCTATACCCCCTCATTTTGATTATTAGTGTGTATGTGTGAAAAATATCTGTTGTGATAAGCTATTACACTTTAAATTTTCCGTCATATGAATTACTTTCTTGTGGGTTTAAAATACTGTAAGTGCTTAGCCTGGTAATGGCAATGTGTATGGTAGTCTTTTAATAGCGCTTAATAAATCTAATGTTTTACCACCTATTTTAATAAAATTATTCACAGTCCACTCTCTCTTAAAACCCAGGAGACTAAAAAGTCCCCTTTTCTCTCCTTTTCTTGTTTTGACATGATGGACATGCACTAGAAATAAAAAATAAAGTGTTATGGCGCAGTAACACATGTGACACTTAAAACACCAGGGAATAACTGTTTCACTGGGATGTGTAGTATGCCAAGCAGCAGTGCGAAGCAATGAGATTACCATATCAAATCTTTTGTAACTATTTAACTCTTCTATAGTGGTGGGAAAGCAGCCAGAGATGATACAGTAATAAATGAGCATGAGTATCTTCTAATAAACTTTAATTATGGACAATGAAATTTGAATTTTAATAACTTTCACATCATAAAATATTCTTTCTTTTTATTAATCATTTAAAAATATAAAACACAGGGTATCTGGGTGCATTAGTTCGTTGAGCATCTGACTCTTATTTAATTTCAGCTCCAGTCATGATCTCAGGATCCTGGGATCAAGTTCCACCTGGAGCTCCACACTCAGCAGGGAGTCTGCTCAAGGATTTTCTCTCTCTCCCTTTGCCCCTCCCGCCACTCATGCACGGGTGCTCTCCCTAATCTAAAATAAATAAATTTTTAATATATATATATTAAAAATGCCATTTGTGTGTGTGTGTGTGTGTGTGTGTGTGTGTGTGTACACACACATCATTCTTAGCTTATAGACCACACAAAAACAAGTGGTAGGACAGATATGGCCCACAGGCTCTGGTCTGCCAAACCCTACTTTAAAGAAGTCACTTATTTTCTTGGGCTCAGTTCACCCTTCCACAATAGGTAAATAAAATATTGTTATACCTATTTACCACAGACAGAAATTAAAAGGATCATCAAAGATAATATGTGAATAGGTTCTGAAACTATAAAATAAATGAGTATCAACAAATTCTATTTTACATTCACAAAATATTGATTATACAACATTCAATGTACTATGCAGTCAATTCAATTCCATAAAGGTAACAAAACAAACACTAAGCACTTACTCATAAAATAAACAAGACATTTCAGAAATACACTATGTATACCCAAAACAAACACTTTAACTACAATTGCTCTTGATGAATGTTTTATTTCAGTAACCAGTCTTTCCTGGAGTTTGTTCCACACAACCAGCACCTCAAGTCTACCTCATTTTAGTGGGTTCATAGTTTTCTACTGTATAGCTACAACTTAATCTCTAGAATAAACATTAGGTTTTATCTAATTTTGTTTGCCTTTCCAGATAATATAAAAACAAATATCCTTATAGGTCAAAGGGCATTTAAAACTTAAGATTTGATAAATATTATAAAATGTGGTAATTTATAATCCTACATTATGAAACTGCCTATTCCCTATAATCCTTGCCAATATAAGAATTATCATAACAGATTTATTTTAAATTCCTATGACCAAGGATGAACATCTTATCATGTTTCCATACCATTAATACTAACTTTTCTATCCATCACCACTTCACATTGTTCATTATTAATATATAATTGTTGTTCTTATTGATTTCTAGAAGCCCTTTACATATAAAGATCTTGGACTCTGATGTATTTGGCAATTATTTTATCAGTTGGTAAAATGTCTTCTGACTTTATGCAAACCTTTTTGCCATGTATAAAAAATATAATTTTATAAAATTTTATTTATTTATTTGTCAGAGAGAGAGAGCACACAGCAGGGGGAGCGGCAGGCAGAGGGAGAAGCAGGCTCCCCATTGAGCAAGGAGCCCAATGCAGGACTCAATCCCAGGACCCTGGGAACACGACCTGAGCCAAAGGGAGACACTTAACTGACTGAGCCACCCAGGTGTCCCCCAAAATATTTTTAATATGGGCAATCATCCATTAAAAGAATGTAAAAATAAAAGAACTGCAAAATAAACCCAAAGATTGCTGAAAGAAGTCATCAAGGAGCTGAATATGTAGAAATAGAAAACAAGCCTGCTTGATAGGGAAACAATGCCAAAGTTGGTTCTTTGAAAAGGTTAATAAAATTATAAGTACTCCCTCACAATAACAAATAACCATTAGCAGAAATGCAAAAGGGTACTTTCTCCTGGTCACTTAAATATTAAAAGATGAGGGACGCCTGGGTGGCTCAGTTGGTTGGGCAGCTGCCTTCGGCTCAGGTCATGATCCCAGCGTCCTGGGATCGAGTCCCACATCGGGCTCCTTGCTCCGCAGGGAGCCTGCTTCTCCCTCTGACTCTGCCTGCCTCTCTGTCTGCCTGTGCTCGCTCTCGCTCGCTGTCTCTCTGACAAATAAGTGAATAAAATCTTTTAAAAAAAATTTTTTTTAAAAAATATTAAAAGATGACATAGATATTATGAACATGTTTATGTACATATTAGACAAAATGTACAAATATTTATAAATACAAATCTTATCAAAGTTCACATAAGAATAAGTGGAAAAATCTAAAAAGTTCTTAGTTTTTTTTTTAATGGAATATTCCCAAGAAAGAAAACTCCAGGTGTAGATAGCATTATCAGTGAATTCTACCAAATATTTAAGGCATAGGCAAACCATAGGCACTACAGTCCAGAGAGTAAAAAAGGATGGGGACACCATTAAGAGTATCCACATTAAAATGAAAAAGTCTATTCATGAAATAATGTCATGATAAGCATGAAAGAACCAAGTCAGAGAAAGCATTTACCAAATAAGTCATAACCTAAATATAGAGAGAATTCCTATGAACTGTTTAAGAATTATTAATAGAAAACTGGAAAAAGGAACTTACAATTCACAAAGACATTATATCAAAATGGTCAATATACAAATAAGAATATGCTTAACTTGGGGCGCCTGGGTGGCTCAGTTGGTTAAGCCACTGCCTTCAGCTCAGGTCATGATCCTGGAATCCCAGGATTGAGTCCTGCATCGGGCTCCCCGCTCCACCAGGAGTCTGCTTCTCCCTCTGACCTTCTCCCCTCTCATCCTCTCTCTTTCTCTCTCTCTCTCAAATAAATAATAAAATCTTAAAAATATATATGCTTAACTTTATTAGTGGTCATGGTCAAGGAAATACAATTAAAACTATAATGAGACGCCACTAGTTACCCACTCACCAGTATGACTAAAACAAAAATTTTAAAGACTGAAAAAAACAGTGGAACAACTAGAATCCTCAGTCCTGCTGATGGAAATATAAAACTCTGAAACTTTCTTTTCATAGTATCTAGTAAAGTTTAAGACAAGGACATCTAGAAACCCAATATTTCCATTCCTACTTATAATTCCAACAGAAATTGTATGCACATGAACACCAAAAGACACAAGAATGTTCATTACTAGTATTATTTGTAACAAAGCCAAACCCTACACAACCCAAATACACATCAACAGTAGAATATAAAATTAAATTGAGACGGATTTGTACAGTGGAATTGGATAGAGAAAAGAAAATGAACAAAGCACTACTACATGCAATGATGTGGATAAATCACACAAACAGAGGTGAGCCAGAGAAGCCAGAAACAAAAAATACATACTATATAATTCCATTTATTTAAAGTTCAAAATAGCAAAGCTAATCTCTGGTGTTATAAGTCAGGATAGTGGATACCTTTAGGGAAAAAAGGAGGGGGGCCAAGGGTGCTTCTGGGATCCTGGCCAAGTTCTATTTCTAGAACTGGTTGGTGGTTAAACAAGTATGTTTACTTTGAGATAATTCTTTCAGCTGTACACTTATGATTTGTATACTTTTCTATGTGTGTTATACTTCAATTCATAAAAAGTTAATAAAAGAAGAATGAATGTTGAGTTTTGCAAATGCATTTTTAGCATCTATGAAAATAATCATATAAAATTTCTCCAAAAATCAAATGGTATGCTGGTCTGGCTCCAATCAAAAGATTAAAACCACACAATAAGTTAAACAGGGAAATTTTAACATAAAGAATTATTAACTATGATAAAAAAGAAAGCTCCATATGGTTCTCCAGGCCTGACTGAAGAGTACCCAAGGAAGGAAAAATTTATAAAGGATCAGACTTGATTTGACAAAGTGTGGCTCAGCCACCAGATAGCAGAGTTCATTGCTTTAGCTGGTCTGGTGTTGCTAAACAAACAACAGAAACCCTCTGGGAAGCAGTTGGAGAAGCATGGTAAATCATATTAATAGATTCCCTAATTCTGAACTACCCTTTCATTTTGAAATAAACTTGACTTGTACTTGTCTCTTGATATCTGACTGTATTCAGTTTACACTGCTCTTAATTTATCATTTGGAACTCTCTGTATTTAGAAAAGTATTAAAGTATATTCTTTGTATGTTAATTCTGTAATCACCCATCAAGTCAATGCTATTTTTAATTATTTTTTACTTGATATTTTTTGTTTTACAAAAGTACGGTAATTTCATCTGCAAATAATAGTGCTTTTTTTTTAAAGATTTTATTTGTTTATTTGACAGAGAGACAGACAGTGGGAGAGGGAACACAAGCAGGGGGAGTGGGAGATGGAGAAGCAGGCTTCCCACTGAGCACAGAGCCCAACACGGGGCTCAATTTCAGGATCCCGGGATCATGACCCGAGCTGAAGGCAGATGCTTAACTGACTGAGCCACACAGGTGCCCCCACGGTTCCTTTCTTTACCATTTCTATGCCTGTTTTTATCTGAGTATCATGATCTGACTTCCGTTATTATAAAGTCAACCCACCTGCTGGGCTGAGAATATAAGGAAAGCAGCAAAGGTGGATGGAGAGAGACTAGGTAAGTAGCCATGGTAATAATTCAGGCAAAGGATGACAGTGACATGAAGCATGGAATAGAAGATTACAGTAGTGTAGATGGTAAGAAGTGATTAGAATTAGGATATATTTCACGGTGGTCCAGTAGAATGTGTGAAGGGCTGGATATGTGTTACAAGAAAAAGAGAAGAATAAAGAACACCTTCAGGGTTTTTAGCCTAAACAACCAGGATAAAGTTGCCATCAAGTGCAACAGAGAAGCCTACAGGGTAGAACAGATTTGGGGAGGGAGCAAGGGAGATAGGGAGTTCAGTGTGGATTTGTTGAATTTAGACTATAAAAAATACAAGCACTTTCATTTTTTTAAAGATTTATTTATTTGCGAGAGAGACAATAAGCAGGCAGAGGGGCAGAGGGAAAGGGAGAAACAGACTCACTGCTGAGCAGGAAGTATGATGCAGGGTTCGATCCTAGGACCCTAGGATCATCACCTGAGCCGAAAGTAGATGCTTAACTAACTGAGCCACCCAGGTGTCCCAAAAGCACATTCATTAAATAAGTCCTGAAAAAACAAATCAGCCAGTCAATCTCTCAAACACAACTGGTTCTCCAATATTCCAAAGTTGCCATGATTAAGGACACAAAGAATTACGCCACAGGGAACACTCTACTTCACTACCAAGAAATGATTCCTTGAGACCCACAAAAAGAATAGACTTCACAACAGGAACTATTCTCCTGTGGCAGAAACTGGCCTATATAGCCTGATGTCATGTTCAAAAAGAACCAAAATGCAGGCTTTCCTAAGGCAGAACCTAAAGGCCGAAATTCCCCTCCAGTATATTATACATGATCTTTGTAAATTAAAAATATGGGTAAAGAGCTAGCATTCTTTGTATAGCAGACCAACAGTAAGCTCACAATAGTTTTAGAGAGACAGAGAGTGAAGACAGAGATAGACATACAGATCCACATTAAATAAATAAATCTGAGAAAAATGGGGGGAAAAATCCCATAGATCATGGTGGTAGTGATTTCATCCTTTTGTGACCAAGTAAGAACTCTCAAAGTTCACCTCAGAAAAAGACAATTTGTATCAATAATCAGAACTGTAAGACTGTCATATTATTCGGTATGATATACTTTTCATTATCCCATGCTATATCCCTTCTTTCCTGCAAGGAAGGTCATGAGGGAAAAAAATAATGTGCATGTGAGAAAAATTAAGTAGGCAATCACTGTGCCATGTATAAAGGCAGCCAATATTAGAACTGGTATCTCCCAAGTCCCTTGCCAGCTACCCAATTTCAAAAAAATTTCTAATTTGTAAAGCTGTAGTACTCAATTAAATATGAGGTAACAAAAAACTATAAAAATTCAGCACATTACCAAAATTCCAATGACTTTTTCCTACAGAAAAAGGAAAAAAAATCCATCCTAAAATTCATATAGAATCTTAATGGACCCCCAAATAACCAAAACAATCTTGAAAAATAAGAACAAGGCTAGAGGACTCATATTTCCTGATTTTAAAACTCACTATGAAGCTACAATAAGCAAAACAGTGTACTGGCAAAAAGACAAGACATATAGGCCAATGAAATAGGACAGATAATCCAGGAATAAACACTCACATATATGGTTAAATGATTTTTGACAAGGATGCAAAGATCACTCAATGGAGAAACAGGAGTCTTTTCAACAAATGGTGCTGGGAAAAGTAGGTATTTACATGCAAAAAAATGAGATAGGACCCTTATCTAACAACATACAGAAAAATTTAACCCAAAATAGATTAAAGGTATTTTAAGAGCTACAACTATAAAACTCTTAGGAAAAAAACATAAGGTGGGCACCTGGGTAGTAGAGTCAGTTCAGTTGAGCCACCAACTTGAGCAACAAACTGAAACTCTTGGTTTCAGTTCAGATTGTGATCTCTGGCTCATGAGATTAAGCCCTGAGTCAGGATCTATGCTCAGCATGGAGTCTACTTCAGATTCTCTCACCCTCTCCCTCTGCCCCTTCCACTCATGCTCTCTCTCTCTCTCTCTCTAAACTAAAGAACTAAAGCTTAAAAAAAAAGAAAAGAAAAAGAAAAAGAAAATGGAGCCCCTGGCTTGCTCAGTCAGTTAAACATCTGACTCTTGGTTTCAGCTCAGGTCATGATCTCAGGGTTGTGAGACTGAGCCCCATGTGGAGTTCTACACTCTGCTTGAAATTCCTCTCTCCCTCTCCTTCTGCACCTCCCCTTAACCCTTCTCTGTCTCTTTGAAAATAAATGAATAAAAATCTTAAAAAAAAAAAGCAAGAAAGGAAAAATAAAAGGCAAAAACTTTATTGACATTGGATTTGGCAATGATTTTTTGGATATGACACCAAAAGCATATGCAACAAAAATAGACCAAGTGGATTCCTGAAAATTAAAAACCTTTGTACATCAAAGACAGTACCAACAAAGTAAAAAGACAAGTCACAGAATGGGAAAAAATATTTATGAATCAAAGATCTGATAAGAAAATAACATCCAGAATACAAAGAGAACTCTTAAAACAACAAATCAGTCTGATTCAAAACTGGGCAAAGGACTTGAATAAACATTTCTCCAAAGAACATATACAAATGACCAATAAGCATAAGATAATTCCAACATCAGTAATCATTAGGAAAATGCAAATCAAAATTACAAGATCTACCCCACACCCATTAGGAAGCCTGCTATCAAAAAAAACAGAAAACATGTATTGGGAAGGATATGAAGAAATTAGAACCCTTGTGCACAGTGGGTGGCAATGTAAAATGGTACAGCCTCTATCCCTCTATTAAAAATAGAATTAACATATGATTCAACAATTTCACTTCTGAGTATATACACAAAAAAACTGAAAGCAGGGTCTCAAAGAGATATTTATACATCCATGTTCAAAGCAGTATTATTCACAACAGTGAAAAAATAGAAGCCACTTAAGTGTCCACTGATGGATGAACTGTTAAGCAAAATATGGCATATATATACAATGCAGTATTATTCAGCCTTAAAAAGGAAGGGAATGCTGACATAGGCTAAAACATGGATGAACTTAGAGAATATTATACTAAGTAAAATCAGCCAGACACAGAAAAAGACAAATACCATATAATTCCATTTATATGAAGTACTTAAGAGTAGTCAGAATCACATATACCGCAAGTAGAATGGTGGTTGCCGGGGGTTAGAGGAAAGAGGGGAAGAGGAATGAGATTGCTTAATGGGTATAGAGATACAGCCTTAAAAGAGAAATGGATGGTGGTGATGGCTGCACAACAGTATGAACGTATTTAATACCACTAAACCTACACTTGAAAATGGTTAAGTTGATAAATTTTATGTTATGTGTACTTTACCAAAACTAAAAAATAGGATAAAGTTATGCAAATGTAAAACAAAAATACTTTAAAAAATTAATATCTCAATAATTATAAAACTTTCTTTCCCCAGTTACTAAAAATTATTATTAAGATTTGACCACTGCTAGGTTCCTCAAAAATTAAGAAACAGAATTGTCATATAATCCAGTAATTCCACTACTAGGTATTTATCCAAAGTATATGAAAACACTAATTGTAAAGATATATGCATCCTTATGTTTATCACAGCATTATCTACAATAGCTACCATATGGAAGCAGCCCAAGTGTCCACTGATAGATGAATGGATAAGGAAGATGTGGTATGTATACATAATGGAAAATTAGTCTGCCATAAAAAGAATGAAAGCTTGCCATTTGGAACAACATAGATATATCTGGAAGGTATGATGCTAAGTAAAATAAGTCAGTCAGAGAAACACAAATACTGTATGATTTCACATGTAGAATTTAAGAAACAAAACAAACAACAATAAAAAAGCGACAAACAAACAAACAAAAAAACCAGACTCTTAAATATAGAGAATAAACTGATGATTACCAGAGGGGAAATGAGTGGACAGAGGAGTGAAACAAATGAAGGAGATTGAGAGTATATGTATGAAAATGATGAGTACTACTATGGAATTGTTGAATCACTATATTTTACCCCTGAAACTAATAAAAAACACTGTATGCTAACTATACTGGAATTAAAATTTTTTACATACACACATACATTAAACTTTTACAAAATATTTGACCACTGCTCTATTTCCCATATATAAAAGAATTTCACTGAGTGTATCCTAGATTCCTACTTCCCTATATGTCATGACAATCTATACAGTGCTTTGATAGAAAATGCTTTCTTTTTGTTATATGTGACATCAGAGTTGTTGTTTTTTTTGTTTTTATCAGCTGAAGATAATAAGAAAATGCTTCTATATTCTTTAGCATATTTTACATATGAGCAATAAAATGTATTATGAAACAGTTTCCATTTTAAGTTTGTTATTTGGCAGAAAACCTCCTAAAGTGTTTTACTTATTATTATTATTTTCTACAGACTCTTCCTAAAAGCAAGAGGCAGCCCATTTTCTCCAGATGACTCATTAACAAAAGTCACAGTAGAATGAAGTGTTCCAACTTGAAATACCAACAGCTAAATATAACCCCTTCCACAACATTAGAAAATGCAGTGCCTCTCTTTACTCTATAAACGCAGTCTTTAAGGGTCACCTTAACAAAACACATTTAGCGCATTAGGTGATCAACAAGAAAAGCCTAAAACAATGTACAGTTTGTTAAAAAGAAAGCACTGAGCAAAAATGGGGAAAACTTTATAAATCACAAAAAAATGAAACTAATTTTTCTGCTTCTGTAGGTAAAACACATCTCTTTCATAAAAGCATTAATGCCTTAGAATATGAATACTCGTCACAAATATTAAAATTTATCTACTGATACCTGGTATAAATTGAAAGGTTTTTTTAGTCATTAAACAAATAAACTTATCAGAGATGTTTCATTTGAGATTACTCTTTACATTGTAAGTCTTATAAAAATATTAAACCAAACTATTTTTTTTTTACTGGATACTTATCTTGCATATAAATAAAAATGTAAAAACAATATATGAGATCACTAGTTAATCAACAGTTCTAATAATTTTTCAAAAAAGCAAAAAGAAAACCTAGCATAAAACCAAGAAAACACAGTAAGTCAAAGTAAAAAAAAAAAAAAAAAAAAAAAAAGATGAAGTAAAAAAAGGCAGTTTACCAAACTGAAGATACCTTTGCAGAGACAGATAAAGGGAAGAACTGAAGGGGGGGAAAAAAAAACTGACAGCTTTTGAGTCCTTAGACTTAGTCCTCCTGAAGGCCCAACTGTACACATATTTTGTGTGTGCATTTTAATGATGAGTTACTAAATTCCTTTTTTTAGCCTAAGCTAGTGTTAGTTAGTTTTCCTGTCACATGTACCCAAGAATCCTGATAGAGTTTAGAAATATTATTTTAAGAACGAGTAAACTAATTGTTCATGTACCTACAGAAATACAGCAATTTTCAGGTATATTATGACATCATACATTTTGTCTTCTCTCCTTTTTCCATAAAGGAGAATTTTCTTCTCTTTATTTTAGGGGTAGAGGTCTTTTAAAAATCATCAAAAGAAGATTCTTACAGGAGAATACTTTAGAGACAAATTTTTTGAAAAGCACCAATATAATAAAATAAACCTGATAGCAAACTTTCCTGAAGTACTCACCTTCTTAAAAAGTGTAGTACTGTTTTAACAGAAAAAAATAGTTAAAAGGAAATACAAATGGTAATCTCATTTTACTCAGTGGAATTACTGATTCTCTTTATATTTTTCATTCTATTTTTATGTATTTTCCAAATTCTTACCAATCAGAAAGAATCATGTTTTTTTTTTTAAATAAGGATAAATTTTAAGTAATTTTAACCTTCATCACAGTTCAAAGGATGTATTTGGTTGAGGCTTCATCTTCACACAGTTTTGAGAGATAAAATACATATTCAGTTCAATTGAACAAATACATGTATCAAATACCTACCATGTGTGAAGCAAAGTGTCATAACAAAAATAGTACGCAGTTCATGAAAGAAGGCATAAGAAAGACTTCAGTGAATGTAGAACTAATGTAGTATAGGTGCGCATTGTATTTGTATGTGTGTGTGAGATATCTGAGTTGCAATAAAGCTTAATCCAGGCTCTATGTTAACAACCTCATGGTACAATTCATTCTGATAGTTTCATTTCCTAGCTACTAACATAATTTTCAATGTACTCATCCTCCCCCATTCAGCTGCAATACAAGCTTATAAAACGTTACTTACTTTTCATATAAATAATCTCTTAAATAATTTAAGGCAAAGTAACTTCCATGGATATTAAGAAAGAAAAATGAGGTGACAATGTTACCCAGTTTCCATCCCGTTTTCTACTGCATTAAATAGTTATCACGGTTCCATTCTACAGGTATATAAAGAGATACCATTGGTATAACTTAACCTCACTATAATATTTGAATAGTCAATAAATAGGCAAAAAAAGATTTTTAGGTGAAGAATTCTATAGTCAAGTTTTTAAAGTTCACTACTATTTACTATGGTCACTGGTTTTATAAACCACAATACTGATTTATATGACCCCTAGCCAAAGTTTGTTTTCAGTGCTGGATAATGTGAAAACTTAAAGTTCAGAAGCTATTTAAACTCAAGAGATTCTACTAGATGGGCAAGTTCTAGAACTTCCACTGTCCCTTCCTCCCAGGAGCCAGGATGTAACTGAGCTGTTGGGTATTCAGGTAAGGCTTGATAAATGAAAAGGTCTCCAAGCTCACAGTTGGCCAGGGTTATTTAAAAAACATACTTTGGGGCTACCTGGGTGGCTCAGTGGGTTAAGCCTCTGCCTTCAGCTCAGGTCATGATCTCAGGGTCCTGGGATGGAGTCCCGCATTGGGCTCTCTGCTAGGCAGGGAGCCTGCTTCCTCCTCTCTCTCTCTCACTCTATCTCTGCTTGCCTCTCTGCCTACTTGTGATCTCTCTCTGTCAAATAAATAAAATCTTTTAAAAAATAAAATAAAAAACATACTTCAAAATAAATTTAAATCACACACACACACACACACACACACACACACACCTCTATATCTATATTTATGTATCTATCTATATTTTGAATTGGCACACCTACTCTTCCAAGCTGAGTATAACTGGAGAAATCATTCCTCTCACTCACTTTTTACACCACTATGTCCGTTGACTCCACCTCCCAAAGAGCCTTCGAGTTCTACCTTTCTTCCCCTTCGATCTCACTGACATATTTCAGGACCTCCTTATTTCTTATCTAGGCTATTCCAATAAACTAATAGGCCTTTATGGTTTCAGAAAGGCCTTGTTCTAATCCATTCTTTACAATGTTTACTCAATTAACTCTCCTATTTAAAATCATCCCTGTCATCTACTAAAAACACATCTAAACTTACCAGCGCATATATATAATACAACCTGGTTTAATGCCTTTATATCTGCTGAACCCACTCAGTTCCCCAACTTAGGCACTATCGTCCAGTCATACTGAGGTCTTCCCATAAAATGTTTTCTCATGTCTCTGTACGTCTTTTGCAAAGACTGTTCACAAGTACAACCATGTCACACACATAACTTCCCATCTGTGCATTGTTTTGTTTTGATTTTAAGATTTTATTTATTTACTTGAGAGAGAGCAAGAGAGTGAAAGCGTGACTACACACACTAGTTGGGGGAAGAGTAGAAGGGGAGGGAGACAGAAGGGGAAGAAGAGAAAGAATCCTCACACAGAGGATTGCTCTGAATTCTCTATGATTCAGTTTGCTTGACTAATAATGGTCTATATTGAAGGACTTTTATAAAAATAAATCCAGGAAGTGCCTAACACTTAGTAAAAGTTCTAGCAAATAACAGATATACTTTGTCATTAATTTTTTTCTCAAAGGCAAACACCTCAGCATTCATCTTCTTTACTCTAGCAGCTAATCCAGTACTTGGCAAAAAAGTAGGGTGCCTGGGTGGCTCAGCTGGTTGAGCTACTGCCTTCAGCTCAGGTAATGATCCTGGAGTTTCAAGACTTGAGTACCACATCAGGCTCAGAACAGCAGTGGGTCTGCTTCTCCCTCTAACCCACCCCCTTCTTATGTTCTCTCTCTCATTCTCTGTCTCAAATAAATAAATAATTTTTTTAAAAGAAAGCTGCTGTACATTTACAAAGTGAATAAATCCACGTTTCAGAAGGATGACTCCTGTAGCTCTATTGAAGGTAGTAGAATCGAGAAGTCCTACAACAGATTCTGTAGGACCTCAGGATGAAGGAAGGAAATCACTTTTAGGGTCTTTCCAAAACTGAATACATACTACACAGAGACTCAATACTTGGTGATTCAGTTGAGAATCACTCCTGAAGGGAGCTTCTCTTAAATAAGAAGGGGTGGAGGTGGGTGCATGGGAATCCAGTCCCTAATTGTTGATGGGCTAAGAAAGCCAGAAGGAAAGAGCCACTGAAAAAATGCCGCCAGAGAACAATGGGCAACGGGACTCAATGCAAGAGATGATGATGGGGCAATAAACATGAGGGTAGTAAAGAAGGGTGAGATCTGAGAGACATTTCAGATGATAAATAAGAGCTGGCAAATAATCTGCTTGTGAAGGTTTAAGGAGTAGGACCAAATATGACTGAAAATGTCAAGTATGACAAAAAAAAAAAAGTGATAAAAAGTCGAAAAGAAAGGCATGCAAATAACTGACCCATGTTTAGAAACTGGCAAGGTCAGGGACGCCTGGGTGGCTTAGTCATCTAAGCGTCTGCCTTTGGCTCAGGGGCTCAGGTCGTGATGCTGATATCCTGGGATCAAGTCCTGCATCGGGCTGCTTGCTCAGCAGAGAGCCTGCTTTTCCCTCTGTCTGCCGCTCCCCTTGCTCGTGCATGCTCACTCTCTCTCTTCCTCTCTCTCTCTATGGCAAATCAATAAATAAAATCATAAAAAAGAAGAAGAAAATCAGCAAGGTCAAAAGTGAGAAAGAACTGAAGGCAATGCAAAATGTAGTTGAAACAACCAACCATGCCACTCAGGCTAAAAAGAAGAGAAAAAAGTAAAAATAAAAGAAGCTAAACAGGAAGCAGATACAAAAAAATTTAAAGCAATCATGGCAGGGACAAGGTTCAGAATAGGAAAGAGAGTTGCTCAAGTGGAATGGATATAAAGCTAATTATAATAGAGGAGTTTAAGGAAGTGTAATAATTCCTTATGACTGGTGCTGGAAATACCCACATGAGAACTAAGAAGACAGAAGAAAAAAGAATATTTGTAAAAGGGGTACCAAAGTTTTCAAAGAATGTAAAGGGGTATAAAAGGATGACACTCATAAAAAGCTTCCCAACAACCTTTCTTAAGCATGATCTAGTCTTTGCCTTATTAACTTAACAAAGTTAATTAAATTTGCTTCTGTTTCCTCTAACTTACCACTGTCTTCCAATACAAGATTTCCCTATTTTCTGGTGTTCTTTCAACAGAAATTTTGTTTTGTCATGGCCAGACAGTACATCCTACATGAGGTGACTTTCACATATTGTCAAACAAAAGTAACAAAACATCTGATTTGATACTAAACAATACTTATTTAATAATCTTATAGTAGACTATATCAATGAACAATTACTCATTCTACAGGTTCTGTTAAGAGAATAACTTAATGAAAACAAGAAAAAACTTCATGTATATATTTGATACAGTTGTGAACACATATAAAAATACATGTTACCTGGGAACCTTCAGTTGGTCATCATCATACATGTTATGATGTTAAAACATGTTATGTTTTAAAAGCAACAAAACAATTTCTTATGAAGGTAGTTAAATCCAACAAAGGAATAAAGCTAAATCTTCCAACCCTTAAAAGCTTAAGGGAATTATTACAATTTAAACCCACTGATAATATTTTAGTACATTTTAAATGATCCAACTACAGTGTCTTTTCCTAAGTACATTGGGATCACCATGCAATTTTAATCCATATGCTTAAACCTCTTTCACAGTTTACAGGAACAAAGCAGTTTTGATTCACAAACAATGCCCTGCAGTCAAATACGCTCATGAGGTATTAATTTACAACTTCATCTGTAATCAGTTAAACTCCATGTGAAATCTTAAACATCCTTAAAAAGCTCACCACAAATAGTTCAATAAGAGATTTTTTGGTTAACATTACTTTAACGAAAAACATATAAGATTAAATTCTATTGTAAAATAAAACCAAATGCCACTTGCTTTTAAGGATAAGCCACTAACAAAACAATCTTTTAAACTGTCACCTTTTGCATCTAAAATATTAATTAAAAATGTAATGCCAGTATCAAAAACATATGCTTCAAAGTTTTGGCAAGACAAGTCACAGATAAAAAGAAAAACCAATTTCATGAAGAAAATGTACATATTTCAACAAATAAGATATTTCTTTAATCATTCCTAAGAGCCAGACTTATTAAAATGCCAGGTCAACCTGAATCATACAAAAACAAAAGATTAAAATTACCAGTTTTACCAAATAGCTAAAATGTCAGATCCACAAAAGTTATGGACAAAGACAACACTAATGAAAGAACATGATATAAATATCCAATTCAGCTTATTTTAGTAAAACACAATAATTACTAACTTCTCAGAAAACTGCAGTTTTGAGCCTTAATATTTATGTAATTTGAACTTGAGAACATTTATTTACTTAGGATTTCTTTTAGCTGGATACAAGTAACATTTTATTTTGATTGTTTTTTTTAAGACAATCAGGAATTATTACCGCATATAGCAAAACATCCAGGGCTAAAACAGTTCTGGGATTAATTTACAACTCAAAAACATTTGAGGCCTAGCTTCCAGCCATGTTCTCCCTATGCCATCCTTAATGTGATGACTTTTTTGTCCCTTAACGGTTCAAAACCAGCTACAATTGTTGCAAGTATCACTTTACTAATGTCCAAAGTTCAAAAGAAAGACTTCCCCTTCTTTATATCTAACAAAAAAAAAAAGGAAAAAAAAGGGAAAACTTTTCCACTAAACGTCAAGTGTTGCTGGCCCCTTGTTACTAAATCAATAGTAACAAGGGAAAGGGAATTAAATAGCCACGATTGGTTTAGATTAATTCAGATTCCTCCTCTGAAGGTAAGGAAAAACCCAGCTTTCCATAAAGCACCTTGATTATCTGGTAAGCTGTAAAAGCTGAAATATCAAGTTAACGGTATCAAAAATGAAGAATCAAATCAATGTTATTCTCATACATTATATGTATAATAATACACAAAAGTCATTATTTCCTTTACATGGTTCAAATGTATATTATATATGCCAGTGGGACCAACACTTTTTGAAACCATTAATACCTCAATCCTGATCAACTGAATATCTCAGCAGGAAACTATTATATAATGCAATAATTTTCCACCTACATTAAGAAAGACAAAATAAGATAAAAGCAATAATTCAAAATATGTCACACTTTAAGTAAAAACCAAGGGACTGAACACACACACAAACTTCTGATTCCTCCTGAACCCCGCTCAATGACAAAAAGTAAACACTGGTGACAAAAATTTGGGTACTGTAAAGCAGGGTGAGGAACAGTGATTAACTCAACAGTCCCAAAAAAGCTGAATCCTAAACAGAAGTAGAGAAAGTCAGAAAAAATTGGTTAGCAGTCAAATTTACACTGTCATACTTCCTAAAGGCACTGATTGGCATTAGGAATCTCTACGAATGGGAGTGAAGGCAGGACATAAATGAGTTTAAGATGCAGGACGACTTCCAGATCCCATCCTGTACTCAGTACATCAAGGCAAATAACCTCTTTCTTAACCAGGCAGACGACCAAAGGTCCATTTTCTGACAAGGATAAAAAGAGGGCAAGAAAATACATTGAAAATATGAGAATTAACAGAAAGCTGACACACTAAACTTTGGGATCTCCCAATATTCTTCTCTATCTTGATTCAGAAGGCAAATAGGAAAGGAGCCTTCCTATAATATAACTAGTTTAAGAAACAACCTAATGATATCAACATGGAATTCTGCTACAAAACAGCCCAGCAAGATCATTTAAGAGTGACATACTCTGCAATTTCTACACACCCACAGTACATTTACTAGCTTTCCACAGTACATTTAATATCTTTCAATTTCCCCACCCTAAAATAAGCAAAGAGACAAATATCACCATGTACTTAAAGAAAATCTCTACTGTGAAAGACTGAGGCCAAAATAAACAAAAATTAAAAATGACAACTTGGAGGAAAGGGAGACATATGATGGGAAAAAAGCTTGAGAACAACTTTATCTTATTATTAATATCTTCAGAGAGATGACAGGAGATATTGCAACCGTGAGACAAGAACAGATGCTACTAAAAAAAAAAAAAAACCACTATTAAATAAAAACCCCTTGAAATAAAAATGACAGTAAACTTCTCAGAAACCAAAATAAAGTTAGAAAAGTAATTTAGAGGGCCAGTCCAAGATGTCCAATGACCAAATAACTGGAGTTCAAAAAACAAATGGCGAGAGAGAGAACAAACAAAATAGGAAGAAATCAAATAAATGATTCCAGAAAATTTCTCAGAACTAATGGACATGATCCATGTCAAAAGAATCCATCACCAACCAGTCCAGCAAAATAGATGAAAAGAGACCCCTACAAAGACATTATCAGGACAAAGAGCCTAAAAGGCTTTTCCTTTTGTAGAATAAAACAAATGTTTCAAACAAAGGATCAAGAATCAGAAGGGCATCAGATTTCACCACAGCAACACTGGAAAGCTAGAAGATAATGGAGCACTGCCTTGGAAATACAAACACAATTTTGATGAAAAATAAATAAATAATAGAGAAAAATAAAACTAACTAGTGAGATTTAAAATATCCTTGCACAAAAACGGTCTGCTTTAAGTAAGCTGATTTTACGACAGCCACCACCCTAAGAGAAGAGTAGGATCACTCAAATCTGAGCAACTCTATTTCAATTCTACACAAAGGGAAAAAAAAAGTGGAATTGTAGTTCAGATCAGGATGCTTCCAACGTTCACTTTGAAATGTCTGAGAAGAACATCTAAAGTTCATGGAACACTTTCTTCCCCCTATTGGAAGTCATACAAAATAAAGGAAAATGAAAATAGCACTTTATTTTCAGTAAAATTAGGGACATATCAAAAGGTATTGTAAATTAATGAGGAAAAGATGGAATAATCAATGATGGTATGGGACAACCATACATGTACACTGTAAGCTCTGTCAGAAGCAGCTGCCATGCAGTAGGAAGAAAAGTAAAAAGTAGCAGGAGAGTCCAGTGATAGGAATTCACTAAAAAGAGCCAATGAAATAACAATATTTGAAGGTGAGAGGAGTACCATGAAATGCATAACTATACCACTAATTTGCCAAGTGAGAACTAAGACAAGAAACTCCACCTATCACCACTAACATTTACATCACACTGGACTACTAGCCAACACCATCAAACAAAATGAAGGAAACCAGAGGAATAAATATTGGGAATCAAGAAATAAAACTATTACTATTTAAAACTGTTATTATTGCACACCCTAAAGAATTTAAGAATTAAGAATTCTTAATTAACAAAATAAATAATTTTGTTAAATTTTCAAAAAATTTAAGAGAAGGTGGTAAGGTACATGGATAAGAAAGATAATGCACATAGGTCAGGAACTTTCATTTACAGAAACCAAAACCACTTTAAAAAGATCTTGATTCGAAAAACCAACAAGAGATAAACTTCAAAAATATATAATACCTATAAGAAAATAAATGCAAAACACTTCTGAAGGCATTAACAGAAGACTTGAAGCAAAAACTTACAAACTTTGCTTTTGCTTAGTGAGACTCAATACTAGTATGTCAATTTACCTTCATTTAATTTCTAATTTTAACATAATAATCATATCAAGAGCAATGGGTTTTATTTTTTGTTTTTGTGGGATGAGTGGTACAGATGAAATAACACAATAAAATCTTGAAAAATAAGCAAATAAGGATAAACTAGATAGTTGTAAAAAAAAAAAATGAAACAAAACTTTCATGATGTTTCAATAATTAAACTGGCATACAAATGAGCCATATCCATGGAACATAAGAAACAGTCCAAAACAGACCATAATAAACATGTAAATTGGCATATGAGAGTAACATATAGTTAAAATGATATCTCAAAATAACGAGAAAGAGACGAAATAGTTAATAAACAGTATGGGAAAACCAAATAATCTAATATTAAAAATAAAACAGGGAGCATCTGGCTGGTAGTTGATAGAACATCTCAGGTTTAGAAGTCTGCGCTCCATGTTGGAAATTACTTAAAAATAAAATCTTTATAATAAAATAAAATAGGATCCATCAAATAAGAGTAAGAAACCAGATTTAGAAGTCTCAAGTAAATTTCATTATATAATAAAAATAAAATTAGCAAAAGAAAATCTGAATTATAACCTTGTAAAAAAGTTTGCAACTCTTATCACAAAAGGATTTACATTCCTAGCGTACAAAAACTCCCAGAAATCACTAAAAAGACTAATCATTCCCCTAAAAAGTAAGTGTGGTGTAGAAGATATGAACAGACATTTCATAGAAAGAGAAAAGCAAATGGGTTTTAAATATGATGCTCAACTTCACTTGTTAAAAAAAAAAAATACAAATTAGACATAGGCTAAAACATCACTATTTAGTGAATAAGGTGCTTTCCCCTCCAAAAGCCCAGAAATCAGGTTTAAGTTCCAGGTAAAGCACTCATTTAAAAAAAGGCAGAAAAGGAGGAAAAAAGGAAGAGGATGATTTCTAAAAAGCATAATTAAGGGGGTGCCTGGTGGCTCAGTCATTAAGCTTCTGTCTTTGGCTCAGGTCATGATCCCAGGATTCTGGGACTCAGCCCTGCATTGGGCTCCGTGCTCAGTGAGAGGCCTCCCACTCCTCCTGTTTATGTTTCCTCTCTCACTCTGTCTCTCTGTCAAAAAAATAAATAATATCTTTTCAAAAAGAAATCACAATTATGCTAAAAGAGAAAGATTCTAAGTTTAGATTTTTAAAATCAAACTAATAGCTGTTACAAAAGATATATCAGAAGCGTAAGGACACATAATGTTCTAAAGTGAAAGAAGAGAAAAGAACATACTGGTAAAACGTTAAAGAAAAGAAAGAAGTTGGACAATAATTACCATTAATTTAAATAGAAAGGGATACTACATAATGATTTTTTTTTAAAGTTCAGTATACCAGGGAGACATAGTAATTCTAAAAGTACGTGTGCTTAATTAAAGTCTCAAATATATTAAGCAAAAGTTTAAAAATCTGAAAAAGAAATTGACAGCTCTGGCATCCCAGTAGATTTCTACATACCTCTTTTCATTATTGACCAGTCAAGCATAGAAACAAAAATTATATGTAAAAAATAACAATTTATAAGCGAGATCATGAGATCATATAATGACCTAATTAAATGTATGGAATTCCTCATCTAACAATTAGAGAGCACATATTCTTATCAAGTACACATAAAACATTACAAAAGATATTAGAAGAGGAACAACAGATTTAGCCCAACCAATGTAGAAGGAAAGAAATAAGAGCAAGAACCAATCAAATAAAAAGCAAAGGTACAACAGAGATCAGTTTATAAACACACACATGTCACTATAGGTACAGTGGAGATTAAAGAGATAAAAGACCTATGAACAACAGCAAGCAAGCAAATGGCAACCTCAGCCCTACAACTTCAAATAACTGAATTTGGCCAACAACTTGAATGAGCACAAAAGCATTCATCCTTAAAACCCCCAGAGGAATGTAATCCTGCCAACACTTTGACTTCAGCCTATGAAGTCTCAAGCACAGAAGAGCAAAGTTAAGACACACTGCACCAACTTCTGACACAACTATGAGATTATAATTGTTTTAAGCTGCTCTATTCATGGCAATCTATATAGCAACAAGAGAAAACTACTATACCATCCCTGCTTGACAGTTAGGTGCTATTCCCTGGCCTTTACTACTCTAAGATCCTATCATTCCCCTTGCTACTAGATTCTAGTTTTGTAAAAGCATCTTCCATCAGCTTTCATCTACAGTAAATAGCCACTCTTGAGGCTTCTCTATGACGCTGGTGCTCCCTTCACTCTACATTTCCTAATTGAATCACTGACAAGTGTCCTGGTCTTAATACAGTAGATCCATTCTAGCTTGCTTCTCTGAGCCTTTTGATTCCTTGCTTTACTATCTGCCAGGCAGCCCTGACAGCTCTACTTCATTTAATAGACGCCATCACTTCTCCCAAGCCTCCAAGAGCCATCACAGCAGCAGATTACAACCAGCTCCAGTGGCCTATGGCAGGAAGTGAATTGCTGTGTCACTGGAGAATGTTCCCATATCAACAGAACTTTGGCTTGAATGCTGACCAAAATCAAAGGTTTACAATATTTAGTTTGACCCTAAATCCAAAAAAAAAAAAAAAAAAAAAAGACAAAAGCCTTTCCTTCTTAAGTTTTTGATGAGAAAAACATGTAGTTTTCAGTCTATCCTTAAGATTACTGTGAAAGGTATAGACCTACAGACCTTATCAGAATAACACATATCGATGGGGGAAAAAATTACATAGAATTTTACAAAACATTAAAAAAAAAACCCTCCCTATTACAATCTATATTCTCTAAAAAAAGACACTGATATAGTTTGGGATGCAAAATATTTATTAAGGACCAACCCCTGTGAAAAGGGAAGCAGGACTGCAAAACGGGAAGTCATATTACAGTACAGACCTCATAAAGCCTTGGGCAACCTGGCAGGGATCTCTGGAAATGTATTATTTGTCAGAATTGTCTCAGGTATGCACAAAATGGCTGGGCCCTTATATTTCTGTTTTCTCCATCAATTGTAGGATGGGAGCTGCCCTGGGAGGGCTGGGGTTTATTTAACCAAGGCAACAGTGGCAGAACCTTAAGAACTGAGAGATGAAAGCTTTCTGATTACTTTCCTCCCCACGGCCATGCTCAAATTCCTTCCTGAAGGAGGATCTGGGCTGTACAACTCTGTATCTTCCACGCTTTTCCTCAGAAACCTATTTTATCCATCCTAAAAGCCCTCTCCTCTCTTCTACTTTCTACTTTTACGCTTTTCTTTTTCTGATTACACCAGTGTGCTTTCTTAAGACAAAAGCCCAAACATTTGCGGCCAAGTCTGTGTACTATAAAGGCCTTACAAGAGGTCTACTATAAATCATGGACAGACTGAAGCTAGATATAGGTAGAAGCCCCACTCAGAGCAACAGGACCTCAATTTATCTGTAAATTGCTAAGACTATAAATTAAATAATTAGATAGGAATACTGACAAAATGATGTAACAACAAACCAAGTAGTAGGTGTCTACCAAACTGAACTGGAATTAAACACAGGATGGCTTATGATTCATCCACTACAATAAGAAGCAATAAGATATCACTATTTGAGGGCTATAAAATTAAGCATTTATAATAGCATCTTTTTATTACAATTAGAATTAGAAAATAGGCATATTTTTAATGTTTTCATCATATACTGCATTTAAATACCACCTTCATATACTAACATTTAAGTTCCTACTGTGTTTCAATCGCTCTTAGGAGCTGAATATCAAAGTCAACAGGACAAAGCTCCTGCCTTCAAGGAGCTTCTACAATCTAGTTAGAGTTGGATAATAAGAAAACAAAGTCATTTCGGATATGACTATCTGTTATGAGAAGTGTCATTTGAACTGAGAACTGGAAGAAGTCCAAAAGAACCATAAGGAAGAGCATTCCAAAAAGAAGAGACAACATACACAAAGGTCTCAAGGTAGGAATGAGTACCTGTTCAAATAATAAGACAAGGATCAGTGTCACTGAAACATTACCCACAAGGGTACTCGTACAGGAGGTAAGAGTTATATTCAGTGTTTCAATGTCAGAATCAATCACCCTAATCTGTTTATTGTTGATTACTGCTAGAGAATTATGAAAATGTTTGAGACAGAAGGCTGATAAGCAAACACTTGCAGATCTTGCCAGTAACTAGTAATACTTCCCATCATTTGTTCTACTCCTCTTACATTAAAAAAAAGATAAATCTACATTTTCATAGAAATGGAAGAAACAGAAATAAAAAATGAAAAAAACCTCACATCCCTTGCAAGCAAAACTAATTGTATATGTAACATTCTGTAATGCAAAAGATATTAGCAATACTTCCCCTTTATGCAAATTATCTACATAGATTTTGACTAAGTCACATTAAAGACAGTAAACAAATCATTTACACATCATAACATAAGTATATTCTGAATAATTAAGCTTTCCCTACATGTTAAATCTCTGTAAATAATGAAATATCAATGGATTTGCCCTGTCGGTTGGTTTCTACACAGAAGAAACAAGTACTCGCTTGCTGGACTTAACAAAGAGAAGGTAAAGTTAAATATGACAATACCAAGTGGCTTTGTCATACCAAACAATTGCAAATATTAGAAAAAACAAATGACATATTTAAAACAAAACTGCCTTAAATTATATCTGAATGAAAGTATAAAACAAATACTTTTAATTTCTAAGCGTGAATATATAAATGGCTAAAATACATGATCAGTGGAGTTAGACCTAAAATTTCCAACATTAGAAATGACAATTACTATGAGATACTGTCTCCAGGCTTCACATTAACAAGTGTCAATGTGGAGGTATCTAAAAACCAGTAACTTGATGTCAGGGTGAATATATGGTATACTAAGAAAACTTCTCAATACAGAAAGAAACCCTATTTATAAGTAGGCTAAGTCTCATTTATTCCTTAATCTAACATAACCAGTCCCTACATATAGTCCTGTCAGAGAGAAGATTACATTGTTATCCTCTATTCAACTAGATGGTACATGCATTCTACTATGCTTCTTTCTCTAAAATATTACAGCATTGTCTATACTAAAAATTGGTTTTGAGAGATAATTTCTCTCATCTTGATGATCTCTGCACAAGTGTCATAAGAAAATTTTATCAGCTATGGTATCCAAAATTGCTGCTCTGCCATTTACTTGGTTATCACATGGATTTGAAGGGCCTTAACACCACAGAACTAACTCTAGCTATGACAAGCTTGATCACCAGCATCTACACTGCTTTAGACTTTAAATTCTCAAACACTCAGACTCTTAACATAAAGTCAGTAAACATCCATAATTATAATTCATGATGCTCAGACTCTGCTGTAAATTCAAAAGAATTTCAATATTTCTTATAGATTATTTTTAATTCTATAGACCAGGAGTTCTCAAAACACATTCCATGAATCACATGGCTGTAAAATTCTTGCAGGGAATCCATAGGTTGAAAGTATCTGACTTTTTCCAATGTTATTCTTATACATCAATCCAGTGAAGTTTTCCAGAGGGTACATAATATAATAACATCATTCTGGTGCCTAATGGAATGGATGCTTGTGTATTTTTGTTATGTTCTGTTTTGAAAACTTTTTAAGGTAATACATCAAAGGTATTAATATATGTGTTTTCAGAGATTAACTAAATTTGTTCTCCAAACTTCTGTTCTCTTACTAGCTCTATCTGTTATAATCTAAGTATCTCTATGATGCAATATTTCAATCAATATCAATATTTGAACATACATATTTATAGTAGATACTTTAATTAATATATTACAACAAACTAAATACAGAAGCAGATGAGATTCCAACTGCCTTCTATTATGTTAGACATTAAAGAGATTTGCGGGACGCCTGGGTGGCTCACTGGTTAAGCCTCTGCCTTCAGCTCATGTCATGATCTCAGGGTCCTGGGATCAAGCCCCACATCGGGCTCTCTGCTCAGCAGAGAGCCTACTTCCCACTCTACTTCTGCCTGCCTCTCCACCTACTTGTGATCTCTGTCAAACAAATAAATACAATCTTTAAAAAAAAAAAGATTTGCAAAAATGTAAAATAATACCACTCTTTTTACAACATTTTTAGTTTGTGAAAATATAGGTATTTTTAACAAAACTATGTTATTTATGTTACTCATGTTAATAATGGATTCATACAATTATCTTTAAATGTATTAATAAAAATTTTCAAATGTCTCCATTTAAATTTTTAAAAAAGATTCTTTCAAATAAAAACTGAAGTTTTGACCATACAACTCTAAGATCAACAGTCACTATAAGTTAGCCAGTCCGGTGCCCCTTTTTAAATTTCTGATATGGTAAATATAAATAGCTATAACCCACTAAGCAAAATCTCTGGGGCACTGGCACACCATTTTATACATGCTTAATTAGTTTCTGTTTTTGTTTTTCAAAGATTTTTATTTATGGATTTGACAAAGAGAATAAGAAAGACAGAATGAGATGGGGGAGGGTCAGAAGGAGAAGAAGACTCCCCTCTGAGCAGGGAGCAGGACACGGGACTTGCCCGGACTCACTGGGACTTTGGGATCATGACCTGAGCCAAAGGTGGACGCTCAACCAGCTGAGCCACCAGGAGTCCTAATCACTGGTTTTGTCTTCAAAATAGTTCCTGTTGTTGCATAAACCAATTTTTCACCATTTTCCACTTTTAAAAAAATTATCTACTTTTAATCACCATCAGATTGATCTCTTATTAGCATTTCATATTCCTACTGCTTTCACACAAATACAATATTCTTAAAAATGAATTGCAATCAAAACACAAAGCAAACATAGTACAGAATAATAAACAATAACTAACAATAAAATGACAGGGCCACAACTGTTGACAACATTCTTTGGTCCAATGTGACTTTATTTACAAAATTTCACATGGTAAAATCTGATAAAAAAAAACTTATTATATTTTACATTTGTATTTATGAATTATGATTGAGAAACACCAGTATAATAGAGCTTGTATTTAATCACATTTAAATATAAGTCAAATAATGATGTACCACTATGTTATTTTATAAAGAAAATGAATAGTTGTGTTCTATCATTATCAAGTGTTTCACGTGTCTTGCTGGCTATTGGAAATGTGGGTTACTAAATATCTAATGTGCAAATAGTTTAAAAACCATTATAGGGTTTCCTTCCTTGAGACTACATACCAGTTAACGTAAATGGATTACAAAAGCCCTATAGTTGGTGAAAAAAATTATGATAAATATAACCAATATTTTCTAATAAAGATAAATGGTAATTTAAAAATTAATGTTACATTTAAAATACATTCTGAATTTTGTACACAGCAATGAAGCACTTTAATTAAAAAACAAGTTTAAACAATATTTAATCATTCATCTTTCTCTCCTGCTGCCAACTTCCTTCTATTCCTCAAACACATGAAGCTGTTTATATCTGCTCAAACAATAAAACCATTTATCATAATTTTGCTATATTTATTGCTGTCTTTAAAGATAATTTATATTTTTCAACATAGATTAAAAATCTTGGGCGCCTGGGTGGCTCAGTGGGTTAAGCCGCTGCCTTCGGCTCAGGTCATGATCTCAGGGTCCTGGGATCGAGGCCCGCATCGGGCTCTCTGCTCAGCAGGGAGCCTGCTTCCCTCTCTCTCTCTGCCTGCCTCTCCATCTACTTGTGATTTCTCTCTGTCAAATAAATAAATAAAATCTTTAAAAAAAAAAAAAAAAAAAAAAAAAAAAAAAAAAAATCTTATATGAATGAAATCTACACACTCAATACAAGTACAAAAATACAAATAAGTCATGAATAGGACAGTATCTTTCAACTGTCATATTAAGCACTGAAAGTGGTAATCAATAAATTAAATTAATAATTTTAAAATTTTTTCATTAAAAAATTACTACATTTGAAATATCAACAGAGTACAGACAAATATAAAACATAGCAATGTTGATAAAACCCAAGTGTCTGGCTCATAATCAGGCTCAGAGGTGAATTAACATTTCTAGAATATCTAATATATGCCAGGCACAAGGCTAGGTATTTCACACACATAATCTTATTTCATCATCACAATAACTATAATCCCAACTTCCCAATAAAGAAACAGATTCCAAGAAGTCACATAACTAATAAGTAGCAGGAATGGGATCTAAGTAAGTAAGACAAATTCTACTGAAATAAAATGGAAACAGTTTTAAGATAACTTTCTTAAATAAATGTCATTTTACAACCATTTTTTATTCCTAAAACAAGACTCCAAATTTGCTTTTGGGGAACCATCTCTTCAACCATTCTTTATCTATACATTTCCAACAGTGCTAATTCTATCTCCAACTACAGAAGTAGGTAGGTAGCTCAAGCCAAGCTAAACAGACCTAGTATGACCAAATACCACAACTTTTCTTGGAGCCACTAGGACAAATGTAAGAAAGTGAAAAGGATGTAAACCAATAGCTGCTGGCAGCCACCCTACTACCTCCAGGAGATGAGAGCCTGTTTGCCAAAGGAGCCAATACCAAGATAAACAAACGGAACAGTTGAAGAAAGTCCAAAAACATTATTTGAGCCACTGGATCAAGCTTCACCTGAAATTGGCCACACCATGATCTTTTAAATTATGTGGCCCAATAAGTTTCCATTTGCTTAAGCCAGTCTAAGGTGGGGAATTTCTGTCACTTGTTCAGTGTACCTATCAATAAAAATTTAATGGTGTAGGGGCCCCTGGGTGGCTCAACCATTAAGTGGCTGCCTTCAGCTCAGGTCATGATCCCAGGGTCCTGGGACTGAGCCCCATGTTGGGTTTCTCCCTCTCCCACTCCTCCTGCTTGTGCTCCCTCTCTGTCAAATAAATAAATAAAAATCTTTAAAAATAAAAATTTAATGGTGTAAATCATCTGCAGAAATCAAATGATATACTTAATTATTCTCAATCAGGAACCTAAAAAAACATTAACAGGAATCAAGGAACTAATTTCAGTATTTCAAACGCTTCATGGAGTTGCACACTGACCTGGAATACAGCACCTAAAGCTTAATAAAATACTAAGTTCTCTCTGACTACATCATTTCAATATGAAAACTTCAGCTACTTTGTTTTAATGAGTTCTAAATAGAAATAGATTTCTATATATAATCTATTTTTAAATTAGAAACATTTTGTTATTTTTATAATACAGTTTATTTGAAAGACAAACCTGTTTTAAAACAGAAAAATTTTCAAAATGATCACTGGAGGAGGAAATGTGAAAAACTATCATATTACTTCAAAATATACTTAATAATACAATTCACATCTTTAATATATCAGCAATTCCTGACTAACCCCTTAATTTCTGAATGTCTATCTCTTACCCTCAGGCTTTTCAGCCCCCTAACATACCAAATAAGCATTCTAGGCTAATGGCACCACCTAGTGTCCTGTACTGGTCACTATCCGACTCACTATTTTTCACTTTTTGCTGGTGAAAGAAGACAAGCTCTGTCTCCCACTGTTGTTCTCATCTATAAAACGTCCCAGATCCAAGTCTTTCTTATTCATTTGTACACACTCTTTATCCTAACTATCCTCTCATGCCTCTCTCAACAACTGTCCAGTTACTTTAGAAACAACTATTTAGTATACCCTTGATCTTTGCCAAGTAACCAGTGCTTAATGTGAGTTAGCAGAAGCACTTTCTAAAGTGACTTCTAAGAGTATCCCCTTCAAATGCCAAAGCTCACAGATCACTGGAAAGATAGTGTGACTTTAAAACTCATTTTCTTAATTACTAGTCATAAGGTTCATAAGGCTCATGCTGCTTTTTCTTAATTCTTCATTTCATAGTTGGCCAGACGAGTTTTGTTTTGTTTTTTAAAGTAATCATCTAGTTCTTGTCCAAGATGGCGACATAGGAACACCCTGAATCGATCTCCTTAAAGGAACATATGAAATCACACACATTTATGAAATGATTCCTCCTGAAGAAAAACTAAGGGCTGAATGAACAGCTTCTAAACAACCAAAAACAGAGAAAGGCAAAAGAGAACAGCAAGAGAGACAGAGACATGATCTCCAGGAACACCCATACCAGATGCTACAAATAGCAGTGGGGAAGGATGTTATTGAGGGACCAGGAACAGATTCCTCTGCCTTTGGGCACAGAAAGAAAAATAAAGAAGCCTGGGTTTAAACAAGTAACTATCCATTTTTTTAATTGTTTTAAAGTTAAGCGAAGCATTCCTCAAATACCATCACAGAAAAATGTGTTCTTGTTCACATCTGTTAGTTGTACTAATATTATTTGCAAGTATTTTATACTAGTATTTGATGATAATTCTCCAGCTTATCATCAGTTAAATCATTTTGGGGGGGGGGGAGACATAGACCTAACCACCACTACTCCTTTTATCTTAAGAAAATTAAAATGAAATAATGGTATAGTGATAAAGAGACCAATGAAACAGAGTTAGAGCCCAGAAACAGACTCACACACATATAGAAAACTCAACATCTCACAGTGGACTATTCAAAAAAAATGGCAGGGCTGACCTGGGCAGCTCAGTCAGTTAAGCAACCGCTTTCGGCTGAGGTCATGATCCCAGGGTCCTGGGATCTAGTCACACACTGGGCTCCCTGCTCAGTGGGGAGCTTGCTTCTCCCTCTCCCACTCCATCACTCTGCCTACTGGTGCTCTCTGACAAATAAATAAATAAATAAGATTTTTTTAAAAAGACAGGATAAATGGTTATCCATATGCAAAGTCTCAAACTCTACCTTTTACACAAAGAGCATATTCAATTGGATGAAAACATCAAACTCTATAGAGCACATATAGGAAACTTTTTGACTTTGGGGTAGGAAGGAATTTCTTAAGATGTAAAAACATAAAAGAAAAAGATAGATTTGATTACATCAAATTGTAAAACTTATATGAAACAAAGACACCACAAAGTTAGTCACACAGAGAGCACAGATATGTGCAACAAATACAAAGAATTAGTATGCATGATATATAAAGAACTTCTACAAATAGTACTTTTAAATATTCTAACAGAAAAAAAATTACCAAAGACACTAAGTGGCATTCACAAAATAGAAACATTTAGGCAAACAAACAAGAAAATGTGCTCAGCCTCACATTCTTAAAAGCGCAAGTTAAAATCACAAGGACATACATTTTACACCTGCCAAAACTGAAATAAAATGTCTACTGATACCAGTTCTTAGCAAGACATTTGAGAAATGGAATGCTCAGATACTGCTGGTAAGAAAAATTTTGTTATCTAGTAAAATGTAAGAGGTACCTGACCAGTAATTTCACAGGCACATATAAATCTCAGGCAGCACTGTCCCAACAGAGCTTGCTGGACTAGCAGAAATATCTTTTATCTTTTATCTATAATACCCAATACACTGTTAGTTACATGTGGCTACTGACCACTTCAAATGTGGCTAGTGCAATCGAGGAACAATATTAATTATATTATATTTTAATTAACTTAAATTTTAAAACCTACATATGACTAGTGGCTACTGTACTGAACAATACAGCCCTAGAAAATCACTCACATATGCATACAGAAATAAACACAAGAATTTTCATTAGAGTAGTATTCCTAATAGTGAAACATTTGTCAGTCCTCAATAGAATAAACTGGCATATTCATACAATACTATATGGGTAAAAATAAATTGTTATAATTATGCTAAAAAATAAGTATGTATTAACATATATATATATCTCAAGAATACTGCATTTAAAAAGCAATGTGAAGACAGACACACTAAAAAAGCATTTACATAATGTTTTAGAACGTGCAAATCAATCTCTCATATTGTTCATGGATGTATATACATATATATACATACATACATATATACATATATATACATACATACATATATATATATATATATATATATATATATATACAGTTTAAGCACTAAAAAAAGTATTATAGTTAAAACACCAGAAACAGATAAAAATACCAGTCACCTTTGGGTTAAGGAGGTGAATGGGATTGTAGAGAAGTAGACAGAGGGCCTCAACTGTATCTGTAATCTTTTGTTGCATACCCCCATCACACTCAAATCTTCAACAAATAGAGCAGTGTTAAGACACTGTGTACATGGGTGTTGAGGTATTGTAAGATTTTACTAAATACTTAAAATATTTCATAAGGAAAGTCTAAAAATTCATGCTCCAAACTGTGGACACAACCACTTGAAAGTTTTAAAGATCCAGTTTAATTCTTTAATTTCTCTGCCTCTCATACGCTACTAAAAACAATGAAGTCAAATTGGTGAAGGCCTAAAATACCCAATTGTATTTTCATGATGAAGCATACACTATCACTAAAACTGTTTCCTACTTCCTAGTAAAAGCAGTAAAAATGCAAGGTTTCTCTTTTTTTTTTTTTTTTTTTTACGACTTTTTGACTTTTTATTCAATTCCTCTATGTAGTGTTTGTGGAAATCAAGTATCTGAGCATGAAAAAAACAAAAAACAAAACAAAAACTTTGCCATATAAGAATTACCCCTGGGATAATTCATGGATTCCTGAACCAGGCCATTTAGCCACGAGGTCAATTAAAACATATGTTTCAAATAATATCTAATCTACTTTGCTGAACCCCTTATTGAATGTTTATGTTTTGCAACAATTGAAGAACTCATAAGGATCTCATATTAGGTCTTTCTGCCAAAACATTCTGCTCTCTTCTAGTTTTAAAATCGAAAGCTAATAAATGTGTTCAGGAAAACAGAAACATAGCATTACATTTAAAGAAAGACTGTCTCTGAATTCAAAAGTTTTCTTGAACTATTGAATCCTATGGTTGAGAAGCACAAAATACACGTTTTATCAATTAGACTCCTATCAATCCCTGGGACTGTAAGTTCCATGAGAGCAAGCAGAGTATCACACTGCATCCCCAAAGTTTAACACAATATGGATGAAAAAATGAAGACTCAATGAATAAAACTACCTATTTACATTTATCATTAGTATCTAATATGTTCCACATTAGTTAGACTTCATGACTTGATAAGACAAAGTAAAATGAAAAAGGTGGAAATAAACTTGCTTGAAAAAGCAATTCTAAATCTTAAAGCTTCACACCAGAATTTGAAGTTCAGGTAGGAGAATCTCAAAGCTCCTCTCTCCCTCTGCTTTAATGGAACTCACTCTCCTTCCTCCATCAAAGGAAGCACTGATTAACAGGATGAAGGCCAAATCCAAATTTTAAGGTTAAAATCTTATGCCTTGTGGCAAGGTCTTCTCATAGTGCTCCATTTGGCTGGGAACAAGCACCTCTGTCTACAAAATGACAAAGCCAGAAAAAGAGCTTGGAGTGGATGGCTTAGGCCAATCATTGTCAGCCAAAAGAAAAAGAGATCTTTTCCTTGACCCATTAACCCTTGAACTGATTCTCTAATACCCTGTCTCTCCCATTAGAATACTAAGATTAGAAAGACAAATATTAAGGTATGAATGTAGGAGAAAAAGGCCAAACAGCTCTGTCTACAGAATAAATACAAAAGGAGCCTCTGTAAAATATACTAAAAATGGTCAATAAAACAAAAATGCTCTCAACCTCAGCAATAATTAAAGAAAAGCTTATGAGAACTATTAAATGTCGTATTTGCACCTATCTCATTGTAGCATATGTAAATAAGTACTTACACTCTATCATAAGTAACTGATACAACTTAGGAAATTTGGCATCTCTCAAAAGTTAAAATGTGTATTCCTTTTAGTTATATCTTATTTAAAACACTGGCACAATTTTTTAAAGTCCATGCAAAAAGATTATAAATGTGAGTTGTTTGGGTAGTGAAAAATTAGAAAAATCTCAAGTATTCATTATTAGGAACTCATTAATAAAAATAATTCACAGTTCTAAAGAGAACGAAGAAAAAAATGGTGAGGTGGAAATTATCCAAAATGTATAACAAAAATGGCAGGAAGGACACTCAAATTTCCAGAATCTAAGGGCAAATCACATGCTTAGCAAAATGAAAAAAAAAAGAAGAGCCATCCTAAGAAAATCACATAAAGATCTCTTAAAATACCAAGGGAAAGAAAAGATCCTATCTAAGAGATTCCAAAGAGGAGAAAACAGATCACATACAAAAGCTCAGAAATCAGTACATCAGTCTTTTCATGGGCATCACTGGCTCCTAATGGAGCCACACCTTCTAATTTTTAAGGAAAAATTATTTTCAACCTACAATTCCATACCTAATTGAAATACCAATCTAATCTGAAGATTAAAATAAAGATATTTTACAGGCTTGCAAGTACTCAAAGTTTTCATTTTTCATCTTTTCTTTTTTCAGCAATCTCTGGAAGGATATGCCTTAGCAAAATGAGGGAATAAAAAAATAAGGGAAAAACAAACAAAAAGCAATTTATCCAACGAAAGAGCAACAAAGGGAAGTGTGATCAGGGAGCTGTGAAGAGTGAAAACCAAAACCAAAACCAAAACCAAACAAAAACTGATTGAAGCAAGATAGAGGATTAAGGGAAAGAAGTCAACAGAAAAATATGTATTGAGCTTTGGGGCCTACGTTTAAGTACTTGAAAAAAAAATCAATGAGCGATGCCTGAGAAAGCTGCTGAAACAGAGAGGGAAATTAGCAATTTAGCCCACAGGAAACTAAGCAAATGAATATGCAATGCAATAAGTAATATGGGATGGAGGAAAGACCAAATAATGTATCTAAGTAAATACACATAATATAATGCATTATGTTATTTAGTACTTACATGGTCATTATAATATAAAGTATAGATTGGTTATAGATTTAACCAAAATTATTAAATAATTTCCCAAAACTTTAAGCATGCGTAGGTATGCAATATAATCTGAATCCCAAATTGCCATAAAAAGGGCAACAGATAACATCTAAAATTAGTTAATCAAGGAAAGCTGAGTAAGCATATTATTAGACATAGGGTAGTATCAGAAGGAATTAACCAATATATTAAAAAATGGTTGTTTCTAGAGAACTGAGAGTGTTACTGAATGATCTCTCACAGCTTCTGACTGAGGGAATGAACTGGTAAAGCTCTTGAGTGCTGCCATAGCCAAGTGCTCCAACCTGGGTAATCTCAAAGAAGCTGGTCAAATCCAAAGCACAGCTCCTGACCGGATTTGCCAACACTGTTGCCAAACAGGAGATAAACTCATTTCAAGAAAAGCCAAAATTCAAGAGACAAGGGTTTAGAAAAGAGAAAGGGAGAAATTTATTTCAGGTACCAGCATCTGGGAGAGGTGGCAGACTCAAGCCTTAACAACAGGCCTCTCCACTGGCAAGAAGGACACCCAGAGTTTTATGAGGAGAGGCTGAGTGGGTACATGTAAGAAAGCAGGCAGAGGTCACATGATCCGGGGTGGGGGCTGGCATGTGTTCAGCAGTGATCATGGCAGTGAAGGAGACGTGGTCAGGTGTGGTCTTCTAGACTTCTATCGCTATCAGGGCTTTTCTGGTCTGGTGGTTGGAATGCTCCAGTTATTGCAAACACCTTCATCAATTAGACTCCTATCAATAATAGGATGCAATAATGTGATAAGAAATAGACCAACAAAGGGTTTTAGTTGAGCATGAGTTAAACAATCTTGGCTATTTCTGGTTTTAGCTATTGGGGTCTATTGTTGAGCAAGAGGGCTCACTAACAAGAGGAGGGCAAGAGATTGCTGTATCTTGTGTAAATCTTTTGACAACAACCTGTTTTTTACCCATATTTGCAAGAATTACTTTAATTAAAAAAATGTTTATGCCCCATTGGGGATACACAAAAAAAAAGAAGTTCCTAATATAATCAACTTTGATGATGTTACAATTAAAAGAAGCTAGAGAGGGGCACCTGGGTGGCTCAGTGGGTTAAAGCCTCTGCCTTCGGCTCAGGTCATGATCCTGAGGTCCTGGGATCAAGCCCCACATTGGGCTCTCTGCTCATCGGAGAGCCTGCTTCTCCCCCTCTCTCTGCCTACCTCTCTGCCTACTTGTGATTTCTGTCTGTCAAATGAATGAATAAAATTTAAAAAAAAAAAAAAAAAAAAAGAAGCTGAGAGACAGGAAACAGGGAACACAGTTAATAAAACATGAAATATATATTTAGAGATGTAAAATAACCCATTAAGGAACTGAAACAGTGATTTACCTAATCAGAGAAGAACACAGCAAAGCAGAAATATCAAGAAATATTATATAATCCTATTACAGGTAGAGATAACCACAGTAAGCACTCAAAAACAGAGCTGGTTAAAAGTGGCTGCCTCTGTTAACTAACAGAGTTAGTTAAAAGTGGGAATGCCAAGGGGGAAATGTGGAGCAGGATTTCTCTTGTTTTGCATTGTAAGACCATCTGTTCTATTTGATTTCTAACTATGTACATGTATCACCTTTGAATTTTTAAAAAGTGGCCATGAGATACAATGGATCAAAGGCCCATGGGAATCCCTGAAACTTGTTACCAAGAATAACTTTCTCAAAAGGGTAAAATGCATATAACATAGTCTTCATAACCTAGAAAAACTCCATGTAGGACATTCTTACAAAGAAATACAAAATGTGTGAACAAAAGAATACTACTTTATTGAGAAGAAATCAGGACAGGGCAAGGAGAATTCCTCTATGAACATAAGGAGGAAGAATGAGTAATGAAATTTAATCTGAATCACTTAATTTAATGAGGCTATTTGAGAAATATTATCATGCTGAGTTCATAACTCATTCCTAAGAATTCTAAGGCACACTTAATATCTTTTTACAGTGCTGAAAAGAAAATACCTGAGCACATGTTTGTTTACATGTTCAAAACAAACTTCTAATAAATATTCTGTGTGAATCATGACAAGAAAAAGGTTGAAAAGCAATGAATGCAGGTATACATATCCATATGATTTTATATATACAACTATCCTACGGAAAATTTGGTAACATTTGAAAAAAGGTAAAGGTTGGCTGGCTCAGTCAGCTAAGTGTCTGACTCGTGACCTCGGTTCAGGTTCTTCGACCTCAGAGTTTAAGTTCACACTTGGCAGGGAGCCTACTTTTTTAAAAAGTTAATCAATTAATTACTTAAAACTTTAAAAAGCTAAAAATTTAAGGGAAAAGGTAGAATAAGAAAACTATATTATTAGTATCTAAAGATATTACCTAATCACCATCTCTTACCATGGCATTCAACAATGAATATAAATGGCCTATGCACCGCTTCATTTTTAAAAAGATGGATTTCTTAGTTTATCAGAGTTGATATGTGAATTACTTGACATTATGATCCTTCACTTTTTCCCAGCTAAATAAAGTGCTTAAAATTTTGATCACTTCTAAATCTGTTGTATTAAGGCTGAAACCAATTAATGATGCACTGTACCCGGATAAGTAGAATTAAATTAGTGTATAATTGATTAGTGTATAATTGAAGCAGTTGTAGATTTACCAACTTTAATTAGGATGGCTTATTACAGATAATTTACACTCTAAGAGAGAAAATAGAATCAAGAAGTTCATCAAAAACCTTAAATTAAGATCAGAGATACAATATTACAGATTAGAAGTGGCTATACGCTAATACCAAAACTTTGGAAGTAAATCATTTAGCCCAAAATCCCTTAACAGAAGAAAATTATTAACCTTTTAGCCTATATTTTTCAAGTTATTACACTATTTATGGTAATCTACTATAATAGATGATGCTAGCTTATGTGAGTGAATGAAAGTGCACTGATAATATTTCGTCTACCTACAACACTAAATTAGACTAAAAAGAACACATAAAAAATACTTAAATAGTTCTCATAACTCCTTTAAAAGGTATTCAAGCAAGTTAAAAATCCCATTTAAGTCTTACCCTAAAAATAAATAAAAACTGATTTACCAACAAGAAGCAAGTAAGGAGAAAGAGCATCTCAACCACAAAACACAGAAATAATGTTTGCAGTTCTCTCAATACCCTCGTGGGTGGTAACTACAGCCCAGAAAGTTCCACACATAAATTGCTAACTCCCCCGAGTTTAAAGCCATGGTAATTAGGTTCATTATCTTACATGTTAATGACACAGAGATAATAAGTTTGCAGTGAATAATTCATATATTACCAGCTCTCACTGTGATGCTCATTGCTAATAGTTTATTTACAGTACAAGTTACGCTGCATTTTTTTCTGTAGTTTAAATTTATTACCTAGATAAACAGGAATCATTTAGTGTGGAAATCTAATTTATTATCAGTAAATGATAACAATCTTAAGCATATAGTGGTTTGTATATTTGTAGTTTGATTTTTTACTCATTATTCATAATTAGTTATGATAATAATCAAAACACCAAAAGAGTATCGTATAGAAAGATTAAGGTACTTATATCTATATAGATGATTATTCCAACGGTACTGGATAATGATGATTACTCAAAACAATTAATTGATGTCAATGAATTTTGAATTGCTTTAGTAATTCATATTTTCAAATAAATAGTAATATCACCACATTCTCATAAAAAATATACATATAGATTATTTTAGAACTGTGAATACTAAAGTACAAATGAAGCACTTAGGTTTCTTATTATATAAATACTTACTGTAAAAAAAAATGCTAACATGCAGTGTAAGATTAAATTCAGTGACATACAATAGCAGTTGTCTTCAATTATTACCCAGTTTTCTAGTGGATTGGTATCGCACTTGCTGTATTTCGGTCAATAAATTAAAGGTAATTTAAATCTCTTTCAAAATGACTTTCTTATAGATACTTGCAATAACTCATCTCATAGATGCCACCTATCATGAAAACTTCTCCATTACTATCTACATGAACTACTGTGGTTTCAGTATCTCTAAATCAGATTAGGTAAAATTTGTTCTATAATTTTTATAGTTCTACATGATTCCTTCTAAAATAACTATTTCTAAGCTAAGACTGTTTTAATATGAAGGTTGCATCAATGAGGACAGGTCAGGTAAGGCCCAGGCAATATTTATCAAGTAATAAGTACAAAATCTCAGTAGCTTAAAAGAACAAAGTCTTTTTCCCATTTACAGTAGATGTCCATGGGTCATCGAAGGGTTCTACTCCATGTCTTTTTATTTCAGTACCCAAGATGATGGAGCAGTCATCACCATCTCAAATTCCACCAGTCATCAGAGCAGATGGAAACAGCTCTGTACAGTCTTGCATTGGTCATTCAAACACTCCAACCCAAAAAAACCCACATTTCACTTCTGCTTTTGATATATTAGTCCAATTATCTGAGAAAGTAAAACCCTGAAAAAAGTTTAAATCTTAAAAAAATTTTTTTTTTATTTTTAAGTAATCTTTATACCCAACGTGGGTCTCCAACTTGTACCCTGGAGATCAAGAGTCACAGCCTCTGCCAACTGAGCCAGCCAGGTGCCCCCCCCCCAATTTTTTTTTAAATCTCTCTTGTTATAAGCACTGGGTACTGTATGTAAGTGATGAGTCACTAAATTCTACACCTAAAACTAATATTACACTGCATGTTAACTAACTGGAATTTAAACAAAAACTTGAAAAAAAATTTCTCAAAGACACCTACTTCAGTAATTGAGTTACGAAGATGGGTTAGATAATGCTCCTAAAGGACTACGAATACAAATAGCACTCCAAATTTCTTTTTGTATTACTTCATTATCACATTACAACAATCTGTTCTTGCCAAATCTGCCAAAAGTATAACTAGGGTAATTACCAAGCACCCTTTCAAAACTGCAAATTTGAACAGACCACCTGCTTAAAATCCTCTAATCACCGCCCATGAAATGATCCCTGCCTGCTTTTCTGCCACAGCAGAACACTCAATAAAACATACAAACTGCTCCAGGAAGACAAAAACTAATAAATATGCTGTCCTCAGGCTTCTCCATCTTTTTTTACATGCTGGCCAAGTCAGAATGTCTTCTCTGCCATCTCTACTTGATGAAATCATACTCTTTCTTCAACTAAGCTTAAGCCCATCTCCACAGTGAAGCTTCACTTGAGTCTGACCCCAGCACCCAGTTTTGTACTTTCCTCAACAGTGATTCCACATCTCCACAATGACTGTTCCTCAGCTATACACTAGATCACTAACTCTTCGAAAGCAGACTGTCGTATTTACCTCTGAATCCCTAGCCCCTGACATTTACTGGCTAATCAACAAATAAGTATCTAGAAAAATAACTAACATCCCATAGGCTCAAATGAATAATCTGAAAAGAAAGTAACACGTTTTGATAAATAAGGGTCCTGTCACAGTTCATGAAGTTATAATTCCAAAAATAAGTTTGCTCAGTGAGCTCCTTGCGGTATCTAAATTCTGGGGTCAGTTTGTTGGTGGCAATTCTGATAAAATTACCTTAAAGCTGTAGGATATTCAGTTCATTTGTCCTTCATCCATTCCTCAGCCTTTAATTTATTCAACTAAGACTTACTGAATGCCAAGAACTGTGCAGGTTTGAAAGATGGCATTAACTGTCAGTGGAGCTATTGTCATCAATGTGAGACAAAAATAGGTCAGTTCAATATTTTGCTCAGTGATGTCTCACCTAATTTTTTCACTGTTCACTTTACCATCACCATAACAGGAGGGCTAATACTACACAGTGTAATTTTATGTTAACATAATTCAATGTAATTATCAAAAATTTTGGAACAAATACTATCCATTGGCCATAAGACTGTCAACTACCTTTAGCTTAAAATCTTTTTTGAAGTATATTATAGAAGAACATCTTTCAAGTACACAATTTTAATATTAAACACTTTAATTAAACAAGAGCAAATTCTTACATTAAAATAGATGGCTTTGGGGAGGGTATGTACTATGGTGGGTGCTGTGAATTGTGTATCCCTGAAACAAATAATACATTATATGTTAATTTAAAAAGACAAAAGCTGAAATAAACCATATTCCCTCACCAAAAAAAAAAAAAAAAAAAAAGATGGCTTTATTTTTAGAAACAAAATGAGGAAGTAAAAATATGAAGGCATGTTCAAATTCAGTTGTTGGATCTGAAAAGGTCTTCAACTGAAAATGCTGCACACAAAACATAATAAAAATTATAAACCAAGTATTATTTGTAATGATACCTAACAAATTAAAGATTAAAATCTTCAAAAGTTGTAAAACACTTAGAAAAATAGCATGCTCTACATTCCTGGGATATTTTCAGAGAAAGAAAAAAGAAAAAGTTATCAGTCCAATAATTAGTCATTCTAGTTATCACATTTAGTTGCATAACACGTAGCAAAAGAAAGTGACTCACATAGCCACTGAACATTTTTTTACGAAGCATTGTGCAGAGAATGTATTTTTTAAGAGCATATTTGTTTTAATAATAAAAAAGCTGACGAATTACAAGCTGTATCTTTTGGTGATGATATACTATTACATAACATCTGTACTACTGCACAAATAACAAGAAGCAGTGTTTCTCATTTTTCATCATATAAATTTCCTAACCTAACTTGATAGGCATTTTTTCAATTTATGTCAGATACATATGGGAAAACCATTTAATATAAGATTTTTCTGTGATGTAGTATATATACACAATGGAATACTATGCAGCCATCAAAAGAAATGAAATCGTGCCATTTGTGACGACGTGGATGGAACTAGAGAGTTTTATGTTTAGCAAAATAAGTCAATCAGAGAAAGACAGCTATCATATGATCTCCCCGATATGAGGAAGTGGAGATGCAATGTGGGGGGGTTGGGGGGTAGGAAAGAAAAAATAAAAGAGCATGGGATTGGAAGGGAGACAAACCATAAAAGACTAAATCTCAAAAAACAGACTGAGGGTTGCTCGGGGGAGAGGGGACAGGAGAGGGTGGTGGGGATATGGACATTGGGGAGGGTATGTGCTATGATGAGTGCTGTGAAATGTGTAAACCTGGCGATTCACAGACCTGTACCCCTGGGGATAAAAATACATTATATGTTTATTTTTAAAAATTAATTAAAAATATATATAGATAAGATTTTTCTGTATTGTAGGAATTTTTTTTTTAAGATTTATTTATTTATTTATTTGACAGAGAGAGAGAGAGAGAGATCACAAGTAGTCAGAGAAGCAGGCAGAGAGAGGGAGGTAAGCAGGCTCCCTGCTGAGCAGAGAGCCCAATGCAGGGCTCAATCCCAGGACCCTGGGATCATGACCTGAGCCAAAGGCAGAGGCTTTAACCTACTGAGCCACCCAGGTGCCCCTGTATTATAGGAATTTTAAACACTCATTTAACTGGCTTAAATATATTTATAGAATTATGAAGTATGCTGCTGAACAATAGAAATTCAACTAAAAAAAAATTACAAGAACTTTAAGTAACAGAGCAGCAAAGGATCATTCTTAAAAATTAGGAGGCTACTAAAACAAACAGTTGGTCAGAATCATTGTTTTATATAATAAAGCTCTAGCACAGGAATTCCACCAGATCTCATGGGTAAAGTGTAATAAAAGTTGTTAATGTAACGAAAGGAAGCTCACTGAATAGCTGACTTTCTAACGTATTTTTTTCAGAGACTAGAACTAACCATACCCACTTATAATACAATATTAAAGTGCATTTATTGGTTTTTGAGAAAAAAAGAATGCTAAGCAGAGGAAATGGTATGAAATGCAGGAAAAAATATATACCTTTTTATTCAAGTGAATAAAAAAATCTCAACTGGCAAATACTGTCGAAAAATTGGGGGACAAAATGGCACATTTAATGGATTATTTTAAACACTCTTAAAAGAAATAAATGTCAAACTATAGGTAATAATGATATATTTTAATACATCAGACATACCCAAGGATACCAAAAGACATTAATATTACAGTAAATAAAACTTAAAAAGAAAAAATCTAGTCACCATAATTTCCCAAGCTTAATGAAGAGAGTATTATTAACAAAGACAGGTTTGAACTAAATGATAAATATATTGTAACTTTGAACCTCCCTGTGTAAAATATTTCACAATTAATTTCTGAAAGAGAAACTTGAAACATTAAAGAAAAACATTTGGATAAAAGATCCAGTTTTTAGACTGTGAATCAATAATTATATTAAATTTGATACCCAACCAAACAGAATGAATTCTTTTAGATTAGGAAATTTCTATTGCTAAATAGAAAGAGTATATCACCATAGACAACAACCTACTAGTACAAAAAGGATTCCAACTGTGACTTAATGAAAAACATAGAAAAGCAACAGGCTCAACAGTGTACCAAATAAACACTTTGCATTGTTCTGTATGCAGTGAACTGAAATGAATTTATGAATAGGTAAGAATACAATTCATAAAAATTTCCAAAATTATATAAATATTTCTAAAACAAATTTTTTTTAAAGATTGAATTTATTTATTTCACAGAGAGAAACACAGAGAGAAAAGGAACACAAGCAGAGGGAGCAGGAGAGGGAAAAGCAGGCTTCCTGCTGAGAAGGGAGCCCAATGTGAGCCTCAATCCTAGGACCCTGGGATCATGACCTGAGCTGAAGGTAGCCGCTTAACGACTGAGACACCCAGGCGCCCCTGAAACAAAATATTTCTAAAGATGCATGTTTTTATTGCTCATTTTAGAGACTGTTAAACTGTATTTGTTATTAACTTTATTAAATTTTTATTTTATTATGTTAAGTAATAAAAATACTATTTTCTGAAATCTGAGTTTCAATCACAGAAGGGTGTGTTTGTATACTTTTGTGTGCCTATTCGGGCACTTTAATGTAAAATGTATTTCTTGCTGTTAGTTGCAGTTGACAGTATTTTGATAACCACTACCTTAAACAGATTCTTGCATATGTACAAGAGGCACATTTAAGAATGTTCATAATCGGGGCGCCTGGGTGGCTCAGTGGATTAAGCCGCTGCCGTCGGCTCAGGTCATGATCTCAGTGTCCTGGGATCGAGCCCCGCATCGGGCTCTTTGCTCAGCGGGAGCCTGCTTCTCTCTCTCTCTCTCTGCCTGACTCTCCGCCGACTTGTGATCTCTCTGTCAAATGAATAAATAAAATCTTTAAAAAAAAAAAAGAATGTTCATAATCACAAAGCAGTTAGAAATGACATAAATGTCCATCAGTAGGTGAACAGAAAATAAATGATGCATATTCATGCAGTGGAATACTAGTTTTTCAATAATGAAAATCAATGAGCTATAGTTACATGTCCCAATAATGATAAATCATAGAAATATACAAACATGCACAATTTTTATACATTTTAAAAACAAAACTGAAAAACCTGTTGTTTAGGAATACATATTCATGGTAAAACTATTAAGAAAATGAATTTTATTTAAAAAAAAAAAAAAAACACCGAATCTATACTCAGGAGGATGGTTACTTCAGTGGCGGATTTGGAAGAATGAGATCTAGGCAAAGTACAAAAGGAGTCTCAAAGCTACTAATAACATTAAATTTCTTAAATTGGGTGATGGGTTCATAAGGTTTAGTTTCAGCAGTATGCTTCACAACATGATGCATACTCTTTTGTTTATATCAAATACTCTTTAAGGAAATGTTGAAAAAATATATACCAAATTACTGGTATTAGTTATCTCATGGGTAAGGAACCGTGAGGAACTTTTGTTTTCTATATATTTATGAATCATTTTGATCTTTTATAAGGAACACGAACCAAAAACGAACACAGAACCAAAAAAGGATGAATTTTATGATAACTAAAATATGTGAGGGCGCCTAGGTGGCTCAGTGGGTTAAGCCATTGCCTTTGGCTCAGGTCATGATCTCAGGGTCCTGGGATCAAGTTCCGCATCGGGCTCTCTGCTCAGCAGGGAGCCTGCTTCTCTCTCTCTCTCTCTCTGCCTGCCTCTCTGCCTACTTGTGATCTCTCTCTGTCAAATAAATAAATAAAATCTTTTTTTTTAATGTGAAATCAAATAATAGCTTACTGAAGTTAGAGACTCCAGAAAAAAAGTTAAGAGTTTATTAGTTATTGTATTAGTTATATTAGTATTTCTCAAATATGTAACAAAACTTTCATGTATATGTTCAGTACAAATGCATTTAAAATAAATTTCAGGGGCACCTGACTGGCTTCATTGGTACAGCATGCAGCTCTTGGTCTCAGGGTCATGAGTTTGAGCCCTACATTGGGTGTAGAGATTACTTAAAAATAAAATATTTTAAAAAATAAAAAAATTTGTAAAATTCTATAACATAGTTAACTGGAACAAAGTGACTCAAAAGTCTAGATTTTTTAAGGAAAATTACACTTTTAAGTATTTAAAAATTACAGTTGTTTGTATATTTAGGCACACAGAGAGAAAGCAAGAGAGCATGTGATAAGTGATAGAAGCAGAAAACATTCACTTTAAGCTCAGAAGGCTGACCTATAGTCTACATAGTTTTGATATGGATCAAATAAGTGCTAGTTGCAACATTCTTAAAGGTCTCATGACTGTCTGTAGATCTCACCAATAGTTACTATCGAACTGAATGATAACACCAGAGAAATCTAGTTTTACTCATAGAAACTCGAAGGAGATATTTATGATCTAATACTCCCTGCATGTCCCCTCCCCCTTGTTGCACTATAAAATGTCTCAAGAATTTTTTTCTTGACTGTTGCCCTCAACAATCCCACAATACATGTGCAGGTGAGGACACTGCATTAAAAAAATTTTTTTCCTGTAAATGTTTTCTTATTTTCGGTAGACATGGGAGAATTAAAATAGTTTCTATCTTCACATAATATACAATTTATAGGAAGTGGCAAACCAAAAATAATTTTTTTTTAAGATTTTATTTATTTATTTGACAGAGAGAAATCACAAGCAGGCAGAGAGGCAGGCAGAGAGAGAGAGAGAGGAGGAAGCAGGCTCCCTGCTGAGCAGAGAGCCCGATGCGGAACTTGATCCCAGGACCCTGAGATCATGACCTGAGCCAAAGGCAGCGGCTTAACCCACTGAGCCACCCAGGCGCCCCACCAAAAATAATTTTAATTCAATACAGAAAGTACTAACATGGGAGGTCTGGAGATGTTAGCATGACAGAGAGGGGGATCAGGAAGGTTTTCAGATAACCTTTTAAGGAATCCTGAATTTAAGGCAAACTGAAGTTAGCATACTGGCCAAAGCAAGAACTTCCAGACAGAAAACTACGTAAGCACTGAAGGCAGGGCACAAGTAAGAAATTGTAAAAAGAGGGGTCGGGGTGCCTGGGTGGCTCAGTGGGCTAAGCCGCTGCCTTCAGCTCAGGTCGTGATCTCAGGGTCCTGGGATCGAGTCCCATATCGGGCTCTCTGCTCAGCAGGGAGCCTGCTTCCCTCTCTCTCTGCCTGCCTCTCCATCTACTTGTGATTTCCCTCTGTCAAATAAATAAATAAAATCCTTAAAAAAAATAAAAAAAAAAATAAAAAAAAAAAGAGGGGCGCCTGGGTGGCTCAGTGGGTTAAAGCTTCTGCCTTCAACTCAGGTCATGATCCCAGGGTTCTGGGATTGAGCCTCGCATCGGGCTCTCTGCTCAGCAGGGAGCCTGCCTCTCTTGCCTACTTGTGATTTCTGTCAAATAAATAAAAATCTTTAAAAAAAAAAAAAAAAGAAATTGTAAAAAGAACACCTGGAGCTAACCAGAAAACTAAAGCCTGAATAAAAAGGAGGTTCGGGGAAAAACTAGATAGGAATTCTCAGAGTCATCCGAAAATTCATCTTACTGATCTTCAATACTGTTGTTACTGGGAGCTAACAGTTCCCTCCTCTAAACTAGCTCTGTATCTTATACAGACTTTTTTCTATTATTCCCTTTAGCACACTATATGATTATCTTACCATTTATTTTGTGAAAATTCATAAAGGGAAACCTCACTAAAATGGAGTGAGGTGGGCAGATGGGGAATTCTCATGCCCTACCACTGGTGGTCAACTGCATTCCAACAGAAAGATATGTGGCTTGCAACACCATAATACTTTATTTTTTTATAAGATTTTTATCTATTAATTTGAGAGAGGGAGAGGGAGAGAGAGGGAGAGAAAGATAAAGAGTGAGCACAAGCAGGGGGAGGGGCAGAGGGAAAGGGAGAAGCGGATTCCACCCTAAGCAAGTAGCACAGTGCAGTGCTTGATCCCAAAACTGGGATCAAGACCTGAGCTGAGGCTAAGGCAGATGCTCAACTGAATGAGCCATCCTGGTGCCCCCACACTGCTTTAGCTACTACTTTACTAAGCCTGCAGGAGGAAGAAGGTTTTCCTCCTCCCCAGGCGACAGCCCAGCCAATGAGAGACTGTCACAACTCAGCCAATGAAAGACATTATACTTCCAACTCCGAGTTTACCCCATTGGATTTTTTGTTTATAAAAATTTTCCCAACTTCCCCCTTTCCCCTATAAAAGAGCAAAACTCTCCTTTGGTCTCTGGACTCGCCTATGGTTTTGCCCCAGCTTGCCAGTCCTGAATTTCTATTCTTTATTCCCAAATAAACCCATTTTTGCTGGTAAAAATAACTTGCAGTTTTATTTTTAGGGTTAACAGTTCGAAGTAAATTCATTCAAAGTTTTCATTATTTTATTGCTACTAATCTATCCTATTCAGAAATCCCCTCTATCCTTCCCCAAGAAAAGCCACTCATTTTGTTCATTAACAAGAAGTTTCACTGAGCTTCAATGTCCAGAGTTTTTATTGGGATTTCATTACAGTGAGTGACGGAATCATTGGCCTCACAACTAAACTCAATCTCCAAACCCCTTTCCCAGAAGTTGGGCTGGCTCAAAGTCCCAACCCTCTAAACAATCACATGATTTGGATCTTTCCGGGTGACCAGCCCCCTCCCAAAGTGATCAAGGGGCTCACCATGAGCCATCTCATTAGCATAATGACAGTGATAGCACAGTGATCCAAGGAGCTCATAAACAACAAAGACACCTTTCTGTCACTTGGGAAATTCCAAGGGTTTTAGTTGCTTTGTACCAGGAACCAGGGCAAAAACCAAACTCTTTATTATACAACAAGGAGTGATTCTGTCTGTTCTTCATTAGCTGGTATAAGGTAGAAGCCTTCATTCCCCTCATCAAAGCTCTCCCATTTAATTTCTGAAGAACATTAATGAAGAAAATATCATCAAGGCTGTCTTAGCTACGTACCAGACGGAATCTGATAAAATTTTAAGGGAAGATATCACTCTACCCACTGTAGATATTAAAATAGCTACATTCTATTCTACCCCAAATCTCTGTTCGTTTCTTTTTTATCTTTATCTTCTAACACAATACTGAAACATGGGACTCCCTTAACTGTCGCTTGACTTAACTACTTCAACACTTACACAAAATAAATCTTAGCTTTTGTTTCCTTTGAAGAAAGGATCTAGGTTTTGTGGACCAGTATCTTTTACAACTTAGGGAACTCTTTTTAAGGAACAGGATACCAAATTAGATGTGAGGTAAACATTTATTTAGAATATGAAAATAAACCACAACAAATTACAATTTTTTTAAATTTTTTAAAAGACTTTACTAATTTATTTGTCAGAGAGAGAGAGCAGAGGCAGGCAGAGCAGCAGGTAGAGGCAGAGGGAGAAGCAGGCTCCCCGCTAAGCAAGGAGCCCGATGCGGTACTCAACCCCAGGATGCCAGGACCATGACCCAAGACCAAGGCAGCAGCCCAATCAACTGAGTCACCCAAGTGACTAAATTACAAATTTTTAAAAGCTGACAAATACGACAAACATCAGAAATTCAGGAAGACTGGTATATTTTTACCAACTGCTTCACCAGCCTCTATATTTTCCTACAACTTCCTTATTTTCTCTTATTTGGTCTTATTTTCCTACCTTTCTGGCTGTGTACTTGATTGCCTTATCATATTAAAATCTTATAATATTAAGAAAATAAAAACATAATTCAGTCTTTCTGCTAATGTTTGATCAGTTTTTATTATGGATAGTTTAAAAGTTTTTTATCAGTTTTAATAGTTATGATAAGGTCATATACATTTTTAGGAATGTTGTCAGACTTAGGAAAACTCCTATTAAGTTTCTTTCATATATGACTTTTAAGATTTAGAAAAATTTTCCAGACTAGCTTCTGACTCCATATACTTAAACCATGTTTCACTTCCTCTGCCTAAATATTTCTGATACCAGACCCACAGAACTTAACTAGATTGCTTTAAGACCCCTGGCCTTTACATCTACATATCACAAAACCATCAGCACAGTGGACAGTAAGAATATTCCTGGGGGGCACCTGGATGGTAGAGTCAATTAAGCATCTGACTCTTGGTTTCAGCTCAGGTCGTGAGCAGGGTCCTGTGACTGAGCATTGCATCAGGCTCTGTGCTCAGTACGGAGTCTGCTGAAGACTCTCCCAGAGCCTCTGGGTGGTTGAGTCAGTTGGGTGTTGGATTCTTGATTTCAGCTCAGGTTGTGATCTCAGGATCATGGCATCAGGCCCCAAGTCAGGCTCCGTGCTCAACGGAAAGCCTCTGCCCCTCCCTCTTATGTACTCACTTGCTCTCTCAAATAAATATATAAAATCTTTTTAAAAGAAAAGAAAAAGAATATTCCTGTAAGTCATAACTACGCCAGAACTGCTAGTAAGAGCTTAATAATACACAGAAACAACTGCAAACCATGTACTCCATCTAAGTGTATCCCCTTAACCAGATCCCCAAAATGCCTCTGGCCACTCTAATGCCTCCCAACATGAGGGTATAATAGAGGGAAAGTCAAAGTGAAAGAAACAACAATTTTAATTGGTTAAAATATCTAACTTTTGGGGTGCCTGCATGGCTCAGTCCTTAAGCATCTGCCTTTGGCTCAGGTCATGATCCCAGGGTCCTGGGATGGAGCCCCACATGGGGCTCCCTGCTCAGCAGGAAGCCTGTTTCTCCCTCTCCCACTCTCCCTGCTTGTGTTCCCTCTCTTGCTGTATGTCTCTCTGTGTCAAATAAATAAATCTCAAAAAATAAAAGAAAATAAAATATCTAACTTTTGTAAAAACTTTACACCCCCCATCTCTCTTCATTGACCAGTCACTAAATCCCATCAATTCAAGCCTCTGAATTATATTCTGAATCTATCCTCTTTGTTCTGGAGCCACCACTACCTCATTATAACAGATCCTCTTTATCTTATTCATATCTATCATGAATAATTTTCAAATTAGTATACTTGCCACCAGCCTCAACTTCTACTTCATCCTATATTCTATCAACTGTCTTAGTAAAATGCAAACTAAGCATGTTTTCTTCCTTAAAAACCTTCCACAGATCCAAAATACCTCTTATATAAGCACCTAACAACTTTGCCCAGTATATAGGACCTCTTAAGATTTGGCTCCAACCAACAAGTATAGCTTCTTCTCCTACCACTCCTTAGTGGTATACTAAGAAGTGGTATACCACTTCTCCTACCACATTCCTAGTGTTTTAACCAGACTATACAACATTTCATCATTCTCCAAATACACTTTACTCACTCATGTTTCTGTGTGTTCATGCAGATCCCTGTAATGGGACATAGGGTAACTCCTCCTTTGTCCATGTGGATTCCTCTGTTCCCAAACTAATTTCTATTCACTCCGCAGGTCCCAGCTCAAATATCAGCTCTTTGAGAAAACTTCTTGCAATCCCTCACAGCTAATTTACTTCTAAGATTTTATCCATTATTTAATCTTCACAGTTATCATACTATATGATAGCTAGCAACTGCCTGTCATCATCCTAAAGTGACTGAATCTTAAGGTATGGTTATATCTCACTAATCTCTATATTTCTATATAGATAATAAACATTTAATATTAATGTTAACTGAATGAATAAACAGTAGCAGAGTAAGAACTCAAGTCATTAGACTCCATGTTGTAAGCCATTTTACTCTACATTTTACTAGAAATACTTATTGGATAAGAAATTTAATTCTCAAATCTGTCTTCACTGTTAGATTGTGAGCTCTGTCAGTGAAGGAAAACTCTGATGCTCTGTATCCAATGTCTAAAGTGAAGTTTTATACATAGTTAAGATTCATATTAGTTAAATGAAAACATACATGAATTAATAAGTAAAAGAAAAGATCATAATTACAAAATTGGATGATCACTTAATTTGTCTAATGACGACAGGTTAACCAGGAAACCCTTTCATTCAGTTCTGGTCTCATTTCTCAACTATTTTAATATCATATATAGCAATCTTACTTACATGGCATAACTGAAGGCAAGATTCTACAGTGCCATGGATCTGATTTTGAAAAGAGGTTACAATATATCTATCAATCAATATCTATTGCTTCAAATTGGCTCATTTCACTCATTCATTTTCCACCTGAACCCATAGGATTTAACTTAAATCCTATGCCAGGACTTCAGTAAATGTCTGATGAACAAATAAAACTCTGTGTGTATGTGTGTGTGGTGTGTGTGTGTGTGTACAAGAGGACTTTAAAGATCTCAAATTCTTTTTGAAAGTATTAAGAATATAAATGATATATAAAGATACATACACATACAATCACAAACACCTACTCCCAAATTAAAATAAAGTCAAAAAGTTTTTAAAGATCTTTATTTATTTCAGAGGTTGAAAGAGAGAGAGAGAGAGAGCATGAGCAGGGTGAGGGGCAGAGGGAAATGCAGACTCCCCACTGAGCAGGGAATCCAATGTGGGGCTCAATCCCAGGACTCCGGAATCATGACCAAAGCTGAAGGCAGACACTCAAACAACTAAGCCACTCAGGTGCCCCAAATAAAGTCAAATATTTTACTATTATCCATTTACTTCTAGTAATAGTAAAAATATGTATTTCCCTCTAGTACGTCAAGAAAAAAAGAGTTAAAAATATTAGGGTAGATGTTGCTGCGGCAGAGGTCGAAGAGGTTGCTGCCCGTGTTCTCCTCAAGGATTTTGATGGATTCCTTTCGTACATTGAGGTTCCTCAAAATGTTGAAAATAGAACTGCCCTATGACCCAGCAATTGCACTATTGGGTATTTACCCTAAAGATACAAATGTAGTGATCCAAAGGGACACATGCACCCGAATGTTTATAGCAGCAATGTCCACAATAGCCAAACTATGGAAAGAACCTAGATGTCCATCAACAGATGAATGGATCAAGAAGATGTGGTATATATACACAATGGAATACTATGCAGCCATCAAAAGAAATGAAATCTTGCCATTTGCAACAACATGGATGGAACTAGAGCGTATCATGCTTAGCGAAATAAGTCAAGCAGAGAAAGACAACTATCATATGATCTCCCTGATATGAGGAAGTGGTGATGCAACATGGAGGCTTAAGTGGGTAGAAGAATAAATGAAACAAGATGGGATTGGGAGGGAGACAAACCATAAGTGACTCTTAATCTCACAAAACAAACTGAGGGTTGCCGGGGGGAGGGGGTTGGGGAGAAGGGGGTGGGATTATGGACATTGGGGAGGGTATGTGATTTGGTGAGTGCTGTGAAGTGTGTAAACCTGGTGATTCACAAACCTGGGGATAAAAATATATGTATATAAAAAATATATGTTTATAAAAAATAAAAAAAAATTAAAAAAAAAAAAAAATATTAGGGTAGACCCTTCTCTCCTCTTCTTCCAAAATACTCTGTTAAATTAGGAAGTTACACAACATGTTTTAATGCAGTCATCATTTTAGTGATTATATTACAAAGGACCCTCACCAACAGCTGAGGAGAATTTTAGACAGATTTAGTTATGGATAGTTTAGTTTGTTGGAATTTAGGGAAAAGAAACAGACAAGAAAAGAGTGGTAATAGAAGGCAGAAAATATCTGTGATCATAAACAAATAAGAAAATAAAATAAAACCCAAAATATCAACTCAACGTACATCTTCAAAATGCCTTTAATCAGGGAGCCTGGCTGGCTCAGTCAGTAGAACATGTGACTCTAGATCTCAGGGTTGTGAGTTCGAGCCCCATGTTGGTTGTAGAGCCTACTTAAAATAAAAAATTTCTTAAAAATGAAAGTATTTTATTTTAAAATGGCTTATCTTCCTTTCTAGTGCTTATCATTTTTTTCTCTTCCAAATTTTTGCTACCAATCAATCATCTCTTCAAATGGCTTGCAGTGAAAGGAACAAACAAAATACACTCTCTTAGGAAAATCAATTAAATTGTTTGTGGCAAAACCAAAGATCCATAAAGTCTTCAAGTTTATTGATTAGTTGATATAAGAGTAGAATATTTCTACTAAACCAATTGTCTTTTTAAAATTAACTGTTATTTTAAGAATAAACAAACAAAACTCTTATAAATTAAGTTATTTCCACCAAGTATACCGAAGCACATAAAAATAAAAAGAAAAAGGGTCATTTAGCCCAATTAATTATAACTTCTTGATTCATGTGCCAACTTAGTTAATTTCTGCCAACTAATCTGGTCTATAATACCTCCTGAGAAAGGGAATTTGTTACCTCCAAAACAAGCTTACTCTACTTTTGTATTTCTTTACTACTAGGAAGTTTCCTTTAATGAGCTAAAATGATTCAATCTATACCATCTACTCATTGGTTCTTCTATCCTTGAGGTTTCACGAATAAATCAATAGATCTAATCTCATTTCCACATGAAAAAAGCTCATCAAATGGAGGAGGGTTATCACATATACCCGGGTTTTCTTTCTTCCAAATAAAAACTATCCAGGTTTTTCAATCCATCTTCATGACATGATTTTAAATTTTTTTAACAACAAAAAAAGAATGTTTCAGAATCCACCCTCTCAATCATGAGTTTCAACATGAGAAATAATATACTGCTAATAAAAGAGCAATACAGAATTATTATCCTCTTAATTTTGGAAACCTAAGGATAAAATAGTTTGTTTTTGTAGGAGTGGACTGCCATAAATGTCCAGGGAAGCTTGTAACCAATGTTTTATTGTTGATGAAGGAAAAGAAAAAAGTAAAGAAGATAGTGAAAAAGTCTCTAAAATACAAGAGGCTACCTCTTTGCCCTAAACTTTATTTTTTTTTACACTAAGGCTATATATTTCATATATCAATTCCCTTTTCCTACTACAAAGTTCATACTTTATAGCAAGGTTCTTTCATGTGTTTAAAAAAAAAAAAAAAAGAGCAGCACCTGGGTGGCTCAGTGGGTTAAGCCTCTGCCTTCAGCTCAGGTCATGGTCTCAGGGTCCTGGGATCAAGCTCTGCATAAGCCTCTCTGCTCACCAAGGAGCCTGCTTCCCCCTCTCTCTCTGTCTGCCTCTCTGCCTAGTTGTGATCTCTCTGTCAAATAAATAAATAAAATCTTCAAAAAAAAATTTTTTTAATTAAAAAAAAAGACACCATTTTATTGTAGCTGGAAAATGGGGTCAATGTTCCCAATTTGTTCATGTACTTAATAAAGTTAAAATATTAAACTAAAAAATAAATAAATAAATAAATAAAATAAAATATTAAACTAATAAGCCAAAAAATGACTGAATGTATCTGACTAAACCATTTAACCCTTCTGAGCCTCAGAGTACCCTCACTGATGAAATGAAGATGAAGAATTAGGATCAGAAGATTTCATACGCTTTGATGTCAGCACCTCTTTATACTTTAAAAAATGTATTCATTACTTCATAGAATATATATATATATATATATATATCCCTGTTTACACACTAAAATTAAAACAAAAGTTTAAAAGGTTTATTAATTTTTTTAAAGATTTTATTTATTTATTTGACAGACAGAGATCACAAGTAGGCAAGAGAGGCAGGCAGAGAGAGAAAGGAGGAAGCAGGCTCCCTGCTGAGCAAAGAGCCCGAAGTGGGCTAGATCCCAGGACCCTGAGACCATGAGCTGAGCTGAAGGCAGAGGCTTTAACCCACTGAGCCATCCAGGTGCCCCAAAGGTTTATTAATTTTTTAAAATACAACATTAGGGACGCCTGGGTGGCTCAGTTGGTTAAGCAGCTGCCTTTGGCTCAGGTCATGATCCCAGCGTCCTGGGATCGAGTCCCACATCAGGCTCCTTGCTCCGCAGGGAGCCTGCTTCTCCCTCTGACTCTGCCTTCCACTTTGTCTGCCTGTGCTCGCTCTCGCTCGCTCTCTCTCTGACAAATAAATAAATAAATAAAAATAAAATAAAATAGAACATTAAATGTCAACTTAAGTAAATTTTTTAAGTAATTAATTTGTATATCAGGAAGAAAGTAGTAGGTTGTGCACTGTTAATTTAGACGCTACAATTGAATGACTATCCATTATAGTTAAAAATGATGAGCTAATGAAATATACTTCTCAGTGAAGTACAGAAGATTCAGCCAGTATTCCTAGGATTTTAGTCTACTTATTTTTCTGATCTTATTATCACTTCCATTTTTATTTGTGTCTGGCCATGAGACTGAAGCATGAAAAGTATGCAGGTGCTATTATAACTATTTGCCAAAGTCATTGTTGATTATGGCCACAATGATTTTATTGGAATGTGTGAAATTAGAGATTGAAGTTGCTTTTATTTCTTAAATTTGATTTTTTTCCTCTGGAAAAGTACATGTGTTACTTTGAATTTAGTGAATAAAACATACCACTCACTATAAGGCTAGTAAATACAGATAGATTTTCTTGTATTCCTAAACTTTATGTATAGTTTAATCATAATTATGTTAACATCATCTTCATAATACTCTCTCTCTCTTTTTTTTAAGTAGGCAGAGAGGCAGGCAGAATAAGAGGGGGAGGCAGGCAGAGTAAGAGGGGGAAGCAGGCTCCCCGCCGAGCAGAGAGCCCAATGTGGGGCTCAATCCCAGGACCCTGAGATCATGACCTGAGCCAAAAGCAGAGGCCTAACCCCCTGAGCCATCCAGGTGCCCCCATCTTCATAATACTCTTAAGATTATGAACCACCATACTGCTTTCTCTTACAACATTTATCTTTTTTTTTTTTCCTTTTACTTTGTCTTTAAGTTTTGGAATCCTACAGATACTTCCTGTAAGAGTATAAAGTTCTCCCTACTATAGTTTCCCTCATTCCACTTAGGACAGTGCTTTACATATAGTAGATGATCTGTATATATTTCTTAAATAAGAAGTAATTTGGGGGATGCCTGGGTGGCTCAGTCGTTAAGCATCTGCCTTTGGCTCATGTCATGATCCCAGGTTCCTGGGATCTAGGCCTGCATGGGGCTCCCTGCTCAGCGGGCATGATGCCTGCTTCTCCCTCTTCCACTCTCTCTGCTTGTATTCCCCCTCTTGTTGTGTCTCTCTCTGTCAAATAAATAAATAAAATCCTTTTAAAAATAAATTAATTAAATAAAATAAATAATAATAATTTTATTTTTCACTGCATATGGAATTATGATAGTTAATAAGATTTACTTTATGTCAACCTTAAGAATATCTACTTAATTTTAGACTACTAAATAGAAGTTCTATGGCATATAACTCTAGCAATAACTTCTACCTCTAAGATAAAATTCAGAAAAAATAGATAAAATTCAGTACTGAATAAGTTTGTTTCAATACTTTCCACTGAGATCCTCTATCCCCAAAATATGCCCTAAAAATATTAGAAGATCTTCTATACACTTCTTAAAAGTTCTGTATTCTTTTAACCTCTGTATTTGTACAAACAAAACAGGCAAAACAGCACCATCTGGTGGGTATCACCTTAGTTTTAAAATAATTGTCTACATTTACCTTATTAATACTTCTTTGAAAAAAACTGCCTAATAGAGGGGCACCTAAGTGGTTCAGTGGGTTAAAGCCTCTGACTTCGGCTCAGGTCATGATCCCAGAGTCTTGGGATCAAGCCCCCCATCAGGCTCTCTGCTCAGCAGGGAGCCTGCTTTCTCCTCTCTCTCTGCCTTCTTGTGATCTCTGTCAAATAAATAAATAAAATCTTAAAAAAAAAAAAACTGCCTAGTAGGGAATCATTTTAAAGTACTATGAATTAATGATGAAAAGTATCTTAATTAGCAACCAAATGTACACTTTAAAATTGAACCAGGGTGGCAGCATTGTTTCTTATTTACTAAGAAGTTAACTGTTTCTGTGATGCTATTAAGGATAAAATCTCCTCAGAACTTAACCTTGTGGTCCTAGCTTAAAAAAGAAGTGTTCATATTCAATACAAAAATAATTTGTCTTTTTCATACAATACATCTATACTATTCATTGAAAAGAATGAGATGTGAACATAATCTTCACAAAAGATAGTATGGTCTGTTATTTACACTTTATTTTAGAGTTAAATTTTTTATAGGTGTGTGTCTAAATGAGCTGAAATTAGTAAAGCTAATCTCAAGGTTATTAACAATAAAAGCTGTCCGTGTACTAACAATGTACTATATAATGGTCAGAACATAAATTAACTCCCAATTTTAATGAGCCAAATAAACATGCAACAACTATGGAAAGTAGTATAAACAAACAGAAGACAAAATCAAAAGAAAGTTTTTTTTTTATTTTGATACTTTTCATATCAGGCTTTCCAAGGTGAAATGTAGAAGGAAAGCAGGATCAAAATACTAAAACCAGGGTACCTTGGGTGGTTCAGTGGGTTGGGCTGCTGCCTTGGGTTCAGGTCAGAATCTCAAGGTCCTGGGATCGATCCCCGCATCGGGCTCTTTGCTCAGTGGGGAGCCTGCTTCTCTCTCTCTCTGCCTGCCTCTCTGCCTACTTGTGATCTTTCTCTGTCAAATAAATAAAATCTTTAAAAAAAAAAAAAAAAAACTAAAACCAAACAAAAAGTCAGCATATCTCTTAGATGCACTTTTATCTACAATGATAAAAATTACAAAATATGGCTTTCTAGTAACTAATGGTTAACCACACACTACCTTATACCATAGTAGGCACTGTATTTACAATGGAAAGCAAATAGAAATAGAAAAAGACACAAACCCATTCTCTTATGGAGCTTACAATGTAGCTGCTGCTTTTCCCACTCTCTGAGCACCTTCCCGATGTACTAGTTCTTGCCCATTTTAATTATACTGTTGTTTTCTAATATAAAGAAATTGAGCATCTCAATTTATACAACTTTGACACTAAAAAATGCTGACCATTATTAACTTCTGCTTCAACACAAAAGATTTAAAGTTCCTTGCACTAAAATGACAACAAATTCACAAGAACAATATTTTTGGTGAAAAATATCCACAATATATTGAAGTCTTTAAAGTAACAGAAATACTGATGGCTGAACAAGAACACCAGAGAAGGAGGAAGAGAAAAAGAAGAAAGAATCAAGTAAGTTTATTTGCAGAATTGCCAAAGAACTTGGAAATTTCTGGAAACAAGGGCTATATATCCATATTTAAAAGCAGAGAAATTAAAGTCTGCACACAGAAGAATAAAATAAACACACCTTTTCTCTCACACACTACTTGTACACACACGCACACACACAACACACACTTCCCCTCTTCCTTACTCCTTTCCCAACTCTCCCTCTCTCCTCCTCCCTACTCCTCCTCTTTCTCTCCCTTACCTGACAACAAATAAATAAGATGGTAAGATGACATCAGCATGGGAATAAAGTAATGCTCTAGAACGTTCTGATAATTAACTCTATTTTTTAAAGACTTTTTAAAAAATTTATTTGATAGAGATCACAAGTAGGCAGAGAGGCAGGCAAAGAGAGAGAGGAGGAAGCAGACTCCCTGCTGAGCAGAGAGCCCATTGTGCAGCTCTATCCCAGGACCCTGGGATCATGACCTGAGCCCAAGGCAGAGGCTTTAACCCACTGAGCCACCCAGGTGCCCCATTAACTCTATTTTTAAAAGGATTAAGTTATCGAGCAAAATCTTTTTCATATTTTCCCAGAACATTCAATACAAAGAAATCAGAATTATTTTAAATTATCTAACAGTCCTTCTATAAATAAAAAAATTTCATCATTTTGGATTAATGATTTAAATATTGATTAATGCTTTAAAACGTCATTTTCCTGGGGCGCCTGGGTGGTTCAGTGAGTTAAAGCCTCTGCTTTCAGCTCAGGTCATGATCCCAGGGTCCTGGGATCGAGCCCCACATTGGGCTCTCTGCTCAGCAGGGAGCCTGCTTTCTCCTCTCTCTCTGCCTGCCTCTCTGCCTACTTGTGATCTCTGTCTGTCAAATAAATAAATAAAATCTTTAAAAAAAATAAAAAATAAAACATCATTTTCCTAAAATTCATGAAGCATTATTTTCTTAAAATTTAACTTCCAATTCAAGTAATATTTATTCCATATGCTACAGACATTCAGTTAGCTTCAACAGCATTCAATAAGCAGATCTATGTACGACAAGACAAGCAGAACTAGATATGAAATGGTCACAGGCCTCAAGAAGTTCAGTCTAATACAAAGGTTAACACAGACAAATTATATTATACAACAGAAGCGAATTTATTAGAGGTGAAGAGGGAGCTTTCTGGAAGAAACAGCAAAGTTTTGAAGTTATCAGACAGCTAAGATTTGGGAAGGGTAGAACAGCACATGCAAAGGCACAGATACAATAAAAAGCAATTAATTCTTACTAGGGCTAAATTCTTACTAGGGCTGTTGGCAGGGAGCAGTGCCAAAGGGAAAACATGATCTGCTTCCAAAGTCGTGCTATAGTAAAACTTAAAATTCATCCTGTAGGCAATGGGAGAACTATTTAAGTATTTTAATAGCATGGTCAAGTAAAAGGACAAATTAGTATCTCAGAAAGATGGACAATTAGTAGTACAGAAACAAAAGTACAACAAAAATTAAAAGAAGAATGTAAAGTAAGGATAGAAGAGAGGGTGAGACCGGAGGCAAAGTTATGAGGTGCTACTGGAACATCCCAGGCAAAAACTATGGAAAAAAAAGAACAGAGTTGGACACAAACAGGCATGATCTATATTCATTGACATGTACTAAGTTCCTAGAATATGTTTGGTATAGTGCCAAGCCCTAATGATACAAAGCTCATAATCTAGAGGAGTAGGGTAGCTCATAATCTAGAGGAGACAAAAGAAAACAGGAAATTATAAAATGATCTAATAATTCCAGTAACATAAAATCTGCATATAACCTAGATTTAGGAGGTGCCAAAAAAGAAGACAACAAGCCTAAACTGGAGTCACTTATACTAATGTCCACATCACCTAGATTTACTTACAGTTTTAGCTTTCCCAGAAACAGAATAGTTAACCAATCAGGAATGACCTGATCATTACTAGTTAGGTAACCTTCCTAATTAGACCGCTGCCATCACCTAAAAGGAAGCTATCTACAAAAACCAAAAAGCTTTTTCATCTGGTAAAATATTCTTGTTCCCACTCCTTTCTGCCCAGAAAAGTCTTTCATTTTGTATAGCTCCTTGGATCTCCTTTTTCTCTCTGCTAGACTGGATGCACCTATTTCATGAATCACTGAATTGTTAAAAACAAAACCACAAGATCAAAATGGAGTCACTTAGTGTTAAACCACCACATCAGTAAACCAAGACTTGATAAGCAAACCTAACTAGAGTTTAAACAATACCCCTCCATGTCCCATCCTCCCCACCAAGAATGCGACCATTAACCAGCTAACCTATAGTTTGCATTGTTTTAGGCAAAGTTGTCCTCCTGCTGATACAAGCAGAAAAATGTTCACCCTTAACCCAGAAGGCTGACCTATAGCCTGCATAATTTCGTTAAGGATCAACTAAGTGCTGGTTGCTACATTCTTAAAGGGTCTCATGACTGCCTATATTCCAATAATAGTTAATATCGAAAAGAATGATAAGCACCAAAGAAATCTTGCAAAAGTAGTTTCACAAGTAGAAACTAGAAGATTTATGATCTAATACTCCTTGCACATTCCCTCTCCTCTTGAGCTCTAAGCATATAACCGCCAGCTTCATAGAGCGAAAAGTGCAGCCCTTTCCACCCACAGGTCCTATCCTGGTGCTACTTAAATATACCTACTAAGTTGCATTATAGAAAGCCTTGAGAGTTCTTTCTTGGCTGTTGCACTCCAAGATCCACAAACATTTTTGGTGGCCATGTACGAGGATTTCAGAATAAATCCAAGAGCCTCGATGAGACTTGGTAAGTCATCTTTACCCCAGACTCTCCTACTTTTTCCTGTTCTTTTAATGAATATATTCTTGTTAGGCAAAGGACAGCCACATTTTTCGTTAGGATGGCCATCAATCCCAAGACTCCCACATAAGGTTTACTCCTATATAACCGGGCATGATCCCTTGATGAGCATAAAATCCAAGTTGCGTCTCACTGTGGGCTTCCTGAAAGGGACTAGAGCTATTACCCAGTTAGGGAACTCATCTAAAGGGGGACCATTCCCTTGGGACCAGATCATGGATTGAGCTCATGAGAAAGTTGCCTGCATTAGACAGGAGTTCCAAACTTTCGTTTCTTTATGTCTCTCATTTGTCCTTATCCGCGGGCTATTTAGCATCCTCAGTCCTGCTTTCAGAATGAAGGTACTTTTAGCGTAGATATATGATGTTTAATATAATATAAAATGGCTGCCCATTCTTAACAAAGGCCAGGACTCTACCCCATCCATTAATACTAGATCCAGAGGCTTTCAAAAGGTATTATTATTGGTCGCCAAATATATCGGCTCCCCGAAAATGGAAAGAGGCAGACCCAATCTCTGCAGCGAATCAGTCATTTTCCAGTACCTGTTGTGGTTTAGGATGCAACAGGGAAACAAAAGGAGGTCAACATTCCTTCTCAGGTAGTACAAAAGTGCCAAAGTGGTCAAGAAAGAGAAATGCCTCCCACCACTGTGAATCCCAGAAACCTTTGGCAATATTCTAGATGGGATATCATTCAAAGCCAAGGGGGATTTTGGTAATGGACTCCTAAGTAGTTAATGTACTCTCCTCCTTTTATAGGAATTGACTATGGGATCAACTTCCTCAATTCAAAGGATTCCCTTTGGGCTATCTCCTAACACACTGAAATCAATCTGGACAACAGGATTTAAAGAAGTGCCTTATGTTCTTCTATAATAATTCCTGGCCTCAATATTCTCTGGAGGATGATTTTTTTAAAAAAGGTCCATTAATGGGTCCTTCAGCTTCAATCCTATTTAGCAATTAGACTTTTTTTGTAATCAAGGAAAATGGACCAAAATCTCATAAGGTCAGGACTTTATGGCCTATACCAAAACACTGACCTGTCCTATAGTCCTCTAGGGGGCCTAAGGGCACCCCTTTCCTTACCCTTTACCCCTCAACCCACCATTAACTCAGATGCCTCAAGCCCTTCCACTGTTAATCTACAACCCTACCTGTGTTCTCTCCTGTTCTCTATGTGTACCCTCCCCTTGTTTCTCTTGTAAATAGGCTGCTGCCAACATCCTGTATATGCATCCCTCTGTTTTTCCTGAGTGATTTGTCTCTTCTTTTTTCACTTCTTCTTTTGTGTGTCAGATATGAAATATAACTTAACAGGATTAGATGAATGTTATCTGATTCTTACTGCATGTGGGGTTTTTGTCATCATTCAATTTCCCAGGTTAATAGCTAGGATAATTGAAGCCAGTTGTTTGGCTAGTGTTCTTCAGGATGGGGACTTTAAGGAATATTCCCAAACAGCTGCTGAAACTTTTCTGTTTCATGGACTTCCCAACAACTGTGTAACTCAACTATCACCTTGATAGACTCTATGTGGCTAGGATAACAAAACTGCTCCTTAAAAGTCAGAGCGTACTCAACTCCATGGGGTAGCCATAAACTTGTACAGATAATGGATAGCCCCACTTTCCTTTTTTAAAAAAGATTATTTATTTTCAGAGAGAGAGGGAGAAAAAGAGAGTGTGCGAGCAGGGGGAGGGGCAGAGGGAGAACAAAGAATCCTCAAGCAGACACCCCACTGAGCGTGGAACCCAACAGAGCTCCAACCCGGGACCCTGAGATCATGACCTGAGCCAATATCAAGAGTCTGATCCTTAAGACTAAGACACTCAAGCGCTTAGTGGTGCTGTACTTTCCTTTTAAGTGGATTGGGGAATGCATATAGAGATGCCCTTATCTCCCCAAGACAAGTCATCTTCCACTTGCCAGCAATTCCTTGTAATTAGAATAGTGTTAAGGCTAGAAAGCTCCTTAATGGTTTTATTCCTTAGCCATATTTATACTGGAAGCCACCTCTACTGAGAGAAGAATTACAAACAGAAGCGTTAGCCAAGAATACAGCAGCCACCTTTAATGAAACCCAGCATGAAGTCACCCACAAATTCGAAAAGTGGCGCTCCAAAACCTAATGACCCTTGATACCCTGACTGCAAATCAGGAGGGAAGTTGTGATGCTAATATTGAAACTAAATATTGTATGTGTATTCCCAAATGACTAATATATCCAAAGCTTTAGCTCATACACACCCAAATTAAGGCAATGTCTAACTCTTAGTTCTCTCAATGATTAGTTTTTAGTTGAGAGGTGGACTATATTCTAACTTAAAGGGTCTTATCACACCTTTACCTTTATTATATTAATCCTAAAGGGTTGTCTCTTTCAATTTGTTCTCTCCTATTATCAAGATATATGCAAGCAGTTCCTGACTCCTTCACCCAGCCAACAGATGATCTTTACTACTCAGAACATACTCACCCCAATGTCCACTCTGGATTCTACAGCAATGGCCTTTCATAGTGGTTACTTGTACGGACAGATAGTAACCAATTTCAGGCCATAGGCAGGAACACCTCTATGACCTTGACCCCTGTAAGCTTAAAGAAGTTACAAGAGATGAGTCTTTTGCCCTGCAACAACATTAAAGATTTAAGTGCCAAAACTGGCCAGGGTGAAAATGATTAAGGATAGAAGCAAGAAAATGTTTACCTTTAGCCCAGAAGGCTGCCCTATAGGCTGCATAATTTCTTTTTTTTTTTTTTTAAGATTTTATTTATTTGTTTGACAGAGAGAGAGCATGTGCAGGGGGAGCAGCAGAGAAAGAGGGAGAAGCACAGCCTGCATAATTTCAATAGAGATCAAATATGTGCTGGTTGCTACATTTTTTAAAGATTTTATTTTTAGGAGCGCCTGGGTGGCTCAGTGGGTTAGGCTTCTGCCTTCGGCTCAGGCCATGATCTCAGGGTCCTGCAACAGAGCCCCGCATTGGGCTCTCTGCTCAGCGGGGAGCCTGTTTCCCCCACCCACACACCTTATAGAAGAAGTAATGTCCTCCTTATAGAGGTAAAGGATTTCATAATTTCTTTGGAGTCTTCCCACACACTACATAACATCTAAGGAGTCACCGGATGGGGTCATCATGAACTTTCCAAGACCACTAATTCATTAAGACCCTGACTCCAAGGTATATGTGATTTATGGAGGATACCTAAACACTTTTCTTTGTTCCTCAATTACTGAGAAGACCAGGGGTACCAGACTACTATCCTTAATAAAAACCCAGGCCCCAAGCAAAAATCAAGACTTACTTTTTTCTTTTCTGAGTCTTCAGACTCTCTGTACCTACACTCTCTCTGTCTTCAATAAGCTCTGCTCTCACCTCCTCTTGGCTTGCATTTAATTTCTATCTTCTGCAAAGCCATGGACCCTCTTGGCTATTCCTGTGGGTCACTCTGAGTCCTTAGACCCAGCAAATCTTCATCAAATGGGATGCTGCCAGATTCATAAATCATGAAATAAAGCCAAGATGACTTTTAAATTTATCCAGATAAATTTTGTTTTTTAACAGAGATCAAAGTTTTCCAGATAAAGATCTGAGTCTTGAAAAGGATTTGGAGTGGTGAGAGACCTACAAGGAGGTGGTTTTTAGAGGGACAAATACATGGGAAAATACATGGATAAAAGGGACAGGTTCAATGAACTGCAAAAAGATGCTAGAACTAGAGATTAAAAAGCAAAACAAAGTTCTTAGGCTTCATCATGCAGAGAAGACATTAAAAGGTTTTAAACTTGGAAGAAACAAGATCAGATTTTCAACTTACAAAAATTATAATAGGTCAAATATAAATAATGAACATATTTGCATGTCCCCATACTTGAGAACTAGTTAGATGATTCACATGAATTACCTTACATAAACAATACAAAGGGTGACAAGAGCCAAAAAGCTACAATTGATTTGAGTACTCTCATTTCAACACATACACTGTGACCTTGAACAAGTATGTTAAATTTCTAGTCCCCTATTTTTCACAGAAGGAAACAATACTGTTACTTCAAAAACGGTCATGACAAAAAAGGATAGAATATTTAATAACTGGGTAACCAGAGGTATGCAAACTAAAAATCCACAGTATACAAATAAAGAACAAATCTGCTGCTTTTCTGAAAGGGCATCAATTCAAAATGCAATGTTTCCAAAATGCATATATTGGGAAAATGACTACAATATCTGGTAAAATGCAAACAAGAAAGAGAAGACCCAGTAACAGCCTTTTCCTTGCCGAGTATGATTTCTATAGCAGAAGACATTCAAGAATCTAAGGGACATTTTCATTACTGCTATAAGAGAAGAATGGCATAACCTAAAACATTAAACCTTATAATTAACTTTCTGGACCGGAAATAGGATCATTCATTTTAATCAATCTTTCATGATAAAACACAATTTTACCACCAAAAAGATTTGTACATAAAAGACCATAAGCAAAACAAAAAAACATAAGCAGAGGGACTTAGAACTGTAACACCCTAAGTCTTAAAAAAATTTTTTTCTAAATAAAATACCTATAGATTGACAGTAAGCCGTATGCTAAGTCATTTCTAGAATTAAACCTGTATAATGGCTTTATTTGTTCTGCCATACAAATGTGGACATGAGGGGTTAATGAGTGAAAACAATGATAATGCCGCCAAGGATACCAGTATCAAAGTCAACGAAATGATCCCCAGAATGTAACAGAACCTTAACAGTCTTACTGATAAACTCTGATTTACAGTATCAATAAATCATTACAGACAGAACAAAGAAGACTGTTAATAGACCTATACTTTCACATAGAGGTTTCCCAGTGTAACCTGAAATTAGCATAAAAAGAAGTGCTTCATCTCATATAATATGCATTTTTTTCAAATCACTAACAATGGGTTTACAAGGTTAAATTATTATAGTTTTAAAATAAATACTTGATTTATTATGCAAGCCCAGGTAAAATGATTATGTGGAAATATATATATAACTTTAGAGTATACTTTTACAGACCACAAATCTAAGGTAAGAACAACAAAAAATTCCCTCCATTATATAAACTAAGACAATGAAATACTGATACACATTAAGTTCTAAATCAAGTCAGTCAACAAATACGATGGCCTACTCAGTCCTGGAAACACATATGACAGTTTCTACCACTAAAAAATGTTTAATCACCTTTAAATATCTGATGAGATATCCTATAGAAAACGCTAAGGTAATAATGTTATATGGTCACAGATGGTAGCTACACTTGTGATGAGTACAGGAAAACATATAGTTCCCCAATCACTATGTAGGTACACATGAAACTAATGTAATATTGTATGTCAACTATACTCAAATGAAAACATTAAATAAATAAATAAATTTATACTATGCTAACTCCTGAGGGCATAATTAGAATCAACAAGAGAAATAAGAAACATACAAATGATAACAATGACAGTAAAAATAATACGAACGTCTTGAAGAGAGGCTGAAAATTACACATGTCTCGGGAATACTGTAAAATTAGATACTACTATAATCTTTAAGGAATTGCAACATCATTACTATCATTTTCCAAGATTCGCATTAACAAAAAAAGCTTTGCAGAGAAATTAAAAACAAATATATATAAACATTATGAAAACTAAAGCAGCGCTTTCTACATAAAAAGTTCTTCATATGCAAGGGAAATTGAATTTTTGTAGTTTGACTATTATAAACTGATTAAAAGATACCTAAGTTAGAATATTTTAATTATACAATTACCTACTAATATTAAACATTCTTACACAGAGTTAGTACTAGAATGACAGACCATCTTGGTTTTTCCAGAGATGATTCAATTCTATTTTTATTCTTTCTTCAAGGTGGATTGAACTAAGTTGTTGCTTTCATCAATGGCTAATCCATACCTCTTTACATTGGAGTGAATATTCTTAGAGAGACCATCTAATCCTACCTTTGTTAAGTGACTCAGTAAAATAATTCTAAACAAGTTACTGAGTAATGATTTATAGTACCCTAGAATAAAATACCCCAAAGTACTAAGACTTTTAACTATCCCCCTCAAAAAAACTATACGTAATGATGTTTATTCTGGAGGCAGTAGAAATGCGATCAGCATCTTCATCATGATGCCCTAAAAGTACGCAGCATCTCTTTTCAAATACAAACCACTAACCAAAGCAGTAGTTTACACAGTATACCATTCTTCTGAATGTATTTTTCTACCTTCCCTGGTTTAGAGACAGTAAATAATTTTGTTTGTTTCCTTTGAAAGTTGCCTGCTGGGTTGTTAAGGATGAAATTGAGGAAGAGGCTGAAAATTCTATCCAGGAAGAAAGGGCTTCCTGATGATGTTCCTGAAGCACTGAATTACTCAAGCTTTACCTCCAGATTTATTGTGTTAAATAATAAAATTTTCCATTTATAGATTACGTCATTTTGTTTTGGGTATCTGTTACTTACATAACCAAAGGCACAAGTAATTTATCTCCCAACTTTGAAGAGTTTATGCTCTTATCTACCACATACTTTAAAAAAGGAAAAAAATTCCAATTAAAAAAAACTAAAACTGACATTAAAAAATTCTCTCAGAATCCAGACCTAAGGGGCAGTCACACAAATTATTCTAAACTTAATCACCAACACCAGCTGCTCACTAGAATTAGAGGCACTTATATACAAAGTCAATCCAAACGTTAGAGAAAAAATGGAAACTTATTTGCTCTCTAGTAAGGAAACTTGGGTTGATAATATTTAAGGAATAATGAGAGAAGTACTTAACTCAGGATTCCTATTTTCATAAGGAGCCTGCTGTTAAATTTGATTACATTCATGAAGACAAAACTTGGAAAACAACTGTTTCATTAATCATCAACCTTGTAGTAAAAGCCAAACAACCAAAATTACTGTAAATAAACCCACTTACTGGTAAAATAAACGAATAAACATATGAATTGAAAACATCATAGATACTCCGCAGACTAAAATAGTCTTTAAATATTCACAAATATTTACTAAATTTCTACTAGGTGCCAGGTACTGGGGATACAAAGATGAATAAAATAGGAACCTTGTGCTCAAAATATTGAGTCTAGAAGGTAACAAAAAATAAATAAAAGTAGAAGCGGTTATTTACATGCCAGGCATAATGTAATTCTCTATATGTATATTACTTAATCCTCACAATAATTCTATAAGGTTAAGCGTCCTCATTCTCATAATTTAGATGAAGAAATATTTGAGGCACCTGGGTGGCTCAGTGGTTAAGAGTCTGCCTTCAGCTCAGGTCATGATCCCAGGGTCCTAGGATGGAGCCTTGCATCCAGCTCCCAGCTCAGCAAAGAAGCCTACTTCTCCTCTCCCACTCCCCCTGCTTGTGTTCCCCCTCTCGCTTCTCTCTCTCTCTCTGTCAAATAAATAAATAAAATCTTTTTTAAAAATAGATGAAGAAATATTTAAAGGAATAAGTAACTAACCCAAAGTCTCACAACTAGTAATTATCAAAACCAGAATTTTGATTCTGGTCTACCTAACGGCTTACACCAGACTAAACCAGAGTACAGAAGAGTGTACAATAGAGAAAGCTACCAAAAAGAATTAATATTTGAGTGAAGCCCTAAAAGATGAATAGGGGTGGGGTGCCTGGGTAGCTCAGGTGGTTGAGCAACCAACTCTTGGTTAATCTTAGTTTCCACTCAGGTCATGATCTCAGGGTCCTGGAATCAAGCCCTGAGTCGGGCTCTGCACTCAGCAGGGAGTCTACTTGTGCATTCTTTTTCCCTCTGCCCCTCCCCTTGCTCGTTCCTGCTCACTCTCTAATAAGTAAATAAATCTTTAAAAAAAATAAAATAAAAATTTTTTACGTGTGTAAAAACAGTACTTAGTAGAGGCCATTACTGATCATATGGCCAAGAGATTCCCAGAATATAGTATGTGAATCACTGGTGATACTTGAGACAATTTTTTTTAACTTCCTACTTTGAAATACTTTCTAATTTACCAAAAAAAAAAAAAAAAAAAGCAAAAACTATACTAACTCCTGTATACTCTTCACCTAAATTCACTTGACATTATAACACAGTTTGACTTAACTCTCACTGTATATTACTATTTATTATTACTCATAGTTATTGCTAAACCATTTGAGTACACTGCAGACATTGACACTCTTTACCCCAAATATCTGTGTTATTTCCTAAGAATAAGACCATTGTATTTCATAACCATGGTACATTTATCAATTCAGGATATTAAACACAGCTACAGTATTAAAATTTACAGTCTGTACACAATTTTGCCAAGTGTTCCAACAATATACTTTAAAATATTCCTCCTTTGTTCCCAGGATACAATTCAAGTTCATGTATTACATTTACTTGTTACATTTCTTTGATTTCTCTCAATCCAGAAATGTTTCTCAGTCTTTATCTTCCACAAAAGTGACTCTTCTAAAGAATAGAGGCCAGCTGTTTTGTTAAATTTGGGTCTCATGTTTCTCTCACAATCACATTCACGCATTTTTTAGCAACACTACATATGTGATATTCTGTCCTCTGTGGATCACATCAGGAAGTACATGATATCAACTAGTATTTCAAACACTACTGAGTGGCAAACATTTTTTTTTAATAGTTCTATAATTAAATGTATAAAACTCATAATTTCATGAGTATTAATGAGATGAGGCTAATTTTTCAAGTTAACATTTAGAAAACTTTAAATAATACAGGAAATACTAACATTGGAAAGCACTACTACTTATATATGTGATACGCGGGTTAAATCAAATTCAAAACGACATGGACTTAAACATAGCTGATAATAATATAATGGGAAGTTCACTTCAGATTTTTTCAAAGATTAATGAGAGATCGGTCAGTTCTCCATAAAGACTGAGAAGGTTTAAAATATTAAAAACTAGGGGTGCCTGAGCGGCTGGTTGATTGAGCATCTGGGTCTTCGTTTCGGCTCAGATCATGATCTCAGGATTGGGGGATCAAGTCCCTCCTCAGCTCTTCACTGAAGCTCAGCACAGATTCTGCTTGAGATTCTATCCCCCTCCCTCTCTCCCCTACTCCTCCTACCCCCTTGCTTTAACTCAGAAACAAACATTAATAACCTCCAGCAAAATATTTATATATTGATGCAAAGTTTTTACTGACATAAGAAAACATTATTACTACTTCAAGGACATAATATATGCTTTAAACATAACAAAGGATGGGGGCACCTGGATGGCTCAGTGGGTTAAGCCTCTGCCTTCAGCTCAGGTCATGATCTCAGGGTCTTGGGATCAAGCCCTACATCGGGCTCTCTGCTCAGCAGGGAGCCTGCTTCCTCCTCTCTCTCTCTGCCTGCCTCTCTGCCTACTTGTGATCTCTCTCTCTCAAATCAATAAATAAAATCTTTTTAAAAAAAGAAGATAACAAAAGATGGATTTGTTATATTAATAAATCTAGTTCAATTCTATTCTTTTAAATAATCTTATCAAAATTCAGCTAAGGTCAACCAATATAAAAATGAATAAAATGAATTTCTTCCTGCCACCATAATGCATGCCTGTGTTTGTGTAAACTACATTACACTTTAACAGAATAATAAATGTGTTTGGTATTAACAAAGGGCTCAAAGATAATTATCCCACAAAATTGTTTAAAAGCATATTCATAAATGATCCTAACAATCTTCAACACTACTTAGTAAGAGTATAGTTAATTTTTTTATATTTTTTATTATGTTCATACAGTTAAATTTTTATAAATTCAAAGAACACATATACTTTACTGCTTTCCTATCTTCATTGCTTACATTTTAGTACCTAGTTTTATGGTTGATATCAGTTTGCCTATTTTTCTAAATTCCATCTTGGAAGCCAATCATATTCCCTCTACCCTCATTCTAGAATGGAAAATAACTTTGAAAAAGTAATTATACAATTTATATTTTATACTTAAATATAAAATAGCTTGGGAAACAAGGAAGAAAAAGTAGCTGGCAGAAGAAATATACATACTCTTGCAAAGGGATATCAGCAGTAGGAGAAGATAACAAAGAATTGTCTTTACAAGAGCATAAATTTACAGAAATTATATATTTCCTACATTTCTTTGTTGAATATTGGGATCCTACTAAGATATCTCCCTTTGCTCTTTCAACCAAGCAGAAATGTTGTCTCTTTTCAACAAGACAAAAAAACTTTAATTTGTTAAAGAAAATTAACATTTTCTCACCCAATTCAACCCTGAAAAATTAAAAACAAAACAAAAAAAACCCCAGAAAACCATAAATTCAAACTTTAAAACATTTTGTTTTCCAAATCTTCCATTAGGCTTTTTTCTACCTCCTGTCTAACCTAACACAGAGCTACAGACCTAGAACTTACAACTATTTTTCTGGTATTCCCAAACAAAAAAGCACAGAAGCTGTGGGAATATTTGAGGAAGGTGGTTTCATTAAAACTATTAATGTGCTATTAAAACTCAATATATACAAGGTGAGGCATTTTTATAAAAGCAACATTTTCATAAGGAAAACACTAGGAATTATTAGGAGATAAAGTAGAATTTTACAAGGAAAATGTAAAATCTATTCTAAATGCTTCAATCATTTTGCTAAATAATCAGAAAAGTCAAGCTGCAATCATAAAGAGGTTCCACAGAGGGAGCTAGCATCACAAAGAATAAATGTATCATATGCCGAACTTCAGAAACCACCTAGTCTAGGAGAACTATCAGATTTCCATTCACCAACAAGAGCTCAGATTATCTTCTAAGATTTTACATTAGACAATAACAACCTCCCAGAATACAGTATTACCTACAAATTTTGGCCTATTTCTACTAAATCATATTAAAACTTATGAAATGTAATATCCATCACAAGTACCTTTAAATACTTATCAAGTAGGCATGTTCATTTTAAATATTATTATTTCTCCCAAAAAGGAAAAAATATTCTTTCTCCTAAGTCACTGAATTTAGCAAGGTACAAAGCAATAAAATAGACCTGAAATCAAATCACAGTCTCTTCTACTGTAAGACAAGTTATAGGGTTGTTCCAAGCCAGTTTCCCATAAAATGGGAATGATTATATTTATATTCTTTTGCTATGAGGATTAAAGCACAAAAGTAAAAATAAGGTCCTCTTTTCCCTGTTTTTTTAATACATAAGTGTTATGCATCGTTCATATTTTACAGAAATAAATCAGTAAGTGTAGTAGTAATGTTTTCAAAATGTTTTCAAGGGTTAGATTAGCTGATAATAAATACTAAAAGTTCCCCAAACTCCCAAATCCGTATCATTCCCCAAAAGTCGCCTCAATCCTTAAGGAGATATAGACAGTGTCGCCAAAACCCTTATATTATTTTTCAGGTAGAAATCTGTCTTCATTCTCAAAGTAATCTTGTCTGGTATAGACCAAGGAAAATAAGATTTCAACATATCAGCAGTTTCTGCTCTCTCCATCTCATATTGGCCCTAATGAATATTCACCCTGTAGATATTACATACTGAAATACTGTCAAGTAAACTATTTACAACAAAGGGTCGATGAACTACAGTTACACTAAAATGCTCTGAAGTTTCAGGAAACACCTCACCCTTACACCCAAAACATCAAAGAGAAACAGAACAAAATAAATAATAATAATAATACATTTAAAACAACAAAGAGAAAACAAGTATTTTTTTGCCTAAAGAATTTCAGGCTAGAAAATCAGAAACTATACAATGGGATTATTGAATAGACTAAAAGAAAAGTAGCTAATTAAAGATATCATTTGCCTAATGGATAATAATAAAATAGCAAAGCACTGATCTAACCCTATCACGATATTTGAAAAGCAGCTACTCCAAAAGCAGAAGCCAGTTCAAGAGTTTTCAAAATCATCACATTCATAAAAACTTTCATGACACAAGTAACTTTATATAACCTTTTCATAGTTTAAAACTTTTTCACATATATAATTTCATTCAACCCTCACTAAACATAATAATACGAACATGGATCACCATTTCACAAATAAAGACATTAAATTCAGAAAATTAAATGATTAATCTGAGTATAGCAGGTTTTATACTGTGTCAACCAGAACTGAATTTCCCAGAATTTCCTTCCCTGTATGGTTTCAGATTAGGATTAACCACACACACACAAAACGGTGTACAATTTAGGGGATGTAAGTGAAGCAGCAGCCATTTTATTCTAGTTATTGGTTACAGGTAGTAAAAGACAGGGAAGTATGGGCAGAATTCAAATTTGTCCTTATTTATCCCCACTCCACCTCCAGCTCACCTTCCCAAACAGTCCAAAGCCTTTCACCAGATGTTTCACTGAAAATTCGGAGGTGGTAGCTGCAAAGAGCCAACAACCTACCAGCCTCCTTCACAGTTTACTCTGTGAGGTGAATTCTTAAAAGCTTCAATTCATGAACCTATACCAGGAATGGATTTTTCTGATTCTTTGTGGGTCTTTACTTCCCTAGTTTTCCCCACACTGAATAAGGTTTAATTCCCATAATATATTCCTTATTTCTTAATACTTATAGTGGAACTGATACACCATGGTTGTAGTTTATGTAAAACTAATACGTAAGTTTCTTCCAATGCAAGTCCAAGGCAGCACACATTTCTTTGAAGCAGAAGGTAGCAAATTAGGATTAAGATTTCACCAATAATATTATATATCGTTCAGTCAACTATCATACATACATGAATATAAATCTGATTTTTTATAAGGTTTTATTTATTTGAGAGAGAGAGAAAGAAAGCACAAGATGGGGGAGGGTCAGAGGGAGAAGCAGACACCCCACTGAGTGGAAAGCCTGATGTGGGACTTGATCCTGGGACTCTGGGATCCTGCGACTCTGAGCCATAGGCAGACACTTAACCAACTGAGCCACCCAGGAGTCCTTAATCCAGTTTTAATCCTAAATTATCTCTTGTAATGACTTCTTTATGACAGGGTTAAGAGTTTTATTTCAAACAATAAAATATTTAAGCAAATCTTTCAGAGGTTTCATAACCCAGGTATTACAACAAATAAGAAGAAAGCATGAAATCCTAGAATTTTAAAGTGAAAGCAGTCAAAAGTTCACCAAAAAGGATAAACTCTGGTGACAGACAAGGGGAGAACCAATTGTGGAGGCCTGGAATAAATTCAATCAATGCAAGCTTGGAATTCTCACAGAATACACCTGATGGTATTAGTTTAAAAAAGGAACCAAAAAATCTAACACACATTTAGTATGTACTCCTGGAGGCATAGCTTCATAAACACAAATGGTAAGCATTACAGCCTTTAAAGATCAATTTAAAAAGCAATATAGTAAACAGTTACCTTACAAAGATCATGACTATATATCAAAATCAATTTAAAAAACACTTTTCTCATGTAAAAAGCATTTATAGCTTAAGATAAAATGTCCAATGAAAGAATCATACTGGAATCAAACAATTTAGATCAAAGAAGACTAATGTATCCTAGAGGAAAAGGTTCTAGTGGTGACAAAGATGATGATGAAAATTTTGAATGCTCTAAGAAATCAGAGTAAAAAAAGAAGAAAGTACTTTAAAATTATTTCACATAACATGTAGTGAGACTGTGAATGTTCAAAGACCTAAAGTAAAAAAAGAAAACAAAATTTAATTATTTCACATAATACACGGTTGTAAATGTATGATCTAACTAAATTATAAATACAAAATTGACTTATTTCATACATATCTCAAAGCTTGTAGAATCAAGTTAGCCAAAAAAGCTTTGTAGTATACCATTTCCTTGGAAGAACAAGAAGAGCCTCACATTTGGAAGTCAGGCTTATATATATTTGACTAAGTTTCTTCAACTCACTCAACAGTGGCTATTGGTCTGAGCTGGTTTCTAAAACCACAGTACAATACTATAAAATCAATTAGTCAGTGAGTCTTGATAAAGCTACTAAGTTCTTTATAATCAGTTACTGAGTCTTGCAATGGATATCAAGCCTTTTTATCAAAACAAAACTTACTGAATATTTAGTGAGCTGCTTAGTATGACTAAGCACTTAAATGGAAATCAGGAGACTTGAATTCTGGTCCTGTACTGTCAGTAAGTAGCAGTGTAGCCTGCAGAAAGGCATTCTATCATATAAATCTCACATAACTCATTACAAAAAATGGATATTAGTTCTAAGGTTTATTTCTAGAATCAAAGTTCTGTAATTTAAAAGATATAAAAGAAAGTGGCCCTTGAGAAAGGGGCCCTGGGGCACCTGGGTTGTACAGTTGGTTGGGCCACAGACTACCTTTCAGCTAGGGTAGAGCTCAGGGTCCTGGGGTTGAGCTCCACACCGGCACCGGCTCCATGCTCAGTTGGAGTCTGCTTGAGATTCTCTCTCCCTCCCCCTCTGCCCCTCCCACCCTGTGTACCTGAACCTGCAGACATACTCTTTTCCTCAAATATATTAAATAAATCTGTTTTAAAAATCCATATTTAAAATGCTATCTTCTTTACGAATATTGAAAAAGTAGTAACCATTTAACTTTGTTGTTGGTTCAAGATGTTCTTATTCACATTTTAAAAATTTCTTAATGGACATATAGTTGACACTAGATTCTCCATTTCTTTTTTTCTTTTCTTTTTCTTAAAGATTTTATTTATTCATTTATTTATGAGAGAGAGAGAGAGAGAGCGCACAAGCAAGAGGGACGGGCAGAGAAAAAAACAAACTCCCGAGGAACAGGGAGCCCAACCCAGGGCTCCCAGGACCCTGAGATCATGAGCCCAGCCAAAGGCAAACACTTAACCAACTGAGACCCCCAGGTGCCCCAGATGTTCTCTATTTAAATTTCGAGTTTCTACTTGCTAGTTTTTTTTCCCTCTCTACAGGTATCAGTTCTTACGTTATTCTTACAAAACAATCTTGATGTTTTCAAAGAACTAAGTTACAACATTAATACTGGATTTAAGAGTTTACTAGATGTTAATGATTTTCTCTAAGGGCTCTGAAGGTGAATTTCTTCTTTTTGTTTTAAGTAAAATCTAGACCCATCAGAGGGCTTGAACTCAAAACTCAGAGGTCAAGAGTCACACCTCTACCAATTAAATGGCAAGGTACCCCTGAACATGCTGTTGAATGTAACTTAAATACTTATAAATCTCACTTGCAGAGAAATTGGGAGTTGTTCTCTAAGACATTACAAAATTTTTACACTAAATCAAAGAGATCAAGGTGTAACAGCATTCTTTCTAATACTTGTGCTTCATACCCCTTGCATAACTTATTTATTTAATCCCATTTCATCATAATCTGAATTGACAAAAACTTAAACACAATATAAGTTTTGTAAGACAAAATTTAAAAATTTAAGGGGATATTGAGACAAAATAATTTAATTTCTGACATAAAAAATAGTCATTAATAATTCATTCAATATGAGATGGGAAAACATTCTTTGTATCTAGAACAGCATACAATGCCTGTACAGATTCACCCACTATCTTGGCAGCTATCTTGAAAAGTCAAGAAAATAAATGTGAATCTCTTTTAAACAAGTTTTCCCCATGTCTTCTATAGCACAGCAAACTGACAAAACAATCCTCAGATTAAGTTACTTCTGTCTGTATGTAAGTGGCATGGATACTTCTGAATTTATAGATTTGCCTTTAGACATTGTCCCTAATTCCCATCAATTTTAACTTTACTTATCTAAATCTTTATGATATTATTGCAATATTCTATTCAAGGTAATATAAAATTCAGATATTCATAAAAGGAACAAATACTCATAGAACAAAATAGTCCTATTTTCTATAACTACAGATATGTCCAACAATAAGAAAATCCAGTATTACAGAAATCTCCAACTTATGAAACTGTTTTATGGTATAAAGTATTATTAAACTGGAGATTAAATCTCCCTTTAAAAATGAAGTCAGTATCTTTACTGTAAATAGTACCCAGCACGGGGACAGGTAAGTAGGTGAAAAAATATTTACTGAATGAAACAGTGATGCTTTTCTTTTTTATTTTAAATTATTCCATTTACAAAACTAAAACTATGACAGACTGAGAAAGAGCCACAGAAGACTAATGAAACCGTTTCATTATTGGACCATATATAGAGCAAAGTGTAAATTTCATAGCTTTGAATTAATTGGATCCCAAATTTAGTTGGCCTTTCCTATTTAGAATCATCTTTCAGAATCCTCACTATGTAGAACATTAAAAAACAGGAATTTGAGAAAGAACATTCTGCTTTAAAAAGACAAGGGTCGAAGGGGCACATGCACCCGAATGTTTATAGCAGCAATGTCCATAACAGCCAAACTATGGAAAGAACCTAAATGTCCGTCAACAGATGAATGGATAAAGAAGATGTGGGGTGTGTGTGTGTGTATATATAAAATGAAATACTATGCAGCCTTCAAAAGAAATGAAATCTTGCCATCGGCAATGACGTGGATAGAACAAGAAGGTAATAGGCTGAGCGAAATTAGTCAATCAGAAAAACACAATTATCATATGATCTCCCTGATATGAGGAATTTGAGAAGCAACATGGGGGGTTCGGTGTAGGGAAGGAAAAAATGAAACATGATGGGATCAGGAGGGAGACAAACCATAAGAGACTCTTAACCTCACAAAACAAACTGAGGGCTGCCAGGAGGATGGGGTAAGGAGAGGGTGGTTGAGTTACGGACATTGGGCAGGGTATGTGCTATGGTGAGTGCTGTGAAGTATGTAAAACTGGTGATTCACAGACCTGTACCCCTGGGGCTAATAATACATTATATATTAATAAAAATTAAAAAAAAAAAAAACAAGGGTCGTGGACATTGCTGACAAATCTTCTCTGTTTTGCTATATGTCCTAATTCCCCAGACAGAGAAATAAATGGTGTTATCTGTGAAGCGTAAGTAACAAAGTTTATATAGAATCTGAATCACCACAGTTTGGGAACTAAGAATATTTTAAATGAAAATATAGTTAATATTTACCACATAAAGTAATACCAAGATATTGTTATCATTGTACTCACTTATTGGTATACATAAAACTACATTTTCAAAAAGCTGACTAATGTGAAGGTGCCAATGCATCTTTCAATATCATGATAAACCAAACTGTCTTTAATAGGTTAAAATTAAGAAGCAATAATGTTTTATGAGAATAAACTATGGAATTATTGATTGAATAATTAAATTTTGTTTTATATCTACATTTTTACAGTATTTTAAAAAGTTTGGCCTTGAGCACAAAGAGATCTTAGTTAAGCTTAACCGTGAAGACAAAAATAAAATTATTTATGGGGAGCCCTCAAAAAGGGCTAGCATTGAATTTTTAAAAAATTAACAGTCTGCTCTAAAAGTGGCATATTCAACTGAGAGTTTTTCTAAAGTGTATAAGTCAAAAATTACAGGGCAGAGAACCAACATCCAAGGAATTAAGACAATCAACTAAGGCTAAAACAATAAACTAACAATACTATCAAGTATAAGACCCCTGGTTATATATATATACTATAATTGGGCCCTTTCAGCCCTTTAGACCCTCATCATGTTTGCCCACTTAGTTAGCAATTATAATTAAAAAGCTGAAAAAGTATATCTTGTACATCTTGTAATAGGTAAGTATATTGATTTAACAATTTAATTTAGGGAATCTATCATCTCATTCATTAACTTCTTTTTTTCTTTTCTGATCACAGAAATAACATAATCCATTAGAGAAGATTTAAAATACACCTGGGGTGCCTGGGTCGCTCAGTTTGTTAAACATCGTGACTCTTGATCTCAGGATTGTGGGTTCAAACCCCTCCCCACAGTGGGCTTCATGCCAAAAAAAATTTTTTTAATAAATAAATAAAATAAAGTACACATAAAAGAACAAGAAGCAAATAATATTCATCCATAATTCAGTCACCCAAAAATCTACTATTCTGTAATGTATAAGCAAGCCTTTTCACCTTAATCATCATCATATTAAATCTCTCCCTAAAAACATTTTAAGAACTGCATAATATTCCATACAGTTACTTTAATTGCACAGGAAAAATAACACCATTTAAGATTAATCTAGTTGTACAGTAGCTCCCATTTTAAAATGGCCAACAAAATTTGTGTTTTCTGTAAAATGTATATATATTAAATATTAAGACACAAGTCATGTGGCTATTGATAAGATTCTAGACCCTTTCTACCACCTTTTTAATTGAAATAAAATAAGTAAAGCAAAGAGTAACCTAGAGAATGTCATTTTTATTGCTTTTTAAGCAGTGATAACAGAAAAGGTCTAATAATCTAAATACTCACTCCAATCATTAATTTTTTATTCCAAAGCAATCACATTAGTTTAAAAATTAACCTACCATAAGACTACATACCTTAAAAATATGTTTATAAAAAATAAAAAATTTTTTAAAAAAAGACTACATACCTTTAAGAGATTTTCTAATAATTATTGTAGGTTAAGTTATATATCTACCTTTCTCTCCCAGTCTCCAGTGTGACCAATGATACCCATTTGGATCACAGCTGGCAAAGATTAGGAACAATACTCATTTTCCTCAGAGTAAACATAACACACAGCTAAATAAATGTGGTGTTAAAAAAAATAGCAACTCCAATATAATCTTACTGGTGTTAATTTATAAAATAGTTACTATATAGCATATTCAAAGAGGAAAAGAAATCTGCAAGAAGAATGTTAAGAACAGGTATATAACAAATTCATAAGATGTTCCAAGTAGCCTGAAAAAAAAAAGAAAGAAAGAAAATTCTGGAAAAGTACATATTATTGACATTGAAAACCAATATGTTTTATACTTGATACTATTAATGAGATAAGACTGCACTATCTAAGGTCTCTTTTTTAAGATTTTATTTATTTATTTGAGAGAGAGAGAGCACACACACAAGCAGGGGGAGCAGCAGAGGGAGAGAGAGCAGCAGATTCCCCACTGAGCAGGGAGTCTGATGTGGGGCTCAATCCCAGGACACTGGGATCATGACCTGAGCAGAAGGCAGTCACTTAACCAAATGAGCCACCCAGGTGCCCTTAAGGTCTTTTGTAATATATACAGAAGAGGTAGAAGGGCCGGTATTCATTTAGGCAAAGATATGCAAAACAAACCTTCTTCACTGAAAATGACAAAGAACTGCTAAGAGAAATTTAAGAAGGACTAAATATTGTTAAGATACCAATTCTCCCCAAAATAGGTTCAATATAATAGCCACAAGGACCCTAAAAGGTTTCTCTGAGAAAACTGACAAGCTCATTCTAAAATAAAGGGTCTAATACAACCAAAGCAATCTTCGAAAAGAACAAAGTTGGAGGACTTAACACTAACTGGCTTCAATACTTGCCATAGTCAGTTAATGGACCAAAGAGTGGGAAGTGAGTAGGTGGAACAAGAGACCCACATTCCTATTGTTATTTCATTTCTACAAATACACCAAAGCAATCCAGCGACAAGCAAAGTCTATTCAGCAAATGGAGCTGGAATAACTAGATATCCTGGAATAACACAGATAACTATCCTAGTTATCCATGCAAGAAAAAAAAAAAATGAACCTCAACTTCTACCTCACATAATATGCAAATATTAATTCATGATAGATCATAAACCTAAACATAAAAGGTAAAGCCATACAGCTTGTAAAGAAAACAATATGAATACTTTCATAAATTAAGGTTTGTTAGATAGATCAAAGAAAGCAATAATCATGAAGAAAAAACTGATAAATTAATTATACTTCATCAAAATCGAAAACTTACTACTCAAATAAAAAAAATTTTAACTTAAAATTTGCTTATCAAACACCATTAAGAAAAAAGCTAAGCCAGGAATAGGGAAGAAAAAATTTGTGAAACTTACATTTCATAATGACTGGTATCCAGAATACATAAAGGATTTTTTTTTCTAAAAGATTTTATTTATTTATTTGAGAGAGAGAGAGCAAGGGAGTAAGCATGAGCTGGGTGAGGGACAGTGGGAGAAGCAGGCTCTCCACTGAGTAGGGAGCCCGATGCAGGACTTGATCCCCGAACGCCAGGATCACAAACTGAGCCGAAGGCAGTTGCTTAACTGACTAAGCCACCCAGATGTCCCTAGAATATATACTCATCAATAAAAAGAAAAAGCAACCCGATTTTTTCATATTGGCCGAAGATGTGAACACACTCACCAAAGAAAATACAAAGGGCCAATACACAAACGTGTAAGTGTTCAATGTTATTAGTCATCACGGAAATGCAAATTAAACCACAATGAGATACCACTACATACCACCCAGAATAGCTAAAATTAGAAAGACCAACACCACTAAACATTGGTGAAGATGCAGAGCAACTGGAACTCTCACATATTGCTGGTAGAAATGTAAAATGGCGCAACTACTCAAGAAAATCAAGTAGTTTCTTATAGAACCAAAACCACTACTACCCTATTGACTCAGCAATCTACTCCTAATTACCCAGCAGTAAAATATGTTCACAAAACCTTGTACAAAGTTTTCACAGGAGCCAAAAACTGGAAAGGAAATAGCATAGATGACCACTATAAGAGAAGGGATAAACAAATGGATTAGTAACAAGCAATGAAAAGAAATTAATATATGGATAAATGTCAAAAACATTATACTGAGCAAAAGAAGTATTATATAAAACAGGATATAGATATATATATACACATATATGATTCCATTTATAAGAAATTCTAGAACAGAGAAAACTTAATCTATGGTGGAAAAAATCGTAACAGTTATCTCTGGGAGCAAAAAAGCAGAGAAACTACAAAGAGGCATAAAGAAACATTTTGGGGTGGTGATGAAGCTTTGCATCTAGAGGTTTGGGTTACAAACATTTATTTTTGTTAATTTTTATTTTTTTAAGATTTTATTTTTAAGTAATCTCCATAACCAATATGGGCCTCGAACTCATGACCCTGAGATTAAGAGTCATATATTCCACTGACTGAGCCAGCCAGGTGCCCCAGGTTACAAACATTTATGCACTGGTCAAAACTCAACAAATGTATACTTAAAATGTATGCATTTCATTGCATGAAGTTTTCATGTAAAGGAGATAAATTCTATAAAGTATTGACCTGTAGTTGATACACATTTTAAAATATTTAGAGGATAACATACTGATGTCTGCAGTTGCATTAAAAAAACCTGATAAAGAAATAAATGAATGGATAGAAGAATGAACAGACAGGTAATGCTAATGATAAAATCTAGTTGGTGGGTATGAGTGAATAAATACTGCATATTTAAAATTTTTCATAATAAAATCTAAGTAAAAAAATCAGTCTACCCATAGGAGTACCCAAAGTACCCATAGGAGTGAACTTTACCATATTTAGTATGTGAAATTTTAAATGAATTAACACACTATATAGGTTATATACAAAATAATATGAATATATTCTTTAAAAGCAGTTTTCTGTTGTCTTTAGTATTAATCATAGCCTACAAAGCCCAAAGGAACCTTAGGTTGACTACCCAATTTTGAAACCAAAAGAACTCTGTTATCAGACCTATAAATAACAAGTAACCAACCAATGGTACAGTGAAAATCACCTACCCTCACTGATTTATACTTGGCCACAAAGAAAGAAACTGAAGAAAATTTGACAATATACTTGACAACCCACTATGGAGATTATAATCAAATGAGGACAGAACAAATATGAAAACTAAAAAACTAGCATAACAATGGGATATACCAACTGTAAAAATTCTTGAAGAAAACATCTCCCTACACATTGGTCCTACCATTTTAAGACTAACACTTATTACAATGTCTTCAATATGAAATAAGAAATAAAATAATTTAGAAAAGGTTTTTAAAGAATAATTTTAAAAAGTACTTTAAGGAATAGATTTTAAAGAATTTTTTTGAGAAAAAAATATTATGTGTGTAGACTTTTTGAGTATAGTTGACACACAATGTTACATTAGTTTCAGCTGTACAACAGTGATACAACTTTATAAGTTTTTCTATGCTCACCTCAAGCGTAGCTACCATCTGTCACCACACAATGGTATTAAAATATCATTAACTATATTCCCTATGCTGTATCTAAAAATAATAGTCTTAAAGAACTCTATCACAAAAATTATTCTCCATACAGATGTATACAAATTGAAGACTGCATTAAACTAAACCATAAGGGACCTGAGTTCAATGTTAAAATATCTTTAACATTAGGGATTATCAAACATTAGGGAAATCCCCAAGCAGCATATGAAATTCACCAATATATTTATTAATTGGATAGAACCCTAACTATTACCAAGAATAAGCGTGGTCAAACCTGAAGGTGTACAGCCAGGCACAGATTCCTCAAATTCTTAATTCTACAGTATTATTTGACATTCAGTGTTTGCATAATAATTAAGGTCATCAGAACTTTCTTACTTCACAATGGGAAAAAGAAAGCAGACTAACTAGAAAATAGAAGCATATAAATTCTTTTTTTAGCTGTCCTCTTTGGACAATGTCATGATACTGAAATGATTAAGACGATTTTTTTAAAAATTCCCGAACCTGTCATTTTTAAATAAACCTCCAAGTTTCTATGAAGTAATAATCTTTGAAATACTACAACAGAGCAGAAAAATAGCCATGGAGGTATCCCAGAATCATAAGTTCAAGTTATTTCTATCTGAAAGAACCCTAAGAACATTAAAATTTTAAAAAGGAACAAAATTTTGTATATTTAAAGTGCTTTGCCTTATGCCAATCAATACTAGGCATTTAACTTTTCATAAAGAAACCAAATTAGATTTCACCATCTTAAGCATGAGGGTGGGGAAGTCAACTGAGTAAAAGCTAAAACTAGAAACAATTTAATATTTTATGTGAGGAAAGATCATGAAACTACGTATTTCCTAATATGCACATGGTCTAGATGATAGAATAAAATATTACATGTTTTAACATGCATGCAGGAAGAATTATTACTAATGTTAACTGTATGTAATGTAAATTATACTATTCTTACTAGAATTAAGGTCATAGTGTTAATTATATTTTTATATTTCACATAATTTAAAAAATCAGATTGTTTACATACATCTCCATAGAGGAGTAAACTATGTACCACCTAGGGCTTAATGTACTTACAATTCCTTGTGTTTGTCCTCAGCCAAGATCTGGTCATTCGGCTTAAGAGAATACCTGTAAAACAAAACAAAAAAATACTGGTCATATAAACATATAAGCACATTTGGCTCATGGACATCTCACTATGGTTATCAACATACAGCCAGTTAAACCCCATCGAACAAGCACTACCATAGTGTTACAAGTCTCTGTCTTCACTGATAAAACATTAATGTCTAAGTTCTTTGTTGTTCTGTTAGTCACTTCTGCAGACACCATCCAAAGAACTGAAGTAGGATCAACCTGACCTTCAAAAACACAAGGTATCTTCAGTAGTGATCTGTAATGTTACATTCATCCAGCAGTTCAAAATTCAAGAAACTGCCACAGTAAGTATTTAAGCATTCACAAAAGAATATGCATTCATTCATTAAATACACAGTAAAAATCTGTGTACCACACTATGTCCTAGGTAGTGTGACTTAGAAGGAGAAATAAGTTTCTGAGTTCCTTGACTAAACCATTTATAAGCTTAATAACAACAAGCAATTATTTCATTTCTTTAAATCTCACTTTCCCCGTCTATAAAACAGAGGCTGCTATGAATATTAGAACAGGTATCTTCCAAATTACCATATATTTGTCATGTTAAAGGTAAACAGATTTCCGAGCAGTACACAGAAAAAAATAAACAACAGACTTCAAATTCCACTTGTATTCAACCCTTTTCTAAAAACTAAGCTCCCTGACAATGGGTCAGAAGTTCAAGTGGAAACGTTATATAGATTCTCCTTTCTTACCTCCCCTCTCATAAATGCCTTTACTCACTTGACAAAAAGAATGGCATCCTGAATAGACCTGTACTGCAGTGACTGGGGTATATAAAAAGCTCTGAAGTGCTAAATGAGAAATGGTTCATAATATTTTTGTCTGCAAAATCTCTTTAAGTGAAGTACCATAAACTGACTACAGAGTTTACTGTTTGATACATTATTTCTATAAATAACTAAGCTACAAATTATAAATGGGGAGCTGTCACAGGATGTTCTATTTTCAGATATGCTACGGAATGGGGCACAAGTTGATTATACTTTTCTTTAAAAACTTTATCTTTGGGCACCTGGGTGGCTCAGTGGGTTACACCTCTGCCTTTGGCTCAGGTCATGATCTCAGAGTCCTGGGATGGAGCCCCACATCGGGCTCTCTGCTCAGCAGGGATCTTGCCACCCCCTTTTTCTCTGCCTGCCTCTCTGCCTACTTGTGATCTCTCTGTCAAATAAATAAATAAAATCTTCAAAAAAAAAAAGTTTATCTTTTCCATTCCATTTACATGATTAAAGATTGCATTACTTGTCAGGAAGAATCCTATGAAGTAAAGCTAAGAGAGTTTCCAAAAAAAAAAAAAACAAGAAAGAGTGTCAACTTATTCCCTCCAAGCAACAAATTAAAAACAAAGTTCCTTGTCTTTCATTTATCTACTGAGGATTAAATATCAGAACATGGTTGTCACAGAAACACAAGTCAAATCATTTATTTGACTTTATCAAGAAAGTAAATCTGCTATGTTTGACAATGAAGAACAATTGTACCAATGACTCCAAGGCAGACAACAGTCTTCAATTGAATGAATGGTTTTGACTAAAACATGTTTAAGGCACTCAGTAAAAACATATTAACAAGAAAAATCCTTTTGACATAGGTATCAACAATATTACAATCAACAATATTTAACTTTCCCTAGCATCTCCTAAAATGTTTAGGTAAACTCTAAGTAAAACACTAATAGATATAATTACTAGCTATTTAGGAAGCCTTATTAAAACCTTTTTCAGCGTATTTCTTAAAACTAAATGTCTCTAATGACTCTAATGACTGGGAAGTCCAGTGATTTTCAATTCTTTGCTTCTAACAAAACTGAGAAAGGACCTAAGAAAATAATCAACTGGTAGACAAATAAAAATAATTTTTGATGATAGGCCATTTGATAATAGAGAAGCTCAAACAACTGAGTGCTGCTGAAATAAAACTCTGCTCATTACCAACCAATTAATTATGTGAACACATCTCTCAGGACTTCCACCTGTCAGGGAGCAAGAATTCCTCATCTGTTTCTCAGGGGACAAGAACTCCTGTCCCCTTCAAGGTCCTAGATGGACTAAGAATCAAATTGACAAATTAAAAGAAGAAAATCAAATGTAATGGACATACATATGAGGAATTCACATAGACATGGAAATGCCAAAGATGTCAAACAAAATGAGGTATATGTACCATTCTGAAATAAGGAGAAGGAAGTAGGGACCTGGGATTACAAGGAAAGAATGCACTTTATAGGGAGATAAGAAGAGATGCTTGGGGGCACCTGGCTGACTCAGTTGGTTAAGCGTTTGACTCAATTTCAGTTCAAGTTATGACCTCAGGGTGTTGAGATGGAGGGCTCTTGGCTGAGCTTGGAGCCTGCTTAGGTTTCTCTCTCTCCTTCTCCCTCTGCTCCTCCTTGCTTTCTCTCTCTCCCTCTCTCTCAATTAAAAAAATATATATATGTGTCGTAATTTGATGTTTTCCCTATCATATAAATGTGTCACTCAGATATGATTTATCTGTTAATGACTCTTATTCTGGGAAAGATTCCCCAGTTCAGACTCTTCCTTGAGGTTAAGGGAGGGACAATAGTTTCTCATGAACCCACAGGGTCTCAAGTGCCTTCAACTCAAAATAATTCACATGCCAAAGTGGCACGTTCTGAGGAAGCGCCTATCTGAACCTCTTCACATTTCAAAAAGAAAAAAAGGGAAATAAAAATGATGCTGAGCAGCACTGCATATTATTATCCAAGAAAGGCTGAACTAAATGAAAAAACTTAGTTTCACCCACCTCATTAAAAGATGCATTTCCAATAAAATGTTTTGTTTAATAATTATTTAACAAAATTTTAATACAGTTATGTTGTTTTATGAAGTATACATTAGTTATAACTTAATGACTAGGAGGTATTTTAAAATTCAATTTGCATGCATAAAAATATATTATCTTCATTATATATGCATATTATATTAAATAAAAAGATAATTTGCACACAAAAATACATTACAGAAGGATAAAATCTGGTGGTAAAAAAATTTATAGAAATACAAATTTAAACACAGAAAGGAATATGAAATTTTTCAGGAGAAAGAGCTTATTTTTGTCTTTTTTATAAATGGATGATGGTAAAATAAATTTTTTTAAATAAATGGATGATGGTAGATAGCAAACATTACAATAAAAAAATCATAAATTTTAACTTAATGAGTGAGGAAGTTTATTAAAGTTTATTAAAACATTTTTATGAAAATTAAAATGTTTGAAACCAGTGGATTTGATTCTATGTCTTAGCAAAGTGTTTTGAAAATGCACAACTCAACAGCAACTCAACCAATGTTACTTTCCCTCTCCGGCTGGCTAGTGATAAAGAATAACAAACATTTCCTGCACTTAAGGACCTTGAGATTCAGTACCTGATCAGAATAAAAATAACTGTTTGTGGTATGATAAGGTTACAATGAAATGAAGCACAAGGTACAGTGTTAAAACAAAACACTGAGTAACAAGACTTCTTCCTAAGAGCATCAAAAAAGGAACAGCTTTTATCTGTTCCACAACTTCCTCTTCCTTCCCCACTTCATCTCTCTTCTCTGTTTCTTTACCATTAAAACAAAACAAAACAAACAAAATACTCTTCCCTTTTAAAGTTTCAGGATAAGAATTTAAAGGGAATGGTGAAGCCAGGAAAAAAAAAGGGGTCGGGGCGGGCATCCACATAGCCAAGAAGCAAGCAAGGAAAGATAGCCTGATTTTTTATCAATCACTGAAAGGGACATTTTACTTTCCTAATTCACAGAGTACCTGTCCAGATCCTCAAGAATAAATGTGCAAGATCCATTCTGGACTATTCTCCAAGCAAATTAGTTCCCTAATTCCAAACTCCAAAGCAGTCATTCTTCTCATAGCATTTCTTTTTCTCATCTGATTTCTCCCTATCTAAAACCAGATAACTTTTCATCTTATGTCAATAACTAATTTTTCTTCATCTTTGCTAGTTTTTTAAAATCAGTTTTATCTTCCTTATCTCTTCCTTGACTCTTACACACTGCAGTTTAGGAAACTGGACCACACATAAATATCCAAAGTTGACCAAAATGTAAAGTTTGAGGAAATAGTACCTAATACTACCCTCACTTCTGACACCAATTGCAAATTCAGGAGGTTCCCAAAACCACCGTCTGATTCAGTAATTCATTACAAGAACTTACAGAACTCACCGAAAACTATTACACTCATGGTTAAAGATTACAAGGAAAGGATACAGGTCAAAGACCAAGGGAGGACCCATACGGAGCAGTGTCTGGGAGAGCTCCAAATGCAAAGCTTGTTCTGGCATCAGTATTGACAATCCAGCATGTTGCTGGTATGTGACAACGTGGTATGCAGTATTGCCAACAAGAGAAGCTCACCCAAGCTTCAGTGTCCAGATTTTTTTACTGGGGCTTCATTACGTAGGCATGATTGATCAACTGACTGCCCAAGTGGTTTAACTTCGTTTTCGGGTCAACTGATACCAGTTGGTGTGTGGCCAGCGCCTATCCTAAACAAAACATGCTTCCATCAGGTATGATGTAGATCACCTCTCAGAAGTCAAAGGTTAAAAATCCAAACATCTCTTTGAACAAGACCAAAATCTTTACTACACATATGCTTATGTGTGTTGATTTACATATGTCCATAAATATACTGACATGTACATGTATTTCTTTATTCATAAACTTCTATCTAGATCTACTTTTTTCAAAGAACTTTCCCTTATTAATACTCACATTACCCAATTTCAGTTGGTTAATAACTATATGAAATGCCACTAGAATAACCTATAGTCATTAATTATCTATCTCTCTGCCTAAAAGAATAATATTCTAACTTATAAAATGGAGCACTTTTTCAGTTCACAAATTTTTTTAAAAGGCACTAGTAGAGCAAAGTATTTGTTCCTCCATACAACTTAAATACATTTCCAAAGCTCATAAACTATAACCAAACTATTTATTTATATAGATGTTTATTCATGAGAATAAAAACTTTATACAACTTAAAAATATACACAAAAATAGTATACACCTGTAACTGTAAAAATTATGTTTTAACTAAGAAATACTTCAAATTTATCTTGAAAGTAAGTAAAGTATAAGTAAAGTATAAATTATAAATGTAAAGGTAAATATATCATCAGGACCATAACCCCTACTAAAATAATGGAGCTATTTCTCAATGAAATGTACAGTTGGATGTTTATTTACATTTGGAATTATAAATACATGTATTTCTCATTTTCATTTAGTATGTCCTGTTCTGCCAACCTAACTGCTATTGACATAAGATATACAGTGTCTTTTAATCTATCACATTTAACTTACTCTCTAAACATTCATTTTTTTTTTTTTTTTAAGTAGGCTCTAAGCCCAATGTGGGGCTTGAACTCACTACCCTAAGATGAAGAGTTATATGCTCTGCCTACTGAGCCAGTCAAGTGCCCCTCAATGATTTAAATTAATAAACATCAGGGGGAAAATTCAACTTAGTGGGAATTAGAAAGTAGAGAACTATATCTCAACTTTCTACCATGTCTTTCCCAGAATGATAGTAAGTACAGCCTATTCTTTAGTTGGGTTTTGTTTCCTAAAGACATGATTAGATAGATGTTCTGCTTCTATACGCATTTCTTTTTTTTTTTTTTTTTTTAAAGGTTTTATTTATTTGACAGATAGAGATCACAAGTAGGCAGAGAGGCAGGCAGAGAGAGAGGGGGAGGGGGAAGCAGGCTCCCTGCTGAGCAGAGCGCCCCAATGTGGGGCTCGATCCCAGGACCCTGGGATCATGACCTGAGCCGAAGGCAGAGGCTTTAACCCACTGAGCCACCCAGGCGCCCCTGAGCCACCCAGGCGCCCCACGCATTTCTTCATTTAAACATAAACATGGCCCCTAAAAGGCCAAACACTGCAGAATGGTATAGTGGCAGTTCTCAATCTTTTTTCTGCCTAATTTACCAGAGGATAAAGACAAGCACTTATTCCAATCAGCAAGAGATAAGAAACCTGGTAAGAATACAGAAAAGCACCTTCTTTATCTGCCTCAAGCATCCACAGAGCACCTCTGAGTGAAAGAACGTTAGACTGAAAGTCTAAGATCTGCGTTACTGTCCTGTGTTACTGTCCATTAATTAGCTTTTTGAAGTGGGCAAGCCATTTAATTTCTCTAAGAAGAATGAAAGTACCTATGCCACAGGGTTGCTATGTGGATCAAATAAGATAATACAAGAAGTGTTCAAGCGCCACCACATGAGCACGTAATAAATACCTCTCCCGCCTTTCTTGTAATGCATCTACCTCTGTAAAATGACTAATTCAATTAGCTCAGATAGGGAGGAAAGGAAGTGTAAAGTGTTCACATGTTTTGAAGCAAATGGGTAACTACAAATTTCCATCAAAAAACAACAGTGTTGTGTACAAATATGTCGATGAGGGAATTATTTATGGAAAAGTTAAATTGTAAGCAAACACTAAAGAAAGTAGCAGATTTATAATCAGTAAATTTTAGCATGATAGGGAAATGGTTCAAGATTAAGCTTTTTAAAAAAAATGGTAATATTCTCCCAAAAAGAACTGGAAACATAACTTCAAAATACTATATAGGTTACAGATTTTTTTTATTCTCCTTGTGCTTTTTTGAAATAAGCAAATTACTTTCGAAATTAGAAAAAATATATTAAAAACAAATACATATAGCACTTTAGAATCCAGTCATAATATTCACCTGGATGTAATTGTCACTTAAACTTTTCTTTTCTTTTTTTTTTTTAAAGATTTTATTTATTTATTTGACAGAGATCACAAGTAGGCAGAAAGGCAGGTAGAAAGGGAGAGAGGAGGAAGCAGGCTCTCCGCAGAGCAGACAGCCTGATGCGGGGCTCGATCCCAGGACCCTGGGATCATGACCTGAGCCGAAGGCAGAGGCTTTAACCCACTGAGCCACCCAGGCGCCCCTTCACTTAAACTTTTCAACCAATGAACATTTAAGCCTCCAAATACTAGTTCAAAACTTTTCTTGTATAAAGTTTTTAAAATAAATCTAATTAAATATTTTTATTGTATAAATATGGACAGCAACAGATGACAAGTGGATAGGAAGAGAGAGAAGGAAAAGAGGAAGAGGGAAATAAGAAAAATAAGGGAGGAAGGGAGGAATGAGGAGAGGAGAAGGAAGATTAATTTCCTTCATCCCTGCCTGAGCTGCTAAAGGAAGACACACTTGAAGCAAAGAAGAATAAAATACAGTAATGACATTCCCACCATGGGTAATGGGAAAATGGCACTGTTACTTAGGTTATAATTAAATATCAGAACACATAAGTAAAATGTATTAATACATGATAGATAACTATTAAGATATGCTATAACAGCAGTAGTGTGCAACTAACAGTAGTCATGAGACTAAAACAAACATTATTTATTCAAATGTGCTTTCCCTGAATATTAGCATAACATAAAATTTCAGACCTAGGAAGGCCCTTGAAGATACTGCAAAGTCCAGAAACAGCCTGGTCATAAATGAAATGGCAAATCCAGCTTCATACAAATAGTTAATGCCAAGCCAAGACCCCCTACATAGCAGGACAACAATAAAATACTCCATAAATACTTGCAACTAAGATTGCCCTCTGAGAATTAAACAAGTAAAATTACAAGAAATCTACAAATATTACCACATGGTCCAAAGAATCCAAATAATAGCATGCAAAGTTTTATAGAATTAGCAAATTCAATCAGAGACAATGTGGGTGTGGTAAGATTTTAAACAACATGGTTAATAATCCTAGCGATTAAAAAATAAACATATTAAATACATTTGAAAGGGAAAAAAGGGAGACCAAAAGTGTTAATCACCACAGCAATGTTTCAGACTACAGTTGCAATTTTAGAGGCTTACAAAGAAACAGATTAAAGGGTAAACCACAGAGTTAAAATGAAAATAATAGCAAAAAGTTACAAAGTTTATGAAAAGATATTTTAAATCCTCATTAGTAAGCTAAATGAGGATTATAGCTGAATTATAGAAGGCTAAAAAAAAGGATTAAATAAGATTTACACTTAAACAAACAGAACTATATTCTTTGTATTGTTAAATTTTTTTCTTATGTTTTTATCTTAAAAAAATCATTGATAAATATTCAAAATGATTAGGCACATATTTTCATTAAAGGAAATTTTAGAATTCAGCTTGAAGATGTCACTGCTTGGCTACTGGACCAAGATGTGAAATATTGGGGCTCAGAAGCAAACAGTCAAGAAAGAATTCTAGAGATGTCTTCAGCACAAAACAGGTGGTTTTATTACAGCACAGGGAAAGGACCAAGCAGAAAGAGCTGGACTGGGATTGGGAGGAGTGACTGATTACATATTTTTAAGTTGGGAGAGGTTAGAGATAGTGTTAGTCTCTAAGGAATTTGAAAGCAAGGTTTCCAAGACCTTGAGGGGCCATTTACTACTGTCCAGTAAAACCTCAGTCATGAGACCCTTCATATGTGTTATCAGTGGGCCATATGTTTGGAGGACAACTGCTAACAGAAATAAAGGAAGAAATATTAAAAAAAGGAAGGAAGTTTCCAAAGGGATTTTTATAAGTTAAAGGGGACTTCACTTATAACCTGAAGCTCACCCGAAGCTAAAGTTGCCTTTTATCCTTACCAAAGTATTAACCTTGCGGCAGCTGAGTTCCTGGAAGAAGGTCACCCTGCCTGTCAATGGGCTGTCAAGGAAATTAGGGTTTTTTTCTACATTTCTTTTGCCTTTTTTTCTCCAGATTAAGCCATAGCCAAAAACAACAACAACAACAACAAAACCAAAAAAACCACTTCACAACACACTTCCCATTTCTCTTTTTTTAAAGATTTATTTACTTACTTACTTATTTGACTGAGAGAGAGAAAGGGAGAGCACAAGTAGGCAGAGCAGCAGGCAGAGGCAGTGGGAGAGCAGGCTCTCCACTGAGCAGGGAGCCTGACATGGAGCTCAATTCCAGGACCCTAGGATCATGACCCAAGCCAAAGGCAGATGCTTAACTGACTGAGCCACCCAGGCGCCCCACCCCCTCATTTATTTCTTATATGTTTCTATTTGATTTCTGTCCCTACCCTTCCACTGTGATCTACCTAGCTGAGCTCACTGCTGACATCCTATCATCAAATTAGTGAATTCTTGTAGGCTTTATGTTACTAGGCATCTCATCTCTCCTACATGTGATATTATTAACCACTCTGTCACACAAGCTCACTATACTGCATAAGACCGTGTTTTATTCAGTTCTCCTGCTAAAAACTTGTTATTTCTTCTCTATCTCCTTCCATAATTCTTTTTCACTTACCCAATCTTCTAGTCTACCTCCTTTACTTTTACCCTTTCTTTCCAAAGGCTCATCCATTAGTTGCTTAAAGTTAACTAGTTGGTGTATGTATGTATGTATGTAACCGTTACATAATCATTACACCCAACTGTGGGGCTCAAACTCATGACCCCAAGAGATCAAATTATACACTCTCCCAGCTGAGCCAGCCAGGTGCCCCTATTGTTTCAAATATCACCTATTTAAGGGTGCCCTAGTGGCTCAGTCACTTAAGTGTCTGCCCTTGGCTCGGGTCACGATTCTGTAGTCCAGGGACCAAGTGGCAAGGAGCCTACTTCTCCCTCCCTCTGCCCCCCTGCACCCCCACTTATGCTCTCTCTCATAAATAAATAAAATCTTTTAAAAAAATAAATAAATATCACCCATTTTAATGATGATGATGATGATGGCAGAATAATAACAGCAGCTAGTCTCTACTGAATGGTACTGTATCAAAAGTAAAATTAAATATAATTGTTATTTATTATACACCCCTTCAGTCATGAGATCTCTACCCACCAGAAACATAAATCAAATTACCTTCTAAATGGGTCTACCTGGATATCTCATATTCATCTCACGCATGAGCAAAACTGAACTCAATCTCTCCACTTTCTCTAACGTGTCTTCCTCTCATACTCCCTAACTCAATTGTAAATAGCACCTTCTACTCAGTCACCAAAACCTAAAAGCTGGAAGATCATCCCTGACTCCTCTGCACTCTTTGTTAATCAGTCATTAGCCTCACCTTTGAAACACTAAAATATTACTGCACTTTCTCCAAACCATCATTTCCTGAGTACAATGATCAGGTCACCATCCATCAACAACTCTACCACTATAGCCTTCTCTAATTTATCTCCTCAATGCACTGATCTGCTGCAGACACGTGCTTTCTGTAAATCTAAATGTAAATCTGACCAGTCATTCCCCTGCTTAAACTCCCTCAAGTGTTTTCCCTCGCCCATAAAAAAGACACGAGGGACATTCCAAGCTCCTTAGTAGCCAATAACACTAGCTAACATTTGACAAATACCTAAATGACCTCAATTCAAATCCTCACATTATAAGAGTCCTATTCCAATATTCCCCCCCCCTTTCTTTTTTCACAAGAAAAGTGATTTTCCATAGATTAAGAAACATAATCAAGGTCACACAACTGCAAGTGGCTCCAAAGCACACCCCTTAATCTTTAGTCTATAATGCCACATTAATGAGGTGATTTCATTCTACATCTGTAGTTTCAGTCAGACTTACCAGCTGCTTAAAGGCAAGAAACTTACCTAACTCTGCACTCCTAGTACTTGGCAAAATGTTGACGACAAGGCAAGTGCTCCAAAACACTTGTACTGAACAACATGAACTATTAAAAATGAATCCACATTTAGGTAAGCCTGAGGAATACCATTTTCTCAGTATTATAAGTCAAATCTGAGAATCCACGAGGAACACCATCTTACGATACATGGGGCAAAATAAAAGCTCCATAATTGAGTCTGTGTTCATTCAATTTCAACAGTTTAGATCTTATTGGAGGAAGCCTCAGAGCAAATCAAGACTAATCACTTAGTGTGTGAAATAGTCTAAAATTTCAAATCTAAAAATCTAAGAATCTAGAATTCAGAAGAGTCAAAGACCATCTTTCTTTTAATGCACAAGGTAACCAAGTTAAAGAAAATATTCAAAATTTAGTAGCATTTCCAAATATCAGTAATAATCTAAAAAATATTATTAAATAAAATTCTACCCACAATAGCAACTTTATTTTTTAAATACCTAGAGTAAACCTAAGAAAAAATGTATACCTATGAAAAAAAATACAGTTTTGTAATAAGACCTAAGCTGCACTATATATGTAACAACTAATCACATATGACTATTTATTATTTTTTAAAGATTTTATTTAACTTATCTGTCAGAGAGAGGAGGGAGAAAGTGAAAATGCACAAACAGTGGGGAGAGGCAGGCAGAGGGAGAAGCAGGCTCCCTGCTGAGCAAGGAGTCCCATGCAGGACTCAATCCCAGGACCCTGGGATCATGACTGAGCCCAAGGCAGACGCTTAACCACTGAGCCACCTAAGCATCCCCATATATGACTATTTAAATTTAATTAATTAGGGGAACCTGGCTGGCTCGGTCAGAAGAGGGTATGATTCTTGATTGTGAGGTTGTAGGTTTGACCCCCACATTGGGTGTAGAGATTATTAAAAAAAAAATAATAATGACATTTAAAAAATAAATTTAATTATTTAAAATTAAATAAAAATTTAATTCAATTCATCAGTTGTACTCACCACACTTCAAATGTTCAAAGCTAAGGCTACTGATTATCATACTAGACAGCACAAATACACAACACACTTCCATCATTACAGAAAATTCTAGGGGGGAGTGCTGCTATAGAGCTAATAACTTACTCTAGATTTTGCTTTTAGTTTAGTCACTTCTACATGGTTTAGGTTTTTTCCAAAACACAAGTATTTTTATAATTTTTGAAGCTAACAAATTTAGTAATGATCGTACCATAAAATGTTTAGATCTAAAAAAAAAAACCTAACCATTTTGTAACCCTGTATTTAATGTACTTAAGTCCATGTGTTACTAAAATATATAAAAGAGTGCTTTTAAAAAAATTGAGATGTACATGCAAGAATAGAAACTTATCTGGTAAAGATCTCATTTTTCCAAATTAATCTAAAAATGCAATGCAATCCTTACAAAATCCCAGAAAGAATTTTTTTAGAACTGGACAAACTCATTCTAAAATTTATGTACAGGGGTGCCTGGGTGGCTCAGTGGGCTAAAGCCTCTGCCTTCGGCTCAGGTCATGATCCCAGTGTTCTGGGAGCGAGTACGAGTGCATTGAGTGCGTCCTGCTTGTCAGGCTCTCTGCTCAGCAAGGGGCCTGCTTCCTCCTCTCTCTCTCTGCCTGCCTCTCTTGCCTACTTGTGATCTCTGTCTGTCAAATAAATAAATAAAATTTATGTACAAAAGAAAGCCAAGAATTACCAAGAAAATTTTTGAGTAAGAACAAAATATAGGGACTTGCCCTACCAGACATCAAGATTTATTTTAAAGCTTTAGTAACAAAATAAAGACAGAGCTGTGTTAGTTCAACAACAAACAGAAAGCAGAAAAAGAATTGGGATAAATAAAATAGATAAATAAAAATTGGCATTGCAGAGGCACCTGGGTGGCTCAGTCGTTAAGCATCTGCCTTCAGCTTAGGTCATGATCCCAGGGTCCTGACACTGGGCTCCCTGCTCAGTCTCCCACTCTCCCTGCTGTGTTCCCTTTCTCGCTGTCTCTCTCTGGCAAATAAATAAATAAGAATCTTTTTTAAAAAATAGCATTGCAGGGGCACCTGGGTGGCTCAGTGGGTTGAAGCCTCTGCCTTCGGCTCAGGTCATGATCTCAGGGTCTTGGGATCGAGCCCCACATCAGGCTCTCTGCTCAGCAGGGAATCTGCTTCCTCCTCTCTCTCTGCCTGCTTCTCTGCCTACTTGTCATCTCTGTCTGTCAAATAAATAAATAAAATCTTTAAAAAAAAAATAGCATTGCAGATCAGTGGGTACAGCTTGGACTATCCACAATACAGTGAAATAACAGCTGATTTCCCTTAAGAAAAAAAAAAATTTAACGGGATTCCCTACTTCACATAATGAACAAAGAATCAATTCAAGTCAATTAAAGACCTGAGTACACAAATCATACTTAAAATTTCTAGAAGAAAATACTGTGAAATACCTTTATAAAGAATTAACTACAAAAGTGTCAGAACATTTCATAATTAGTTTTAAAACAAAACAATTACACCTTTTAACCACACATGTAGAGTGTCACCTGACACTCCAAATACTGTTTTACTTCAAACCTAATACACATTCATTTATTGAAATAATTCCTCTTGATCTAAACAAATAATCCAGTTGTAAATTTTTGGTATTGAATAATCAGGACTGAAATTTACAACCATTACAATTCTGAGTATTTTTGGAGTGAATGTTAAGTAATATCTTTCTTTTTTTTTTTTAAGATTTTATTTATTTATTTGACAGACAGAGATCACAAGTAGGCAGAGAGGCAGGCAGAGAGAGAGGAGGAAGCAGGCTCCCTGCTGAGCAGAGAGCCCAATGCGATGCAGGGCTCGATCCCAGGACCCTGGGATCATGACCTGGGCCGAAGGCAGAGGCTTTAACCCACTGAGCCACCCAGGTGCCCCTAAGTAATATCTTTCATTCATGCTTACATTAATCAAGACCTACCTAAAGTTTATTCAACTGTATTACTAAAGATTTAGATTGTTAAGAAAAACATGTTTCCTCAACAACTCTAACCTGCCTTCTTAAAACTATTTTCTAATGATGGTTTTTACTTCTCAATTACCATGTCACTAATTCTCTTCATACCTCTTAGTTCTGTGGTATTTACCTAGTGTCAAGAAAAATAAAAACGAATCTTTCATATATTCCTTTGCTTCTCTTTGTATAGAGTTCTTCCTTTACTCTCCATAACTAGGTCAACACTTAACTGGAAATATTTATATACTCCACAATTTATCCTCCTCTCACACCCAATGTGTCTCTTCAATATGCAAGAAAAGATTATTTTCAATAGCCTACTTCCTGTCTCAATCTTTCCTACTTATTTTCAGTTACTATATTTTGGCAAATTGGACACATCAAAATTAACTAACTTAATTCTGCTTTTCTTTCAATTAGATAAAGGTCTTATATTTTTTTTTTATCCCGGGGAAAAAAACTGGTTTTATTATCTTTAAATAAACAATAGGATATTCTAGAAGAAGTTTAATTTTTAAATACAATTACCTAATTGTCATTTCTGAATGATGGCAATGCTTGTTCCAGACTGGAAACAGGTCAATTGTAAGCAACATGACAACTCTCACATAAAAAGTACACTGTTTTGGAAAACTTAGTCAAGAAAAGAATTGTTGAGGGTTTCAATCTCTCACACAGGACTTATTAATCTACTCTAATGCACTAATTAAAACTAAATATTAGGGTACCTGGGTGGCTTGGTCAGTTAAGCATCTGCATTCAGCTAAGGTCATGATCCCAGGGTCTTAGGATCAACTCCCACACTGGGCTCCCTGCTAAGTAGGGAGTCTGCTTCTCCCTCTACCCTCACCCCTGCTTGTGTTCTCTCTCTCTCTCTCAGCTCTCTATCACACTGGTTCTCTCTCTCATGCTCTTTTTTTAAGATTTTATTTATTTGACAGAGAGAGACACAGCAAAAGAGGGAACACAAGCAAGGAGAGTGGGAGAGGGAGAAGCAGGCTTCCTGCCAAGCAGGGAGCCCGATACAGAGCTTGATCCCAGGATGCTGGCTGGGATCATGACCCAAGCCAAAGGTACAGGCCCAACCCACTGAGCCACCATGGAACCCCATGCTCTCTCTCTTTAAAAAGAAACTAAGTATTAACAACTTTTAGAGATAATTACACACATTTTTCTTACCCATTCACTACTGAAGGAAAACATAATTTCACTGAGTTTATAAACCTTTACTTACCTACCATAATTTACACCAAAAAAATCTGGATATGTAATTGAATTTTTCAGTTCCAAATTAATACCTCCATAGCAGGGTAGCAGAAAATAATGAACATGGATTTTACAATTAAAACAAACCTGTATTTCAAATCTCTGCACAATGATTTATGTGTCTTTTTGGACATGAACAAATTTCTTAAGATCTAAATTATTCCTTATGACATATCTAACTTATAAAGTTGTCAAGAGGACTAAACTGATACCATATACATCTACTACATGCTGAATAAGTGTTCTTTTTATCAGACAATAATTCTTAAATCTTATTATATTCTTTTTTTTTTTTAAGGTTATTTATTTATTTATTTGACAGACAGAGATCACAAGTAGGCAGAGGAAGACAGAGAGAGAAGGAAGCAGGTTCTCTACTGAGCAGAGAGCCGGATGCGGGGCTCGATCCCAGAATGCCAGGATCATGACTGGAGCCGAAGGCAGAGGTTTTAACCCACTGAGCCACCCAGGCGCCCTATATTCTTATTTTTCTCTGTGCTCTTGAATGTTTTTTATTGGACCATCCACAACACTTCTTTCAATTCAACTTTGTGCTGCTCGGTCCAATATGCAAGGATAATTAGCATCTGATGGATGTAATTCTTTAAAAAACTGCTCTGAAAGCTGGACAAACACATTGTATGAAAAATATATCTAAAGGCAAAAAAAAAGTATTAACTCTCTCATTAATTTTAAACACTGAACACTTAAAATCCTACTTTTTGATTTTTAAAGATTTGACAGCGAGAGCACACACAGAGGGAGGAGCAAAAGGAGGGAGAGAAAGAATCTCAAGCAGACTCTGCTGAACATGGAGTGCAAGATGGGGCTCGATCTCATGACCCTGAGATCATGACCTGAGCCAAAATCAAGAGCTAGCCGCTTAACCAATGGAGCTACCCAGGCACCACTAAAATCCCACTTTAAAAAGAACTTCTCGGGACTCCTGGGTGGCTCAGTTGGTTAAGCAGCTGCCTTCGGCTCAGGTCATGATCCCAGCGTCCTGGGATCGAGTCCCACATCGGGCTCCTTGCTTGTCAGGGAGTCTGCTTCTCCCTCTGCCTCTGCCTGCCATTCTGTCTGCCTGTGCTCGCTCTCTCTCTCTGATAAATAAATAAAAATCTTTAAAAAAAAAAAAAAAAAAAAAAAAAAAAGAACTTCTCATAAAGAATTTTTTTAAGGCAGATGTTATTTCCCAAGTACCTAACATGTACCCAGCACAATGCTATCACATACCAAAAACACAATGCAGTTCCTTTACACTAAGAGTTTACTGTACATATAACAAATTTACTAAGATATTTTCCCTAATTGTATCTCTCTCCCCAACAATGTTTCTAAAACCAGTATGCAAGGCTTATACTATGGATATGTAATTATAAACCTAGTACGGGGGCTCCTGGGTGGCACAGTCAGTGAAGGGGCTCTTGATTTTGGCTCAGGTTGAGATCTCAGGGTGGAGGCTCCAGGCCTCTGTCGGGCTCAGAGCTCAGCACCGAGTCTGCCTGGGACTCTCTCTCCCATTTTCTCTGCACCTCCCCGCTGCTCACACCCCCACAAAAATAAAAAGAAAAAAAAATCAAAAATGTAGTACCAAAAACAAAAACAAAACAAACTGAGCTTCCTTTCCATAAGAAATCAGGAAGCAGAAGAGTAAAAATAAATGAAAGCCAAGAAATCAAAAGGAAATTGTAAATTAAAGGGAAAAAAATCTCTTTTATTCTGAACACTGCTTGTTTGAGAAATTATAAAATCACATAAATTACATACATTATTAAATACTTATGGAATAAAGCCAACAATCAAAAAAAAAAAAAAAAGATCTGAACCTAAGAAAAGTAAGATATTCATCTATTTATCATCTAGTGATTGCTTTATGAGGTAGAAACCAGGCCTACTAATTTAAAATTCCCAAAAGCTGGCATGTAGTTATTATTAACTCATGCACTATGTTTTAATTATCAATAATTTAATAATCTAGTTAAGAAATAAAGGTAGTTAGTGTGGCATGATGGAAAAGGAAATGAATAAGGGTCAAGAGATACAGATTTCCTCTTAGGCTTACACTGCTAATTATAATAATAATGGGCAAAACAGGGAACTTCTCTGAGCCTGTTTCTCAGTTATAAAATGAATAAATAGGATTAAGTTATCTTCAAATTCCAATCCATCTCAAAAATTCTATGAATCTGTAGTTAAATATTTTCTGCTATTGTACATATAATAATTTTGAAATATTACATACACACACAAACACATACACCCCATGGACTTCCACTTAAATATGGAGAAAGACTATTCTTCCTTCCATGACTCTGTTAAAATAATAATAAAGTTACCAAAAAAAAAAAAAAAAAAAAGGTAAAGATCTACAAGGTCTGAAAGAATAGCAATGTAAGCATTAATGGCCAAGAGGTTTCTACAAATCTTCAGAAAAAGAAGAGCAAGGGGGGCCTGGCTGGCTCACTGAGTAGAGAACATGGCTCCTGATCTTGGGGTTTTTTGTTTTTGTTTTTTAATTTTTAATTTTTTATAAACATGTAATATATTTTTATCCCCAGGGGTACAGGTCTATGAATCGCCAGGTTTACACACTTCACAGCACTCACCAAAGCACATACCCTCCCCAATGTCCATAACCCCACCCCCCTTCTCCCAACCCCCCTGCCCCCAGCAACCCTCAGTTTGTTTTGTGAGATTAAGAGTCACTTATGGTTTGTCTCTCTCCCAATTCCATCTTGTTTCATTTATTCTTCTCCTACACCCTTAACCCACCATGTTGCATCTCTACTTCCTCATATCAGGGAGATCATAGCATAGTTGTCTCTCTCTGCTTGACTTATTTTGCTAAGTATGATACGCTCTACTTACATCCACGTTGTCGCAAATGGCAAGATTTCATTTCTTTTGATGGCTGCATAGTAGTCCATTGTGTATATATACCACATCTTCTTGATCCATTCATCTGTTGATGGACATCTAGGTTCTTTCCATAGTTTGGCAATTGTGGACATTGCTGCTATAAACATTCGGGTGCACGTGCCCCCTTTGGATCACTACATTTGTATCTTTAGGGTAAATACCCAGTAGTGCAATTGCTGGGTCATAGGACAGTTCTATTTTCAACATTTTGAGGAACCTCCATGCTGTTTTCCAGAATGGTTGCACCAGCTTGCATTCCCACTAACAGTGTAGGAGGGTTCCCCTTTCTCCGCATCCTCGCCAGCATCTGTCATTTCCTGACTTGTTGATTTTAGCCATTCAGACTGGTGTGAGGTGATACCTCATTGAGGTTTTGATTTGTATTTCCCTGATGCTGAGTGATATGGAGCACTTTTTCATGTGTCTGTTGGCCATCTGGATGTCTTCGTTGCAGAAATGTCTGTTCATGTCCTCTGCCCATTTCTTGATTGGAGTATTTGTTCTTTGGGTGTTGAGTTTGCTAAGTTCTTTGTAGATTTTGGGCACTAGTCCTTTATCAGATATGTCATTTGCAAATATCTTCGCCCATTCTGTCAGTTGTCTTTTGGTTTTGTTAACTGTTTCCTTTGCTGTGCAAAAGCTTTTGATCATGATAAAATCCCAATAGTTCATTTTTGCCCTTGCTTTCCTTGCCTTTGGTGATGTTCCTAGGAAGATGTTGCTGCGGCTGAGGTCGAAAAGGGTTGCTGCCTGTGTTCTCCTCGAGGATTTTGATGGATTCCTTTCTCACATTGAGGTCCTTCATCAATTTTGAGTCTATTTTCATGTGTGGTGTAAGGAAATGGTCCATTTCATTTTGCTGCACGTGGCTGTCCAATTTTCCCAACACCATTTATTGAAGAGGCTGTCTTTTTTCCATTGGACATTCTTTCCTGCTTTGTCAAAGATTAGTTGACCATAGAGTTGAGGGTCTATTTCTGGGTTCTCTATTCTGTCCTATTGATCTCTGTGTCTGTTTTTGTGCCAGTACCATGCTGTCTTGATGATGACAGCTTTGTAATAGAGCTTGAAGTCCGGAATTGTGATGCCACCAACTTTGACTTTCTTTTTCAATATTCCTTTGTCTATTCGAGGTCTTTTCTGGTTCCATATAAATTTCAGGATTATTTGTTCCATTTCTTTGAAAAAGATGGATGGTACTTGGATAGGAATTGCATTAAATGTGTAGATTGCTTTAGGTAGCATAGACATTTTCACAATATTTATTCTGCCAATCCAGGAGCATGGAACATTTTTCCATTTCTTTGTGTCTTCCTCAATGTCTTTCATGAGTACTTTATAGTTTTCTGAGTATAGATTCTGTGCCTCTTTGGTTAGGTTTATTCCTAGGTATCTTGTGGTTTGGGGTACAATTGTGAATGGGATTGACTCCTTAATTTCTCTTTCTTCTGTCTTGTTGTTGGTGTAGAGAAATGCAACTGATTTCTGTGCTTTGATTTTATATCCTGACACTTCACTGAATTCCTGTACAAGTCCTAGAAGTTTTGGAGTGGAGTCTTTTGGGTTTTCCACATATAATATCATATCATCTGCGAAGAGTGATAATTTGACTTCTTCTTTGCCGATTTGTATGCCTTGAATTTCCTTTTGTTGTCTGATTGCTGAGGCTAGGACTTCTAGTACTATGTTTAATAGCAGTGGTGATAATGGACATCCCTGCCGTGTTCCTGACCTTAGCGGAAAAGCTTTCAGTTTTTCTCCATTGAGAATGATATTTGCGGTGGGTTTTTCATAAATGGCTTTGATGATATTGAGGTATGTGCCCTCTATCCCTACACACTGAAGAGTTTTAATCAGGAAGGGATGCTGTACTTTGTCAAATGCTTTTTCAGCATCTATTGAGAGTATCATATGGTTCTTGTTCTTTCTTTTATTGATGTGTTGTATCACATTGACTGATTTGCGGATGTTGAACCAACCTTGCAGCCCTGGAATAAATCCCACTTGGTCATGGTGAATAATCCTTTTATGTACTGTTGAATCCTATTGGCTAGTATTTTGGTGAGAATTTTCGCATCTATGTTCATCAAGGATATTGGTCTATAGCTCTCTTTTTTGATGGGATCCTTGTCTGGTTTTGGGATCAAGGTGATGCTGGCCTCATAAAATGAGTTTGGAAGTTTCCCTTCCATTTCTATTTTTTGGAACAGTTTCAGGAGAATAGGAATTAGTTCTTCTTTAAATGTTTGGCAGAATTCTCCCGGGAAGCCGTCTGGCCCGGCTTTTGTTTGTTTGGAGATTTTTAATGACTGCTTCAATCTCCTTACTGGTTATGGGTCTGTTCAGGCTTTCTATTTCTTCCTGGTTCAGTTGTGGTACTTTATATGTTTCTAGGAGTGCATCCATTTCTTCCAGATTGTCAAATTTGTTGGCGTAGAGTTGCTCATAGTATGTTCTTATAATTGTTTGTATTTCTTTGGTGTTTGTTGTGATCTCTCCTCTTTCATTCATGATTTTATTTATTTGAGTCCTTTCTCTTTTCTTTCTGATAAGTCTGGCCAGGGGTTTATCAATCCTATTAATTCTTTCAAAGAACCAGCTCCTAGTTTCATTGATTTGTTCTATTGTTTTTCTGGTTTCTATTTCATTGATTTCTGCTCTGATCTTTATGATTTCTCTTCTCCTGTTGGGTTTAGGCTTTCTTTCTTGTTCTTTCCCCAGCTCCTTTAGGTGTAGGGTTAGGTTGCGTACCTGAGAACTTTCTTGTTTCTTGAGAAAGGCTTGTACCGCTATATATTTTCCTCTCAGGACCGCCTTTGTTGTGTCCCACACATTTTGAACCATTGTGTTTTCATTATCATTTGTTTCCATGATTTTTTTCAATTCTTCTTTAATTTCCTGGTTGACCCATTCATTCTTTAGAAGGATGCTGTTTAGTCTCCATGTATTTGGGTTCTTTCCAAACTTCCTCTTGTAGTTGAGTTCTAGCTTCAGAGCATTGTGGTCTGAAAATATGCAGGGAATGATCCCAATCTTTTGATAACCGGTTGAGTCCTGATTTAGGACCGAGGATGTGATCTACTCTGGAGAATGTTCCATGTGCACTAGAGAAGAATATGTATTCTGTTGCTTTGGGATGAAATGATCTGAATATATCTGTGATGTCCATCTGGTCCAGTGTGTCATTTAAGGTCTTTATTTCCTTGTTGCTCTTTTACTTGAATGATCTGTCCATTTCAGTGAGGGGATTGTTAAAGTCCCCTACTATTATTGTATTATTGTGATGTGTTTCTTTGATTTTGTTTTTAATTGCTTTATATAGTTGGCTGCTCCCATGTTGGGGGCATAGATATTTAAAATTGTTAGATCTTCTTGTTGGTACAGACCCTTTGAGTATGATATAGTGTCCTTCCTCATCTCTTATTATAGTCTTTGGATTAAAATCTAATTGATCTGATATAAGGATTGCCACTCTTGCTTTCTTCTGATGTCCATTAGCATGGTAAATTCTTTTCCACCCCCTCACTTTACATCTGGAGGTGTCTTCGGGCTTAAAATGAGTTTCTTGGAGGCAACGTATAGATGGGTTTTGTTTTTTTATCCATTCTGATACCCTGTGTCTTTTGATTGGAGCATTTAGCCCATTAACATTCAGGGTAGCTACTGAGAGATATGAATTTATTGCCATTGTATTGCCATTGTTACTGTCACCTTACACTTGTAGGCTCTCTCTTTGTTTAGAGGACCCCTTTCAATATTTCCTGTAGAGCTGGTTTGGTGTTTGCAAATTCTTTCAGTTTTTGTTTGTCCTGGAAGCCTTTAATCTCTCCTTCTATTTTCAATGATAGCCTAGCTGGATATAGTATTCTTGCCTGCATGTTTTTCTCGTTTAGTGCTCTGAATATATCATGCCAGCTCTTTCTGGCCTGCCAGGTCTCTATGGATAAGTCTGCTGTCAATCTAATATTTTTACCATTGCATGGTACAGTCTTCTTTTCCCGGGCTGCTTTCAGGATTTTCTCTTTGTTGCTAAGACTTGTAAATTTTACTATTAGGTGACAGGGTGTGGACCTATTCTTATTGATTTTGAGGGGCGTTCTCTGCACCTCCTGAATTTTGATGCTTGTTCCCTTTGCAATATTGGGGAAATTCTCCCCAATAATTCTCTCCAGTATACCTTCTGCTCCCCTCTCTCTTTCTTCTTCTTCTGGAATCCCAATTATTCTAATACTGTTTCGTCTTATGGTGTCACTTATCTCTCGAATTCTCCCCTCGTGGTCCAGTAGCTGTTTGTCCCTCTTTTGCTCAGCTTCTTTATTCTCTGTCATTTGGTCTTCTATATCACTAATTCTTTCTTCTGCCTCATTTATCCTAGCAGTGAGAGACTCCATTTTTTATTGCACCTCATTAATAGCTTTTTTGATTTCAACTTGGTTAGATTTTAGTTCTTTTATTTCTCCAGGAAGGGCTTTTATATCTCCCGAGAGGTTTCTCTAATATCTTCTATGCCTTTTTCGAGCCCGGCTAGAACCTTGTGAATTGTCATTCTGAACTCTAGATCTGACATATTACCAATGTCTGTATTGATTAGGTCCCTAGCCTTCGGTACTGCCTCTTGTTCTTTTTTTTGTGGTGAATTTTTCCGCCTTGTCATTTTGTTCAGATAAGAGTATATGAAGGAGCAAGTAAAATACTAAAAGGGTGGCAACAACCCCAGGAAAATATGCTTTAACCAAATCAGAAGAGATCCCAAATCGTGAGGGGGGAGAAAGGGGATTATAAAGAGGTTCAGAAAGAAAAAAAGAGAGGGAAAAAAAAAAGAAAGAAAAGAAAAAAAGAAAGAAAAGAATTAAAAAAAGAAAATGAATAAAGTATAAAAAAGAAATATATATATATATATATATATATATATATATATGTGATAAACTAGTTAAAAAACGTTAAAAAGGGAAAGGGTAAATGTTAAAAAAAATTTTAGCAGAAGAGAAAAAAATGAAAAAGAAAAAAAATTAAATTAACTGCAAGACTAAAGAATCATAGGGAGAAAGCTATGAGTTCCGTGCTTTGCTTTCTCCTCCTCTGGAATTCTGCTGCTCTCCTTGGTATTGAAACTGCACTCCTTTGGTAGGTGAACTTGGTCTTGGCTGGACTTCTTGTTGATCTTCTGGGGGAGGGGCCTGTTGTAGTGATTCTCAAGTGTCTTTACCCCAGGCGGAATTGCACCACCCTTACCAGGGGCTGGCCTGAGTAATCCGCTTGCGTTTGCTTTCAGGAGCTTTTGTTCCCTGAGCGCTTTCCATAGAGTTCTGGAGGACAGGAATACAAATGGCGGCCTCCTGGTCTCGGAGGTCCCAGAGGAGCCAAGAGCCTGGGGTCCCAATCCTCAGTGCGCCCTCAGAAAACAGAGCCCAGTAACTCCCATCTGCCTGACCTCCGGCTGCGCTCAGAGCTCACCGAGCCTGGGACTGGTTCAAAGTAACCCTGAGCTGTGAGCTCGCTTTCGGCTCTGTCTCTGTAGCTGGCTTCCCCATTCTAATACCTGTAAGCTCTGCGACACTCAGACACCCCCAAACCTTCTGTGACCCTGCTGACCCCGTGTGGGCTTCACCCTGGTTTAGCCTCTGGAGCAATGTCCCTCAGTGGAACAGACTTTTAAAAGTCCTGATTTTGTGCTCCGTTGCTCAGCCGCTTGCAGGGAGTTGGCCCCTCCCCCTGGGGTCTATCTTCCCGTCGCTTTGGATTCACTTCTCCACCAGTCCTACCTTTCAGAAAATGGTTGTTTTTCTGTTTCTAGAATTGCTGTTCTTCTTCTCTTTGATCTGCCGATGGATTTGTAGGTGTTTGCAATCTTTAGATAAGCTATCTAGCTGATCTCCTGCTAGCTGAAGTAGTCTCAGCCTGCTACTTCTCTGCCATCTTGACTCCTCCCCCTGATCTTGGGGTTTTGAGTTCAACTCCTACACTGGGTATAGAGATTACTCAAAAACATAAAATCTTTTAAGAAAAAGAAGAAAAAAATGAAAGCAAATGAGAAACTTAGCTGAGCTGAAAAAATTAAAATATCAGTTGCAACAGATAGAGGCTACAGAAGCACCTGTGCAGCTCAGTCGTTAAGCATCTGCTTTCTTCTCTGGTTGTGATCCCAGAGTTCTAGGATCAAGCCCCTGAGTCAGCAGGGAGTCTGTCTCTCCCTCTTCCCCTGTTTGTGCTCCCTCTCTCTCTGTCAGATAAATAAATAAAAAAAAAAAAAAAAGAAAAGATAGAGGCGCTATATATATATATATATATATATATATATATACACATACATATATATGAAAAGCAAGTCCTGTCTATTAGGAGAAGCCCCAAGTCTCAGAGGACATGAATAAGACATGGAGCTAAAACTACAGAAGCAGACTACCATCTCATCAAAACAACTTACAATTCCTAAAATAAATTGGAGATTTCTTCTCTGAAGAAACCAAACAGAAGCATCTCTTGACTGAGAGACAACAGGCAAAACAGGAAAGATAGGGAGCAACAGATCAAACCACCTATTTAATTACGGTAGCATTAGCCCTTTTAACTTGTCCAACTCTAAGAATAAAGCAACCAGGCTTGGAAGACTTTTCTGTGAAGAAACTGAACAGACTCAGAGAATAGCTTTCCAGATACTAATTTTAGGGGTCACCCCCTAAAAAATAGGTTTTTAGTATAAATCAGATGTAATCAAGCCACAACAAAGTCCCAACAAAGCCCATCCTATGTATACCAATCTTTCAGTGAGGTTTTGAATGTGGGATATGAGCTGTGTGTGAATGTGTGTATTTGAAAAAAAAATTTTTTTTTGCTTTATTTATTAGTGTTCTTTGGCTACATAACAAATTCACCCAAAACTTGGCAGATTAGAGACTCCTGCACGGCTCAGTTGGTTAAGCATCCAACTCTCAATCTTGACTCAGGTCATGATCTCAGGGTTGTGGGATCAAGCCCCATTCTGGGCTCTGCACAGAGTCTGTTTGAGATTCTCTCTCTCAATCCTGACCTCCCCCCTCCACCCCACTCAAGCACGCTCTCTCTCAAATAAAAGAATAAATAAAATATTTTTAAAGAAAAAAAAATTTTTTTTTTAATTTTAAAAGGGGGTTCCTGAGTGGCTCCTGAAGGCTCAGTAGGTTAAGTAGGTCATGATCTCGGGGTCCTGGGATGGAGCCCTGCGTCAGGTTCCCTTCTCAATGGGAAGTCTGCTTCTCTCTCTCCGTCTGCCTGTTGTCCCTGCGTATGGTCTCTCTCTCAAATAAATCAATAAAAGTTTTTAAAAATGCTTTAAAAAAAAAAAAAACACTTGGCAGATTAAAACAACATTCATCATCCCACACAGTTTTTAAGGATCAGGAATCCGGGAGTGGCTTTGCTAACTGATTCTGGCTCAAGGTCTCTCATGAGAATATAATCAAGCTGTCAGCCAAAACTGCAGTCATCTCCAGGCTTAAAAGAGGATGAAGAATCTACTTCTAAGCTCCAGTATGTAATTGCTGGCAGATCTCCATTCTCTACTGGCTGTAGAGCGGAAGCCTCTTATCTCCAGCTGCGTGGGTCTCTCCATAGGATGCCTGATTGTCAAGACAGGGCAGCTAGCTTCCCCCAGAAAAAGCAATCCAAAAGATAGAAAGAGAAAAGTGTGCATACAAACAAGTCAGAGAACACCCAAGATGGAAACCACGGTCTTTTACAACCTAATCTATCAAGTAACATATCCTCACACCTCTGCTGTATGCCATTCCTTATATGGCTCAGCCCTGGTACAGTGTGGGAGGAGACTACTCAAGGGAAGACCAGGAGAAGGGGATAACTGGGAGCCATCTTGAAGGCTGACTATCACAATGTGTCCTTTGCCTGCCCCTCCCCCACCAAGGATTCCTGCTTCTTGTTTCTAATATCCATTATACCAGGTTTGGTCTGTATGACCAATAGCAAAGGTGATTATCACATCATTTCTAAGATTAGATTATAAAAGAGACTAGCTTCTAACTAGCAAAAATGATTCTCTCTCTCAAATCATGTGTTGGCCCATGAGATGAGGTACTGAGGCCCTCAGTTCAAAAGCTCTTAAGAAACTGAGGCCAGCCAGTAATGAGGCAGGTGGGAAGCAAATGCTCCAGCCACAGTGAAGCCCTGAAATGACTGCCACCCTGGCCAAGAGACTGACTACAACTTGAACAGAGACTAAGGAAGAACCACCCAGCTGCGCCACACTCTCAAATTCCAAACCCTCAAAAACTATGAGAGAAACTAAATGTGTATTACTTTTAAGAAGCCAACTTTGGGGGTAACGTGTTACACAGCAATAACTAACTTTATTAAATTTGTTTTTTTAAGATTTATTTATTTGAGAGAGAGAGTACAAGCAGGGGGAAGAGTAGGACAAGCAGACTCAGCCTTGGGATGGGAGTCTACCAATCCCAGGACCTGAGATCATGACCTGAGCTGAAGCTGGACGCTTAGCCAACTGAACCACCCAGGCACCCCAAATGCTTTTTCAAAAAATTATAAAAAACAATTCAGGGGGCACCTGGGAGGCTCAGTGGGTTAAGCCTCTGCCTTCAGCTCAGGTCATGATCTCAGGATCCTGGAATCAAGACCTGCATCGGGCTCTCTGCTCAGTGGGGAGCCTGCTTCCCCCCCCCTCTCTCTCTACCTGACTCTCCGCCTACTTGTGATCTCTGTCAAATAAATAAATAAAAATCTTTTTAAAAAATAAAATAAGGGTGCCTAAGTGGCTCAGTGGGTTAAAGCCTCTGCCTTCGGCTAGGGTCATGGTTCCGGGGTCCTGGGATCGAGCCCCGCATCGGGCTCTCTGCTCAGTGGGGAGCCTGCTTCCCCCCCCCTCTCTCTCTACCTGACTCTCCGCCTACTTGTGATCTCTGTCAAATAAATAAATAAAAATCTTTTTAAAAAATAAAATAAGGGTGCCTAAGTGGCTCAGTGGGTTAAAGCCTCTGCCTTCGGCTAGGGTCATGGTTCCGGGGTCCTGGGATCGAGCCCCGCATCGGGCTCTCTGCTCAGCGGGGAGCCTGCTTCCTACTCTCTCTCTCTTTGCCTGCCTCTCTGCCTACTTGTGAACTCTGTCAAATAAATAAATAAAAATTTTAAAAATTAAATTAAATTAAAAATAAAAAATAAAATAGAAAACAATTCAGAATTGTTATAAAAATCTTGAACTGTACAGAATGTTGAAATATATGTACCTACCCTATCCAATCTACCCTCCCACAATTGTTATTGTTTACAACATATCCTTCCATATTTTTTCTTATTCCTACACAAATAAATGGAATGAACTTTTTAATGTCTTACCCTTAAATATGAACAGATGGCCAAAGATCACCTAATACTGGAGGAAAGTCTCCACTGTAAAGGGGAAAGACTACAATAAACAATCAGAAAAGAGGAATCCACAAAACTGAGCTAAAACTGAAAATAGAAGATAAACCTTTAAAAAACAAATAAAACCATCTCTAAATAATATGCTTAGGCAGGAAAAAAGCTACACCCATAATACAAGAATAAAATGTTACATAATAATAATTTACTAACAGCAAGAAAACAAAATAAAACAATGCAAAAAGCTTCCGCAGAGAAAAAGACTGGTGATCGACAAAGGAAGGAGATGCATTTGATGCTCTGGCAGACAATGGTACATGCCTTCAAAATTCACAAGGAAAACCCTATCTAACCAATCAACAAGGTATGAATGAAAAATTTTTTTAAAGATCATCACACATATGCAAGGATTAAAAAAAATGTACTACGTGTGTACTCATGCACTCTTTTTCCTTTTACCTGTTCTTTTTTCTTAATTGACATATAATGTATTATTTGCTTCAGGGGTATAGGTCTGTGAATTATCAGTCTTATACAATTCACAGCACTCATCATAACACATACCCTCCTCAATGTCCATAACCCAACCAACCTCTCTCTCTCCCCTCCCCCAGCAACCCTCAGTTTGTTTCCTGAGATTAAGAATCTCTTCTGCTTCGTCTCCCTCCCTGGTTATGCACTCTTTCTCTTAGGAAGCTACTGAGGCTAGGCTACACATACACACACACAGGAAATCAATTAAGACAATGTGAGGTTTAGAAAACAAGAGATCCAAAACAAGCAGACTCAGCAAAGTTCAAGGAAAACTCCCATTTAAAAAAAAAAAAAAAGGCAACACCACAACCAGTTCAGTTTGGGTCACAAAGATGGAGAACTCTGAAAGGGAGGTTCATCAGAGAAAAGAGGTTGACAGACAGTGATTTTGAGGAATGAGGAGTCTGAGGAGGAGGGGGAAGGTTAACAGGCATGTGGCAGATTTAAGAGAGTGGTTTGAAAATTTCAGTAAGCATACAAAAAGTGGTGCAAATAAATACAAGATACAATAAATAACGGGAAGAAAAACAAAAGATTTTTAAGTAATCACGGTCCACAACTTTGTTCAAATGATTACTGATTTGTTTTAACATAATTTAACAACATGGCTAAGATAAAGAGGAAATGGTGGTAGAAAGCTAAAGCTTTCATAAGCCATCACAACAGGCAAGTTAATACACAATATCTAAGACTGACAAATCCAAGGGGATTCTAGCTGGCTAAGATGGTAGGTAGAACATGCAACCCTTATCTCAGCGTCATGTGTTTGAGACCCACCTTGGGGATAAAGTTTTTAAAAAATAATTTTTTTAAAATTTTTAATAAATAAATAAAAATTATAAACTCAAGAAATACCTAGTAATAGACCCCAAACCGTCCCTAAGCTTAGACTGCTAAACAGATGGTTTGCATGAGAAATTAATCTTTAATTCATGTAGCATCATAGTAAACATTCAGGAATGTATACCAGTTTTTAACCAATTACTAGAACTTGGTCAGCAAGGAGGTAAGTAATCAGAGACTCTTCAATAATTAAACATCAAGAGATTATAAAAATCCTGGTAAAAATGGCAAAAGCAAAATTCTCAGACAGCCAGAAGAAATCCTCTCCAGTATCATCAAGAACATTAGGTTATGTCTTCCCGCACAGGAACTTGAAGATCAAGTGTGCCCCTCCAGCAGAATGCTGAGTTCTGGAAACCAAGCTAATGGAATCATGATCTTGTATCCTTTCCCTACATTAAAGGGATGTTTATCATTTGCCTCTCCAATCAACCATCCTTATCAAAATCACACACAACAATATTACTGTATTATTTAGAAACAACCAGATACCAGGAAAAAATAGCTAACAGAATTAAAAATGGTTTCCTTTGGGAAAATGGCACTTATGGGGGATAGGGGAAAAGCAAGGAGAGAGATAGAAGATGGAACAAAGGACTAACACTACTCCTTAAATCCTTCAGTACCAGGTCACTTTTTAAGTAGCTCTAGTTGTAAATTGATAAGTTTTTTTTTTTTTTTTTAATTGAAAAGGCCAGGAAATTTTCTTAAAAATCAGAATAAGAAAACATATTTTACCCATAAAATGTTTATGGTTAACTCATTTTCATAGTGTAAAATACTAATAAATATATATTTATTTCCTTTGCTTCGTACCTATTCCTGGAAAATCTATTTACAGAGTTTCAATATAAAAAATACTTAACTAAACATGGCCTGAAATGTAAATTAAACATAGTCTACTGAAATAATAAGCAACACTTTCAAAATATATTTTGGAAAAAAATGATCAGGGAGGTAAGAATAGGAAGTCTTTACGTTTGTGATTAGGGTCCAAACACTTGCTTTTTATCTCTAAGCACTAATTCAAAAATAAAGGTTAAAAATAAAAACCCTCCCAAAATAAAAATATTAAGCTTCAACTGGCCATTGAAGATCCGCTGCTAAGGAAACAAAGAAGCTACCTGAGCTCCCTGTAGTATCAGCACACAGCTGCCAGATTACAATCTGTTCACATTAGCGTGAACTTTTAAAAAAACATATCCAGGGCCTCCCTGGCTGGCTAAATTAGTAGAGGATGCAATTCTTGATCTCAGAGTTGTGAGTTCAAGTCCCATGCTAGGTGTAGAGATAACTTAAAAAAAATTAAAAATCTAAAAACAATAAGTAAATAAAATAAAAACAAATATCCAAAATATAGTACAGTAAGAAAAAAGCAAATTACCTAAGACTATACCTAGTATTATCCCATAAACACAAAAACATACCTCTAGGTTACATATGCCTAAGAGATGTGTGGAGGCATGTTTATGAAAATAGTACCACTGGTTACCACATATCATAAAATTTCAGATTTCTTACTGGTTTTTTTTCTTTTTATATGCCATTTTAAATCTTTAAATAGCAACCATTAATAAGTAGATTTCCTGAACAAAACATCCCACACTAAGCAAATGAAGGAGCTCTAACTTCAAGCTCATGAATTCATGTTCAATTGGTTTTATTTTTATATTATTGTTTTGTTTATAAAGCTTTGAGATATAACTGACATATAATATACCGTACATATTTTAAGTGTGCAATTTGATAAATATTGATACATATTTATACTCATGAAATCATCACATAATAAAGATAATGAACATACCCTTAAAAGCTACCTCCTGTCCCCTTATAATCTCTGCTCCCCATGTTCTACCACACCCTGTCCCATGCACAAGAAACAAATGATCTTTCTCTATCACTACATATTAAATCACATTTTCTATAATCTCATATAAATGGAATCATACAGTATGTATTCTTTTTTGTCAGGCTTCTTTCAATGAACACAGCTATTCTGAGTTTCATCCAGTCAATATTCCATTCCTCTTTCATTTCTGACTAGTATTCCACCGTTTGGTTGAATGATCAACTTAATGATTCACCTTCTGATATTTAGGTAATATCCAGATTGTAGCTGTTAAAAACAAAGTTACCATGAACATTGGTGAGTAAGTTTCTATATGGACATATGCTGTCACTTCTATTGGATAAATACCTAAGAACAGAATACCTAAGAAATGGATCAAATAGTTGACGTACATTTAACTTAAGACTATCAAACTCAATGCAGCATTTTACATTCCTATGAGGAGAAAGTTTCAGTTCCTCTACATCCTGGTCAACATTTGGTATGTTCAATTTTAAAATTTAGTCATTCTAACAAATGTGTGGTAGTATTTCATCACAGCTTTAATTTGCATTTCCCTATAGCAAAAGAGGTTGAGCATCCTTTCATGTGCTTACTTGTTATCTATATATCCTTGGTGAATGTCTCTTGTACATTTTTTAATTTGGTTGTTTCTTTTCTGATTGAGTTTTGAGAGCTCTTTCTATGTTCTGATCCATGGTCCTTTGTGAGACATATGCTTTGCAAAAATTTTCTCCCAGCCTGTGGTTTGTCCTTTTATTCTTTTAACAGTGCTTTTCCAATAGCAGAAATTTTTCATTTTGATGAAGTCCAAACCATCAATTTTTCTTTTATAGAACATGCTCCTGGTGTCATATATAAGAAATCACGGCTTAAAACATAGTTAGAAAGATTTTCTCCTGTGTTATCATCCAGAAGTTTTACGGTTTTAAGTTTGACATTTAGTTTTACCAGTTAATTTTATATATGGTGCAAAATATGGATCCAAGTTGGGGTTTTTGGCATGTGGATATTCAATTGTTCCAGCACCAGGTCTTCAAGAGACAATCCTTTCTCTACTGAACTGCCTGGCACCTTTGTCAAAAATCACTTGTCCCTTTGCATGTGGGTCTTTTCCCAGATTTTCAATTCTATGTCTATAATATCTTTATGGTGGTATCACCATTTTGATTACTGTAAATTTGATTATAAAATTTTGCTATAAAATTGATTACTGAAAAGTATTAACTTTACAATAGCTCCTAAATTTAGTAGTAGCTTTTTTATAGATTTCATTAAATACTCTACATGTCTTTTCTTTCTTTTTGACTGATTGGCCCAATTAGGATCTTTAGGACCACTGTATACACTTTGAAGTGGTAAGAATCAACATCCTTGAATTGTTCCTAATCTTAGGGGAAATCATTCAGCCTTTCACCATTAAGTGCTATGTTATTTACTAATAGGCTTTTCCCTAACCTAACTACTTCAAAATTTAATACAATGCTATAATAATCAAGACAATGTGGTACTACCTAAAGGACAGACACACAGATCAATGGAATAGAATTGGTCATCCAGAAATTAATCCATAAGTAAATAAAAATTATACATACATACAATGGAATATCATTCTGCCATAAAAGGAATAAATTACTGATACATGCTACATCTTTGATGAACCCTGGAAAACATCATGCTAAGTGAAATAAGACAGACACAAAAGGTCACATACTGTACGTTTCCATTTATATGAAATAAAATGTCCAGAATAAGCAAATCCACAGAAACAGAAACTAGAATGGTAGTTCCCAGGAGACCAGGGAACAAGGCAGAGATGGGGAAGGGCAGGCAGGGATAGTGAAATTGGATACAGTTTTCTTTTTGGGGTGATGAAAATGCCCTGGGGATTATATAGAGGTGATGACTGCACAATATAGCAAATGTACTGGCAGTTACTAAATTACACACTTTAAAATTTTTTTAATTATGAATTTTAAGTGAACTTTACCTCATTTTTTTTAAAGTGGTTGCCCTTGGGCACAGAACTTGCTTTTTCATTATTAATCCTTTTTTTACTACTCAATTTTTTCCTTGTACCAAATGGTGTCAGACAGCCAGAAAAAGAAACACAAACTGATTTCTCGGCTAAGTTAAAAACACCAAAAGTTACTATTAAGGGAGAAATAATATAGATTCCTGGCCTCTGAATTATGTCCTGCATATTCTTCTTGTCTTCTCTAATCCTATTTCTTCTCCCATTTATGTTATAGTATCATGACAGATGTAGTTCACTGACAGCAATCTAAAAATTTGGGAATTAAATCATTAGATAAATCATATATACTTCTTCCTTGCACAGAATAAAAAATAAATTTCAAGTGAAACCAGCAATAGGATTGAGCAAATGTACCTCAAGTTTTCCCAGGGAAAACTATAGTCAATTATTCAATAAATAATGATAGTGTGACTTGCTATTAATGAGTTTAAATTTCCTGAGTTTTCCTCCAATTGAAGGTTCTGGAGTCCCCAGCTTTCACTAGTTTTTCTTTAGATATAAGTTTCATATAATGGGGTGCCTGGCTCATCGGCTCAATCGGCTAAGCATCTGCCAGCTAAGCATCTGCCTTCAACTTGGGTCATGATCCCAGGGTCCTGGTATGGAGCCCCAATCGGACTTTCTGTTCAGCAGGAAGACTTCTTCTCCCTCACCTTCTTCCTATTGCTCCCCCTGCCTGTGCTCTCTCTATCAAATAAAGAAATAAAATCTTAAAAAATAAATAAATAAATTTCACATAGTACAAATGAAGAATTTAATACTTACTTATCAAGGAAATCTTTATCCACTACAGCAGTGATGTCAAGAAGAGGATTGCCCATTCCAAAGAGAATATTTTCACTAAAAAAAAAAAACACAAACACACACACACACAGAAGCAAGCATAAGTTAGAAATACTTCTGAAAGCTGATGTATAAAATGCATACAAATATAAAAATAAATATCTTCATTTTACCTTGAAAATAAACCCAACATACTAGTTTATTAAACCTTTGCCTTTTATATTTCAGGAAACATTTTAGAGATATTAAAAGCCATTTAGAAAGGATGGTGACTTTTAAATTGGATTAAATAATAGAGGAAACCAGGTCCTGTGATCTTTTTTTGTAATATTCACCAGCTAATCAATTTCAATTTTTTAAAAAGATCTGTCATAACAGGGGCGCCTGGGTGGCTCAGTGGGTTAAAGCCTCTACCTTCGGCTCAGATCATGATCCTAAGATCCTGGGATCGAGCCCCACATCGGGCTCTCTACTCAGTGTGGAGCCTGCTTCCTCCTCTCTCTCTGCTGTCTCTGCCTACTTGTGATCTCTGTCTGTCAAATAAGTTTTTTTTAAAAAGATCAAAAAAAGGTCTATCATAACAAAGTTCTATACTCAACAAACACAACAGATAATTAACTCTTTCTAACTAGTAAGATATCCAACTACCAAAAGTTATTGGGGAGGTTGCAGAAAATCCTACAGGAGTTCAGCCAAGAGACCTATACTTGACAAACTGGGAATGACTATGGTGAGACCAGCTCAATGGTTATCAAAAATGGTATAATTTACAATTACATTTAATAGATTTTGAAGAAGTCTCTTTTCACAATGATTACAGTATAGGTCAAAACCAAGCGAAAGCTAGAATCCCACCACAAATGATGCCTTAAACGGAGAGGAGCCCAACTGACAGCAAGAAATGGACCAGTGGCCATGGTTGGGTCAGCCTTGATGGGAGGAATTCTTCCAGGTTTTTCAACAAAACTTGCTTCTGTGTAACTTCCCACTGATCTCCAGGTTGCTTCAGATCGCTTCCAGTTGCCTCCAAAGCAGTTACCATCTTCACCATTTGGAGATCAGTCATATCAACAGGATTAGTACTCCAGAGTTTAAGAGAATGGGATATAACCTATGATTATAGTCTATCATGATTTAGAAGACTAAATTACAGTATTGTATTAAAACCACAGATTGGGGGCACCTGGGTGGCTCAGTTGGTTAAGCGTCTGCCTCCTACTCAGATGACGATCCCAGGGTTCTGGGACTGGGCCCAGTGTCGGGCTTCCTGCTCAGCAGACAGTCTTCTTTTCCTTCTCCCTTTGTCCCTTGCCCCAGCTCGTGCTCTCTCCCACTTTCTCAAATAAATACATAAAAATCTTCAAAAAATAAATAAATAAAACTACAGATTGGGCAACTATAGCTGAATATACAATGTTATTTGTCCCTTTTTTTCTTTTTAAAGCTGAATGGGGAAGAGTGAAAAGAAAATACGTTTATTCAGACTTAAGTTGTATTTATAATCAGAATAAAAATTTAATATAAAAAGAAAATAACTGCTTAGGAGATAAAGGATCAACAGGCAGATACAGTAAAACTTGATAATCATTTTATTAGAAACTTCTCTGATTGGGGTGCCTGGGTGGCTTAAAGCCTCTGCCTTCGGGGCAGGGTCCTGGGATCAAGCCCTACATCAGGCTCTCTGCTCAGCAGGGATCCTGCTTACTCCTCTATCTGTGCCTGCCTCTCTGCCTACTTGTGATCTCTGTCTATCAAATAAATAAATAAAATCTTGAGAAAAAAAAAAAAAGAAACTTCTCTGATTTATGTATTGTTACTCAAACAATAAAAACTCCTAGAACTTGATTTTTTTTAAAAAATATGGGGTGTTACTGGATTCCTTGGCTCTTTTTAAAATATAGCCTTTTTTTATTTTTTAGTGTTTGATTCAATGTATACAGTCATTAAACTACCACCAGAATAAAAATATGGCACATTTCTAACACCACAAAGTATCTTGCTTCTTTCATGTCAATCTCTCCACCTCGACTTGTCCCCTCTTGATTTTAAGGACTATAATTGTGACATTTCTTTTTCAAAACTCAATCCTCTGAATATCTCCTGCATTCCCAAAATAGTTCATTGCATTCCATTTGAAAATGTAGTATAGTATTAGTAAGTCAGTGAACTCTCTCTGGACCTAAGGTTTCTTCTTTTTTTTTTTTAGATTTTATTTATTTATTAGAGAGAGAAAGAGAGAGCATGTGTGCACACACACACGCAGGGGGAGCAACAGGCAGAGAGAGAGGCAGGCTTCCTCCTGATCAAGGAGCCTGATATGGGACCTGATCCCAGGACCCTGGGATCATGACCTGAGCCGAAGGCACATGCTTAACCGACTAAGCCACCCAGGTCTCCAGGGCCTAAGGTTTCTATAGTCAAATTAGTATGGGAAAAAAGATGAGTACACTGAATCACAGAACCCTGTTTAAACTTATATTCCTCAACCTATTTGTCCAGGAAAACTTTTTTTCCCCTGAATGCATATGGACAAGAAAACTTTTACGCAAAGAACAAGAATATGCTGGGACTGAATCACTCAAATTTAAGACTGGAAGTAAATTTTTATATATTATTAAGAATAATGATGGGGAGGAGCACTTAGGTGGCTCAGTCAGTTAAGCATCTGCCTTCGGCTCGGGTCATGATCCCAGGGTCCTGGGATCCAGCCCCACGTCCAGGCTCCCTACTAAGCGTAAAGTCGCCTCTGCACCCTCCCCCCATTCATGCTCTCTCTCTCTCAAATAAATAAATATAATCTTTTTTAAAAAAAATAATGATGGAAAAAAAAATAATGATGGGGAAAAACCTTGTTCTTCTTACATATATATATGTATATATATACATATATATATATATATATATATAAAAGAACCAACTTATATATGTAAATATAAATTATATTTATATGTCTGGGGCATCTGGGTGGCTCAGTGGGTTGGGCCTCTGCCTTCGGCTGGGGTCATGGTCTCAGGGTCCTGGGATCGAGCCCTGTGTCGGGCTCTCTGCTCAGCAGGGAGCCTGCTTCCCTTCCTCTTTCTCTCTGCCTGCCTCTCTGCCTGCTTGTGATCTCTGCCTGTCAAATAAATAAATAAAATCTTTTTAAAAAATTATATTTATATGTCATATAAATACATGACAACTTTTGCCTTGTTATTGCCAATAACATTATAATTCAGTTAACGTCATTTGAAGCCATTCTAATAATAAACTAGAATTGTGTGCTTGTCATTTCCCTACTTTCACCCCAAATTTCCTCCTTCAAGAGATCTGGGTGAAATTGATCCACTCCAGTGTAAGGGTCTGACTGGTATAACCTTGAGGCACAGCAAAGACTAAACCAATCTGCACAATGTATTTCTCTACCTTTATTGATCAGAGATGGACATATAACCTAAGCCAGTCAAATAAAAATGGACTCCAAGATTTTTTTCTAGGAGTGCTCACATACAAACTATCTTCCTTCCTAGTAGATATAAATGCAGGAGGTACTAGCACCTTAAGTACCTCAAGGTCCCCAGATGAGCTACCTTGGGATAAATCTGACATCACAGAGGGCAGAATGGAAAAACATAATGAAACTAGGCCATTAATGAAGTTGGACCAATTAAGCTTCACCTAAAACCTATACCCTCTTTGGGCTTCTCAAATACATGTAGGTTAGTTATTTTGTTGATTCCAATCTCATATTTCTTTTCTAATATTAACAGATATAAATTGTTGTATTTGATTTTGTGAATCCGCTTTATTTTGTAATTCATTTTTACTATAAAGCCAGCTCCTGCCCAGAGCGCCTCATCAGCAAACTAAACTTTTGCGTTCCTATAACTGGTCCAATTGACCAGAAATGTAGTATATCCAATCAGCTATTCCCCTAACACCAGCCAACTCTATACTTACTTCCTTGTTCCTTGATCTTTCTAAATAAGGTCAGATATGCAACCCTAGTCAATCACACCGTTCCCAAGTTGCCCCTTTTAACACTCTATAAAGCACACTCTTGTCAAATCCCTTGGGAGGAGTACTCCATTGCTTGTAAGGCACTGTACTCCTTGAATTCATGGAATTTTCCCTTGAGTAAAGGACATCAAACTCACTACCAAATGTTCTAGTTTTGTGGTCTAACAATAATAAACCCTAATCCAGTAAACAAAATACTTCTCTAAGTTCTGTGAGCCACTCTGCCAAATTATTGAACCCAAGGAGGGGTCATGGCAATCTATGAACTATATAACTGGTTGGTCAGAGGTACAAGGGGCCAGAAATACATAGGGGCACCTGGATGGCTCACTTAGTTAAGTGTCCAACTCTTGGTTTCAGCTCAGGTCATGATGTCAGAGTCATGAGATCAAGTCCCCCATGGGACTCCATACATAGCATGGAGTCTTCTAGAGATTTGTCCTCCCTCCCTCCCCTTCTCCTCCTTCCCCTATTCGCATACAGCTCATGTTCTAAAATAAATAAATAAATAAAATCTTTTAAAAAATAAAATAAAAAGAAGATAATAATCTGGACTTCTGATTGGAATCTGAACTGTGGGAGGGACAGTCTTGTGGGACTGAGCCCTAACTTGTGGGCTCTAACACTATCTCCATGTAGATGGTATCAGAACTGAGATAATTGCTTGGTGGTGTTGAAAAACCCACACATTGTACTTGCCCTATGCGTCTTCCATTGGTTTTATACTTCAGGATAAACAGGTTAACAATAAACAGGTATACATTAAACAGGAAACATAAGAGATATCAAAGTTTTGGGCCATAGACCAGACACCATTTTGTTTACATCTCATATGACACCTCTTTCAGATAATCTTCTCTGCCCAACTCATACCCAAAGGTTCCCAGGTAAAGGTGCACAAGTTGTCCCCTGCACAACTCCAGTGGGTGATGTACACAGTATGGATGATAGCTTCTGGAGCTCTGTGTTAAGTACTGCTGTCTGTCCTCCCCAAGTTTTATCCATTCTTTCCCCCTAGATTCTGTAAGGTCTTTGATAAATGTTTTTAAGAGTGAAACGACAAAACACTAATTCAAGATAGGTTGTGAAAAAAAAAAAAAAAAAGATAGGTTGTGATAAGTGAAAAAGGAATGTTGCACTCCCTAGAGCAATCACTACACAATAATACAACAATATTCAATAGAGGATATAAAATGAAAAACTACAATATACTCAACTTAGAAAAAAGGCAGGGAAGATAAAAAAAACAACATAAAGGATAAATGGAAAACAAAAGGAGGTACACTAAAATTCAGCCATATTAGTAATTATATTAAATGTAAGTGGGTTAAACACACCAATTAAAAGATGAAGACTGTCACACTGGATTAAAAAACAAATTAAATGGGGGCACCTAGAGGGCTCAGCTAGAGGGCATCTGACTCTTGACTTTTGGCATGATGGTATTTTTAGGGTCGTGGAATGGAGCCCCACAATAGGTTGCATGCTCAGGGCAGGATCTGCTTGGGATTCTCTCTCTCCCTTTTCTCTGCCCTTCCCCCAACTTACATGTGCTCTCTCTAAAATATTTAAAAACAAAAACAAAAACAAATGTGACATAATTTACTAGAGATGCACTTTAAATATAAAGGCACAGAGAGTTTGAAAATAAAATACTGAACAGAAAGATACTCTATGAAAACACTAATTATAAGAAAATTGCAGTGGCTATATTTATAGACTTTATTAAAGTATAGCTGACATGCAATGTTATATTAGTTTTAGGTATACAAAACAGTGATTCAACAACTCCATACATTATGTTATGCTCACCACAAGTCTAGCTACCATCTGTCATCCTACAATGCTACTACAATACCATCAATTTTATTCCCTATGCTGTATAGACAAGGTAGATTAAAATAAGGAGTGGCACCATATAAAAAGGATTTCATACAAATAACTCATTTCATCAAGAAAAGAAAATAAATGGTTTCAAAACACTAAGGGAAAAAACTTGAGAGAAACAAATAAGACAAATGCACAGTCTTAACACCCCTCTTTTGATAATTGGTAAAACACAAAATAAGGAAGGAATCACACTATTGGACATTTATCCTAGCAAAATGAAAACTTAAGTTCACACAGAAACCTGTACACAAATGTTCACAATAGTTTTATCTGTAAAAGTAAAAAAAAAAAAAAAAGAATTGGAAATGACCAAATGTCCTCCAACAAGTTAGTAGGTTAAAAAACTGTGGTACATCAATACAATAGATGAACATGGAATAAGAAAAAAAATGAACTATGATACAATTTGGATGTAACTCAAAGACACATGCCAAGTGAAAATAAAAGCCATATCTATGTGTTACATACCCTATGATTCCATTTATATAACACTCTCAAAAGCCTACACACACACACAGTGAAAAACAGGAGCATAGCAGCTACTGGAAGGGTCAGAAAAGGACTGGAGCTCTTTCAAAGCCCTATTTCCAGATAACTGCTATTATCTGAGCTCGCAGGCAATTTCATGAAAAACCGCATTCCTGAGGCTTCTTATTTTTTGACCCGACTCAGAGCTTGCCCAGCTCTAAGAGCCTTTTCCCCAGGGGAATTTGTCAAAAACAATCAACTGTAATTGTTTAACATCCCAGCTTCTGAAGCAGTTGCTACAAACAAGAAACTAACCAAAAAACTTAAATGGAAAAGTGGGGGCATGAGATATCCATAAAGGGTTCTGAAAAGTTCTGAATAGTCCTGAGAATCTAGAAGGCCATGTACATGTGCCCAGAACTGTGGCATGCTCAACACCTGAAAGGTCCTAAGCAATCATCTCTGAGCCATAAGCCTCAGCACAAACAGGAAATAAAGGTTATGGCAGAGTTGTATTCCTGCCTGAGCGTTAAACATATGCTTCTGCAAGCAGAGCCTCTCACCAAAGACTGGGAGACCATAACAAATATTGGTAAGAATGTGCAGAAATTGGGTTACATGGGTGTCTCAGTCAAAGAAGCTAGCTATCGATTTCAGCTCAGATCATGATCTCAGGGTCCTGGGATTGAGCCATCATGTTGGTCTCTGAGCTCAGCAGCAAGTCTGCTTCAGGATTCTTTCTCTTTCTCTCCCTCTCCGTCTGCCCCTCACCCCTGCTCATGCCTGCATACCCTCTTTCTCTCTCTCTCTTTAAAATCAATCAATCAATCTTAAAAAAAAAAAAAAAAAACAACTTTTTAATCTTCTACCCTTTTACCCAAAAAACACTCCAGGCCCATTCCAGGCTTTATTACTCTATTCTAGAAAAAAAATTAAAGAAACAACAAATACAAAACTACATTAAGACAGTGAGGTATGGGGGTTCCTGGGTGGCCCAGTTGGTTAAGCAACTGCCTTCAGCTCAGGTCATGATCCCAGGGTCCTGGGATAGAGGCCCATGTTTGGCTCCATGCTCAGCAAGGAGTCTGCTTCTCCCTCCCCTCCAGCTCGTGCTTTCTCTCTCTCAAATAAATAAAATCTTTAAAAAAAAGAAAAAATATGGGGCACCTGGGTGGCTCAGTAGGTTAAAGCTTCTGCCTTCAGCTTGGGTCATGATCCCAGGGTTCTGGGATCAAGCCTCCTATTGGGCTCTCTCCTCAGCAGAGAGCCTGCTTCCTCCTCTCTCTTTGCCTGCCTCTTTGCCGACTTGTGATCTCTGTCTGTCAAATAAGTAAATAAAATCTTTAAAAAAAAACAAACAAACCACCAACATTAAAAAAAAAAGAAAAAATATGGAATAACTGGTAGTTTTATAACACCATCAGTAGGAATGTGGAATGTGCTCAGTTTTCCACTTTGAAAAAGTTCAGTGGTTTCTAAAGTTAAACAGACATCTATCCTAGGACACAGCAATTCCCACACCTAGGTGTTTACAAAAGACCAAAGACTTAAAAAAAAAAGTTCAAAGCAACCTTATTTATAGTAACCAAAAATTAGAAACAACCCGAAGTCCACCAATAGGATAACTGTTACTATCTCTGTATAATGGAATATTACTTAGCAATGAAAACGAACAAACTGATATACACATCAAAATGGATGACTCTCAAAATTGTTATAGAACAAAAGTAATCAGATAAAAGTAAATAGACACAAATGGTGCTTATCACAGAATTCCACGTATATGAAGTCCTGCAACAGGCAAACCAGTATCTACCAACATAAGTCAGAAAATGGTTGCCTGGATAGTACGGGGAGTAGAACTGATTGAAAAGAGGCAGGGGAAATGACCATGTTTTATATATTGACCTGAGTTGTGTTTATACAAATAAATAAATATATGAATATATATTCATATTCAAAATTCAGTGAACCTAGGATCTGTGATTTTTCTCTACATAATTGTATCACTGGCATTTCTTTTCACTAGCTAAATGGATAAACAAAGGAAATATTTGTGTCCCTTAGGCTCTGTAAGGCCAATTCTGTATTTGTATTCTGAATATGCCTTCCTGCATACTCAAGAAAATTATCTCTGTTACAGTAACTTACTTAATAAAGCTCTTTTTTTTTTTTGATAAAAAAAAAGTTTACAGTCTTTCAAACTAATGAGACACTAATTTACACAGTAAGTCTTCTCTCTCTCTCTCTCTCTCTTTTTTTTAAATTTTACTTGTTTGTCGGAGAGAGCACAAGCAGGGGGTGCAGCCGGCAGAGCAGGAAGCAGGCTCCATGCTGAGCAAAGAGCTGCACGCGGAACTCGATCCCAGGACCCCGGGATCAAGAAAGACCTGAGCCAAAGGGAGACACTTAACCAAGTGAGCCACCCAAGCATCCCAAGTAATAAATCTCTCTTTGAACCCCTCCCAAGAAAACAAAACAAAACAAAACAAAAAACCCCTCGTCGCTCTGTCTAGCATCATCTATTTCTCTGCTTCCTAAAGGATTATTCTTTTCAACATACAAATAATGTTGAAATTTCAGCCCCCCTCAAAATCTCCATATACAGCTTCAACTACTATTAATTTCCTGCTTCCTGTTAACAGTAAAACACTTCTAAAAGGTAGTCTATGCTCTGTTAAATAATAAGTTCCCTTAAACTAAACAAAATTGTTCCATTTTACTTAATCTTTTTAGTCATCTCTACACCCAACCTGGTCATGAACTCATGACCCAGAGATCAAGAGTGGCATGTTCTTCTGACTGAGCCAGCCAGGCACTCCAACAAAATTGTTCATTTTATATTCAATTTTCAGAAACACATATGTGACATGACTAATACTTATAATTTGTAGTTTAAACATTTTTATATGTTACCGTCTTTGTTTTATGTTATTGTCTTTAAAGCCTCACAATAACCCCATAGGGTAGGTATTGCAATGATCTCTAACAGAAATAAGAGGTTCAGAAAGGTTTTATGACCTGCCAAAAGTCCAACAACAAATAAATGAGTCCCAACTTCAAATCATGTGCTTTCATGTTTTATATACTATATCTGGACATCTAGAACTCTCAGTACAATAAAAATGTCTGACCAATGAAAAATACCCAAACCCAGCCAAAATATAGGCTAATATTCAATTATCTTATGGTCCTATTTCAAATCTACTACAACAGAATTTTTACAGTGTCTAAGTAGATGACCAGATAATTTATTACCCAAATAGGACACTTTTGAGAATAAAGAAAGAACTATTAATAATTATGCCAGGATAACTAGCATGATCCAGGATTGTCCTGGGCAAAGTGGGACATATGGTCATCCTATTTATAAGCTAGCTTTGATATTTGAAAATAAAAACCCATATTTATGTTTTATTATAGTATTTTATTTTTTTATTTTTTAAGATTTTGTTTATTTATTTGACAGAGACACAGCTAGAGAGGGAATACAAGCAGGGGGAGTGGGAAAGGAGAAACAGGCTTCTTGCCAAGCACAGAGCCTGATGCAGGGGCTCAATCCCAGGACCCTGGGATCATGACCTGAGCTGAAGGCAAACACCTGATGACTGAGCCACCCAGGTGTCCCAATTATAGTATTTTTTAAGTAACAATTTAAAAAGGAGTAGGCATGAAGAGGTAAAGAAACAAGATTGTTAACCAATGTTAGAGGAAAGGGTTAACATTCCAACAGTCTAGGCAATCATTTTGGTTCCCTTTTATCTTTGACAGTTCTTAATGTAGCAATACTGTGGCTGGAAAGATTTGTAGTTAGGAGGCCTTACATGCTTTTTCAAACAAAGATGACCTATTTACAAATATGAGCATTAACAACTGACAACACTGCACAGTTCTATATAAGAAGGATTTGTTTTTCTTCTCCGGTATATTTCATAAATGAAACAATTTTATTTTAAAAGCTCATTTGCCTAAGAAGTCCCATAGCATAAAAAAAGTTTGCATAGTAATCTGAAATTCACAATTCTTATAAAAGACACAGGTCCTGCAAGGAGTCTGAAAATTCTATTTAAAGGTTCCAAAGAAACTAACTCAACAAAGCAAGGCAGCTTCGATCTCAGCCACATTTTAGTCTCCATATGAATGTTCGCCATCTGAGTGGCTTGGCAGATCTTATTGGACGCATCTCAAAAGTCTTGAGTGTTAGAAGAAAAATACGCTAGGACCCAACTCACAGCCCACATAAATTTTCCAATGTAGGCCTAACCCACAAAAGTAGTTCCAGAATCATCATGTAGGGCACAGTCATGTCAAGTCCCAGAATAGACCAAATCTAACCTGTCTGGACAGGACAAAGAAGAGGGTTCCTTAGCTCTATAGCAAACACTCTGTCTCCCTACCTAATTTTCCTAGTCTTTCCTGGCACAAAATCAAGCTCTAAAGCAATGTCCAAAACCAATCTAGGCATTGATGTTAGGAAAACAAGGCAATATTCACAGCAGTATTTTGAAACAGTGTTGCTCAGTGTAAAGTACATAAAGTAGGAGTCAGAAGACCTAAGTTCTATCTTAAGCTCTACCACTGCCTAACTAGGACATACCCTTCACTTTGAGCCTCAAGGTCCAGTACAGAGAAAGGAAAAGGGTAAAATGCCCTCTAAGATTTCTTTTTTTTTTTTTTTTTTAAGATTTTTTTCTTTATTTAATTGAGAGAGCGCAGAAGCAGGCAGAGGGGCAGAGGAAGTAGCAGACTCCCCACTGAGCAGGGAGCCCAAAGCAGGGACTTGATCCAGGGAACCCCAGATCCTGACCTGAGCCGAAGGTGGACGCTTGACTGACTGAATGACCCAGGTGTTCTTTAAGATTCTCATCTAGGCCAAACACTGTACATCTTTCAATGTCTCCTGAATTTAACTCATTATCAACTTTCCTATTGGGCCAGTTAAAATGACAAAACCATCAATTTATCAAATATGCTTTATCATTTCCCGAAAAAAGACCAGTTGGAATCTGATATATTTAACAAAAAACAAAAGTTATTCTTCAAGGACTATTGGTTTTAGAGGCTGTAAATTTAGACTCATCAGTAATGATGTAACAGAGTAGAATACAAAAAACAAGTCGAAAAGACAGTTATCGCCAGCCAAATTCATTCAAAGATCTCAGATTTTTTTAAATGCTTTTGATTTAAATCATTATTTATGGGGCGCCTGGGTGGCTCAGTGGGTTAAGCCGCTGCCTTCAGCTCAGGTCATGATCTCAGGTTCCTGGGATCGAGTCCCGCATCGGGCTCTCTGCTCAGCAGGGAGCCTGCTTCCTCCTCTCTCTCTGCCTTCCTCTCTGCCTACTTGTGATCTCTCTCTGTCGAATAAATAAATAAAATCTTTAAAAAAAAAAAAAAAAAAAAAAAAAAAAAAATCATTATTTATGAATTCCTAATAGTTGAATGTTAATTTGTAAAGGGCACTGAACCGGGTGTCTAGAGATCTGAATTCTAGTTAAAGATCTGCAACAGTTTGCTTGAGCTTAAACAAATCGCAGTTTCTTTTGGCTTCAGTTTCTTGATATGTAAAACGAGAGAATCGGTAAGTTTGCTTCCTATTTAAAAATCTAAAATTCAGGGGCGCCTGGGTGGCTCAATGGTTTAAGCCTCTGCCTTCAGCTCAGATCATGGTCTCAAGGTCCTGGGATAGATGCAGGGCTCTCTGCTCAGCGGGGACCTGCTTCGCCCTTCCTCTCTGCCTGCCTCTCTGCCTATTTGTGCTCTCTCTCTCTGTCAAATAAACAAATAAATTTTTAAAAAAAAGACATTTAAAAAAATTAAAATTGAAACTTTTTTTTCAGACAACAGTCTCTAAGAGATTCAAATTGCTTTAATGAGAGAACACTGCATTTACAAAATGTCCTGAAACTTAAAAGCACTTTCATACCTATCCAACAACACTGTGGGATACACATTAGCATCATCACCACTGAGTATTTCATTAAACAAATGTCCACAGAAAAAAGAAAAGGAAAATCAGTTAATTCAAGAAAAATGACTCAGAACCCTGGCATGCTGACCACTAGTCTGGTTTCCAATCTTATATTCTGTCATTGAAAAGGCACATATTACTATATTTAGCAACAATTATTTTAAGTGTGGTGTAAAAAACAACACTGGACATAAAATCAGATTTGAATAATTTTGTGATCTTGATCACTCTCATCACCAGTAAAAGCTGGTTAACTAATACCGATCTTTGGGCTACTGTTAGACTTGGCACAAAATGGGAGCAAGCCTAACAGCATGTCTGTGAAAACTAAAACTGGCAAAATTCATTGAAGGCAGTCCTCAGTGGAAAGTAGCTTCTTTCTTTAGGATTATCGACTCATTCAACACTGCCACCACTTACAGAGAGTTGCTTCAACTTCAGTCTCCCTGCCTACTCGTCAACCTAAGTTCTAAGTTAACAAATTCCTTAGAGAACTAGAGCAAAGCAGAAGAGTTGCTATAATTGTTTCTCATGATACTTGACAATTTTAGTCCATAGAAGCAGCTTTTTCAGGAAATTTAAGTTAAGGATATTGTTTCTATAGAAGCATCATGCAGTACACCATATCATGGATGTCTCGATTCAATTCCTAACTACTACTAAATGATTTCGCACAAGGCACTCAACTTTTATTGGTCTGTTTCCTCAGGTGTAAATGTGGTATCTGGTTTAGATAACATTTCAAAAATTTGGGGGGAGTCGGAGTGCCTTCAGCTCAGGTCATGATCCCAGGGTCCTGGGATAGAGCCTCCCATTGGGCTCCTTGCTCAGCAGGGAGCCTGCTTCTCCCTCTCCCTCTACCGGCTTGTGCCCACACACCCTCTCTTTTCTCTCTCTGCCAAGTAAATAATTAAAATTTAAAAAAAAAAAAAATCTGGGGGGCCATCACTATAATTCAAGACTATGTAAAATACAAACTAACATCTGAAGAAACAACCATAAAATTTAACTATTAGCAAAAATCAATCCTTCCACAAGTCGAATAAGGCAGATGTCAACCTTTACTTCAGTCTTGAACACAATGGCCGTTCAACCCCTACATTAAAACAGCCATCACTTGCTAGCAACTGAGGCTTTAGATTTGTGTTTCTCCACTGAAGAGCAACCAGGAAGACAATGGTCAATTAAAACTGAGTCCACATTAAGAACTGATTCTTAACATAGAAAGTATCTAACCCACACTCCTAATTAGCGGCAGACTGCAGGTATGGGAATGGAAGTGGGAGTGAGGTGAGGGGATATTAACTTGGTTTGACAGCATAATGTTAATTCATTCGAAAACACTCTTGGCATTAAAAGCTAGACTCTTATGTCCCAATATAACTTATTGTGAATCCTTTCCAGGTGGGTCTCCAAGTTTTAGCATCTGGATTTCTCCTCCTGCATAATGAGGTAAGTAGTCCTTGTCTATGTTAGCATAAAATTATATAATTTAAGAAACTGTATCCAAGTCAGCACAGTTGCATCTTGTCTTATCTTACCTGAGGATTAGGTTCCCAAGTCATCTCTTGAATATTATACAGTCAAAATGAGCACTGAGATATCATCAGGGCTTAGAATGTTGAAAGCTCACGGACCAAAAATTAATTTATTTTATTCTCTTCCAATTTGTGTTAGAGCCTCCCTTTCCCTGGGACAATGAACACTAAGGTCTCTTTTGAAAGAGGCAGTTCAGAACACTGGGTAAATAAAGCAATTTATCTCTTTTTATAAATAGTCGCATTAGCATAGTTCAACATTCTGTCAATGCTACCTGCAGAAAGTGGAGCGGCCCATTAAGCTCTTACCATTAACAAAACAAAAACAAACAAAAAACCAAACCTTCACAACTTGGGAAAGCAATTGGGGTGAGTCTCCTGTTTTTCTGCTCTCGCTTTATACCTCTATCTCACAAAAGTCATTTTACTTGCGACTCTCAAATAAAAGTAGGTAAACAGATGGTACCTTTGGCAACCAGAATATGAACTCCAGTCAGAAGCAAACATTTTAGGGACACACACAATTTCGCAACTTAGGGGCTACGTATCTACATCAGAGCAGGGCCAAATATGCTGGTCTGCTCATGGCCACCAACGAAGTTGTCAGAAGGCATGACATGCAGGCATGGCCACACATGGTCCACGTCACACTTTCTCAGGCGCTGGGTCACCCCTGGGAGAGAATGGTAGCTGCATTTTTTTTTTTTTTTTCCCTCATGAGAAATCCACTACCCACACAAGCAAGCTTCACGCCTTGGAATCTGGGCGGGGGTCACCTCACCGGTGCGGCTAGTTACTGGGCTCGGCCATGTGCCAGAGACCCAAAAACTTCTGAGAGCAGCAATGACCAAATAAAAAGTGCAGAGAGAACCTCCAACGTAAGGGGGACCCGTGCCACGGGGAGGCTGCAGACCACTCAAGAGAAGGGGCGACAGTTCTCGGCAGTCAGGAGGCTAACGCCCAGTAGGCGAGCACTTTAGGCTGCCGCCCTCTCATTACCTGATGGACGTCATGGCTTCACTTTCCTGCCCCACGCACCAGCGCTCGCCTCAGATGCTCTGCGTCCGCACCGGCAGCAGCAGCAGCAGGTACCACGGCAACTGCTCCTCTGCTCGGGCACTCGGCGACCGGGAGCGCGTCCTCACACACCCCGCAAGCCAGCGGCCCCCGCCGAACCGGCCCCACGTGCTGATTGGCCGCGCCGGGAGGAGGCGGGCGCTCCGCCCACCGCCGGAGGCCGGAGATGAGCCCCGGGCGCCTCCGGGCGAGGCAGCCGGCCGCGTGTCTTGTGTTCGCTCCCTGGCGCGCTGGCTAGCGGAGTGGCTAGCGGGCGCGGGGGCCATCTTAAGTCTTGGTAACAAGGTTCCCCCTATTCCCGGCTTGTGGGGCATGAGGCTGGTGCCCGCCTCAAAAATGGCCGCCCCAACTGGCAACCGGTTTGTCAGTCACATGGCCACGTTCTACCTCTGCAAGCTCAGGTCGCTTTAACAGGACTTGGGACAGGGACGCTATCAGGGCAGTCTGTGGGGATGCAGTTTAACAGCCTGGAAAACCCACCTGCAGAAGAAAAGCAGCAACCTCCTGGGAAAACCTCTCAGCCTGGGGAAAACAGAATGCGTGGCAACAGCAGCAGGATGTATTAAATTCGAACTCGCAGCCTTTAAGTATGAGTTGCTTACTTCAGCGGTCTCCAAACGTTCTTCGACTTAAACACTTAGAACGATTTGGAACTGTCCAGGGCCCATTGTAAACTTTGTGCATCATTATCTAGAAAGGTGGGGTCCAGATACTGGTATTTTTAGCGAGTACCAGGTGATCCAGGTACACATTTAAGTTTTAAAGCCTCTGGGCCTAATTAGCCCACTCATACTATACTGCTAACCATACTTTTCTTAAAAGTATACAAAGCTCCGAGCAAGTATCTAATGCCACAGAGGGGCGGGAAATGGAAGAACCCGAACTGCTGGCCCTAAACGTAAAATTCAGTGTGTCCAAAAGGCTGAGAAATTGATTCTGAACCACTAATAAGACAGGTAAACGTCAACTGCGGTAAGGACCAGAGGCAGTAAAATCATAAGCTTTATAACCTAAATAGCTTTAACTCCCTCTTTATTCTCTGTAAAGTATTTTTTTTAACACACTACAGCCCACAGTGACATTCACTTACTGACCATATAGGGTGTGATCAGTTCCATAGGTCTGAAAATAGTTATATTAGAAACACAATCCCACATACACTGAAATGTGCCCAATGTGATCAAAATGAATTAATTTATTTTATTTAATTTTAATTAAAGTTTAAAACCAAAGCAATAATATATTTTCCATCAAACACAATTTTGTTTTTATTGGACTGTATCTCACTGTTTAACTGCTAAAAATTAAGCATCCAAATTGAGACACTGTAAATACAAAATACATACCAAAGTTTTCAAGACTTAGTACAAAAAATATTTATTAATTATTTCAGTAATAATTTTTATATTGATTACATGTTAGGATACTTTGCTACACTGGGTTAAATAAAATATATTAAAATTAAGCTGTTTCTTTTTACTTTTTTATTTTTTATTTTTATTTATTTATTTTTAAAGATTTTATTTTTATTTATTTATTTGTCAGAGAGAGAGGTAGAGTGAGTGCAAGCACAAGCAGACAGAGTGGCAGGCAGAGTCAGAGAAGAAGCAGGCTCCCCGCAGAGCAAGGAGCCGGATGTGGGACTCAATCCCAGGACGCTGGGATCATGACCTGAGCTGAAGGCAGCTGCTTAACCAACTGAGCCACCCAGGTGTCCCTCTTTTTACTTTTTTAATGTGGCTACTAGCAAACTTAAAACATACGCATCTTGCATTACATTTCTACTTGACATTGTTATTCCACTGCCCAAGTTAGACTTCCTTCTTACCTATCCTTGCTCCTCTGACACAATAATCATGTTCACAAAATGAATCAGTAGGGAGACCAGTTTATACAGATCTGTAATACCTTGCTAACCATCTAAAACATCAACTATTTCAAGATGTCCAGTTTGTTTGTTTTTTTAAGATTTTATTTATTTATTTGACACAGAGAGATCACAAGTAGACAGGCAGGCAGAGAGAGAGAGAGAGGGAAGCAGGCTCCTTGCTGAGCAGAGAGCCCGATGCAGGCCTCGATCCTGGCCTCGATCCCAGGACCCTGAGATCATGACCTGAGCCGAAGGCAGCAGCTTAACCCACTGAGCCACCCAGGCGCCCAAGATGTCCAGTTTTATTCAAAAAGTGTTAGCATTGTTCTCTTTAATTTGGTAAACGACTAACAAGAATGAACTCATGGAATATAAATCTTTGTGTTTAGTCCATGATTAAAGACTGTTAAAAACATAACTATGCTTTGCTGAGTGAGATGTTGACCAAATGTCCACAAGTAGACAAATCAGTTTTTTCTCTGGATTAAAAAAGATCTGAATCAAAGAAGCTGCAGAACAGCAATTTGAAGTGGAGGAGACATGAATAATTTAACAGTTTCCCTCCTCCTCTTGTGGAAAATGCTGATAGCCTACATGAACTAAAATCAAATCAGGAATAATCCTTGGGAAGGATTTCAAAACCAATGTAATTTTTAATATACAATATAATATAGTGCTACTTTATTATGCACAGACATCATTTGAGCGATCTTGTTAAAATAAGGATCTAACTCAATAGGTCTCTGTGGCCAAGAATTTGCCCGTTCTTTATGCACCCAGATCTCATCAATTGCCTCTTGTCCATGGGCCATATTAAGTAGCAAGGTTGTAAAGGTAGCAAGCCAGACAGTGTGGAATCTCTGGTTGACTCTACTAATTGCATGACCTTGGGCTGGTCCTTAACCTATCTGTCCCTCAGTTTACCCATTATATGCTTTTCAGGGCATTGTAAAAATTAAAATTTAATTCTAGTGAAGTGCCTATTGGAGCCCTTGGCATGTGAGGTAAGTACTACTTTGTTATAATCACACTGGTTAAAATTACATCACTGGAAAGCATAATATGAAATGAACATGAGGGGTTCCTGGATGGCTCAGTTCATTAACTGTCTGCCTTCAGCTTAGGTCATGATCCCAAGGTTCTGGGATCGAGCCCCATGTCCAGCTCCCTGCTCAGGAGAGAGTCTGCTTCTCCCTCTCCCATTCTCCCTGCTTGTGCTCTCTCACCTGCTCTCTGTCAAATGAATAAATAAAATCTTTTTTTTTTTTTTAAGTTTAAGTAACAGTTACTCAGTAGCTCTGTGTGTGTGTGTGTGTGTGTGTGTGTGTGTATTTGCATGTGTGAGAACAACAGAGAGGGAGAGAGGGAGAGATGGGAAAAACTGGATGAAGAGAGGGTAGGGAAAAATGAGAAGAATAAAAGGCCTAGGGGTGCCTGGGTGGCTCAGTGGGTTAAAGCCTCTGCCTTCAGCTCAGTTCATGATCTCAGGGTCCTGGGATTGAGCCCCGAATAGGGCTCTCTGCTTAGCAGAGAGCCTGCTTCCTCCTCCCTCTCTCTCTCTCTGCCTCTCTGCCTACTTGTGATCTCTATCAAATAAATAAATAAAATCTTAAAAAAAAAAAAAAAAAGAATAAAAGATCTAGGAGAGAAAGAATAAAAAGATCTGCTTTTGCATGGAAAAACATGTCCTTACTTTTATCCCTACCTGACTCTGAAAGAGCAATCACACAGAAGCCCTGTTTGCTGAAATAACATTTTTATGTTACTATACCTGCTGAAATGAACTGGTACCTAAATACATTTTAAACAACTAAACTTTCTGAAAGTTGCATTGAGGGTGCCTGAGTGGCTCAGTCAATTAAATGTCTGCCTTGGGCTCAGGTCATGATCTCAGGGTTCTGGGATCAAGTCCCGTTGGGATCTCTGCAGAGCGGGCAGTTGGCTTCTTCCTCTCACTCTTCCTTTGCCCTCTCCTCCCCACTCAAATAAGTAAATAAAATCTTAAAAAAAAAAAAAAATAAGAAAAGAAAGTAGCATTGAATGATTATGAGTAAAAAACATTTAAAAGTTTTGATTATTAGATGAAGAGGATGTGATATGGCTTTATTTTGATTGACTGAGGATTTGAATATTCCAGACTCTTATCTTTCCTTAATGATACAGAATTCAGATGCTTCAGAAGCCAGACGCTTAATGAAATGAGCCACCCAGGAGCCCTAGTTAAACTTTTTTGATCAATTTTTCAACTAACTTATTTCAAATGTAATCTTTTAATTTTAGGGGAAAAATAGCCAACTGAAATTCCTAACTTCCATTAACCTCCTTAGAGCTTCAATCATTGCATCAAGATAAGTGGCAGAGTAGTTTGCTCTTGGGTAGATAAGTAAATATTCTATTTTATTTAATAATTTGGTTAGTCAGCCACTATAAAAGCAAATAGATAACTAACCTCAAACAGATAAGTGCCTCTGGGTACCATAAATAAATACACAGACCCCCCCCACCCACCCACTCTATTTTTTCAACAAATGCTTCAAGCCCCAAAATGATAGCCAAGTTCTCTTCAAACACAACCAGTTTCGCTGTTAAGGGTGCCATAAAACAAGCACTTTCATACATTGTTAGTGGGAGTATAAATTAATCCATTTCTAGAAAGCTTTTTGGCATTATGTGCCAACAACTCCTTTTTTAGGGAACAATCATAAATAAAATAGAACAATGTGAACAAAGATTTGTACACACATTTATTCATTTCAGCATTAATAACAGAAAAAATTTACGATATTCTAAAAAACCAAAAATAGGGTAATGGTTAAATAAATTGCAGAAGAATGTTATGGAGCTACTATAAAATGTTTTCATAGACCTTTTAAGGATGTAGAAAAATACTCATGATATGTTAAATGAAAGCAAAATAAATAAACAAAAGGAATACAAAGTATGATCTTGACTGTATTAAAAAAAAATACATGCCATTATGCAAAGAAAAAAGATGGGAAAGAAATATACCAATATGTCATTACGTGTTTCTCTGGAAAGTGGGGTTATATGTAATTTTTACTTTCTTTTTCATATTGATCTACCCTATAAACTTTCTACTATATATTGGTTTTATTAATGTAAAATTTTCATATTATTAAATTTTAATTATCTTTCTGAAGTATTTTAAAAATACAAAACTTATTCCTTCTGTTTTTTAAATGAATTTTTTTAAATCACAACCCATCAAAACTACACTTTATTTTTAGAGGAAGTGAGCTTATTTTACACATCTTATTTTTCATATATAAAGATTGTTTAAAAGAGGAATAACAAAACTAAAATGTCTTTATGATTTTCTTGGTTAATTTTAAATCTTAACTTGACAAAAATTAAAGCATAAATACAACTTTTAGAGCTCTGCATAGCCCTTATGAGGCCAGCTGTCACAACACTCAACGCTTTCCCTGCATATTACTTAAAAATACATCTCCTCATTTCCTATAAATTAAGATGCTATTAAAATAATGCTTCTAAAACAATCTATATGCTACTCCAAAAAGAGAAATTTCCTAAGACCTATCTCCCGAAAAGTAAGTAGTGTGCCACAGAATAAAGTTCAGGAACCTGGGAAAAAGGAGATAGGAATTCTAATCCCAGAACTAACAAAGATGTTACTACCTTTAGCCATTAGTTTTCTTACCTGAAACATAAGGGAGTTTGTTATAGGTGACATCTCAAGTCCTAAAATTTCAGTTTTATTGGTCAACAAAAGAAAAAAAGTTTACTTATGTCTCAATACAACTTGGATTGTTTCTTCAAAGAGCTGATCAATTTTAATTCAATTTTAGTTAGCTTTCATTATGGACAAGATTATTCTAAGAAACATTGCTGAATGTATTAACTCTTCCCCAAAGACATTATATATAAAGGTCTGCTATTTTTATTTTAATTATTACCTGTAGATTCTCATGTCACATTTCATTTAAACATTACATATTCAAATAATATAATCTTTTTTTTGTTTAAGATTTATTTATGTATTTGACAGAGAGAGAGATCACAAGTAGGCAGAGAGGCAAGCAGAGAGAGAGGGGGAAGCAGGATCCCCACTGAGCAGAGAGCCCGATGAGGGGCTGGATCCTAGGACCCTGAGATCATGACCTGAGCCGAAGGCAGAGGCTTAACCCACTGAGCCACACGGGCGCCCAAAATAATATAATCTTTAAATGGAACCTGACCATTTATTTCCCAGGAGAATTTGAAGAATATAGTAACATTTGATTGACTGAACTATATTTAGTAAAAATTCTTAGCAAAACTCCTTCCCAGGAACACCTACACAGTGTTTCTTTATTTCCAGTGAACTACAAATCTCTGAAATTCAAAGAAAACCTCTAGTCTGAAGTAAAGGACAACAGTGCTACCCAATTATTAATGCTGCCAGGAACACATTTTTAAACTGTGCAACTGACTATCACTACCACTTCATTAAAGAAAGGGCATTTTGGGGCACCTGGGTGGCTCAGTGGGTTAAGCCTCTGCCTTCAGCTCAGGTCATGATCTCAGGGTCCTGGGATGGAGCCCCGCATCGGGCTCTCTGCTCAGCGGGGGGGCCTGCTTCCTCCTCCCCCTCTACCTGCCTCTCTGCCTATTTGTGATCTGTCAAATAAATAAATAAAATCTGGGAAAAAAAAGAAAGAAAGAAAGAAAGGGCATTTTAACATAAAATTGTATGAAGGAGAGGCTTCTGGGTGGCTCAGTTGATTAACTGTCTGACTCTGGATTTCAGCTCAGGTCATGATCTCAGGGTCATGAGACTGAGCTCCATGTCCTGTGGGCTACACATGCAGCAGGGAATCTGCTTGTCCCTCTCCCTCTGCTCCTCTCCCCACTCACTCTCTCAAATAAATAAATATTTTTTTAAATGTATGAAGGACATCACAAAATAAAGAAGAGCTCTTCCCAAAGTATTATTGGAATCTTACAAAATACAGTCTCTATAGAATATATTTTTCTTATTTTTATATCACTTCAGATCTGGTCTATGGTACTTAGAAACAATCTTTTAGGAATTATTCACTATTAACTCAACAGATATTTATTGAGCAGCTATTCAACTGCTCAAGACACTAGAAATTCAGGGCGCCTGGGTGGCTCAGTCAGTCATTAAGTGTCTGCCTTGGGCTCAGGTCATGATCTTGGGGTCCTGGGATTGAGCCCCACATCAAGCTCCCTGCTTAGCGGGAAGCCTGCTTCCCCCTCTCCCACTCCCCCTGCTTGTGCTCCCTCTCTCACTATGTCTCTCTCTTTCAAATAAATAAAATCTTAAAAAAAAAGACATAGGGGCGCCTGGGTGGCTCAGTGGTTTGGGCTGCTGCCTTCGGCTTGGGTCATGATCTCAGGGTCCTGGGATCGAGCCCCGCATCAGGCTCCCTGCTCCGCAGGAAGCCTGCTTCCCTCTCTCTCTCTCTCTCTCTCTCTGCCTGCCTCTCTGCCTACTTGTGATCTCTGTCTGTCAAATAAATAAATAAAATCTTAAAAAAAAAAAGACATAGAGATTCAGCTACAATAAAGAACATGAACTGCCTTTACATTCCAGTAAGGGTATATGGATGAATAATCCAACAGTAAAACATCAAGTGATCATAAGTGCTATGCACAGAATTAAAAACAGATCAGTGTAGAGAATGGGTTTTTAGATAGTCTGGGAAGGCTTCCAGCAGAAGAAAATGGAATGACAAGGAAAAGACAGGTGGAGGAAGGTCATTACTGATAGCAAGAAAATGATGGCTAGAAAAACAATGTGAAAAAGGCAAGCAAGAGAAGAAATACGGTAGTTGAAGCAAGAAGCAGATCATGGTATCTTCTATGAGCCTACGAAGTTTTTATTTGGTTATAATAAGCATGACAGGAAGTCACTGTTTTAAAACCTGTTTTAATGTTTTAAACAGACAAATAACATGATCTAATTGTTTCCAAAGATCACCCTTGGTATTTGTATAGAGAATGCACTACAGGAGCATGAAAGGAGAAAAACCAAATTAGAAGCCTATTACAGTAATAGAGCTGACAAATAATAGTGGCAGACAGACAGAAGAAGATGGACATTTTAAAGACAGAAGACAGAACTTGCAGGTGCACTAGATATGAAAGACTAAGGAAAAGGAAGGAATCAAGAGCAATTCCTAGATTTTGGAATATATTGAGTAAATTTGGACTAAACTGAGTAAATGGTGCTGTTTATTAAAACAAAGAAGGCACAAGAGAAGCTCAGAAGACTGGAGCTCTGGGAGAGGTCAGAATTGGAGATAGAGACTTGCCAAACAGATTTTTCCTTCTAATTTTTCTTCCTTCGTGGCGCCTATTGTTTCCTATTGATAGACTACACATAAATGTCCAGAATTGAATATGCAGTTTTATTTGAACAACACCCAAGAGAGGAACCATTCTTGGAATCAACTGCTAGCAGCTATAGGTACTTATATAAGTAGAATAATAAGTAAAAGTTACTGAGTTCATAGTATGTCCCAGACACCACGCTATGTATCTTTCAAGTACTATCCCACTTTATCTCTCAAATGTGAGGAGATGTTTTATTATTGCCATTTTATAGATGAAGAAATTGAGGCTCAGAGTTAAATAACTTGCTCAGTCACACACTATAGAAGAGAAATCCAAATTCTAGTAGTTTGACTCTAGAACCGGGGCTAATTACCACAGTACATACCTAGTGTCTCTAGAATAAACCCTAAAGTCTGCTGTAAGTCTGAGGCTTTTATAAATATCCAAATTTCAGACCACCACACTATGATGTCACCCATAAGATGCAGTGATCCAGTGATATCTTCCGGATTAGCTAAAACAACTTCTGAAATATTATTCAGAAATTGCTTCCTTTGTTCCTATATATGCTTAAATAGATTAAATCTATTTAATGAATGAATGAAAATGCCATTTTAATCTTTAATTTAACCAAGACTCCTAATTAACACCAAGAATCATTTCTTAGATCTCTTAATTTTTCAAAATCTCAAACATAATTTCATTTCTGCCAAAATCACAAGAATAAATATCCAGTAGTGCAACTGCTGGGTTGTAAGTCAGCTCTATTTCCAAGTTTAAAGATACAAATGTAGTGATCCAAAGAGGCACGTGCACCCCAATGTTTATAGCATCAATGTCCACAATAGCCAAGCTATGGAAAGAGCATAGATGTCCATCAACAGATGAATGGATAAAAAAAGATACACACACATACATACAACAATGGAATATTCTGCAGCCATCAAAAAAAGAAATCTTGCCTTTTGCAATGACGAGGATGGAACTAGAGAGTATTATGTTAAGCGAAGTAAGTCAATCAGAGAAAGACAATTATCATAGGATCTCACTAATACAAGGAATTTGAGAGACAAAACAGAGGATAATACAGAAAGGGGGGGGGGGGGATCAAACAAGACAAAACCAGAGAGAGAGACAAACCATAAAACACTCTTACTCTCAGAAAACAAACTGAGGGTTGCTGGAGGGGAGGTGGTGGGAGGGATGAGGTGGCTGGATAATGGACACTGGAGAGGGTATGTGCTATGGGGAGTGCTGTGAATGGTGTAAGACTGATGAATCACAGACCTGTACCCCTGAAATAAGTAACACATTATATGCTAATTTAAAAAAAAGAAAAGAAAAGAAATGAAGTTTCTCTCAAAAATAAAATCACAAGAGTGATTTTTTACAAAAAAAAACATGTTTTAATCACTCTTCTAGAATTTAGGGGCACACAATGAATAGCAAGTGGCTGAGTTTACTATCAAGCTAAGTAAATTCCCCATCCTAGACATTCAGCTATGTGAATCTAAGTTAGGTCTTACTGAGGCCTTGCTTATCAAGATCTTTCAAGACTCCACGAGTTGAAATCACAAATGTTCACAAAAGGTTCCAAAACAATTTCACTTATATAGCCCCTAGGTATACCATTTTACTAACTCCTAGTCCCTACCATTTTCTTTGTAACAGTAAAAATAAATATGGTCTCAAATTGAATATGCAGTTTTATCTGAAAACTGTCCTGAGAAATAACCATTTCTACTTGGCTGTATTATAAATATTGAACGGTTTTCTAACGTTTTCTTTTATTCAACGTTATTGTTTTCTTTACTGAAAAGTAGGAATGTGTGTGGGGAACAGAAGCAGATTTCTCACTCTTTCTGTTTTCAACAAAAACATAACAGCCTCAGACAGCCTGTATGTGAAAAGAGTTATTAAACCCAAATGTAATCTTTAGACATTGTAAGAAGGCAGCTCCTTTTGCATACCAAATAGACTTTTTCGGCAGTGTCAGATAGCAAACTTAAGACTTCACAGAAATTTCTGAATCTTAAATCATTTCCTCAAAAACCAAAAACACTCAGTATTTCATGGAAAAATAATATATACATTTAAATTAAATTCTGAACTTTGAAACCAAAACTAGACATATTTTCCAATGGGGAAGGGGGGACTATAAAAAGTAATCACCTCTCAAGGGGCAATAACAGAATTAAAAGCTTGGAAATATAATTCAGTCATGTTTTCCAAAATTATTTTACCATAATTGTAGCAGATTAAGAAGGCCTCAGTTTCCTGGAGACAAGAGTTTATGTCCCCTCCCCTTGAATCTGGGCTAGCCTATGACTCCTCTGACCAATGGGTATAGAAGTGATGCTGTAACAGATTCCAGGCTATCCTTAAGAGGACTGCCAGCTTCTGTCTTGGTCTTTTGGACCCCTGAACTGCCAGGTAAGAAGCCCAACTAAGAGGCTGAAGAAACCACATGCAGAGGTTCACAAACTACATGGAGAGGAAGAGAAGCAGGGTTGAGCCAAGCTTTCCAGCCATCCTCAACAAGGCATCAGACAAGTAAGGACATTCCAAACACTCCAGACCAGACCTGTTGTCAGCTAAATACCTCCAAGAGATCCTAGTCAATACCACACACATCAGAAGACTCAATCAGCCAAACCATGTCTGAATTCCTGACCCATGAACTCTAACAAAATGATTGTTATTTTAAGCCACTAAATTTTGGGATAGAAAACCAAACTCACTGTGAAAAGCATATTTTGTATTGCAACCTAGTATGCTATACTTATACCTAATTGAACAATGTTTCACAAAGCAATACTAATGCTTACCATATTCAATGCACTGATATTTTCTATTCTATTTTCCTTTTATAAAATACTAATTGTGCTACAACCAAACTGACACATGATGTAGTTTGAAAAGCATTTTAATCTATACCACTCACTTCACAGGTGCATACACAAAGATAGACAAAAACGTTAATAGCACCCAGCTCAGAACAAGAAGTTTCTCACAAACTCTCATTCACAGCTCAGAAAGGAGTGAAAAGTTGAAAAGATGAGGTATCTGAGGTTAGAAGTTACACAGAGATCAGAAATAGCTAAACGGAATTGGGCCTTTTTCTTTTTTATCACCTCCTTTTATCCCCCCATTCTTGTTCACAGATCTCTATTACCCTCCCCCCACTTCCTTTTTCCTATGATTATCAAGCATTATGAAATTGGGGTTTTTAAATATCATTTGAATTTAATGAAATGTTGTGGTCCTATTCTTAAAAGACTAACAGAACATTTCATTTCTTTTAAAAGGTTGCCTTTATTATTATTTATATAGGTCCAAGGCTAATCATGGCTGCAGTTCATTTTTAATGAAAAAGTGGTCTCATTACTACCATCTCAGATGTGGTAGAACATTTTCATAGGATTTCAAAATTACTAGTAGTATTAAAAGATTAACAGCTTTTTAGAGAATTGCTAGTACTTTTTTCATGTACAATGTAGGACTACTTTTTGAAGCAAAGGGTGTGCTTAATTTTTTTAATCATACAAATCACCAATGATTTCTGTTGCTGTTGGTTTTACACTATCTGAATATTATAACTAATTATGAAAAATCTTTAATAAGACAGATTGAGGTTTGAATCCTATCTCTGCCACTCACTAACTGTATAGTCTTGGGCATATTAAACTTTCTAACCAATAACAGTTATCTCATATTATAATAATTGATAATGCTAAAGATAAAATTGAAATTATTAATAACAGGAAAAAATGCAAAGTCTCCAAAGTATATTAAAACTTATTAGAAATTGCTCTCTTAACTGAACATTTTAACTCTTAGACATAAGCAAAATTGGTTTGCTCAAGGCTTTTTAATTAGAAATCTGCTCAAAATTCAAGTTCAAGGAGTTAACCCATTTGCAAAGCATACCATTAAGTATATCCCACAAGGGAATACAGTATTTATTCTTGGAGGAGGGGGGGAAAGGGCTACATATGTGTCAATAAGAGAAATTGAAAGACTAAAATCTAAACAAGGTTACTAAACACAGTGCCACAGAATTTATTTAAATAGTGTGCTTATATAGCACACACAGAATTCACTTTGACAAGTTCTCAATCTACAGCTTTGTAAGTGTAATGTAAACAGCAAGAAATGTGAGTCCTAGGTCCTGAGTGTGAATTGAGAGCTCACTACTTAGGAAATCTTAACTTCTCTGTGTTGATTTCCTCGGTAAAGACCATTACCTTCATGTGAGGATCAGTAAGAAAAGGTAAGGGAAAGCATCTCATAAAATCTTTAAATATGTTGTTCTTATCTCAAAACAAACAAAAAACTTCAAAGAAAACAGATACTTCGTTTCTTGTTCCAGAGGGTAAATACAATGGAAAGTTCTATCACTTGAGATCAAATCTCAACTCAAATACTTCATACCTTTAAGTAACTAGCTGTGTTACCTTACTGATATCAGTTAACCTCTCTGGGCTTCAATTCTCTCAACTGTACAATGTAAATATTAGGCTGATTTTAAGTACCTCATCAGGCACTAACAATCTAAAGATTCTAAAACATGTTCAAAGAGTTTCTAAAAATCACATGAAATTGTAAATTAAAATTTCAGAGGCACATCTTGGCTGAGATACGTTATTGTTTTCACATCCCAACTCCATAATTTGCAGGAAACCCCAGGTACTCCTGGGAGTTACCACACTACCAGGGAATGTGGACTCAGTCATCACCTCCCACCCCTGTTCCTACCCCCACTTCCATCAGCATTTTCCATCAGTCTCTGGAAACACTTCTAAAAAGGAAGAGCTTCTTAAAGGGAAAGGCTAGAGAGCCTGCTAATGAGTATAGACCTGTTCTAAGAGTGTAAAGATGCAACATCTTGGTCAACAGATCATTTAAAGAGCTCTGAATTGGACTCGGTATCTACAGGGTATTAGCAAATCTTCTCAGGAATGTAGTTTACTCAAGCTTCAATAAGTCAAAGGTCTCCAGTGTCTATGTGTTTCCATTAGTAGAAAATGTACTCCTCTTCCCTTATTTGTGCTGAATCGGGGGGAGGAATGGTAGAGAAAGTAGAGAAAGAGGAATGCTAAAGAAGGGATTCCTGCCTCATGAAGTAGGCTGGGCCAAGAAAACTTGTATTTCTCCCAATTCTAAGAACCTGTGAGTGTATATCTAGAAGTTTATATATTTTTCTACAGAGCATCCCTACAATATTCATACATAGGGAAAAACCCAAGGAAGTCAAACCTACCATGGAGAGAAGAACCTATACTCCCCAAACACTGCCTCCCCCCCACCCCGAAAGACAAATGTTTTCCTTTCTTTTTTACTAAAATATTATTTCAATACTAAACATTGAGTACTACTTACTGAATTCAAGTATAACTACCCAGTTTTATACATCTGGATAAGAAAGTGCTAAGTAAAATACACAAGACAAAATAGAATTCTGTCAGTCTACTTTCACGTGCATGAACATGCCATCCCATGCTAAAATGGAATATAGTCAGTTCATCCTGAGTGTGTGAGAACAGAGACAGAACTGAGGGTGTAAGTCTTAACACTTCTACAGCTTAACAGCTTTCATCTTCAACAAAATTAAAAACTAAAAGTGATAACTAAGGTCTCATCTCTCTTTAGGAAAAAAACTTCTGAAAAGCTTTTGAAAAAAACTTCTATTTTAGGAGGAACCAAAGACTTCTCTCAGTCATGCCTATAATACAAGAAAATGTTCAAATCTCTAATGTGGTTAACTTCAAAGACAACATATTTTAACTGTTTGTTTTTGAAGGAAATAATTTTCCTGTATTTCAATTTGTTTACTCAAAAACTTACATGGTTTTTTGGACTTCAGCTCTAGGACTCCAGGAATAAAACAGTTTATATTGCTGTATCAAGCTTAATGGAATTTGAGAAAACCTAAGATGTCTGAATTTCATTCTTTTGCTATATTTTGTTTTTAAATGACCCCCTCCTAGATGAGTCAACAGAGACAGATCTTTTTAAAAGACCAATTTTGTGGTATTATCCATTGTTACACAGTACATTATGTTACATGGTACGCTACAAAATTAAGAACAGTATTCCTAACAATAGAGTCAGCAATTAGAGTTCTGATTACACTGCAAATAGTATCACTAATTAAGGACTTGTTAACCCAAAGGAAAAAGATTAATCATTCTGATAGGCGATTGATATCTTTGTAAATTTACTCTTCAGAAAAGAGTATTCCTCTGCCAAATAAGCAATTCTGTATTTAAAAAAGAAAGAAAACACTGACTACAGGGCCTTAATAAAATGTTACTATTTATGCAGAAGTATATATAAATTTTTTACTTTTGAAGGAATTTTCCCCATGAACAAATGCAAGAAATTATTATTGTAGTCAAAGTTCACTACAGTCACCAGAAAGAATAGAAATGCATCTAAGAGTGCACCTCTTGCCTCTACCGTCCTGCACTATAGGATTTCTTTTGAACAAAGCTCACTACATATAACAAGAAAAATAAAAGGTCCAAAAACCATCAAGTGTTCTCAATAAGGACTCTATCAACTCTTAGAAATAGGTAAGAATTTACCACTAATCCATGAATCCATTTTGCAATAGTGAGTACTACAAACATAATCATAAAATATCTTTAAAGAGTTACTTAAGAATTCATTTATTCAACAAAAGTTTAGAGCCTGTTATATTGCAATTAATTAATTATGAGGCACTAAGAGTTACTCAACTAGCTTCCTGACTTCAAGCAGCAGTAAGCGAGATAAAACATGTACATTATGCACAGCAATAAAGCAAAGTATAAACTACAAACAGCCAGAGGAGGCGTTTCCAAGCTGGATGATTAGGAGAGTTTTAAAAAGAAGATACACACTTTGGCTAGACCCTGAGGAATGAGATTATCAATAGGTGGGTGATTCCTTTGTTTTCACAGATATTTTCTATTCATGCTATAGAAATGGGTTTTTCTATGCTATGGATTTTTCTCATGCTGAAGGAATGACAGCACTGGTGGAGTTATTGTCTAGAGTGTCTCCCTGAACTCCATCTACTACCCCATACATACAAACACTACAGGCTCACACACACCCCCACACCTACACAGGCACACGTGACACACAGGATGAGGAGGAAGAATATATCCAAGGCTGGCCAAAATCTCCACCCCCGATAAAGTAACTGGCTCAATAGTGGGTATGTAACCTAGACAGTTCCAATCAAAGTATTTTCAAAACTGATACATGGATGTGGAAAATCCCTTCCACTGGGCTCAGAAGATTTTGGCTTGGGGCCGAGAAATGCCATCTTTCTTATTACATTAAGATGGCTTATGAGAGAAATCCAATTTACCCCAGGACAATGGAGGCAAAAGATGCATTCCTAGAATGAGTTCTATTTGGCTGGAGTTTCCAGTTACGTTAACTGAGTCTCTTAAAGATCTAGAAATTGGGGACGCCTGGGTGGCTCAGTTGGTTAAGCAGCTGCCTTCGGCTCAGGTCATGATCCCAGCGTCCTGGGATCGAGTCCCACATCGGGCTACTTGCTCCGCAGGGAGCCTGCTTCTCCCTCTGACTCTGCCTTCCACTCTGTCTGCCTGTGCTCGCTCTCACTCTCTCTCTCTCTTACAAATAAATAAATAAAATCTTTAAAAAAAAAAAAAAAGATCTAGAAATTGTTCTACTAGGGATGCACTGATAAAGTCCAGCCCCGGCCTCTAGAAGACAAATAGCCAAGTAATCACTTCGATACCATTTCTCATCATTCCTAATTTTGTGAGTGATCAATGATCATCAGCTACCTTCATATCTATAATCCTGCATTTGCAAGTAACAACAAAATAGCAGGATTTACTAGTAATTAAATGTGGCTAAACAGCCAGAGCCCAATCAACCAAACTGATGTGCCTTGAGAAGGTAAGAATTTCTTACACAAAAATTGCTGTACAGATTTTCTTACTCTATTCTAGAAAAGATACTGAAATCAGCATGCATGCAATGAAATCCAAAATACAAATGGAAATTTGCATGTTCAGATGTTCTTTTTTTTTTTTAAATTTATTTTGAGAGAGAGAGGAGAGCACGCATGAGCAGAGAAGAGAAGCAGTAGGAGAGGAAATAGCAGACTCCGCACCGAGCAGGGAGCCCTGATGCAGGACTAGATCCCTGGAACCAAGTTCCTGGGATCATGAACTGAGCTGAAGGCAAACTTAACTGACTCAGCCACCCACATGCCCCTGTCCAATGTTCTTATGCTGAAAGCTAATTAACACTACTCTCTAGATGAACACAAATCATCCAAGGCCACAAGTACAAACAAGTACAAGCAAAAACATTTGAAATAAAACACCTAAGAGCAACAACTTTAAATCAGCTTTGGAAAATATTCAAAAACTTTCTTTTTCAAGCAGTATGTGAAACTTCAGTCTGTGAGGCTACTTCAATGAAATAAGCGTTTCAAATTTGAAGTCCAGAAGTTGAAGAAAAATCTTTCATCAGTCAGTATTAGAGAAGAAAAGCTTAATAAGTCAATGACATAATCAGCACCAGTATTATGAAAGACTATGTTATTATATATTATATATAACATATCTTATATATTATTTTAGTATTATAAAAGAGATCTTTGAAATAAATATCTATTTAAAATCATAAATGTGTAGAATGGGAACCTCAGGAAAAATACAGTAACTGACTGATGAGAACTTAATGTTTCTGAACTTTTAAAAGCAATTAAAAATTTTAATAAAAGTTCCCCAATCCTTAATGTTTCTGAACTTTTAAAAGCAATTAAAAATTTTAATAAAAGTTCCCCAATCCTTTTGCTGATTTATTTGGGCAAGATATATTTTAGGGCCAGAATTTTATGAGACTCCAAATTTGACAGCTTTTAGGAAGATAATACTGTTTTGTAAACCACCCAGAGCTTCATGCAGCATGCCATTAACAGATTAACATTTCTACAACAAAACATACACATTTGTGTAAGACAGATAAACACTATAAAGACCCTCATATCAAGTTTTGCTGGCAAATTAATTCATCTCAAACTTTTTTTAAAACTTCCAGTTTTCAGAGCTTTTGGAATTTCAAATATATAGATGAAAAGATTATAATCTATAATAAAATCATACTACTGCTTATTTTATAAAGTTCCAGATCTACTAGTATCCCAGAGTTGCATTCTGTAATGGTAATACCTAGCCACTTAGCATTCACCCAGGATACGTATTTAGTGCATATAGTTTCTCACCCAAGATTTAGTGCACATCATTTCTCCAGCTTAAAATCCTGAGTCCCAATATGCACACACATGCAGTATAGGAAAGTTGGAAAACACCAAAAAAATAAAAATAAAGAAAACAAAATAATCACAATCCTTCCACGTAGAGATAACTGCTATTAAATGTTTGGTGTTGTCTAAATGTTCAGATTCTTTCTATACACATTAATAATTAGGATCAAAATCTCTATAATTTTAGTATGGATTTTTGTTTTTACCTTACTGTGTATATGGAATACCCTTTCAACCTGAGAATACTGATCTTAAAAGTCTGGAAAAATTCTCAGTCATCATCTCTTCAAATATATCCTCTTTACCATTTACACTTGTTTCTCTTTTTGGGATACCCAGTTAGATGTTAAGTTGTTGCCTATCAATTTATATTCGTATCTCTTTATTCCTCTTTATTTCTCTTTGCTACATCTGGGTGAATTATTCAGTACTATCTTCCAACTCACTAATTTTCCCTTAAAATAAGTTTGATCAACCTAGTTTTTTGTTTTAATTTCAGTAACTCCATTTACTCTTTTACATAGCTATTTATTTCATATTTACTTTTTGTTCATAGTAAGTTTTTTTTTTTTTTTAAAGATTTTTATTTATTTATTTGACAGAGAGAGATCACAAGTAGGCAGAGAGGCAGGCAGAGAGAGAGAGAGGGGGAAGCAGGCTCCCTGCCGAGCAGAGAGCCCGATGCGGGGCTCGATCCCAGGACCCTGAGATCATGACCTGGGCCGAAGGCAGAGGCTTTAACCCACTGAGCCACCCAGGCGCCCCGTTCATAGTAAGTTTTTAATAGCTACTACTTTACCTTTTTAAGATCTATGAAATTGCTGAGTAATTCCATTAGATCTTGAGTGAATTTACCTCCTGATTGTTGTGCTTATTTTCTAAATAATGTTCTTTCCCTCAATATGTTTGCAGGCTCAAACTTTCCCTTCCTTTTTTCTGGTGGTTTGAGATAGGTCACCCTTCTTCCAGACCACATGACCTCCAAGCTTGGTGCTCTTGAAGCACATGATAGTGTGTGGAAATTACAGTTCCCAACTCTGAGCCATCTGGCAGCTCAGCCATTTCTGTGCCACCTCGTCAGGTCCACAGCTTCTTAGAGCAATATCCAGGAGCAGAGGTGCTCAGTCTTCTTTTCATCTAGCCCCGCCAAGCCCCTAGTTTCATCCACTGTATGACTCCAATTCCCTTACACAGTTATTTCCACCAGCTCCTGAATCCAGAGTCTAATTGCATGTTTCATTTCTGTGTTAGTCCCTGGAGATGTTTATCTTGTTCTCTAATATACCTGTATCTTTGCTTTCTTTTTTAATTTATTTTATTTATTTATTTACTTTTATTAAGTTTTTTTTTAATTTTTTATTTTCTATAAGCATATATTTTTTTTTAATTTATAATTGCTGCATTTGGAGCAGAGTAGGGGGGGTGGACAGTAGAATAAACAGTACCATAGTAATAATAGCTAACATTTATTGAAGACTTATGAGCCACCAATTTTTTATTTATTTTCTCATGAAATCAACAATGATTTGAAGTAGGTACTATTAATATACTCATTTCATGGATGAGAAAACAGAGGCAGAGGCCAGTAAGGAAATATTCCAAGATCACCAGCTAGAAAGGACCAAGAGTCAAACCAGATGTCGGATTCTGGAGACCATGCTCCTAATCAATGCTCTACTGATTTCCATCCTGATTAAAATGCTTTATAATTCTGATTCTCTCTCTCTCTTATTCACTTAACTGAACATTTTGCACACAGGCAGGATCACAGATGGAAGGGAAGTGGAGACATATTCCAGGTAAGAGTAGCATATCAGCCTCATGTTTTATTTAGTGTTGGCCAGTCTAGACCTATACCTAAAATGAGAAACAGTTTTCAATGCCTATCTTTTTTCCTAGAGCCCTTTCCACTTTCCCTGAGCTCTAAGAATTTCACACTTACCTCTAGTCACCCAGGACCATCCATACAGGCTTTCCCATGGCTCTCTCTCCACCTCCCTCACTCTGTCCTAGCATATAATGCCCAGGAAAGCAACTTATTTTGACATCCATGAAAAGTACCTCAGGAGACCTTGTTTTCTACTTTCCTTGATAGTCCAAAGCCTTAATCTTAAAGGATTACATTTGTGAATGTAAGGAACAGCATGTAGTATCACCCAAAAAAGAGCCTCCAACTTCAATTTTAGGCTACATTATTAAAAATACAAGGTCTTAAAAAAGTGAAGGTTTTCAGTCCCACTCTATGCTGTACTAATAATTCATTCAACAAACGTTAAGTCAACAGCTCCTAAGGACTGAGCACTGTGCAATACACTAGGGACACAGGATCATCCTTGTTCCTTTCCAGTCTGCATATATTCTCATTTAATCCTCACAACAGACCACTCCTGGAACAGTGTGCTCAGTGTGTAAAAATCATCTTCCAGAGAATTTTCTGAAAGAGAAAAAAAAATGTGTTTTAGAAGAAACGGGTACTAAAACTGTTACTTGGTCACCTAAGATACAGACTTTTCTGCCTATATTTACTATGCAATTTTAAAACACAGTGTCCATAGTGAGGTAGAACACACATGGAAAGAATAAAAGGAATCCAGGGAAGTGAAATGGTTAGGAAGCAATAATTTGAGAAAAGCTCAATATTTGCAGATTGGAAAATTACAGTTTGTTTTCTTTTTAATATCACTAAAGTCATGACCTGGAATGATCTTTAATTGCTAATGTCAGAGAGTTATGAACTAGGCTCTTAGGATTCAACCCTTCCTAACATCAACTTCAGAACTTACAAGTATTTGTTATGATGAACAAGTAGAGCTATGTCTGAAAAACATTAGGAAGAACTTGACATTGGAGGGAGAGAGACTAGTTGGGAAGCCAAAAAAGTCTAAGCAAAATAAAGTCTATGCTTGGGTTGTGGCAGCAGGAATGGAAAAGGAAAGGTTTTGTGAAACATTACTGAAGAAGACAAGACCAAGTTTGACAACTATATGCGGATGGAAAATGAAGCAAACACCTAGGTTCCAAACTTTGGAGAAAGAGAATTTACTGAGCCATGGAAGAAGGTGCAGATTTAGGACCACAGATGGATTTAGTTTGATATATTTGACTTTGAAGGGTCAGCAGAACACTCAGAGGAGATAGTGAGCAGACAGTTAAAATTAGGTTCTGCAAAAGTAAGGATCTAGCAATAGATCACACATATGATCCAGTACATGTCCACTGTACAAAGCCTGGATGCCCTCTACTTTCTCCTCCAGTCAGATCAAACCACCTGTAGTTCCCCTACAGAGACAGTTTTCTCCCATCTCTACCTCCTAACAAACTTCCCTACAGAGCCAAATACCCTACTTCATTCCTGGTTAATTCCTTGTCATCTTTCAGAATGCTCAGGTATCATTTTCCCAAACCTTACTCATTTCCCACCAGGAGGACAGTACCTACATCTTACCTCTCTATGTTTTAGCACCTAATTTTTAGCAACATGCCTAAAATAACAGCCATTTAAAGACAGACTGAAAAAAAAGGCTTGGCATGTGTTCAATAAGCTTTCAAAGGAAGAGGATCCTCTTAGAGGTGACCGCTAAAGAAATGAACTAGGATGAGATTTTCGAAGGAAAGAAAAGAAGTAGTCCTAAATACAGGTATTCGTCATGGAACATACTCATTTAGGAGTCAGTTCCTGAAAATGCTTCTCAACTTCTCTCAGCCCCAAATACTTCATCTGTAACACAATTGTTACCTACCTTACAGGTGGCTGGTAAGATTAAAGGAGATAGCATATATAAGGCACCTAGAATAAAAATGTCTGGCACTCAATTAATGTTCCCTTCTGTTCCCCATCCCAACCTGAAAACATGTTAGAGCCTGCTTGTTTCTTTGCAACTTTAGTAACTACTACAACGTGAAAAGCAATCTGATATAGAAAAATTAATGGATATTTAAAAAAGGGAGGCTAGACTTGTCAGATGCTCTCCCTTAGAGCAGTTTTGTCCTATCTCAACACTATTGTCAATTTTGGCTAGATAATTCTTAATTGTTCTAGGGAGCTTCCAGTACACTGTAGAAAGTTAAGCAGCATCCTTTCAACTCTGCTTACTAAGTGTCAGTAGCACACCCTACCAAAATGTCTCCAAACGTTGCTAAATGTCTCCTGGGAAGCAAAATTTCACCTGGTTGAAAACTACTACCCTAGAGCTAACTGAAATTCTCAAAGTCCTAAGTCCTTTACCTGACATCTACAAACATGTCTCATACATTTATTTTTTTCCCCACTGATTGATTCTACACATTAAATTTTGTTTAGGCTTTATAAGCCATTCCCCTTAAAAATCAACCAAAACTGGTAGCTAGCCCTTTAACTGTCAAGCCAGTCATCACAGATAATGCACACAGTCCAACCACTCAAGGCATTATCACACTGCAATCCTTAAAGCCAAATATAATAAAAGCAGGAAGAGCTAATCCCGAAAGGTCTTCACACAAAATTAAGAGATTTGTTCAAGTACTCAAGCATCTAATCTTTTAACTTCATGTTACAAGTGGCCCTAAGTAGATATGATATAAAATGAGTTTTACATAAAGAGTTTCCAAGTCTTTGTTTTTAAGTAAGCTCTTTGCCCAACATGGAGTTTGCACTCACAACCCTGAGGTCAAGAGTCACTTGCTCTAATGACTGAGCCAGCCAGGCACCTCAGAACTTTCTTAAGTTTTAAGTAAACACTAATGACACATATGATGTATTCTGTATATTTAAGATTAAATATGATATGCCTATATGTTGCAACAACAGAAAAAGTTATGTACGTTAACAAAAAAAAAATAAGCAAAAGTAGAGAAACAAAAATTGACTTAACGTTTCACAAGAGTTTTTGGATAACTGTTTGAGGTTAGTTAAGTATAGCATGGTAATTAAGAGCATAGACCTGGAATCAGATTACCTGGATCAAAATCCCAACACCATCACTTACTGGATGGGTGACGCTTCATCAACATCTCTGTCGGTGTTTCCTCCTTGGTAAAATGAAGATAATTATGGTACCTGCCTTCTAAGGTTGTTGTGGGATTGAATGAGTTAAAAAAGGTAAACTGCTGAAACGGTGCATGATACATATATAAGTATTAAACATTATTATCATTGTTTTTAAGGATACATAAGCAGAGAGAAGTGTTTCTTGGGTGGCTATATAAAAGTAGAAACAGTAGTCAAAGAATGGACTTTCACCCAGACACTCTGGATTCATATTTCCTTAACTAATTATTTCATTTAGGCTTCAATTTCCTCATTTGTAAAATAGGGAAGTGCTCTGAAAATTTATTAGCATAAGGGAAAACCTAAGGGCCGTATGTTTAGTGGGATAGTGGGGGAAAAGTTATATCTGTCTTCCAAATTGGTAGAGGAAACTTTGTGAAGGATGTTAATTTTAAAGAAATAACTCTAATAATGTACAAAGAGGGAAAGCACATGCCTTGAACCCAGGTAGGTCTGATTCAAAAAGCCTTTGCTTTATTTACTCTATGGTTTGAAACCTTAAAGTAAAAATAAAACATCCTGAGTTGTCATAAGAAAAAAATGTTTATTTTTTTTTAATAAGGTAAGCATACTAATTAAGGGTAGTAGGAATACATTAAAGGCACTGGCAGGAATTTGATCACCATCCATTCAAAAGAGCATGAAAACACGACCAGAGCCCTAACTGACCTTTTTTTTCATTTATGAAAGCTTCATTCTTTCCGGGGGTGAAGACGGATGATGTTGGAAAAAATGAAACTTGTATTATCAAGAAACATACCAATACTTTAAAATCAATTTATGTCTACTTTTAGGTAGAAAAATCAATGTCTTCCAACAAACATTTCAAAATCATCCAGGACTGTGCATGTTGTACATTACACTTATTAGGAGAGAATACTTTAACAAACAATTTTTGTAAGTTGCAGCATCACACGTGAGGCAAGTCGGTGTTTGGGGCAGAACTGTTTCAACTGCTGCCAAAAAGTGCAAAGAACAAAAGAAAAATCAACATTTCTTATCTGTTCAGCCAAATTCCGCCCCCCAAAGCCTCGTAGGCGGGGTATCTGGGTCCCTGCAGAGGGTCTTCAAAGGTGTCAACTTTCAGAATATGTACAAAAGGAAGGTCAAAGCGCCCTTTACGAAAAATCCCCAAGAATTTGGTCTTCGCCCCACGACAGAGCAGTCGCAGGGCCTCCTGCTCGTCAACCCCCCACCCCGCCCCCGCCCCCGCCCCAGGGAATAGAAGGTGGCAGCAGTGGACTCTGCTCTGGTCGGGTCTGGTCCTCCAGGGTCACACCAACCCAGCCAGGAGAAAGCTCCCACGTGGCGCCCCGAGCCTGCCCATGGGCGGCTAGGTTCTCCCCAAGCCGGCGTTCTGATTGGCCAAGAGCAGCCGGAACCGCTCCGGAGCAGGCAGCTATTCGACCAAACTGGGCTGGCGCCGGGCGAAAGGTCACAGCCTTGCGGACAGCTCCCCAGCAGCCGGTCCTTGCGCATTGGCCTCACGCCGGCAGCGAGAACACCATGCGCTGCGCTGGCAGACCCGCGCAACCCCCACGTGGGCCCTGGTTAGCTACTGGCGCCGTCACCCTCCACCCTACGTCGAGTAGCGCTCACCTCAGCGCTCGCGGCGCCTCCACCTTCAGCTTTTTGGGCTTCGGCTCCTCCTCGGCCGCAGCCATCTTCGTGCTCCCACCCCACTTAGGCTTCGACGTGCGCCCCACCCCTTCTGCTCTTTGACCCCATCTCGTCCCCTTATCACCGCCTCCTTCTCCCCGAACCCCGCCTCTCCTTACTCTTTCCACTCGGTGTCTCTCCCTTCCACAGCCATTGGCCCAGCCCCTCTCTGGCCCCGCCCACCCGGCAATAGGGGGACCCCAGACTGAGTTAGGCTGCGTACGAGCGCCTGAGTCCACATAGTGCGAAACCTCCCTTTTTTCTAGGTTCTGGGTGATCTAAAAGATTTAGATCCTAAACCTCACGAGACATCTTTCTTCTCATACAATGTCTTTCCGCTTATTTACTCTTTGCAGTACTGTAGCCCCAGGTGGTTTTTTTTTGAAGCTGTTAGGCAGGCAATCTATTTGGGCAACCCAGCTGCGGGGTCCTCGCGGCCTTCTCAGCTGCCTCCGCCGGGGTCCGGAGTGGACCTGGCGCCGAATCAGTGGCTGGCCCAGGTGTCGGGGTGAGTGTGGGGAGGTGGGGAGACGGCGGACAGGGAACAGCTCGAAAACTGGGGAGCAGGCTGAATAGCTGGGGCTGCGGACTTTAGTCTGAGCTGCGGGAGAGTCTCCGATGCTGACCGCGCCTCTCTCTCGGCCTTCCGGGCTTTCTTGCCGGCAGGGCCGGAAGGGAGAGGTGCACCTGCAGCCTGGCCTTCTCGGGTCCCAGGCCCAAGAGGTTCAGATTTATTGGGGTCCTTCTCCGTGCTTCGGCGCGGGAAAAAGGTCTTGTCACCCACAGTGAGCTGGAGTTCCAACAGCTTGGACGTCAGCTCCAGGCTTCTGATTTGGAAGACAAAACCCCTGACTAACCTGAACAGATGTCCTGTTAGAGGGTGGCACCTGAATGAGCTTGGGGTAGGGAATACCGTGAGGAAGATGTTGCAGTTCTTCAGGAAAGGTGACAGGAATCTAAACGGAGTATGGAAAAGTGAAGAGCTCTGTGGCCGGTTGGATTTGTTGGATTTGGATTGTGCCCGAAGTTGAAGTTTATAGCCTATATGATTAAGAAGGTGGTGCCATTAAAATTAGGAGACCTTACATGAGGAAGAGGAATTTTGTGGAACTTGGGATATATCCAGTTCGAAACCGTGGCTTAGGTGTGGATGGTAGAAAGATTTTAAGGGGGGTCAGGGGGGAAGGCTGGGAAGTAAGCTGAAAAGAAACTTTCGAGGTAAGAACCAAATCAGGTGATATTTCACGTAATAAGGTAAGAAGTATTTGTTTTGGTTTGGTTTGGGGAAAGCTATCAATGACATGAAATGCTGCAAGGGCCAAAGGAGCAAGTTGAAGTCTGAGGCTAGGAAGCTGGATTTGAGAATTAGGAAGTCGTTAGGCCAGTAGGCTTTAAGGCACTTAGTAACTGGTCGGAGAAACTGCAAGTGTAACCTAATCCTTCATCATTTGGAGCAGGAAGCAAAAGATTATTGAGGATGTCAAGTCCCTAAGAGGATCGGGTTTTTTTTTTTTTTTTTAAAGAATACAAGGCACATTGTGTTTTGGGACAGAAAGCTAGTAACCAATGTGTAAGGTTAAAGATTCAAGAAAGTGGAGATAAGACGCAAGAAGAGAGAGAATGGAGTCGGGTCAAAATTACAAATGGAAGGATTAGTTTTGGAGAGAAAGGAGAACACTTTCAATTGAGACCATAGGAAAAGCTGGGGAATGAGGTTAATGAGGAATTACCTGAAATTTACATATCTTTGGTAGGGAAGCTCTCTTTGTAGTAAAGTTAGTTTTTCTTACTAAATCTTAGGATTTTTACAATATTTCTAAACATTCGCCATAATATGCTATTGGAGTTCCTTGCAGAATAGATATTTTTTAAGCAGCCCAATAATATCTCAATGCATGATTGGCAAATGGCTTTTATAGAGAAGAGGAATTCCCTCTCCCTCTACAAATGATCTCACCTGTTACACAGAGAAATTAGAAGCAATCATCTTCCTACAACCATATGTACAAATCTTCTTCCCTTCCAGTTTAAAGAGGAAAAGTGTCCAGGGGTACCTGGGTGGCTCAGTTAGTTAAGTGGCTGCCTTCAGCCCGAGTCATCATCCCAGGGTCCTGGCACAGAGCCCCCCACCCCTGTTTCTTCCTCTCCCCAGTCTTCTCCCTCTCCCCCGCTTGTGCTCTCTCACACTCCCTCCCTCTCAAATAAATAAATAAAATCTAAAAAATAAAAAGGAAGAAAAGTGTCCCTTACTAAGGAAGGCATATCCTTTCATCTAGTCTCCCAGTACCATCCTTGCTTACCCTATCAGTATCTTCTTTTGTTTTTAAATTATTTCCTCTCCTACATTATCTATCTTTCCCCTTCTACTCAGACCTTTCCTTCAGCAATTAGGAATATTATTCCTTAACTGCGTGAAATACTCCCATTTATTTTCATGTCTTTTCATGCCCTTCACAGCTAGAGTTCTTGAATGTATCATCTACTCTCTTTATCTCTGATTTTCCCACTTTTTGTTATTTATTTCTTAGCCCATTTCAGCCTGTGTTGTTCCTGCATTCTACTGAACTATCACTAAAAGTACCCTTGCTAAGATCACCAATGTCCTCTGTGTTAAATCATAAATTCTCAATAGGGACAAAAATTGCTTCGTGAGGTGCAAAAAAGAAAAAATCATAATCTTTATTTATAAAACAGTATATATATAGTGCATAAGGAGATATTAAAATCTTATGGGGGAGGATATGATTGAAGGGGAGTCTGAAAAAGCCCTCAGCAGTTAATTTAAAAAACAAAACAAAAAATAGACATTTTCAGTTCTTTTTTTTTTTTTTCTTTTTTTGTTCAGTTCTTCTTGTAGCTTGACCTCTTTGTGCCATTTAAAATGTTTAGTATTCCATTCTCTGGAAACACGTTAACACAACGTTGGTTACTAAAAATCGTTACCCCCCCCACCCTTTTTTATTGCTCTTCGGCCACATGTTCTCAGCTTTTTTTTTAAGGCCTTCTTCCTTAACCCACTTGCTCTTCGGGTGTTGGAGTTCTTTCCATAGCTGTCTTCTTAGTATGTACATTCTCTCTTTGTAGTTTTTTTCTCCTTGTAGCTATAATTCCCATTAACAAAAAGTCATGTTTACTCCTTAGTGTGTCTCCAACTCAGCTTCTCTTGATATCACTAGACCTACATATCTAATAGTCTTTTGAATATATCCATTTGGGTCAAATATATCCAGAATTGGGTCAATATACAGGACCAGGGCTAAGTGCCTCATTTTTCCTCTCATCTCCCCAAATCCACCTAATCTGCTCAAGCCTAAATAGTTCTCTTATCTTTTTATTTTATCCATCCCTACTGTAGTCCAGGCCATTACCATAATTTATCTCTGAACTGGTGTCCTGTTATTCAATTTCCACAGTGCAATTTCTCTTAAAACTGTAAATCGGATTTCATGAGTTCCCTGCTTAGAATCCTGCTTAAAACCATGAAAAACTGCACTGAGAATTAAGTCAACCAATCTCCGCTTATCTCCTTCCCAGGCTCATCTTGCCACTTCCCTTCACCTCCTAAAATTGCTAAATTTATACTGGATTTTTTTTTTTTAAGATTTTATTTATTTACTTGACAGACAGAGATCACAAGTAGGCAGAGAGGCAGGCAGAGAGAGAGAGAGGAGGAAGCAGGCTCCCTGCTGAGCAGAGAGCCCGATGTGGGACTTGATCCCAGGACCCTGGGATCATGACCTGAGCCGAAGGCAGAGGCTTAAACCTCTGAGCCACCCAGGCGCCCCTATACTGGATTTTTTTACTTGTGTTCTTTCTCACCTCAAAGATTTGTGGAATTTTGAAGGACACTGTATTTCCCCCATCATGATAGGAATTCCTTCTTACTGTATTAAGTTGTTTGCCTTATTTGGTGAACTTTAAACTGAGTTCAGAGACTTTGTTCACCTTTCTATCCCTATTACTTACCATATATAAAACATAAAACTACTTGTTGAATGAATAAATGGTCAAAATACTGCCTGAGAATCAGAGAAGCTAGATTCTTCCCTGGTCTCATTCTCTTACCTTGCCTATCGGCCCTTCCTTCTATGCCTCTGTTCTGTTTTATGTAAAAGGAATACATTTTCTTTTTTTTTTTAAGATTTATTTATTTATTTATTTGACAGAGAGAGAGAGATCACAAGTAGGCAGAGAGGCAGGCAGAGAGAGAGGAAGGGAAGCAGTCTCCCTGCTGAGCAGAGAGCCTGATGTGGGACTCGATCCCAGGACCCTGAGATCATGACCTGAGCTGAAGGCAGCGGCTTAACCCACTGAGCTACCCAGGCGCCCCAAAAAGGAATACATTTTCTTTTTGAGACATTATTCCAAGGACATTTTGACTAGCGGTCTTCCTCGACTTATGCTGAGGTTATGTCCTGAAAATACTGTAAAAAGATGCATTTAATAGACCTAGACCTACTGAGCCTCATAGCTTAACTTAGCCTACCTTAAATTGCGCTCAGGACACTTAACATTAGCCCATAGTTCAGCAAAACTACATAACACAAAGTTTATTTTATAGTTAAGTGTTGAATATCTTGGGTAATTTGTTGAAAACTGAAGTGAAGAACAGAATGGTTTGCAAATGTATTTGTTGTTTACTCTGGTGATCAGGTGGCTGACTAGGAGTTGAGTCTTGCAGTCTCTGCCCAGCATCTCAAGAGTATTATGTCGTTCTCCCAGAAAAAATCAAAGTTCGAAATTGAATGTGTAGATTCTAATGGATGCATATCACTTTTGCACAATTATAAAGTAGAAAAGTCTTAAGTCAAATTGTAAGTCAGGGACCATTTGTACTATAATTGCTTTGTTTATGAATCATCAGGTTGACCGTTCAACATTGGGTAGGAAGGATTTATGAAATATTTAAGATGCAAAGTTCTGATGGAACTTTCTCACATGGCTTTAACATAAGCTGATAGCATTCTGTTTTCTGATTCAAAAGTCACTAAAAACAAAAAGATGGTTGTGGTTGCAGTGAGTATGCAGCTTTTCCCGGAAAGTTTATTAGAATGATGAAAGGAGTAACTGCAGCTATTAAAAGGATAAGCAACTAAAGAAACAGGCTAATTTACACTGCCACATGTGACATTTATTTGATTGTTATATGCATTAGGCTCTTGATCATAAAGGAATAGAAGAAATAAGCTCTCTTATCTCACAATAGAAGGGTAAGGTGGGTTTTAAAGCTAAGCACTGTTAAGAGCTACAAGTGTTATGCTTTCATCTGAGCCTTAAGGAAGCAAATCCAGATGGCGGGTAACTTGCTGTATTCTTCAGAGATTAGAACTGTTGCCAACAAAAACAACTTTGGTGCAAACTTCCTGGAAAGAATTTTTCACCAGTTTAAGAGGATGAATAGGAACGTGGCCTCCAAAATAAAGGAACTGTGAAGTCACTTGCTGCAAGAACTTGCTGCAAGAACAAGCAGTTCTTCTAGGGAATACTGTGGCAGCAGAGTTCCACAGATCCATACGAACTATACCTTCTATAGGATGAATGATTTAAGAAGATAATTTATGTCAGCTCTTTTAAATATAATGCCTGCTCTAAATAATTTATTAGAACACATTTTGGCTTCTAACTACATTAAGAAGCCCATCCGTCAGATCTTCTTAAATTATAAACCCAAAAAGCATATTTGTTGCTCAGTCCTATATGGTAACCACCAGCTACATGTAGTTATATACATTTAAATTAGTGAAAATTAAAACTTCAGTACATCCATTGCATTAGCCATATGTCAAGTGTTCAGTGGCCACCTATGACTAGTGGATACTATATTGGACAGAGAAGATACAAGACATATCCATCACTGCAGGAAATTCTGTTGCACAGTGCAGCATTAGAGTATGTTCCTAATAATTATGTATGTACTTATAATTAGTCTCCAGGAGCCCACGATTCACCCAGACCTGGGTTTGAACCCTAGCTCTTATACTTATTGTGTGATCTGATTTAACATTTCTAAGACTTCATGATCTTATCTGTAAAACGGGGGTAAGCACAATATTTATAACATTGAGTCGTGAAGATTCAGTGAGATAATGTAGGGAATTGCCTAGCATAGTGCCTGGCCCACAGTAAGTACTCAGTATCTTTTAGATATTATTAATTTATTTATTCTTAATGAATAAAAAATTTGGAATAGAGCTAAAAATTTAATTTTGTAAAGAATACCATATTCCATAGCTGGCTCACTTGAAGTGCTCAAATCTGAGTCTCTGAGTAGGTTACAGTGTTCTCCTTTCAGCTATACTTCATATTTTAGATGAGATTTTATTTTAAGAAAATGTGTTATAATATAAATTTAGTTGCAGATCTTATCATTGGATATTCCTGTTTCTTTTTTTTTTTTAAGTGTATCAACAGAGGTTATAGTTAAAGTCAGTAGCTTCTATATACAAGTCTGTATTCTAGGGACACTACTTAACACTCAAATAGAAATATAAGGCTGACACAAAGCAAACCTGTTAAAGCATCTGACTAGATAAAGAAGAAAAATTTAACAAGTTTCAGTATTAACCTAGAAAAATTTAGTAGGTCCAAAGCCTAAGGGTTTATTGCTGCCAACTCACAGTGATTGCTTGGCTCAATAGAGATGGCTTTGAACAAAGAAACATTGTTTGTTTCTAATGAACAAGAACGTAAAAATGTTAACAGCATTCATAGTTATTAATACAGTAATTACTAAAACACATATTAGTAATTGGTAATTACTTAGTAATTAAGTAATTTACATAAAAATTTCTGAACATGTGCCAAACAGGAAGGGGAAATCATTACCAGATAGTCCTTAAATGTCAGCTGCTTTCATAAAATAAATGACTTGCTCTCAAAAGAACTGGTCAGGTTGGTGTCATTATTTTATGAACTGAATGAATCCATTCTGTAAAGTCTTCCTTTCCTCTTTGGGATTTATCTTCTCAGAGAAGCTGTTTGTATTCATTTTAAATGTTTTACAGTTGGACTATACTTAGATAATACATAATTTTGAATTACTGGACCACTAGGCTAAACACCTTTATCTACATAAAAGAAGGGAACACCTTAAGGTAATTAAATAGTTTTCTACTGTCCCCCATTTGCAAGGATAATAAATTTTTTATTTGAAATGTAGTTAACACTCAAAAAATTACATGTCACAATGTAAAACCCAGTGAATTATCACAAAATGAATACAACTTGTAACTATCATCTTGATCAAGAAATAAAACATTACAAGCACCTTGGTAAATATCCCCCATGCCCCTCTTAGTCACTGTCCCCACTATCCATAAAAGATAGCATTTGATTTCTCAAACCATAGATTAGTTTTGTCTGTTCTAGAATGTCATATAAATAGAATCATACTGTATGTATCATATTATATTTGGTTTTGTTTGTTCAATATTGTGTTTGTAAGTTTCGTCCATATTTGCTTCATGTAGCAGTAGCTTGTTTTCATTGCTGTATAATAATTCATTTTCATAGTACACTATAGTTTTTTTTTATTTACTGTTAATAAATATCTGAGTTCGAGGTTTTCGCTATAACAGTATATTTTTACACATGTTTTTGGTGCACAATTGTACACATTTATGTTTAATCCACCTGGAAGTAGATTCATGTGTCACAGTTATTAAGAATATTTTTAAGCAAAATATAATTCACATGCTATGGAACTCATCATTTTAAAGCATACCGTTTAGTAGTTTTTAGTATATTTTTATTATATTCACAAAGTTGCATAATCATTATCTCTAATTCCAGATGTTTATCACCTTAAAAAGAAATGGCAAACCCATAACCACTAACTAACCCATAACCACTAACTCCACATTCTTCCCTCCCACCCAACCCCTGGCAACTACTAACCTAATTTCTGTCTCTGTAGATTTGCTTATTCTGGACATTTTATAAAATGAAATCATACAATATGTGACCTTTTGTGTCTGGCTTCTTTTACCAAGCATAATGTTTTCATGGTTCATTCCTTTTTATGGCTGAATAATCTTCCATTGTTAGAAAATTATTTACCCATTAATCAGTACATTTGAGTTGTCTCCACTTTTTGACTATTCTGAGTAATGCTGCTTGGAACGTTTATATACAAGTTTTTGTATGGACAACCATTTCCAGTTCTCTTAGTTTTATACCTAGGAGTAGAATTACTGAGTCATTTGGTAACTCTTACTTTAACTTTTTGAAAGAACTCACTGTTTTCCACAGCGTCTGTACCATTTTACATTTCCGTCAACAATGTATGAGGGTTCTAGCTTCTCCACATTCTTGCCAGTACTTGTTACTGTCTGCATCTTAATTATATCTAGCCTAATGGATATGAAATGTTACCCCCATTGAGATTTTTTTTTAAAAGGTTTTATTTATTTGTTTGACAGAGAGAGACCACAAGTAGGTAGAGAGGCTGGCAGAGAGAGAGAGGGGGGGGGGGGACGACTCGATCCCATGACCCTGAGATCTTGACCTGAGCCGAAGGCAGAGGCTTAACCCACTGAGCCACCCAGGCGCCCCCCCATTGAGATTTTGATTTACATTTGAAAAGATGTTGAGCACCTTTCCTTGTGCTTGTTGATCATTTGTGTGTATATCTTCTTTGGAATAATGTTTTGAAATTCTTTGCCTGTTTTTTTTTTTTTTTGTATTGTATTGCCCTTTTATTAAGTGTTCTCTTTATGTTTTGGATAATAGTCCATTATAAAATATGTGTTTGCAATTATTCTCTCATTCTGTGGGAGTCTTTTTATTCTCTTGATAATGCCCTTCAGAATACAAAAGTTTTAAATTCTGATACAGGTTATCTGTTTCTTCTTTTGTTGCTTGTGCTTTTGGTGTATTCTTAAAAAATTATCTAATCCAAAGTCATAAGGACTTAATAGATACTTTTTTCTAAGAGTTTTTAATAGTTTCAGCTCCTATATTTAGGCCTTGATACATCTTGAGATAATTTTTGTATATGACATAAGTAGAGGTCCACATTCTTTTTTTTTTTTTTTTTAAAGATTTTATTTATTTGACAGACAGAGATCACAAGTAGGCAGAGAGGCAGACAGAGAGAGAGAGGGGAAGCAGGCTCTCCACTGAGCAGAGAGCCCCATGCGGGGCTTGATCCCAGAACCCTGAGATCATGACCTGAGCTGAAAGCAGAGGCTTTAACCCACTGAGCCACCCAGGCGCCCCCACATTCATTTTTTTGCATGTGGGAATCTAGTTGTCCCAGCACCATTTGCTGAAAGACTATTCTCTCTCGCACTGAATGGTCTTGGTAATTTTATCAAAAATCAATTACCATATATATATAAAGGTTAATTTCAGAATTCTCCATTCTATTCCATTGATCTGTATGACTTTTCTGCCAGTATCACAGTACATTTGTAGCAGCAGGTTTTGAAATTTGGGAGTATGAGTCCTCCAGATTTTTCTTCAAGATTGTTGTGGCTATCCTTGGTATCTTTCATTTCCATATGAATTTTAGGACCATCCTGTTAGTTTCCACAAAAAAAAAAAAAAAAAAAAAAAAAAAAAAAAAAAAGGCAGCTGGGATTATAGTAGGGATTACATTGACTCTTAAGCCAATTTGGAGGGTATTGCTATCTTAATGATATTGTTTTCTAATCCATGAATGTGAAATGTCTTCCCATGTTTTAGATACTTTTAATTTCTAATTTCTTGCAGTGAAAGCCAATTTGGAGGGTATTGCTATCTTAATGATATTGTTTTCTAATCCATGAATGTGAAATGTCTTCCCATGTTTTAGATACTTTTAATTTCTAATTTCTTGCAGTGATGTTCTATACTACTCAATGTATACTAATAGTGCTCTGTACTGTTCTATATTAATGATGCTCTAATACTATTCAGTGTACTTGCTCTTTTGTTAAATTTAGTCCTAAATATTTTGATCTTCTTGATGCTCTTGTAATTGGAATTGTTTTCTCAATTTCATTGTCAGATTATTTATTGCTAATGTGTAGAAATACAATTGGTTTTTAAAAGTATTAATCTTGTATCCTGCAACCTTGCTGAATCTGTTTATTAGCTATGATTTTGTGCATGTGAGCATGTGTGTGTGTGTGTGTGTTCCGTAGGACTTTACATAGACAAGATTTTAACATCTGCAAATTGAGGTAGTTTTATTTCTTCCTTTCCATTTTGGAAGCCTTTTGTCTCATTTTCTTGCCTGATTGCCCTGGCTAGAATCTCTAGTACTATACTGAATAAAAATGAGAAGAGTGAACACCATTGTTTATTCTTGATATTAAGGGGAAAGCTTTTAATCTGTAGTCATTAAATATGATGTTAGTTATGGGATTTTCACAGATGCTCTGTTCTCTTGAGGTTAGAATATTTCTTTTTCTAGTTTGTTTTTCTTGTAAACAGGTGCTAGATTTTATCAAATGATTTTCCTACATGTTTTAAAATCATTATTTTGTCTTTTGTGTAGATTGTATGTTATATTGATTGATTTTCATATGTTGAACCAATCTTCCATTCTTGGAATAAATCCCATTGGTGTATAATCTTTATATGGTGTGGATTCAGTTTGTTAGTATTTTGTCAAGGATTTTTACAGCTATGCTTGAGTGATATTGGTCTGTAGTTTCTTCTGATGCCTTTCTCTGGTTTTGGTGTCAGAATAATACAAGGATACTTTTTGATGTACACTAAATTTAAACTTTTTTCCCCCCAGAAAATGATCCACAGTCTATTTCTCATAAACTGTTCCGGTGACATATTTCTGGAGAAGCACTGGAAGAGTGTTGTGAGCCAGTCGGTCTGTGATTATTTCTTTGAAGCTCAAGAGAAAGCTGCTGATGTTGAAAATGTACCACCTGTCATTTCAACACCTCATCACTACCTCATCAGTATATACAGGGACAAACTCTTCTTTGTGTCTGTCATACAGACTGAAGTGCCCCCTCTCTTTGTAATTGAGTTCCTACATCGAGTTGCTGACACTTTTCAGGTTGGTTATTCATCAACTCTTTTGAACTTAAATTACTCAAGTTAGTTGGGGGTGGGACACCTAATCATATTCTTTAATTATCCAGCTTTTGATGTGTCTTCGGTCTCTCTCTTCTTTTCAACTAAGCATAAATTCATGAACCCTTTTTTTTGTAGGGTACACAGCAGTGCACATGGCTACTCCATTCACTGTTTCAGTAAAACCTGGTAATCTCATGGTCATGGAAACCATATTTATATGTATTACAGATTATGTCATCAGGAAACTGTAAAGCCCTCTACATACAGTTCCTTGAATGGTCCCAGGATTTTTATTGGTTATGTAATCTTCTAATATTTACATTTTATTATCTTGCTAAGTGTACCAAATAATTGAAAATATACCGGTGTTTTGTGGGGTATCTAATCAGGGCAAATTAAGTTTATAGTTCACATCCTAGTTTAATGTTTCAAAGTCCTCTCTGGATTAACATATAATAGGAATTCAGTTCAGTCTAAAAATATTGAGAAAATATTGAGGACTAGAACTATAGAGTTTTTTTTCACTCTGACATATTTTCAAGATCTTAATCAGTGAATTATGCCTCTGTAAGTTTATCCTTCTGAACAGGGTGTTTAGAAAGCCTTTCTTCATGCGTTCCATTGTGCAATATTATGTACATTTTGTTAAGGACTACTTTGGTGAGTGTTCGGAAGCTGCAATTAAGGATAATGTGGTCATTGTATATGAGCTCTTAGAAGAAATGTTAGACAATGGATTTCCACTGGCTACTGAATCTAATATTTTGAAAGAACTGATTAAACCACCAACAATTCTCCGTTCTGTCGTCAACTCTATTACAGGTAAGGTGAAAACATGCTGCATTTGGAACTGAGCAATTAAAACTTTATAAACAACTCCTTGTTGCTTATGATCTTGCAGATACTAAGGTAGTCCAATTTGGTCAGAGTTAAAGTTAGTGCTATTGTTAAAATGAATGTGTATTTCTTTTCATGAGGAAACTAGATCTTAAATGATAAAGAAAACTTGATTATTATTCTTTTATTAAAGACCACAAAAACATTATCACTATTACTTAACACTAAATAATATAACTGAATAAATTTTCCCTGCTAATCCTAAGGAAGCTAATATAGTGAAGCTATAAAAGGGAAGCCTATATGCGAGGCTACTTAGGACATCTAATCTATTTATAGACTGCCATTTTACTATTTAAATTAGTATTAGTTTATGTAATGTGATGAAGATGTTAACTAACACTATACTCGGTAATCATTATAGTATATAAGTGTATCAAATCAATGTGTTATACACCTTAAACTTAACCCCATGTTATATGTCAGTGGTCTCTCAATACAAGCTGGGAGGAAAAATAAAAATTAATAAATAGCATTATAAAACTGGCTACCCAGTATAAAACTGTTACTACCCCCAAATTACTAGGAAATAGAAAATTTAAGACTCTCTACCACAGAGGACATATTGTCTCCTCCAAGTCTTTCTTTTATACATGTAGAAGATTTATTAAGCCAAAAAGAGATAGGAAATTAATCTATTTGTGAGATCTTATGCATTGTGGGCCTTGTACTTGTGTTACAAGTTTCTAATTTTTGTTTGCTTTTTGAGTATAGGTAGAAATAGGTACGTCCAGATGACAGTATTTTTTGAGAGTATTGAAGTCTTCTAGAGAAAGATTACTGTCAGATGTTACATGCCACACCAGCTACACTTTCTACCATTTTAAACCCCTCTCCAAGTATAGTTGACCTAAAAATAGGGCAAGAGATGCCTATGATAAAGCATTATTCATCTTCTGTATAAGGCTGAGCACTGGGAGAAATTCAAGGAAAGATGAGATGGAGAGTATGTGCCTAAAAGTTACACTTTGGATGGGAGATTGGGGGAAAAAAATTAAAGTATGTAAATAATATAAGATTATAAAAGGCAATTCCATACTTTATGAACAATACAGTGCCACTGGAAAGTACAGATAATATAGTACTAAATGGAAAAAAAATAAAATTTACCAAAAACTCTACAAAACTATAAAAATTTCTCTTAATTAAACATTCATACTGACAAAAAAGTTCTAAGATGTTTTCAATAATGACCACCTCCAGCTAAGGAACTACGTATGGTTCCTTACGTAGGAAGGAACTTTTTTTTTTTGCTTCTATACTTTCTAATTTTTTTTTGCTTTATACTTTCTAATTTCTAAAATAAACATGTATTTCATAGTTACTAAAATACAGAATGAAAGTATATAGGTTATTAAGGCAGTGCATTATGGAATTAAGAGAATGGTTCAGTAAATGAATTGTGGTGCTTGGCCCAAGTGCAGGGCCCTCGAAAAGCAGCAGAATTTAGGGAGAGTGGGAGGAATAACAGCATTTTGTAGATGGAACTATCTGAGAAAAAACACATACAAAATGAAAAATGTTGATTTGTATGAATTCATTTAGCAGGAACAGAGCTGTTTTTTAGCTGAGTAATGAGATCTAAAACTTAAGAGTTAAGTTGAGGAAGTTCTTGAATAGTCAGCTAAATATTTAGTTTTTATCATAAAGTCAGTGTGGAAACATTGTAAGTTTGAACAGGAAGGTGAAAGCAGTGCTTTTAGAAAATTCTGGGAAGCTAAATGTTTGGAGAAACAAACACCATCATAATTAGACTGTAAAGTTATATATACAGTATGATTGCAACTCTATTTTAAGGTGCAGTCGGAAAAAAAGCAAACTTATCAAAATCAAAAAAAACAAGTGCAACTTATTTATGAGGGAAATGTTTAAAGAAATATACCAAAATGTTAATGGTAGTTGTATTTTGGTAATAGGAAGCTAGATTCTTTTTAGCCCCTTTTCTAGACTTTCCATGTGTTATGTACTACTTTTTTGAGCATGTACTACTTTTGAGTTGGAAATGTATATTAACCAAAATGTTAAATATGTCACAGCTCAAGGTTATGTTTTGGACAACCAGACTGATTTTCAGACGTATGTCAATTTACCAGTAAATTAGCCAGATATTAAACATTAGCCATATTGCAGCCATATGGGTGTGCTGACCTTAAAATGGGAAAAGGCCAAAGTGTGTTCTTCATCCAGTTACTCTGCTGAGGCCTGCTTGGCAGCATGTCATGTAGAATTTAAGCTGAATAACAAAGGGCCTACTTAGCACTCTGTATTCTCAGTGGAGACATTTTATCGGCAGGTTTTAAAGCAACTAGCCTCTTTTCTTCATCAGTGGCTGCAGGACGAGATTTGTTGTTGAGCCACTGGAATTAGGTTAGGTTACTGTTAACACACAGGAAGCAAAAGATAAGTAAATGAATTTAACCTGGTTTGGCACATAGAGGACCACGTGGCCTATTTCTGTCTTCTAGAAATTTGATCATATTGGTATGGCTATATCTCCCAACAGTTCTGGAAACTGTCCACAACTTCAGCGAAGAAAAACCCAGACATTAAAGAAGCAGCTATAGTATTCTTTTTTTTTCCTGTTAATTGCTTTTCTTTTTTCATTTTTAAAGTGAACTATACACCCAATGTGGGGCTAAAACTCATGATCCACAGGTCAAGGGTCACATACTCTACCAACTGAGCCAGCCAGGCACCCCTGTTAATAGCTTTCCGGATCACCATTTTATGCATTACCTTTGCTTTCTCTTTTTCCGGCTTTCTAGGCAGTAGTAATGTTGGGGACACACTCCCCACTGGGCAGCTGTCCAACATCCCATGGCGCCGGGCTGGGGTAAAGTACACAAACAATGAAGCCTATTTTGATGTCGTTGAAGAAATAGATGCAATTATAGATAAATCAGGTAATTGCATGCATGTGGTCTTATTTGGGAAAACAGTTGAGCTGACATACGCTGAATAGAAAATTGAAATCCCTTGGTAATGTGGTTTCAGCAGAAAGGCATTCATTTCCTAATGGCTTAAAAATCTGTTTATTTTGCCCAGAGGTTACATATAATTTTCATAACCACTAGCTGAGATCTGCCAAACCTTTGTAAATCAGATCTCATGCTGCCTCACTTTAAACTAGCTATTACCCTGTATGCCTCTCCCTCTTCCCATTTTTTCAGCATTTATTATTTATCTGCCATGCACCATACTTTTGCTACCACTGTATATGCAGTACTTGTAATAAAGACCCCAGACAAAACAGCAGTATTGTATTAGAACCATAAAATTTTATTAAAACATCTGGTCCAACCCTCACATTTTATACCTAAGGAAACTGAGGCTCAGAAGGGTTTAGTAATCTGCTTAAGGTCATACAGCTAGTTGGTGTATGAAAATCAGCTTTCATGAATTAATAGCCAGTATCTTTTCTTCAATGGGTACCCTTTTCATTATAAAATTCCATCATACAGAGTAATAGCTGTACTATTATGGAATAATGGCTCCTATTTCTTAAAAGTTAACAGCTTAGTCTATTTCAATGAGAAATTTTCCTTATTTTTAAATTCCATCAAAAAATATTTTAACTTCAAACACTTTTTTTTTTTCTAAGAGGGAAAGAGTTGGGGGAGAGGGCCAGAGGCAGAGGGAGAGAGAATCTTAAGCAGGCTCTACACCCAGCATGGAGCCCAAGGCAAGGCTCGATCTCATGACCCTGAGATCATGATCTGAGCTGAAATCAAGAGTCCAGACTTAAGTGACTGAGCCACCCAGGCACCCCCAAAATACTTTAATTTCATATCCAGCAGTCTTATAAGGTTGACTCCACAAAGATAGAGGCAGTTTTGACATTCCTTAGAATTCCTTAGAATTACCAGTTAGGCGTGGGCCATGGTACTTAGTGAAGAAGCTGTCATAACCAATGTAATGGATCCCCTGTCCACTAACTTGTTAGTAAATGTGTAAGTTTCATTATGTCTGCCACCCAGAAGGTGTCTCCATTACCTCAGATACAGTGATTTCTCTAGTAAAGACTCAGAGTCCAGTGACTTTATCACTTTCTTTCTTTCTTCAGGATCTACAGTCTTTGCAGAAATTCAGGGGGTCATTGATGCTTGCATTAAGCTATCTGGAATGCCTGACCTTTCTCTTTCTTTCATGGTAAGTTTTGTTCTCCTGTCACGTAGCTCTTTGCATGCCTTCTATATATGAAGTACTAAATGAAATGATAAATACTGAGAGATGTTTGTATCTTAGATTATAAGGATTATCTGAGAAATTTTCTAAGATTGATTTATTTAGAGAGAGAGATAAAGAGCTCACACTTGAGCGTGAGCAGAGGAAAGGATAGAGGGAGAAAAAGAGAGAGTCTCAAGCAGACTCCTTGCTGAGCCAAGAGCCTGACGTGGGGATCAATCTCAAAATCCTGAGATCATGACATGAGCCAAAATCAAAAATCAATCACTCAACTGACTGAGTCACCCAGGTACCACCTATCTCAGAAATATTCTTAGCCAGCTTCCCAAGACAGTGGCTTAGGTAATGAGCATGGCCTTTATAGAAGGTTGAGGAGAGGTCTCCTGAGTGTGTTAGAAGAGGCTTAAACAGCTGGCTGGCTTTCACAAATCACTTATTGAATTATTATTTGCTTTGCTGGTATGAAAGGTCATTGATCTTTTGCATTATTTTAGACTCAGCATGATACACTACTAAGAAAAGAGAATGGAGTTCTGATGCTAACTTGTCCTGTCCCATGTATAAAATATTTTGGGGGCTTCTGGGTGGCTCAGTCAGTTAGGCAGCTAGCTCTTGATCCTGGCTCAGGTCATGATCTCAGGGTCCTGGGATCGAGCTTCACATCAGGCTACATGCTTGGTGGGGAGTGTGCTTGAGGATTTTCTCTCTCCCTCTCCCTCTGCCCCTTGCCCCTCACACACGCATTCTCTCTTTCTATCTCTCAAATAAATCTTAAAAAAAAATAGATATATTTGAAAACCTTATGAAACCATTAAGTTTATTATTAAGTTTACTGTGGCCATAGTAACAAAGTCTTAACATCACTGTTTTATCCTTAGGGAGTATTTAATTTCTCAAATATCTAAGTAAAGTTGCCATATTCCATGCATTCTGTGAATATTGCCGTCTTGTTTTCCTGGCAGAACCCACGGCTTCTAGATGATGTCAGCTTCCACCCCTGCATCCGGTTTAAGCGCTGGGAATCTGAAAGAGTTTTGTCCTTCATTCCTCCAGATGGAAATTTCCGGCTCATATCCTATCGTGTCAGCTCACAAAAGTATGTTGATGCATCAGCTAGAAATCTGCTATCATGTATCTGTGATGGGTAGCCACCTTACCTTTTTCATTCGGACAGTTGGATACTTGAATTCATCACTGCCCCCATTAGCTATGGCTCACCAGGAAACCCAGGAAGAACTGGTGAAAATACGTATCTAAAATAATCAGTATACCTTAAATATGAGAATATAAAGTAATAGTAAAAGAGACTAGTAAAACATATACCTGAGAACAAGCAAGCATTTTTGACTTTGCATTAGCTGTGCAAAACCTGGAACCCGTGCCATAATTTTACTGTGTTCTGTAGACCTTAGAGCTGACAGAAGGAGCTCCAGCTCTCTAGGCTATCTCCCAACTAACTGGCTTCAGGTCACCCTTTTGTGTACTAAGGTTTAAATGAATTGGAATTATGGGTTGTAAATGGTTTGTCCCTTGAAAATATCAGAAGGTATTTGGGTAATATCAGATGGGACTCAGAAGCAGAGGAATTATTTCTTGGCTCTAGCCACATAGGACCTGTTTTATTTAGGATAATTTAAAATTATCTTTTCTGTGGGATCTTAATTTCTTCAAACAAGGTCTATTTGCCCCAGTTGTTTATACTATCTTTTTTTTTTTTTTAAGATTTTTATTTATTTGACAGAGACACATATTCACAGCAAGGGGAGTGGGAGAGGGAGAAGCAGGCTTCCCGCTGAGCAGGGAGCCCAATGCAGAGCTCAATCCTAGGACCCTGAGATCATGACCTGAGCCGAAGGCAGATGCTTAAGGACTGAGCCACCCAGGCACCCCAGTTTATATTGTCTTGATTCCTATCTTAATGTGCATACTTGTTGCTCAGAAATTGTGTGATTCCTCGTGTGGTGGTACTCATACCCTCTGGTAAGTACCAGTGAATGCTGAGTCTCCAGTTCTAGGGGGTATATGGCCCTATAGTGGAGTCAGAGTTAGAGTAGGATACTCTGGACTGAGATTTCCAGTTCTCTCAAGAGCTGTCTCACACCATTAATTATGTTTGTGGTTCTGTCTTTCTCTTTTCAGTCTAGTGGCAATACCGGTGTATGTGAAACATAGTATCAGCTTTAAGGAGAACAGTTCTTGCGGTAGATTTGATATTACGATTGGACCAAAGCAGAATATGGGGAAAACTATTGAAGGAATCACGGTAACAGTTCACATGCCAAAAGTTGTGCTGAATATGAACCTGACGCCAACACAAGGCAGCTATACATTTGATCCAGTTACCAAGGTACAGCTCCCTCTAATCAAGAGTGAGCAAATGTTTCTGCAGTCTTTATTTATGATGGCAGGGAGGGCGGAAGGAAGGGTTTAAAGTTCCGAACAAGACCTGGAGAGCATACTGAGCTGTGCTCTCGCCCCTGGCTGCGGAGGGAATCCCATGTCTGCTGCTGAGACTCATTCTGTTACCTTCAGAGTGTGCCTTTCTTCATCCATTGGTAATCTAGAGACATATTCGCTGAGGAAGATGTAAAAACCTTTTTAGAAAGAGAAAAACAGTATCTGGATGTAAGAAGTTAGTATTGTAGTCTCTTAATTAAATTTTCTGTAGTAATTGATCATTACAGACTTTCTTTTTAATTTAAAAGCACTGTTCATACTCTTCCATAGGGGATGCTGGCTAGGAAAGCTGCTTCTCACCATATAAAATAAATGTGCCTTTAGCAATAGGTTTTCAGAGAAATTATAAAAGATGGTTTCCTCTCAGCTTTCTGCTTGGGTAAAAAGTATGATTCTTTTCAACTGCCTGCTAAGTGAAAAGGCGTATTTTTAAATAAAATCATTGAATGTTAAAGATCATCTGTCTAAAAATCCTGTCCTAAGGATTTGAAGAATCTCCCCAGAGATTACCCAGGGCTGAGAAATGAAGGCAGAGCTCCAGATCCCTGGCCCATCACCTTGGCTTCAACTGTAATAGTCTCACTTTCTTGACTAGTACTGAGCTTCTGAACTAAAGATTTTTCTTGACCAAAGAAAGCTAAAAAGTTTAAAAAACACCAATTTAGGTTCCATTTTCTCATGTTACAGCAGAGTAAACTGAGGCCCAGAGACTTACAGTGAAGGTGGTATAGTAGAACATTTGAAATCAGATCATGTTCGAATCCCAACTTTGCCTCTAAACTAGCTGTGTGACCTTGAGCAAGTCATTTGACCACTGAGCCTCAGTTTCTTTTTAAGAAGACAAAAGCTACATCACAGGCCTCTTTGAGATAACGTATAAATAGTGCTAAGCGCAGTGCTATATCCAAAAGTAGGTAGATGCTCTACAAATGTTGGTTCTCTGCCCTTGCCATTCAGAGTCACAGAACTGATTTGTGGTAAAATCCCATGAAGATCCCAGGTCTCTTGTTTCCAAGACACTATACTTCATTCTGTACAGAAGTTTATGGTGCCTTTGAACATTTGTGCTTAGCAAATGGTTCAGATCGTATTTGTTTTTTTATGCCTTTTTAAGGTACTAACATGGGATGTGGGAAAAATTACTCCTCAAAAGCTCCCAAGTCTTAAAGGACTGGTAAATTTACAGTCTGGAGCACCCAAGCCAGAAGAAAATCCAAGTCTCAACATACAGTTCAAGATTCAGCAGCTCGCTATTTCTGGTAAGGACAAGTTTTGACTTGTGTTTAAGGGTGAACTGAGTTCTGCTGAGGTCAGCTCTCAGGAACTTCAGAGGGTAGGAGCGTTGCCTCTTTAGAAAGAACAACAGCTTGTTTGCCTGCCACCCTGGGCTGTGGGGCCATCCTCTCAGGTACGATGATTTTGCAGAGCTCCTTATTTCACACAGCTTTCTTCCACCAGACCCTCCTCATCCAAGCACGAAGGAAGGAGTCATTCATACTCACAGGAAGGACTATCCTTCAAAGACATTCCTGGCCCACATGGGAATCTAAACCAAAAACATCCCCCCACAGTGCTGTAACACATGAATAGTAGAAGGGAGATTGCTTCCAAATGGTAGAAGGGACACTGGGTTAATGTCAGATTTACTGGGTAATGTTCATTGCTAAACAAGTAATTGTTGGTTGCTGTGGCCAGGAAAATAATTTGTTCCTTTCCTTACCTGTTCTTTTTGACACAGGCTTAAAAGTAAACCGCTTGGACATGTATGGGGAGAAATATAAGCCATTTAAAGGAGTCAAATATGTCACGAAAGCTGGAAAGTTCCAAGTGAGAACATGAGAAGAGGCCAAAATTCCTCAAGATCTGTTTGTTTTCCTAGTGTCATTATAGTTTATTACTGTTAGGTACCAAGCGGGTGGGAATCCATATTCTAGTCCAAGTTCCTGTTGAGCTACACACAGCTAACGAAGTTGCTTAGTAATCAATGTAGGGTTCTGAAGAGGTCTAAGCTAAGGAAACTTTGAATGACTTAGCTTATTTTTTTATCTTTTCAGTTAGGAAGATTCTGGAGGTGATTGCCTCCATGAGGGGGGGGGGGGCTCAGCTGGAGGCTCCACATTGTAACAACAGTAAAGGCAGAAAGCTGCAGTGATAACCTCTCCCCTAAAACAAGTGAACTGATCTCAGCAGGAGCTGTCTCCATCTGTAATATGATGTATCACAAGTGCAGCCCAGCGTCACACCTGATCTTAGCCGTCCCAAATCAGCATCTGTCCCAACAGAGGAAGTTCCCCCCACCCCAAGAAGTTTACAAAAAACTGCCTCTTCAAGTGTTTGCCTTATTCAGCTTTTCACTTGTGCCATTAAGCAAGCACTGTAGCAAAAGCCACTTCCACTGGCCCAGGCAGGGAGCCCCATGGCTCCAGGCTCCATTCTCACTGTACTTGGTCTTGTATTTTTTATAAATAAGATTTTTACATAAAGCTCAGATTTTGATTTACAGGGACCTTGCTGCAGGAAGTACCATCTCCGTTTTGTGCCACTAGCTCAGCCGTTAGATAGTATAGTCAATATCATTTGTATCAAAGGGGCGAATGCTTTATTAAGGCAATAAAAGGGAACACTACTTCTGCTTTTAGGAAGTTATTGCAAGCACAAGCATTTGAAATTTGAAGCAAATTAAACATCAAAGCAAAACTGAAGTGAACTTTGCCACCTTCATGTTTTATAAAGCTTATCTACACCACTTAAACCATTGTTAGCCTAAAGTCCTCAAGCCCTTGTTCAGCAAAAGCAAGAAAATGTGCCTGTTTCACTGTCTTCACTTTTTTTTTTTTTACTCTTTTATCTTTTTTATTGTTGTTCTTAAGGTCTTGAATTTATCTGCATCCCTTGTCTTCAGGGGGAGCTCTCTTTTCATAGTCTGTGCTTCCCAAGGCTACAGTGGCCAATAGGTTCCTTCCTGAAACTTGTCATAATTGTTATTTGAACGTCTCCACTGTACTGACAAAGTACTCGGAAGTACATGATATTGAGGCAGTAACAAGATCCTCAGTAACACTGACGACACCATCATCTTGGTTGGGAAGTCAGTCTAGGGTTGTATCCTTTCACTCAACTGGCTTTGAAGTCCTTGCCCAGTCATTTTGCCTCATTAGACATGAAGAATGGAAAAGGCTGAGAGATACAAGTGCTTGTTCTTCATGGTTCCCACTTGTTCTTGCTTATGCTGTTAGTTTTCTTCTTATGACTGACTCCATTCTCTTCTTTCGTCTTGGCTTATAACTCCCTTTTCCATGTAATGCTAAGAATGGCCCTTAAATTCATCCCATTCTGCTTTCAAGGGCCAGAGGTCGCTGCTGCTACAGAGAGCCCACCAGACAGCAGCCTTCTTACCTTTGCCTGCCTAGGGTACCCAGCCTGCCTTTCATCTAATAGGAAACGGCACTTTTTGCAAATTTGAAATTTCTTGGGTAACCAAATCAGCTTGGCAGCTAAAAGCAAGATGTTGCCAAATATTTATTTCCTTTGCCTAAGGTTAATTACCCAGTCTGATTGCTTTAATTTTTAATGTCTTTTAATGTCCTATCTCAAAAGGACAATCAGTACATTTGCTTTTCTTTCTGCGTAACCCCTAATCTCAACCAGGTGTATCTGGACTGTCCAATTTTCTTTCTGTGCTCCCTTCTCTTATATATAAAAAAGCAGATTACATGCCAAGAGTCCATTGTCTGTAGCAATTTCTGCTATAACTTCTAAGTAGACTGTTTCCTTTTACAATTAAATTATTGTATTTATTAATTTGAATCCAGCAAATCCTTTCTCTAATCTGGCTATACTGTCAATAAAAAGGTGAAAGCAACAAGTTGATTTTTTAGCTTGACTGTTGATTGAGCGTTCTCAGATGGACACACGTCAGCATCACAGCAGGCTAACCATGACCGGATTCTGTTCTGTATCATCACATAAGGTGTAATGGTTGCTGCGAAGCACTTGCAAGTGCTCCTCTCTTCACCTCAGTGTGTCAACAGCCACGGATACTTTCTCTGAGCATCACCCTCTGGCCAGAGACTGAGCAGCAAGTGATCAAAGTTACTCTCCCTATCATCACCACCACCTACTAATAACAAAGATCCATGAATAATTAGTAGTAGCAGAATATTTTTCAGACACAGAATCCAGTTAATCTCAGAATGGTCCCTTTTTATAAATTCTTAAAGGAGACCTCCTAAGAATTTTTTGCATGAGGAAGTTACCATCATTCAGAGAGAATTCATGTGATGGGTTCATCCCTAAAGTACAATAGAACAACCCTTGAGCTGCGTCACTTCCACTTAAAGATCGGCATCTGGGCGGTGGGCCCTCACGCGGTTCCAACATGCGGATTGAGAAGTGTTATTTCTGTTCGGGCCCTATTTACCCCGGCCACGGCATGATGTTTGTCCGCAACGATTGCAAGGTGTTCAGATTCTGTAAATCCAAGTGTCATAAAAACTTTAAAAAGAAGCGGAATCCTCGCAAGGTCAGATGGACTAAAGCATTCCGTAAAGCAGCTGGTAAAGAGCTTACAGTGGATAATTCATTTGAATTTGAAAAACGTAGAAATGAACCTGTCAAATACCAGCGAGAGTTATGGAATAAAACTATTGATGCAATGAAGAGAGTTGAAGAGATCAAACAGAAGCGCCAAGCTAAATTTATAATGAACAGATTAAAGAAAAATAAAGAATTACAGAAAGTTCAGGACATCAAAGAAGTCAAGCAAAACATTCATCTTATCCGGGCCCCTCTTGCAGGCAAAGGAAAGCAGCTGGAAGAAAAAATGGTGCAGAAATTACAACAGGATGTGGACATGGAGGATGTTTCTTAAAAATCTCACTGTTTCTTTAAGTGTTTTTGAAAATCTCTTTAGGAGACCAGGAACTTCTAAGTTATCAATTTATATTTTAAATAAGGTCACTCAAATGAGAGGTAATTAAAAATACACCTCTCCTACATTGCTATCATTATGGCTGTTAGATTGCATCTCCATGTTAAACCTACTGAGAGTTATATTTATGTAAGTCATGCAAATTCTCCTTGTAAATACAAATGTGGACATAAAATGGTCCTGCTGTTTGGATAGTGGTACTAGGCAGATTTATGTGAATGAACAACAGAATTCATGGTTAGCAATATGTAAAATAAATTTTCTTTGCAGTAAAAAAAAAAAAAAAAAAATAGAACAACCCTTGGAAGATGCTGGTCTTCACTGTTCTTAGAGTCCTCTAATTTGAGAAAACAACTAAAAAATACAGTGCAGCAGGAAGGTGGCACCCATGAACATATGGTGAGCAACAAAAATTAGAATTTGTTTTCAGATATTGCCGAGCTCATTCCGTAGCCTTGGACATTTTTCTTGAACTCCAGCAATCTGGAATCTTGCCTCCCTGGTCAGCAACACTTCTAAATCAGAATAAATGTAGTCCGCAGCACTCTCTCTCTTTAGTGACCCCTTTCAGATCCAGAAAATCGGGCAAAAACAGTGATGTGTCCCTTCTAATCCCAAGTACCTACTCCTACTTTTGGTCTGTGCTTCCTCAAGAAAGAGGAATATGTCCCCAAAGCTAGTTCAGCCTTATAGTCCTGGTGAATCTCTGACAGCCCTATCGTTCTACCTTGGGCTTTGAAATATAAAAGCAATAGACCTGTGGTGTTCTTGTACACATAACAGCTGTGGCCCTGTCAGGGTGACGGTCCCCACCACTAGCTGGGGGTGTTCAAGATGACAACAGACTACTTCAGCCAGAGAATGATCCACATCTGGTGTTTTCCTCCTCTTGTTCACGCCTGTCACCTCCTCCTGCTGTAAAATCCCCAAAGCTGGGGTTCAGTACACGGACCCTCGTTAGGTAAATACACTGCTGCTATACAGTACTAGTACGCTGTTCATCCAGTTCAACACATGGATTAAATAAACCTCTTTGGTTTTGAGATCCTGAGGATTAGTTTCATTGGCTATTTTTCAAAACAAAGGAGAAAGCTGATCTAAATGTTTCTGCTAAAATAATATACCCATCATTTAAAGCATTATTTATACAAATGCACTTTATTGTTTTAAACAGAACAAAAGAAGAGGCAGAAAATATTTGCATATAACAAATCCTAGCTTATAAATGTAGTTTTTTGTGATGATGTCTCTAATCAGTCTTCAGGGATTTTTTTTTTTTTTTTAATTTGTTTCACTGTGTCTTGAGCACTGATATTAGAGAAAAGCACATCGGCATAAAGTGTAAACCAGTGTCTCAAAACACTGGAAGAACCTGGAGAGCAGACATGATTTTTCTTATTTCCTCTAAGTAATCTTTCATAAAACAAAAGGTGATCTTTGGCATAGATTCATACTTTAAAGGCATTAATATTGCATTTATATCAGGTAAGCAACTATACAAATATGCTGAGGGCCTTGAAAATAATATTCATCAGTTAAAAGAAAATAGAGGAAGCCTGAGTGTACAGTACCAACTGAAGACAGGTTTTACACAGTAGATGTGGGATTTAACACACATTGGAAGTGAGAAGAAAGGACATTCAGGCAACGGTTCTTACTCCTTTACTCATCCAGTTCTGGCTTTGGGAAGAAGTAGGATTTCATGTGCTGGGCAATGCTTCGACAGCAGTGATAACGCAAAACAGGAAAAATTCTTCTCTCTCACTTTGCTAATAGGAAACTTACGGTGATAATTAAATATTATATCCATTACTCATGAGCATTGGTACTTGGGAGGGAGGTGGGGATAACAGGGACTTGGTTAAGGGAGGTAGGAATAGAGAGCACTATTTCCCACTGATTCATCCCCAACGGAGCCAGAGTTCCAGACTGCAAGTACCAATCTCCCTTAGGTAGCAAGTGCCCTTCAGACAGGATTGCCTTTCTATTAAACATTCCTGGGGGGCAAGCACCAGTTCTTAGGTGAATTTCCAAAGGATAAAAAGGATCTTTCAAAATTACAATGAACAAACACATATCTTTAAAATCTTGTTTAGGAAGGGTATGAGGGAAGAATACAAACGCCAGGATTGGGGACATGATTTGGTTAAAAACTAAATGCAGCATTACAGCTCAGAAAGAACAGTAAGAGCTAAGAATGAATGATAAGGCCTCAGCACAGATCTCTGCAGGCAGTGACAAAGCATGAGGTGCCTGAGAGTGGCCATGCCGGGAAGAAGGGCAGGGCCTCGCCCGGCTACTCTGCCCCTCCAGCGGCAGAGAGCACCAGGACACACAGTGTGTGGGATGGCTACCTTCACAGGCCGAGGCGGGATATAGGACAGGAAGCTTCCCTAGCACAGACGTTGCTCAGGGGCAAGGTAAAGACAGAATCGTGTGATTCTGTGATTTCCTCCTGAGAGTGAAATTTGGTTTTGCACTGTGGGAAGTGAGAAGGATTAACCTGGGGAAGGGCAAGAGGTGAATCCAGGCCCCATGTGCTGGGGCTCCCCAGAGGCCATCTTCCCTTGTAGCAGCAAAGCTCACTTCTGAAAAGGACCCAGATAGCACAGCCAGGGTCAGGAGCAACACGGAAAGCCAAAACAAATTTTGGAGGCACAGTGATTTCCTTCTTAACTAACTTGCCTGGGCCTGGGTCTTGGGACCCTGGTGGGGAGGACTGGAGGGGAGGGGGAAGAGAAAAGGAAGCAGAAGAGGAACTGTCCCCTAGGGAATGAGGGCAGAGCAGGGTGTTAAGTCTTGGCTTCTGAGCTTATGTGAAGTCCATGGGCTAGAAACCCAGCCTTCCTATTGGGATAGAGTGTGCACAAGTATAACTGTGTTGGAGAATACAGGCTTTATACGGAGAAACATTTCAAAGTGTCCAGGACAAGAGTATAAATGGTTTCTAAAGTGAAGAGGCCCCATTCCTTTCTGTTATGTCAGGCCAGGATGTGGCCAATAACCCCCTAGCAATTCTTGGCATCTTCTGGGACTCAGATCATTTCATTCTGTTTAGTAGGGGTTTCTGTGCCAACCAGGTTTGACCAGGTGCCTACTGATACCAGGGAGTCTTTCTAACCCAGCGTAGTGTAAATCCAGCATCTGTTCGAATTTTGATTGAAGCAGCTTCTGCTTCTCGAACGGTCTCCTTCACAGACTGCATAAGGTTCTGGGCATTGTGAACCAGCATCTCTGTGGCCTGCAAGGAAAGAGAAACTCTCCATTACTTGTCATCCCAGAGGCGGCCCTTCCTTCAAAACCAGCCCAAGCTTGGCGTGGGCTGCAGGTCCCCCTGCCTGCGACCGGGATCCCCGTACTTATTGCATCACTGGGAGGTTAGGGGGAGCACCAAAAAGAACCCCAAAAAACCCACCCCTGATTATGTACTATACCCTCAACTGGCCTCTAGCATATACTCTTGCCTGCTCTTCAAACAAGCTTCTGCCTCGGGCTCTCACTGTTCCCTCTACCTGAATGCTTTTCCCTTGTGGCTCAGCCCTCACCTCCTTCAGATCTTCGCTCAGAAGTCACTTTGGTGAGGCACCCCTTGCCCACCTTACTTTAAATCCCAAACACCTTCCCAAGTGACAGCATTGCTCATCCTCCAAGTCTTCATTTTTCTCCATAGAACCCATCTGTACTAACTACTACACTTTATGTAAATTTTACCTAGTTTGTCTGTTTTTCCTGATTTTATTTAAAATTTAAGTTCCACAAGGGCAATGATTTTTGTGAGTTTTGTTCACTGCTGTGCCCCGTGTTAGGCCAGTGTCTGGCACAAAAGAGGTATTTCATAAATATATAATTTTAACAATGAATGAAGAAATAACCAAATGAACAAACCAATCATTTGTAAATCCATGAAAATCTAAATAAATAAATCTCCTAAGCACACAAGCTTACAGGGCTAGGATCATACTAGGACTCCAGCACAGAAGGTCAGAGAACGTATTGATTCATTAGCTCCCATTTCTTAATTCTTATCTCTTTTTGAGCCAACAAAAACCAAACAAAACAAAAAAACTATTTTTGAGCCATAGACCCTTTGAGGATTTTGTGAAGTCTCTAGATTCTTCCCTGGAAAATGCTCACATCTGTAAAATTTGTCCAGGCAGTTTCTAAGGGTTCTTCAGCTCTGAGAGGCATAACTATGGGCTTAAATTCCCGGTCAGCTGATCTTTTCACTCAGTCAACAAAGAGGCTGAGGCCCAGATAGGTTAGGAGATTTGCAACCAAACTTACACAGTAATCAGGATAAGGACTGAAAACTTCTGACTTGCAGTCCTGTGTTTTTGCATTCTTCCACACTATCAGTGTCTATCCTTTTTTATTAGAATATGAGGCAGAACGTAGTAGATATTCTCAGAATACATTTGTGTTGGTTAATTAAATGACATGGTTTGAAACTATGAGTTCTATCCTTCCTTCTCTGTTTCCACCACTTCCTTTTCTTGAGATGAGACCACATGATGGGAAACAGCCCAGTGCCCACACCCTGCCTAGAATAGTCAGGGGTGAAGATCCAATACCCATGGTGCACGAGGAGGGTGAGGGTGAGAACTATTGGATGAAAACTGCCATGAAAGCACCACTCATACTAGACCGTAGCCTCCCTGTCTCCTCCAAAGTGCTCCTGGCCTGAGATCAGGGTGGTTTCCCAAACTACCCTGTGAGTTCCCCAGGGAGAGGAACTCAAGACAATCTTTTATTTTTCCTTTTTTTTTTTTTTTTAAGTTTTTATTTGACGGGGCACCTGGGTGGCTCAGGCAGTAAGTGTCTACCTTCAGCTCAGGTCACGATCCCAGGGTCCTGAGATTGAGCCCTACATCGGGCTCCCTGGTTGGCAGGAAGCCTGCTTCTCCCTCTCCCACTCCCCCTGCTTGTGTTCCCTCTCTCAATGTGTCTCTTTCTGTCAAGTAAATAAATAAAAATCTTTAAAAAAAGAAAAAAGAAAAAAAGATTTTATTTGACAGAGAGAGACACAGCATCCTTGGCAGGATGCCAGGCAGGGAGCCTGACGTGGGGCTTGATCTAAGGACCCTGGAATCAGGACCTGAACTGAAGGCAGACACTTAACAACTGAGCCACCCAAGCGCCCCTCTATTTTTTTTTAACCCCTACTCAGTGCCCAATACAGTCCCACATGCATATCTGTGTGAGCCCATCTGGGCAGTTCAACTAAAGACGTGCTACCTACAGTAAGAGGACGCTAGTAGACTGGCTCACAGTAGGGCTGACTAGAGAGGAGATACGGAGGAGAAGAGATGCCCAAAGGAGGGCTTTCCCTATAGTCCTGGGCCACGTTTCCAGGAGGCAGCGAAAGAGGACAGACTCCAAAAAGTGGTTGCCAGCCCTTAAAAGAACCCTCCCACCAACTTTATTTCAGTGTCTGTCAAAGAAACCAGGAGAAGCACCTCCTTTGAGCCGACCTTTCAGCCTCAGCACATGCCTGTCTCAGGCCCCTGAAAAGCCGACACTCTTCACCTCCCCAGGTACTTCTCACCCGGTGAGCTGGGAAGCACAAGTGCTTTCCAGCCGCAAAGACACAACGGGCAGGAGTGGACGGGAACTGGAGGCCTCCGGAGAGTCAACGCCTATTCCACGGAGACAAAGAACTGAGCAGAGTCCCAAGTGTTAATTGGCACGTCACCCCAGGCCTCAGCTTCCCCTCTGTGAAGTGACAAAAGTTGCATAAGAACTTTCCTTCCCCTTCGAAGTTTCTGACGCATCTGTGCAACACAGATGCCCTTCTAAGAGAGTTAAGAGTCCATTCCACATACTGAATACTCAAGTCAGAGGTCAGATTTTCCCCAAAGCTGAGTTAAATCGCTATAAAGGGGCTCCAAAACTATTGGTAAGAAACCAGAAGCAGCGGACACATACCTGCTCGGACTCCTCGTCACTGATGTTGGTCCGGCCCAGCATAGTGGCCTTCACCGTGGACAGGATCTTGAGTTGGGTGCTTATGGTTGGGATTCGCTCGCATACCTAAGAAGCAAACTTAATTTAGCATGTTTCTAATGTTTTCCTTGCCCACAAGCTCTTTGAGGACACGACTTCTCTACCTCTGATTTCCTAGAGGCTGGCGTGCAGAAGGCACCCTGTAAATTAGCCACAGAATCCCACTTGGTTTCTCCCTAGGATTAGTACAGTCCCTCTGTTCAGAAAGGAAGCATTATAATTTTTTCATATGATTAGGCAAGAAGTTTTCCTGTCTTTCCCAAATATACATGTGTGTTTCCCCTTTCTGCTATTTCTTCAGAGTTCCTCCACCTCCTCCTTGCTCATCCAGTTTTCTCTCTCCGGCTTTCTCCCTCCCATGCCCCCAACTCAGACACACACACACACACACGCTACCCTTGCGTACCTGTAAGAGGTTGGTTCTAATCCGCTTATCTGTGCACTGCTTGGCAACCTCCTTGGCCAACCGCGTCACCTCATCTGAGGCCTTGGCAATGTCCTTGGCACACTGAATCAGTGCCCGCTTGGTACCACTGCCCCCTCTTACCAGCCGAGACATCTCAGCCATCAGCAGAGCCATGCGCTTGGCTGCTGCAATGATGTCATTGCCCTAGAGAGAGAAGCAAAGACATAATGTGAGCTCAGCCCACACGGTGGCCAAGTTAGGGAAGGAAGGAAGAAGTGCAGAGAAGAGAGGAGGGAGCCTGCTGCTCTAGCAGCCTCTGGAAGGGTGAGGAGAGAAGAAAAGGACTGTTCTTGAGTGATAGACACAGTACAGGAGGACAGAGAGAAGAGGGAGCCGGGGGGCTCCTCCCAGCACTCCGTGAGAGAGACAGAGAGAGACGACCCTACTGAAAAGAGGAAGACCTGCAGATTAGTCTGGAAGGGCAATATATGCTCCCCGCATAGCACTGAACGAGCACTTCATCTCCAGGTTAATCATGTCAATCAAAATGAGGATGGAATGGAGAAGTTGGTTAAACAGGCATTTCCCTTTCAGAAGGGGAAAGCAGGAGAGCTTGCTTGAGGGGAAAAATACAGAGGAGCCTTTCCAGACGCTGAAATCATCCTCTTCACCCTAACCCTTGTTACAAATAGCAGCCAAGGACTATGGCTGCTGAGCTAGGATTTAAACCAAGTAACTATTATCAGCTTTGGTGAGAAAAGATCTATTTTCTCACCTAGATTGTTCCTGCCCTCCCTGCTACTGCGTCTTACTTGTCCTGTCGGCCTCAGGGAACATGTTATTTTAATTTGTCACATTTTAAAAGGCCAAGAATCAATTCCTCAGTCCTCTCAGCTAAGTGGCTTCAATTAAAGAGACCTTCAGCCAAGAGCAGAAAAGTACAAGTCATGAGTCAAGCTGTACATGGAGGCCCCACTCCAGCTCATAGTGGTTTACCTTCAATGGGGTATTTGGGTTCATTGAAACCCTCATGGGTTGTAATAAAGAAATGTATAAGGAATTTACTTTATGCCCTCAAAAGGTGCACCTTTTGGCTGCTAACAACCAGAAACAACAATCGCAATGTTCAAAACTACCTAAAAGGTCAGGCCCTACTCATTTTTCCCCTCACGCTTTTCAATTTTCTGCACAAGGCAGTGAGGCATACACAAACCATGCCCTGCTGGGCGCCCTGTGAGACACCTCCACAGGCACCCAGTGATGGCCGAGCACTATGCTGGGAGGCGTGTGACATCTCAGGCAATCACGGAGGCCACAGAGAATATGGGGAAGGGAAAAAATCACGAGAACAGGAGCAGGTTAGACATGGCCGTCTGGGCCCATCTCTTCAGGGTAGACCTGGGATCGTTCCAGGATTCATGAACTTGATTAGAAAACAGTGTGGTGCTGAGGTTAGTTATTGTCCATCACTCTTCAAACCAGGTCTTCTTGCAACATGCTACCTTCAAAGGGAAAAAAGTGATCACCCTCCTCCTCCACTCCCCACACCAGTGTTGGTTCAGTCCCAAGGCCAAACTCTGTGGCTGCCCATCCTGCAGCCCTGAGTGCTCTCTGCTCTCCACCCCCAGCCCATCCCCCTGGAACACCTGGACAAGCAGTCAGTGAAGCCCCCTTCCCTGTGGGTTCCCGTCAAGGCCAGCATCTGCCAGGCAGCCAAGTGCAGGGCAGCAAGCAGTCCGCCCCAGAGACCCTGCCATATAAAGCTGCTTCCCACTCCGGCCCATTCCACCTGAGCCATCCGTGACAGGTCAGCAGAGGACGGGGTGGCAGGCCAAGCTCCATGGTCAGGCCAGGTGACCTCTTAATGGTCTATAGTGGTTCCTGACCTGCAAGTCATTGAGAGACCCAGAGCTTCCCAAGGGCTTTAGGGTTCTAATCATGGCCCCGAGGTCAGTAAGAAAACGAATCCTTTCAGAAAGTGACCCCATCTCTACCCCCCACTGGTCATAAATGCAATCCAATTAATCGGGCATTAGCAGACCTATCAAACTCGTGAAGCCAGTCCTGACAACAAGGTGCAGACAGACAGAGGCCCGCCCCGCTCAGACTCACAGGACTTGCACAGATCATGAGTGATGCAATGTGTCAAGGCTGCACATGGCCGGATGCATACAGAGCAGCCCCGCCGGGGGTGCTAGATCAGTACCTTACTAGACCACTTGGTAGCTTCCCGATGCAGGGACTGAGCCGCGGCCAGAATGGGCTGGTTGACCGGCTGATTGGATGGCATTAACAGCAGCTCAGGTTCGAAATCGTCTTCCATGTCAGGGGGGACAGGGAACCCAACAGCATCAGCCGCATCTGCCTCAGCTACAACACCTACACCCACCTCAGCGACCCGGTTACCCGGCTTTGTCGATGGCAGGGAGGATGAGAAACAGGGACAGTGTTAGTCAGAGCAGTAGGACAGGGGAGCTGAGCATCACTTGGTTTAGTAACCAAAGCTTGCCTAAGATGGGAAAGAAAAACGGCACCTCTCCAGAAGCCAGACGAACCAAACTCCACCGAAGGGGGATTCTCAGCCTCCAGCACCAGCCAGAGTCCCCACTGTTGTCAGTGAGGGAAAGAAAGAGACTCACTCCAAAGGCAAAAGGTTTCCCGAGAAAAATGTAAACCAAGAAAGCAAGTGGCATCCCTTTTTTATCTATACACTTACCACCAAAGTTAAACTTGCCAAGAATAATTTTCATGTCATAACATTTCTGAGGAGCCAAACAACCAAACAATAGTAGCTGATTACCTTTAAAAGGAATCCAGAGGGAAAAAAGTAAATGTGGCCACACAACTTGCTCTGAATGGAACAAAGTGATCCCCACCCCCCAGCCCCCACTAGCTCCTATGGAAACTGTTCTAGATCTTCTGGGACACAGGAAGTGACCTGGGTCAGCTCTGCAAGTTGCCAGACACAGATCATTATTTCCAGCAGGAGTTAAAAGATCCCAGCATTTAAAAATGATACAGCAGAAGCCACGGACAGCAAACCAGGAAAGAGGCACAGAAAATGAATGCAGTGATGAGTGAGGAGGACTTGTCAAATCCCCCACAATCAGCCAGTGGAAAGGAGCCTCCAGACTGGGCCTCACCCAGCTTCCCATCTCAGGGAAAACCCACACTTCAGACCAGTTCTCTCTATCCCCTCAAGGCCTTTGGACACAAACACCTCCATGACCTCCTCCTGCACCCATTGCTACTACTGACCCAGAAAGCTGTTCCCGGGGTACAACTTAAATCTCTCCTGTTGCACAGCAGGGTTCTCAATCCAACCTTAAGGTACATACTTCACAGATAACCCAGGAACATAGCTACTGACCAACGCTGAGTTCAGAGGAGCCCAAATCAGTACCCATGAGAGAACAGGACCTGTGATGGGGAAAGAATGGATTTAATACCATGGATGGGGATTCCGAAAGGCCAGGGCAAGCGGCAGTGTGATCAGATGTGAAATAGGCAGAGGGGAAAGCAAACAAAAGGAACTGCCTAAATGAAGCCAAGCCAAGTATATGAAGAATGGTAATGCACGTCCTTCTTTAAAAAAAAAAAAATTTTTTAAAGTAATCTCTATACCTAATGTGGGGCTTGAACTCACAACCCCAAGATCAAGAGTCACGTGCTCTACCTAGTGAGTTGGCCCGGCATCCCAGAATACAAGGTCTTTATATCAAACATCTCTAACCAAGAGGAAGAGTTTACTTGTAAGTTTATTTGAGGTTGCTATCGCTCCTAAAATTCTTATCCTGCACAGGAAACCGGTCTCCAAAAGGTGATGACAAAGTTGGAGAATTCAGAGCAAACAATGGGCTCAGGTACATTCTAAACCCTTTCCCTAAATTCTGTCTCCACCAGGACTCATCAACCAGGACTCCTTAGAGGAGAGGCCAGCTCACTGCTGCTGGGGAGTAGAGTCTCAAGGTTTGCAAAGACAGACACACAAACACATACCACCCTCACCACCCCAAACACACATGGTCAAGGAGCTCCTGACTCACAGCTCAAAGTCGGCAATTCTCCAATGCTCCAAGCCTGCACACAGTCAGACCTAAAGACTGCTGGCCACAAACGGGAAAGTGGGGTAAATATGTAGGCCGATGCTGTCTGCCCCTTAAGTCTGTTTATAATTCAAGTGTATTTTATGTCCTGCTACACGATATATCTGGGTTTATTGTAACGAAATTTATTTATTTACTTATTTATTTTTTAAAGCTTTTATTTCTTTATTTGACAGAGAGAGAGCACAAGTAGGCAGAGCGACAAGCAGAGGAAGAAGGAGAAGCAGGCTCTCCACTGAGCAGGGAGCCTGATGCAGGGCTCAATCCCAGGACCCTGGGATCATGACCTGAGCCGAAAGCAGCCACTTAACCAACTGAGCCACCCAGGTGCCCCATGCTGTAATGAAATTTAGATTGCCTTTACAATCTTTGAGTAAAACCGAGCTCCACTGTCCCTTCCACCCCTCTTTCCACATGCACTGGGACTCCGCAAACGGTCCTGGAGGTGTGCACGCCCCAGGTGGAAAGGTAGAATTATAAATAATTCCACGGCCAGGCCCAACACCAGCAAGGTCACTATTCATTCCTTCTTAGAACCTAGGTTCACAGCTAACACACAGAAAAATAGAGAGTTTCAAAAACCAAGGTCGATTTCCCAGCCTGGAAAAACCCAAGATCAGCTGCAAGTAGAAGGTCCCCCGGAAACTACAGTTAATACAAAAGCCTGAGATGGCCAAGGGCAGGAAAAGGCAAATAAATGGTGGGAATAAAGATCTAGAAGAGGGGGTCGTATTACAGACAGTTGAGAACTGAGTTAAAAGTACATTTCACCACCCGGTGAGCAAGAATATTTAGTTCTTATCTAGAAAATCTACCAAGCACTTTTTCATCACTTCAGGGGAAATAGGCAAAAGTTATTCACAGGGTCTGACAGGTGCAGCACCCACATTTTCACCGACCACATGAATAGTTACACTTTCAGATTTGTGGAGCTCGAGTTAGCCTGGATTGGTCTTGAATTGGGAGGTGAGATGATTCTGAGAAAAGGACAAAGCACATAGCTCCTAAGCACATACCTGCTTTCATGGAAAACAGAAGGAAAATGCAAACACTTCAGCCAACTCTAGCAGAGCCCACAGAAGACTGTTTCACATCTGGAGTATTGATACTTAGCAAGAGAGCACTTAAAGACATTCAGCAATCCTGAGAAAAAAACAATCTCTAAAAGAACCCAAATGTCGCAGGTCGCAGCAACGGACACTTGCACGGACGGAGGAAAGGAACCTCCTTTCCAACATCTCACTAAGCCATGAGGAAGAAGAGGATCGTGTTATTGGCAACAGCAGGAACCAGAAGCAGAGAGAGGGTAACTTTCCAATCAGACTCTTCTTCCTGGGCTGTGTGCATGTCTTCATCCTTTTCCAACAAGAAAAGCCTCATTACTTACCTTGCTGGACCACTTGCGAGCCTCATCGTGGAGCTGCCTGGCAGCCATCATCATTGGCTGGTTGATCACCTCCCCGGCTTTCTGCTCAGGGAACTCTTCATCCTTCTCCTCTGGTGGTGGGGGCCTGGGCGGAGGGACCTCACCCTCAGGCAGAGGTGGTTTGGGAGGAGCAAGCTCATCGGCCAGCTAGAGAGAGAATTACTGGGTTGTAAGTAAAACCCTAGGAACTACTTCTCCTCTAGAACTCTTTCCTTTCCTTTAAAAGCATCCCCAGAAAAGCCACCCACATTCATTCCATATAAGACCACCCACACAGAGCACAAGGACCACCTGCCTGAATCGCCACAGATGCATATTTTCTTCCTTGCTTCTCCACAAAAAGCCAGCAGCTAGAGTTCTGGATGAATCCCAGGGAGGCACACACAGTACTGCTAGACCAAGGCTCCCCAAAGAGGATGGATCTCATTTGTGGTCCTGACTGTTTCACGGCAGTTGCACAGGTGACTAACTTCTCCCCAGGGCTTGTTTCCTCATCTGTCAATGAGGGGTAGCTAAACCAATTGACCTCTAAGATCTTGATTCTAAGTGTCAGGAATTTGCCAATCCCTTTAGAAGCCAGGCCCCAGAGTAGCCCTTCCACTGGCCCCAACCAGGCACCAAGAGCCCAGCTACAAAGAAGCAAATGAAGCTGAAACGTTGGAGGCTAGAGAAGCACTGTTCCTCGGCTTGGGCAAAAGGACCCAATTCTGTCCTCAACCAACTTAGAAACTTCCATCTTTTACTGACATGAAACACAGGAAAGTAAATCAAATTATTGCCTTGATGCGCTATTCCCAAAGTCCAGCTGTCTCCAATACTGTTAGTTAGAACAATTACCATTTCCTATTCTAGGATTTGTATCTATAAGTTATTGCCCAGCTAAGCCTCCTCCTAAACCATTTACCTACGGAAGAATAAATTTATGGCACTTTGGGGAACATAAAAAGAGTTGAAATTATAGTTGGAGGAAAATATACTTTTAAAAAACAGACTATTATTTTTGTTACTAAACAAAAAAAGTCAAGTAAAGAAGACTGTACACAAATCTAATCACCTCAGTTTTGCCCTTGTCAATTGGGAACACAAAAAAAATCTCCTCGCCACCAGGTCACTTTCTCTCTCCTCAGTAACTCATCCTACGACTTCATCACTCATCACATCCACACTTGCCAAAGCCAGCGCACCTCTGCTCCAGTCAGTCTCCATCAGAGCAGGCCAGGCCCATGACCCCCACCGACCCAGCACGCCCTGCACAGAAGCATGGGCGCAGGACTCTACTGGTTCTGGAATGCAAGTCAACTTGTGTGTCCAAGGAAGCTTCAGGTAAAAGCCAAACGAAGACACCTCATCCACAAGGCTCCGAGCACAGCTTACCTCCCTCTTGCTACAGTTCTAGCCCCCTCGGCTCAGTTCTCCCCGTCACTCCGAATCTACTTACACGGAGCTGTTCAAGATCCGGAGGAGGAGGTGGGAAGTCAGGCTCCTGAGGTTGGAAGGCTTCTCTGACCTTGGCCACAGCTCCCAGGATCCGATAACCCGAGTCCAGGAAGCTCTTTTGCAGGCCTAAACACAAGACGCCCTCACTTTCACTAGGCAGGTCAGTGCCCTGGAGCACCGTCTGTCCAGCCGCAGAACTGGTTTCTATGAACAAAAGCTGCATGTGAAGCTGCCAGGAAGCACCACAGGCAGTGACTGAAGGGGAAGGGCCGGAAGGGCCAGGCAGATGCCATGAGGCCTACAGAGAGTCACAAGGGTCACAAACCAGCTAATCCCTGTGGTGTGGGCAGGGTGCCTTCTTGCCTGCACAATCAGCAAGTACTCAAGACGTTCCTGGGTGTGATCACTTCGGGCTCAGGTGGTGCTCATCACCCCTTGACAGTGAAGCCGTCAAGAGATAAGCCTGTCCAACTCAGAACAGGGAAGATGTCGTTTCAGATTGAGCAGACATCCCCTGAGGACGTCTCACCTTTCTCCCGACTCCTTCACTCACCTTGGCAGTAAGTGTGTTAACCCCTAGGTTGAACTGCCACTGCTATGGTGCCCGGTCACCTGGGATTCAGGAATTCTGCTCAAACTTTTAGAAACTCCAATTAGGAAATGGAGCGTGTCCTTAGTGACGGTAGCTTGAAGATGTGAGAAAGATCCTGCCTGGGTTAGGAGTGAACAGGGCAGCCCTTCCCACTGCCTAACGGTGCCTGGATTCCACTCATGGGCCAGACACACTGGATGCTCCCAACAGGAAGGAATTCCGATGTTTCTAACCAAAGGAGTGGTAACATCTTCAGTAATACTGAAAACATGCTCACAATTCAGCTAAAGAAAATCCAGATTCTTTGGTGTAGGATCAGGATATTCTCAGAGGAGATCTACAGGTCAATTTAAGCCCTCCAGATTTGACAGAAACCAAAAATATATTACAGAGAAAAAAGCATTTTAAGAAAAGCAGAAGAGAAGATATGCCCATTACATAAGCTAAATGGCTGATAAAATGGTTTTCATGCCATTTTTGAGCAATTTCCAAAATAATGACTAAACGGAGCCAAGAGCCATCTAGTCAGGCAACATGAAGAAAGCACAGAAAAGTCGGTCCAAAGCAACTAACTCGTAATGAACCTTCCAGTATTGCAGAAAATATTCTGTGCCATATATATATATATATATTTTAACATAAAAAAATTAATCTAGGGGCACCTGGGTGGCTCAGTGGGTTAAGCCTCTGCCTTCGGCCCAGGTCATAATCTCAGGGTCCTGGGATCAAGCCCTGCATCGCACTCTCTGCTCGGCAGGGAGCCTGCTTCCCTTCCTCTCTCTGCCTGCTGCTCTGCCTACTTGTGATCTCTCTCTGTCAAATAAATAAATAAAATCTTTAAAAAAAAAAGATTAATCTGGCATTCTCAAACTAAGAATCTGCAGTGTTTGCTCCCAGACGCAGTACGTGGTGGTGGCAGGGTGGGTACAAATCATCTCAGCACCCTGTCAGCTTCCTGAGGTAACCTCTCAAGTGAGGTGCCAGGCACTGCTTACCAGGGTCAGAAATGTTTCCAGCCACAGCCTTGGCGTCCATCACCATGGGGGAGATGGTCTTGCTCAATTCGTCAGAGGCGGCTTTCACAGCCTCGCGGAACTTGGGATCCTCCGAGTTCTCCACCTCCCTCTTGGCCACCAGCAGGATACGGTTGGCCCGGCGGGCAATGCTGGTGGCCCCGGCAACCAGCATCTGTGGCTGGATGTTGGCCATGGCTACTTTACACTTGTCCAGGTCTTTTTTAATTGCTTCTTCAGAAGCATCCAGTAGAGATTTAGTATCGATAGCTTCGTCCACCAGCCCTGTCAGAACAGAAATGGAATTTTGTTTCTGTTTTAGAAAAGCAGAGACTCAAAAACCCTCTTGTCCACTCAAGGTTCTCACGTGAAAGTAGAACACCCAGAATTCTCTCCTTTAGCCCTAAGTCCTTCCTAAACAATCAAAAGCTTCCAGGTGATTTACCTTAGTTCAAAAAAAAAGTGAAGATGTCATCCAGGAGGCCATATAGATTCACGACACCCATACCGACCGTGGTCACCGGCCTTCTCAGGTCCTCTGCGGCCCGCAGGAATCGCAGCGACAACGGGAGGTCGGCGTCTCCGGCCTTCACCGCATCTCCACATTATGCTAATAACATTTTCTCCCTGCCCGGCTCACTCCACAGCCATCTGTTGCTTGTTGGCAGCTGGTCTTGCCCCAGACGAGCCACGAGGAGGGTTCTAATAACCTTGACGGCCTGCTTCTTGCTTCGGTTACCTCTCTTCCGACACCCCGGGAGCTCCACTTTCATCTCTGGCTGCTAGGGACCCTGTCACGGCAGGTCCTGCAGGGACGCCAAGGAGCCCACGTTCCTCATCTCCTCCCTCCTCGCCTATCCCTCCCTGCACGGACGGTGAAGAAGGTTTGGAGGTGCCACTTCCCTAGCACAGACACACGTTTGTTGGTGGTTGGTTTCTCCTTTTTTTAAAAAAAAACTACGTAGTTGACAAGTTGAAGGAAACTCTGAGACAAGTTGTATTAAATGGTAGCTATTGTGGTTCCTTGAAATGTGAACCCACTGAAAATGACAGGGACACTTACTGTATCCACAAACACTGCCTCCAGCCTCTGAAACCAAACCCTGGTTCAGACCGAGCAAAGGCACTATTCAAAGGGAAGACAGGAGCTGTAACAATGAGCATCGCACAGGGAGGGCAGAATTAAAAGAAAAGAGACTCAAAGAGCCTCTCTTCAAACAAAGTTGCAAGGCCTGAATGAGAAGCCTCAGCCTTAATCAGGGCCAAGTACACTGTCAGGCACATGACCATCCCTTCATCCAATTACAGCTGAGTAACATAACCCGACCTGCTCGAGTTTCTCAGAACTCATTCCTCTAGGACTACACAGTAAGAGCTTCACACACAACTCTACCTGTCATTTTTTCGACATTATCGATCCACTGGTTCTTCATGGTCTCAAAATGTTCGTAAGCAGCTTGATTTCCAGGATTCCTAAGTAAGATGCGAGCAGCTGAGATGACCTGTCAATGACAAAACAACCTTTAAACCCCAGGGCGTCCTCCCACTGGAATACATTCAGCGAAGCTTTCCCCTCTCCACCTACAGATGGCACTAGAAAGCCAAAAATGCACAAGTCTTTGCAGGCTGAACACAGGAGACTTAGGTCTCCTAAGGACCTCACCCACAGAGCCAGTGCAGAAAGCTATATAGTCATAGCCTGATTTTTGAGCAGGTAACAGAATGACAAAGGAAATGGCATTCACCTCAGAACCCACACAGAACTGACAACAACCCTCGATGTGGACTCTTCCATCTTACCAAGCACCACCAAGAAAGATACTAAAAATTACTTTAAAGTGATATGTATGAACAGTCATTAAAAAGTAGCTGTCTGCAGTTAACGAAGTACTTTCACATCCATTATCTTACTTAATCCTCACAACAACCCTATGAAACAGGACAGGTAACTTCTGCAACTTTACAGACTCAAAAACCAAGACTCAGGAAACGTAAGTGACTTGCTCAAGAGCTCCCAGCAAACCAGTTACAGAAGTTAGGGAAGGAACTAACATTTACCGAGTATTTGGTAAGTTACAGGCTTTAAGTATATCCTCTCAGTCCTCCAAATTACCCATTAGGAAGGAATTCTCTTCATTTTACAGATGAGGAAATTCAAGGTCACAGAGGATTCAGGTCCAGATCTGTCTCGAAAGCCTTACTCTTGCTGAAGCTGGTATCTGTAGTTTTCTGTTTCTCTTTTTTAGGAATCTCAGTTCTGTACAGAAATACCTATGTTCTATGTCCCATACTTTATGGAAATTTTTAAAGAAAATTATACATGTTCATATTTTGTGGAAGTACTTTTAAAAAGTTGGACACGTATGATTTTTCAAGAGAACCTAACTTGTTATATGCCACGTGGGCAAAAGATAAATAATGAAGACGTGTATTTTTTTTTCCCATCCTTTCCTGCAAGTTCCCATCAAAGGGATACATTAGCCAGTATCACAGATGTGTAAAGCCTAGCATGGGTCTTGATGTACTACAGGTACATAATACATGTCTGCCAAATAAATCTATTTTTAAAAAATGAATTTTCTATAATTTGCTTAGGGAAAATGTGCAAACATCACACTAAATGATGTTGAACTGATATTCTTTTTTTTTTTTTTTTAAAGATTTTATTTATTTATTTGACAGAGAGAAATCACAAGTAGATGGAGAGGCAGGCAGAAAGAGAGAGAGGGAAGCAGGCTCTCCGCTGAGCAGAGAGCCCGATGCGGGACTCGATCCCAGGACTCTGAGATCATGACCTGAGCTGAAGGCAGCGGCTTAACCCCACTGAGCCACCCAGGCGCCCTTGAACTGATATTCTTAAGAACACCTCTCACAGGGGCGCCTAAGTGGATCAGTGGGTTAAAGCCTCTGCTTTTGGCTCAGGTCATGATCCCAGGGTCCTGGGATCAAGCCCCACATCGGGCTCTCTGCTCCATGGGGAGCCTGCTTCCCCCTCTCTCTCTCCTGCCTCTCTGCCTACTTGGGATCTCTGTCTGTCAAATAAATAAATAAAATCTTTAAAAAAAAAAAAAAAACCTCTCACATATTAGATCTTAAATTCCTGTCCAATTTGTTTTCTTTTGTCCCCACTCTTCCAATAAACTGTTCACAGCACACTGGCTATAACTTGATTATTTAATGAAGTAGAAAGAAAGCAAGTCAGGAACACAACCTCAAAGAGACATGGGGAAAGGCATAAGCTATACTATGAAAACAGACTAACGTCTGGAGATTATCCAAATATCACCCTAATTATGGATGCATGTGAGCAGAGGTTGCTTTACCAGGTTTTTCCACCCTCAAAAGTTATCTATGATCATTGTAGGAAACTAAAACATAAAAATGATTTTGACACCTTGTGTTTCTTTCATGACAATATTCAGTAAGTGTTCAAAATGTACAGAAACTGATTTGTAATTGACCTTTACTGAACACTACAGGGTGGGTACTGAAACAATGAAGAGTGAACAAAATTCAACCTGGGGTGTGAGTTCTCGGGCCGTCTTTACTGATGCCTGAATGCCTTCCACTGTGGCTTTATTAGCAGTTCCAACAGCGGCCGCCTTCTCCGCCGTGGCACCAAGCCTTCCTGAATGGTGCTCAAAGTTAGCCGCCCTCTCATCAAATACCTTGAGGAAAAACAAAGACATTAGGAACACTTATTTCAGTAAAATGAGTCAGGAAGCCTAAGAAAAACTCTTTCTTAGCCTAAGAAAAACTCTCTCTTGAGCAGCAACTGCTCAAGCAAAGACTTCACAGATGACATCAAACCCTAGTAACTACGACCACAATCTGGCGATTGCCAGGCCCTGGCCTTGCTCTGTCTTCTCAGAGGCTTGGCCATAAGCATCATGCACACACTTGCCTTTCCGTTCAACCAATGCTTACCAAGTGCAGAGAGGACATACAGCACTGTGTCATCTGCAACAAGGAGTTCACAGAGTGTGAAGACTTCAAAAATCCCTGTTTACAAAAGTCTTATCCTGTGAAGAGGACAGGCAAGCCCACTCCAGGCTCCAAGGTGTGTGGAAAACTCAAGAATATCCACAGTCCTAAGCTGAACTCCAGCTTCTTCAAGGCAGCATCCCTCACATATCCATTACCATTAATGTTGTAAAAACTCTGCCCCTGACCTCCAGGGGGAAAAACGATAGCTGGTGCTCACACTCAGGCCCGACACTAGGGCAAGGAAGGCTGCTGCTTATTCCCCCGCATACAAAACCATCTACTGAACTGTACATTCACCTCTCAAATTTTAAAAAGAAAAGAAGAAAAAGAAGTTAGTTTTTTCCTTTGACACGGTTATTATGTGAGGTTGCATACAATGAAGGGGACTATTTAACTCCAATAAAATGACAAAAGCGCATCTGTCACTTGTTTGGATAACAATGCTTGAAAACACAAGGCATCCCCAACAGTGCTGGGTCAGGTTTACACTGTACAAAGAGCACTTCAGGAATGGCCATGGCAGGACCCATCCTCTTCCTTGCCTCCTTCGGAGGGTCTGCCTGCCCTACTCGGAGACAGCTGTCTAGCTGCTGGCGGACCACCTCGAAAGCCCTAACAGGCTCCCGGTTCAAGAGCAGGCTCCAATCGCATTGCCAGGGCACTGTGTTGACCCACTCAAGTCTCTTCCCCACACTGGCCCCTTGTTTCAGTTCAGTCACCTGGGTTCTTGCCATTTAATGCTCAGAATCTCTGTCTAAATCTCTGATCTCCTAGTCCCCTTCACCTAGCCTGTCCTTGTTCCTTATCTTGGCTGGTCTCCTGCACTCTGGATCCACAGGTCTTTCGCTTATCCTAGTTAATCCACCCAGTTCCAGCCCTGTCTGCTGCTTCCTCTGATTTAACAGGCTGCTTAGCCCACTTTTCTTATCACTAAGTCAACATTACTGAGCACCTACTATATGCCAGACCCTGGGGTCGGCGCTGAAGATATAAAAATGAGTAAGGCACAGTTTCTGCACCTCAGGAGCTTGCATCCTTGCTTATGAGCCAAAAGACCCATAAGCACTTATGATACTTACGATAGAGTGTACTGTGTACAATTATAAAGCTAACACTGCTACCATGGGAGCAAAGGGAAAGGCGCTTAAACCTATCCAGGACATAAAGGATAAAAGGATAAAGGATAAATAGGAACTAGCCAAAAAAGAAGGGAAAGATAACAGAGACAGAAAGAACAAGACATGGAAGGGAGAAAGGACAGAGTCCGCACAAAACTAGAAGCAATTAAATACTGCTGGGGCACGAACGGAAGGGCAGGGTTTGCAGGAAACAAGTACAGAGAGAGTATCAGGAACAGATCCTAGCACTCTGGCTTTATCCTATAAGAAAGGGAAGACCCACTGAAGGGCTTAGCAGTAAAACAGGGTCAAATCTTTTTTTTTATTGGTGGCCAAGTGATAGATTCAAAGACCAGTCACAGCTGTGCAGTCAATTAGGCAGCAGGGGACACAGATCAGAACTAGAGCTCGAGCAACACGAATGGAAAATGTGAAGGATTGAAGAAATGTCTGTGAGATCAAATTAGCTTGCCTTAGTTATTTGCTGGCATGGGAAGAGTCAATGACAACTCACAAATTTCCAAGAGGGAGGGAGAGAACAGCAGGACAACACAGCCTGACGTATCAAGGACCCAGAAGAGACCCTTGATCTACTGGTCTAAAACTCAGAGAAGTCTGGAATGAAAAGAATAGCACACCATCCTAGTCTAAGGGGACCATGAGCTGAACCACGCCATGATGTAGACTGAAGAAAGAAATGGGAGTCATCAGCAAATAAGAATTACACAAACCTCTACCTACCAATTCCACTGGTCTTAAGTGTCTGACCCAACAACCCCTTCTTCTCTGCTGCCAATACTCATTTTCCTAGATTCCTCTACAGCTGGAGCAGCTTATGAAACATAAGCAAAGTCTCCTGGAGGATTTCTGGGAAAGCCTTTCCATTCAGCACCAATAATATGCCAGATAATAATGTGCCAATAATTGTTTTAAGAACGGGGAATATTCTTTCCTGCTTTGTCGAAGATTAGTTGACCACAGAGTTGAGGATCCGTTTCTAGGTTCTTTATTCTGTTCCATTCATCTGTCTGTTTCTGAGACGAGATGTCCATCGACAGGTAAATGAATAGAGAAGATGTGGTGTATACATACAATGGAATATGACTCAGCCACCAGAAAGGATGAAATCTTACCATTTACATCGATGTGGTTAAGAACTGGAGGGTATTATGCTGAGTGAAATGAGTCAATCAGAGAAAGACAATTATCATCTGATTTCACTCACATGAGTAATAAAAGAAACAGCGCAGAGGATCATAGGGAAAAAAGGAATGGGAAGAAATCAGAGAGGCAGACAAACCATGAGAGAGACTCTTAACTATGGGAAAGAAACGGGGCTGCTGCAGGGGAGACAGGTAGAGGGATGGAGTAGCTGGGTGACAGGCATTAAGGAGGGCACATGATGTGAAGGACACTGGGTGTTAGATGTATATAATGAATTACCGAACTCTACATCTGAAACTAATGATATTCTATATGTTGGCTAACTGAATTTAAATTTAAAAAATAATAATAATTTTTTTTAAAAAAAGAACTGGGAATAAAGGGGCGCCTGGGTGGATCAGTCGGTTAAGCATCTTCCTTCAACTCGGGTCATGATTCCAGGTTCCTGGGATCGAGCCCTGAGTGGAACTCCCTGCTTGTCAAGGAATCTGCTTCTCCCCCTCTGTACACCCCCACCATGTTCTTGCTTGCTCTTGCTCTCTCTCACTCACTCTCTAATAAATAAATTAAATCTTAAAAGAATTGGGAATAAAGTACGACAAAGTCCTTGCCTGCATGGCCTTTCATGCTAATGTGAAGGAGAGAGACAAATAAGAAGTGAGGTAAACGCGTCAAATGTTGAAAAATGCTGAGGCAAAAAGTAGGATATGGAGATTAGGAAATCCCTGGGGCGGGGGGAGGGGTTGTATCTTCAGCAGTGACCCAAAAGTGACATTTCAGTAGGCGCTGATGAAAGGGAATGACTAACACAAGTAATTCTCTATGGGAGGAACGGAGAGAACAAGCACAATGTTCGCAAGGTTAGAATGCAGTAAACATAACCGGGGCACACTGGGAATACAACACGAGGCGGTCAGTGTAGACCGAGGCGCATAAGGGGTGAGGGTGGTAGGACCCGGGGTCGGAGAAGCCAGAGGGAACCAGATGCAGTGGTGTGCTGAAGCCACGGTCACAACTCCGCCAGCCCCTCAGAGCCAAATGTGCCGTCTCTTCCCAAGTCTGTGTTCAGTGACCCTGCACAGAGACACCCACCATGGGAATATTTACATCATGGAAGCAAACTTGACAAACCAGGGCTTTCTGGGTTTTAGACTTTTTTCCTGGAGTGCTGCCCCAAGCACAGCACTGGCCTCACTGTCATTGTAAGGACTCTTGTTTCTCTCGAGGACAGGAAGGAGTTGTTAGAAGGGGTTGAGGAGGATAATGACATCAAATCATTTACAAGGACTGCCCTGACTTCTGTGTTGAGAATAAACTGTCCTGATAAAAGGGACAGTTGGGACTGGAGTGCCCTATCCCTTGTTTCTTACAGCCCTGAACATGGTGCATGGGGTTATAACAGCTGTCTCATACCAGTGCGGAAAGACCAAGAAAATTCCAGGCATGCCAGTTCTCGTGGTGTCAAGGGTTGCCTATCTCCATGTTTCTTGTTACACAATAAAAAGAAAACCCATTTGTTTTGGTCTCTGAGAGGCAGGTCTTGAACAGTTTACAACTAAAGACATGTCCTGCGGACTTTCCTGACTGATGCACCTGGTGGGCAAGGCCTTCCCTCCTCTGCCCTTGCACCCTTCATCCACAATTTCCTAACCACCCCGGAAGCACGTGGGAATCACATTTTACCTTTACAGATATACAAATAGATATAAAGTGCATGTGTGTGTGCGTGCATGTGCGTGTACACGTCTGCCAACAAAAGATATAAAAGACCTCAGATACCCACTTCCTCCCTACTGGGAGCATCAGGAGGTGCAGTGGCCGCCACCGCCAACAGCTTGATGGGAGTTGTGGTATCGCTGAAAACATCGGACACCTCCTGAGTCATCGCCTCTTGCATCCGGGTTTTCAGATCCTTAAAAACATTGTTTAAGAACGAAAATTACCAAAAATGTCCAAAAAGTGCATCTGTCAATGTCCTCACTTCAGTGACACATTCATCGGTTCATTCAGTCTTTCGTTCAGTAAGTATTTATGATCAACTATGTACAAAGTACCAAGCCAGCACGGACTGGTGTAAGCTATGACTCCTGCCCTCACAGAGATCAGCCTCTAGCAGGAAAAGTAAGACAGGACCCACAAGTCCCGGGAGACCGCTCCACCCAGACAAGAAACCTTACTTCCTTTCCTGGTGGCTTCTAAGAAATAATCCTGAGATTCAGGGGGTAGAACCCAAAGACGACTCTGAAATGAAAGATTTCCTCCCCACTCCCAAAGCTGGAGGAGCCTGATAATGACCACAGAAACAGTAAGGATCGTTTGGGGGATGCAGTGCCAAATTTCTAAGCATTTTCTCACATTAAGAGTAAAGAAATTAAGGATGGCAATTTTTTTTTGATACATGTTTTTTCAGTTAAGTTTCTAGAAAAACTTTGATAACCAGTATATGTATCCATTTCTTAACATGGGTCTAAAGAGGGTTCTGAGAAGTCATGAAGAGGCTCCTTTTCACAGTTGTCATACTTAGTCCAATCTAAGTTTTCTGGATTTATAAAAAGAAGCCTCAGTCACTCCCATTGTGTCTCAAGGTGGGTGGTTCATGATACCGGAGATGATTTTAGGTGTTAGGCCAATGTTCTTATTTTAATAATTACATGTTTTCTTTTAAAGAATATTAGGAAAGATATAACTAGGTCACCAAGCTCATCATTTCAGGATTATTATGAAGTTATCTTTTAAATAGATCCACTCAAGTTTACAAAGGGAAGGGATGCCTGGTAGCTACCACAGAAGAGTTCTCAGTGGACTGAAACTTGGAAAACTTCAGCTGTCGTCAAACACAGGTGAGCTTTTTCCTAATCAGCTCTGGACTTCTTTATACCCTCCTGGATCCACCCTTCACTTTCCCTGGACTCAAGAAATTATGTATTTTTAAAATCTCTCTCTGTCCCTAGTCTGTCCATAACAGGAAGCAGAAAGTGAAATACGATGGGACTGGGGAGGGAGACAAACCACAAGAGACTCTTAATCTCAGGAAACAAACTGAGGGTTGCTGCGGGGTCAGGGGATAGGGATAGGGCGGCTGGGTTATGGACATTGGGGAGGGTATGTGCTATGGTGAGTGCTGTGAATTGTGTAAGACTGATGATTCATAGACCTGTACCCCTGAAGCAAAGAATACATTATATGTTAACTAAAAAAAAAAAAAAAAAAAAAAAAAAAACGCAAAGAAAAACAGGAAGTGGAGAAATGTCCTATGTGCTCCGAAGTTGTACCTTTAAGGAATCTTGGAGCTGAGAGGCAAGGGCTCTCGCCTGAGGACTCTCTCCTTCCCCTCTGGCAGCCAGGTCAGCCAACTGGGCCGTCAGCTGGTCCACGCGGTCACACTTTGCAAGAAGATCTTGGCGATATGGCCCCATCATGACATTAGCCAAACGATGCCCTTCGGCCACAAGGCCCCGGATGGCAGCCTGACCTGGATCCAGAGGAAAATGCTATAACTCACACAGACTCAGACAAGGCAACTGAAGTGCCTTTGTGCTAAACTACTCTGTTGTTGGTTATTTTTTTTTTAAATAATAACATTTAGTGGAGTTTTTGTCCCTAACAATAGAAAAATTTAGGGAATTCAGAAAAGTATAAATAAGAATAGATAATCCACCTATAATCCTCAGAGATTGACACGGCTAAACATTTCCTTCCTGTCTTCTGAAAAAGTATCTTATTCATATTTATTTACTTAATTTTAATTCCAGTATAGTTCCCATACAGTCTTATGTCAGTGTCAGGTATACAAAATAGTGACTCCAATTCTACACGCTACTCAGTGCTCATCACTTAAGCAAACCCTTAATCCCCTTCACCTGTTTCACCCATCCTCCCCGCACCAACCGCCCCTCTGGTAACCATCAATTTGTTCTCTACAGTTAAGTCTGGTTTTTCTGTTTTGTCTCAATTTTTGTTCATTTGTTTTGTTTCTTAAATTCTATATATGAGTGAAATCATATGGTATTTGTCCTTCTCTGACTGACATATTTCACTTAACTTTATACCCTCTAGATCTATCCATGTCATTACAAATCTTTCAGTCTTTTTTAATGCATTGCACATTCCTATACAAATATACATTTCTCTTTTACAAAAATGAGATTATACATTACATTTACATATTCCTTGCTTTTTTTATTTAATGGGAACATTTTTGCACATCACTGAATATTTTTAAAAAACCATGATCTCAAAATCTATATAATATCATATTAACTATAATTACTGATCACTTACTTATTATTAAACATTTATGCTGCTTATATACATTCTTGTATGTAATCATTAGAAAATGTCTGATTATATCTTATAATAAACTCCTCAAATTGCTAAGTCAATGAGTATGAACTTTTTTAAAGCTCTTTACACGTAATACTAAATTGCTGTTCAGAATGTTTATACCAATTTATTCCTCCCCCAGTAAATTATACATTTGTCTGATTCTTCAACACTGGGAATCACCAATTTAAAAATTTATCTTTTTATCCAACAAACACAGCAAATGAAGTAAATAGATCTCTCAGCTTCAGCTGGCTTGCTATCATAAAATGACCTAAATTCTTACAGATTCATCCTTAAAATCTCCCCAAAATCAAAACTCTCGGTTATCAATTCTACCACTGACTGTGTGGTGCAGGAGCCCTTACAAATGAAAATAACCTCAGTAGCTAAGTGTCTCTTACTTATTTTCAAAAATTACATTTAACTGGATATTTTCCAAGAACTGCAATCGAAATACAACAGAATGGAAGTAGACAGAGGCTGGAAAAAATTAGTTCAAAGTTTCAATTCCAACCTGAGGACCTTTCTATTTGCCCAAAGCAAAATCGTTTATTTGCTAATTCTTTTTTATTAAATCACAAGAATCATATTGGCTACATTTGGAAATGGAGTCCCACTGTAGAATGACTTACTCACCAGTCGCTGAAGAACCCATTCTGCACCCAAGTGCAGATGAACAAGATCTCTATCCACAACTTCTTCCTTTTCCCTGAGACCAGTTTAATGAGGATTAAGTGCACTTATGGCCTTACCAACGCCCCGGTCATCCACTGTGGGATTATCAATCCACCGCTGTGCCTGCTCAATCTTGCCCTCCAGGTGGACAGCTGCCTTGGCGGGCCTGCTGTTGGCCACAGCTCTATTGGTTTTGGTCTGCAAGTTCTGCAGGGCTGTGGCCACCTGTTTGGCCAATGCTCGGGCCTCTGGGGAATCTCCTTTGCCCCTTTAAGAAAAAAAAAAAAAGCCATTCTGTCAGACACTATTTACATTGAGATGATTTGAATTGCTCTACAAATGCTAATGAGATGACAAATTGCTAATGATTATTATTAGCTTAGTTTGGAAGGAGAGTGGTTTCTTTGGCACTAAAGTAAGAAATTAATTATTTAAATTCAGATTGCATTATCCCAGTTAAAACATTAAATATGAGTTTGAGTCAGTCTACCTCAGTCAAGCTCAACCATTTGGTCAGCTGAGCTGAATCAAATATCACTCAGTCAGCCATCATGGGAAATGCTAGTTCCCTCAGAAACTAGGTGGGCCCAAGTAGCCATTTATGTTGTATAACAGTAACTGAAGTAGTTATAGAACTAGTTATAATAGAACCAGTAATAGTACAATCTTTTTTCTTTTCTTTTTTGAGAGAGAGAGCATGAGCAGGGGTAGGAAGGTGGGTGGATAGGGAGATGGAGACGCAGACACCCCGCTAAGCAGGGAAACTGGCACAGGGCTTGATCCCAGGATCCTGAGATCATGACCTGTGCCAAAGGCAGACACTTAATCCACTGAACCACCCAGTCGCCTGGAAGTACAGTCTCTGGAGTCCCAACTCTGACAGGTACTATTGCAAAGACTCTTATATTATTTAATCCTCACAACGACCCTTTGAGGTAGATACCAGTATTATCCCATTATTAAAAAAGCAAAACTGAGGTGCTAAAAGGTTGGACAACTCACCCAAGGTCCTATCACTTCCTTCGGTGGACTCAGAATTCAAACCCAGGCACTCCATCTGACCTCCCGAGTCCTCCCTCTTAGATACTTACATTGCTATCAAGCAATTCTCTCGTCTTCACCATAACTGATTGAACTGGTTATCTAACTCAAAGACAACACGGCCATCGTCAAGCAAGTCATCTACTTCCGGTGTGCATAAGAGTTACCTGGAATCTTAGTTGTTTTTTTTTTTTTTTTTTTTAAAGATTTTATTTATTTATTTGACAGAGAGAAATCACAAGTAGTCGGAGAGGCAGGCAGAGATAGAGAGAGAAGCAGGCTCCCTGCTGAGCAGAGAGCCCGATGTGGGACTCGATCCCAGGACCCTGAGATCATGACCTGAGCCGAAGGCAGCGGCTTAACCCACTGAGCCACCCAGGTGCCCCTGGAATCTTAGTTTTAAAGGCAGATTGTTAAACCCACCATCAAGAAATTCTGATCAAGTATGTTGGTGTAGGGCCCAGGGTATACATTTTTTACAACCTTTTCCGGTTGATTCTAGGGTAGGCTGTCCATACTTCAAAACTTCAAAAACACTGCATAGTCAACTAGTGGTAGATCTGGAAATAGAAAGTCATACTAAGCCTGGGACATGGTAGGTCAAAGCTAGATGAAGAACCCAAACAAATTCAGCACACAGAGTGAAGGAGACAGCATACCATACAGCTACTAGGAGATGGAGGAAGGAACTTAGGGCTGCCCCCAGACTTGGCCATACTTCAAACAATTAAGTTCCATTAGATGCCTCTACATATTTCTAAAAAACTTCCACTTCTTACTTGAGTTAGTTCCTTGCAAGCAAAGAACTTCAACAATAGCATCAACATAGAAATAAAAAGAAAAACCACAATATATATCACAAAGAGAGATTACTGCCCCCAAAATCCCACTGCAAAGACTGCAGATTCTAACCATTATGAACATACAGAAAGTCTGATGCATTCTGTATCTCAAGTCCACTTCGAGAGAATTTCAGGCTAATCTTAATCTGTCTCACCAATAAACATAAACATATTAGTCTGCCTGCCAAAATGACTAATTTAGAGACTCTCTTAAGAACGTCTTTGTGAGGGGCAGCTGGGTGATTCAGTGGGCTAAAGCCTCTGCCTTTGGCTCAGGTCATGATCTCAGGGTCCTGGGATCGAGCCCCACAGGGGGGAGCCTGTTTCCTCCTCTCTCTCTACCTACTTGTGATCTCTGTCTGTCAAATAAATAAATAAAAATCTTTAATAAAAATCTTTAAAAAAAGAAAAGAACTCCTTTGTGACTTTAAATTTCTATATCTTCTCCATTATAAAGCTGGACAAAGAAGGTGTTTATCATGGCTCTGATCATGTACAGGAAGCTATGTACATGCATACATTATAGTAATAAGTAATGATGGCGTGCGCCTGGGTGGCTCAGTGATTAAGCATCTGTCTTCAGCTCGGGTCATGATCTCAGGGTCCTGGGAACAAGCCCTGCATGGGGCTCCCTGCTCAGCAGGGAGCCTGCTTCTCCCTCTCCCACTCTCCCTGCCTGGGTTCCCTCTCTTGCTGTGTCTCTCTCTGTCAAATAAATAAAATCTTAAAAAAAAAAAAAGTAATGATGGCATATACCACACAGGGAGGTTTGCCCTTAACACTCTTACCATTAATTCTTTCTTCATCATTAAGAAACATTAATGAGTATCTGGTATGTATATGAAATTGTGGAGGATCTTTAAAACAAATATTCTCCTTGAGTTTTTTATTTTTTAAGCTTTTATTTATTTATTTATTTATTTATTTGACAGACAGAAACCACAAGTAGGCAGGGAGGCAGGCAGAGGGGCCGGCGAGGGTGTGGGGGGAAGCAGGCTCCCTGCTGAGCAGAAAGCCTGATGCAGGGCTTGCTCCCAGAACCCTGGGATCATGACCTGAGCTGAAGACAGAGACTCTAACCCACTGAGCCACACAGGAACCCCTCCTTTGAGTTGTTTTTGTTGTTGTTGTTTAAATTTGACAGAGAGAGAGAGATCACAAGAAGGCAGAGAGGCAGGCAGAGAGAGAGGAAGGGAAGCAGGCTCCTGCTGAGTAGAGAGCCCAATGCGGAGCTCAATCCAGGACCCTGGGACCATGACCTGAGCTGAAGGCAGAGGCTTTAACCCACTGAGCCACCCAAGCGCCCCACCTTTGAGTATTTTTAAATAAGAATGCAAACAGATTATATAAATGGATTAATAGTAAGAAACAGAAATAGATCTATCTAACTCTATAGACATTATATTTTACAATTGTCAAATTATTTATTTTCTCCACCTAAACAATTCAAGATTTGAGGTATAAAACAGTGATCCTCAAATGATAGAGCTCGGTATACAATCAAACTTGAGCTGGGGTGCCTGGGTGGCTCAGTGGTTTGGGCTGCTGCCTTCGGCTCAGGTCATGATCTCAGGGTCCTGGGATCGAGCCCCGCATCGGGCTCTCTGCTCCACAGGAAGCCTGCTTCCCTCTTTCTCTCTCTCTCTCTCTGCCTGCCTCTCTGCCTACTTGTGATCTCTGTCTGTCAAATAAATAAATAAAATCTTTAAAAAAAAAAAAAAAAAAAAACTTGAGCTGTTATTTAAGTTGGTCTCCATCATAACCTCCTGCCTAAAGTGTATCTACTCTGCTCCCACCCATCTCCTATTTCACAGTTCTAGCTACGCAGGAATGTGCCTTCTTAACCAACATTGTCCCCTTGGTCAGTATAAGACTTGAAAGAACTTCAAGGTACCAGTCACTGAAGAAAGAGTACTGTCCCATGGAAGAAAAGGGAATGAAATATGCAAGTTACATGAAAAGCCAAATCTCACAAAATACTTGACTATGGTTACCCCTGGAGAAGGGCTGAGGCTGGAGGACCGAGGTGGGGAAGAAGCAACTTTTACTTCTGACGTTGTATTTTTTTTTAATGTTCTTTTAGCACATGCTGCAGTTTGTTTAAGAGAGAAAAATATTGGTCAAAAGAACAAAAGCAACACTTCTTTTCTATATAATCAAAGTAGATGCCATGAACGTCTTTAAAAAGCAGCAGCTGTGGTGAGGACATTGTATTTAAGAATCTTTTATAATGTTTGCATAAGAAATAACACTGCTGGGGAAAGAAGAAAGCATCTTCTTGTGCCCCGCCCTCCTCCACAGAATCTTTTCTTAGATAGCCACAGAAAGTATTTCCCTCATGCCTGGGAAATGGTTATGCCACAAACATGATATAGCAGGGAAAGTCCTAGCTTAGAAATTAAAAAGTAAGGGCGCCTGGGTGGCTCAGTTGGTTAAGCAACTACCTGCGGCTCAGGTCATGATCTTGGAGTCCCTGGGTCGAATCCCACATCTGGCTCCCTGCTCAGCAGGGAGTCTGCTTCTCCCCTTGACCCTCTCCCTCCCAAGCTCTCTCTCTCTCTCATTCTCGCTCTCTCAAATAAAGTCTTTAAAAAAAAAAAAAATTAAAAAGTAGATCTCAAAAAAGGAGTTCTTCTGAAATTTATTCTTTTAAAACCATGTAACCAGCAAGAAATCATTTAACCTCAGTTATGTCAATAATAAAATAGAAGTAATATTTGACCTAACCATGTCACACAGAATCAATGAGAATATAGCGGAATAACATCAGACATGCGCTTAACCTACAGCATTCAACTAATTATGTGCCTGGGGAAGAAAAGAGAGAAATCAAATACGTACTGTCTCCGTAGATCTGCTAATTTCGAAGTCAGAGCGGATATTTCCCCAAGCGAACGTAGAATGTCATCTCTCTCTTTAGGATCATCACATAATTCTGCTATCTTCCGAGCCTCAGTCAAAGCCCCTCGAATCTGTTCTTCTCCTTCTGGCCCTCCATTTGGATCTGCAAGCCAATTCTACATACACAGAAACAGAAAAGAAGCACATTGAGACCTCCTCATAAACCAAGGCATCAGAAAGATTTCAAAAGTAATCACAAGGCACACCAGTGACCATTTTATAATGCTGATTCTAATTTTTTTACCCAGGTTCTTAGCTCAGGTAAAATCAGGTTGATCCTTCATCTTCTTATAAGTGATTTTCATCCCCATAAGAATAAACACTTTCACAAGCTTCATCTTATCTTTGACTTATATATTAATTGAACTTCCCAAACATTTGTGTTTCTCTGTGAAATGCCTGAAAATTGTTTTATAGGAGAGCAGCAGCAGAAAATTTTAACCCTTTAGCATTGCTATGACCAAACATAGCTGGGAATTTTAAGATGAAGACCAGTTTTTGTACACTGTGATCTATACCAGGAGCTAGTAGTATTCTCTCGGTATTCAGAGTACTTCCTTTTAACTAAGCAAAGTGTTCAAAACTAAGATCTCTATTTCAAAGTATAGATAAACAGGAGTCTAAACTTGTGGTGGGAGCAGAAGGGTTAACATTGGTAATTGCAGGGAATCGGTCATCCCTTAGAAACACCCGTCAATCACCCACAGTAAATGAGACAGACAGACAGACAGAGATGTAGGATAGTTACGGAACATTTTTCATTTATTGCCCACCTCTCCTGAAAATCGTTACTACCTGAGCAGCATCAATCTTCTTGGCAATGCTCTGCTTGGAGTTGGTCATAGCTTCCAGCTTGCGAGCTGCATTTTCCACTTTTGCTGTGAGCACATCCAGACCCTGCGACACCTGCTGGGCTTTCTGCATGGCCACGGGTGAGGCCCCTTGTCCTCTGCTCAAAACAGATGCTGTCACTGTACTCTCTCAAATACTTACTGGCAAGATATCATGAGATGCACAAATATGCCATTTTTGTTAACCTGCTTGTCTTTCTCCTTTCCTCCAGTACATCTGGGATAGCACAAGAAAATGCAGAAATAAAGCAGAACACCAAAACCCTCTACTTTCTCCTTTCACTTTTAAAAATATGCATTAGCTTTCTGGAACGGCAGTACCACTTTAAAGACCAGCCTGCAAATTTTGGTAATAATGATTCTCCTCTTGATGGTGATTACATAATCAAGTCTGAACTTCAGGGGGAAAATGTGCTTGTGATCTTCTTGCTATGGAGGGTTTGTTACCATAGTAATGTGTGCTTTGGGGAAAAAAAAATCCCATTAGACTGTCTTATTTATGGGCAAGTATACACTGAAAATGTTTCAGGAGGTAGTATACACAGTGTTACTGAAAGCACACCACACTGGGACCAAACAGATCTGTGTTCAAATCCTTACTCTTGGGAGCCATGAACCTTGTTTACGATGGGCTTCAGCTTTCTAACTTATAAAATGATGGGTGGGGAGGTAACAGTTCTCGCCCTGCTTACCGAACAGAGTGGCTTTAAGCAAAAGAATTAACCTGGAAACACTACGGCAATAAAGCAATACAAATATATGACTACTACTGTTACTGAAGTCTCATTATTATTATAATAAACCTAATAAGAATCTTAAATGTCTACCTTCTGTTCCTATGCAATCTATAAATATCAAAACAGTTGGTACAGAGGCAGGCGAAAAGCACTGTTGACAAGAAACTGGTTTCCTGCCCCCCCCCCATCAAATTCCTGAAGAACTAATTTTACTATTTTCCTCTTTCAGAAGTGGTAGGCTACTAAAAGTGATGTGCATTATTAGACACTTGTTTTCTCTTTGTGAGAGAATGTTCAAGTTAAAATGAAGTAAGATTTGCTACCTTTTCATAAGCTCAGGTGTTTTAATCCACTCGGCCTAGGAAACTCTCCATGACAGGGTGACAACTTGATCAGCCGGTAGAATGGCAAAGCTTATATTCCTAACCTGACCTTCTGACTGTAGGATGAACTCCACAACATCGCTGCTTCTCTTAAATGAAGCACGGACCAGTCATTCATTTACTTGTCCTCTTAAAATTCATCTTTATTTTTCATCTACACCAGTATCTGAAATAATGAACTCAGTCATATTAATTGCCAGGTACTTATACTTGAGGCTTCCCTTTTATGTGCAGAGGAATGGAAGACTTTTGGGACCTTTTACAATTTAATTTGCTTTTTTCCTTCAACTCTAGTAATTCATGCTGGAGAAACCTTTTTGGTATAAAAGTCCGGCTGTGAAAATATAAAAATATTTCTGGGCTACATAATTTTTCATTCAAAATAAAAGTTTATGAGTCCCGTGGCAGGAAAAATAGATCCTTACAACCTAGAAACCCTAGGTGACTGAAAAGAAGCTTATCAACGAGGAAATTGTTGCTGAGCCTCAGCCACGAAAATGTTAAACATGGAGGCATATTTAAGAAGGGCTAACAGGGAGATAGCTCGCTAATCTTTCATCAGGAAAGGACACTGCAGGCTCCAGTGTGAAGGAGGCCCGTAACTCCTCATCACTGTGTGAGTCTTTTCTCTTTACAGACTTACGGTCAGTCCCATACAGCAACCACCTTGTTCTCTTGCTCAAATTCATCTTTCTCTAAACACATACAACTGTGTATTTGAGAATTCCAAGTGAGAACTGTCTACCACACTGTGAAAAGGCTGCAGACAAAAGAGCCAGCAGTGAGAAATCAGAAGAGCCAAGAATCTTGTCAAGCTGCATTGGCATTTCTCCGAACAGGAACAGAACTCCTTTTTGTCCTCTCTGTAAAGTTCTTGTCATGCTCATGACAGGGGAGACTGCTTCCCAGCAGGAGAAAAAGGCCCATTGAGCTCAATGAGATCACATTTATTTATGTAGTTCCTTCTCCCTACAAGGTAGAGACTCTTGACCTGAAACCCCTGGAGCTTCCAGCCCTACCGTGAATCCACGTACCTCTGGAAATTCTATGTAATATTATATGGCACATTTATGGGCTTCTTTTTAGGTACAGGTTAATGGCTTTCATCAGATTATAAAAATTACTTTGACCCAGAGAAGGTTAAAGAACCACTCCTTTAAGAACTTGTATTCTTGGGCGCCTGGGTGGCTCAGTTGGTTAAGCAACTGCCTTCAGCTCGGGTCATGATCCCAGAATCCTGGGATCGAGTCCCACATCAGGCTCCCTGCTCCTTGGAGAGTCTGCTTCTCCCTCTGACTTTCTCCCCTCTCATGCTCTCTTTCACTGTCTCTCTCTCAAATAAATAAATAAAATCTTAAAAAAAAAAAAAAAAGAACTTGTATTCTTGGGGAACCTGGCTGGCTCAATCAGTGGAGTGTGCAACCCTTCGTTTTGGGGTTGCCGGTTTAAGCCCCACGTTGGGTGTAGAGATTACTCAAAAATAAATAAACTGAAAAAAAAGAACTACATATATAGAGAGATATAGATTTTTTAAAAAGTAATCTCTTTATCCAACACAAAGCTCAAACTCACAAAAAGATCAAGAGTCTCACACTCCAACGACTGAGCCAACCAGGTGCTTCTTAAGTCTATTCTGCTAATACATTTGAAACCAGGTCTAATAACAGTGCACATTAGTAACATGTCAAGGGGCGTTTCTGAGGCCTGTCTCTGTGGAGATCCTATACCTTCTAATTATCCAAAAATGTTTCATGACATTCTTGAAGCCAAATTAAACTTCATCTATACTAGTATCTCAGCAACATTTCAGTTTTTCCCTAAACTCATATTACAAAATTCCATAAAAATGAGGATCTTTCAGACACTTCATTGACGCTGTGGATGAGTTCCAAAAAAGCCTATATTATTCTGAGTTTTCTTAATAGCTTACTATATATATTTAGTTTATAGCAGGAAAGTTCTAAAAGTCAAGTCTTGAAGTAGGTAAAAGAATTATGAAACCAAATGAATAATGATGAAATAGAAACTCAAAACAGCCTAGAAATAACCAACTTACACGATAACCCACTTAGCTGTTTTTTTTAAATAATGTGAAATAATTCCAATGTTTTCACTCTTTGTTTCTTTTTACCCATCCTTCATAAAACATACACCTACCCATGCCAGACTTCACCACTTATTCATCATAAGTCTACAGCTAGAAACTACGATACTAGATTTCTATTCCAATTTCAACTATACAAGGCATCTGCCTATTTTAAAAGTTTATCAGAGGAAAAGTTCACTTCGATCTCAAATGAACAGAATATAATAATCTGTGTTATCCATTAGTCCAAAAGAACATAGTAAAATTAGCAGAGACCTGCTCTCTAAACACTCTATCGAGAGTTCCACCTTATCCATCACCTAACTAGGGTAAGAGCAGAGCAAATTTACCTGGCTCGGAGGTCAGCCACTTGATCAGTCATCTGCCCCAGCATTTTACAGGTTCCCAGGATCTCCCTGCGTTCTTTGCCTGCACAGAGTTCACCGACTTTTCCAGCTTCATCTAAGATCTGTCTGATGGCCTGCTCACCGGCATCCCCTAAAATAAAGAGATATTCAATATCTACACTGTTGATGCATTAATTATTTAGGAAGGATGCTTTACAAGTCATCTCATTCATGAAGGAATGGATGATTTTAAACGACAAGACAAGTGAATAGAAGACGATACATACGATCGCTAACAGCCAAGCAGTGCCCTTAAACCAGAGGGTGAGGTTTCAACCACATATACTTCTAAAAAAGACATTTGGAATCATATCCATCTGAAGATGATAAGCAGCTTGTGGTAAGAATATGGACGACAAAAATAGGCTCTACTCACTTAATACTATTTAGCACCTCTAACGTCCATTAAGCTTTTTGTATTCATTCAAATATTAATCTAAAACTGAATATTAGATTAGAAAATCCATAAAACCTAGCTCAATAATCCATTTGGGTCCTTATATAAGTCAACTTTGCTTTCTAATTCTTATTGGCATCACCATTTAATCTGCTTAATTAAGTACTTTGTTGACATAAATGGAAATCTGCCCAATGGGGACTAAAAGAGTTTTTATTCAAAATAATTACCTTTCCAATTCAGAGAAGAAGTGAACCAAGAATCTGGCAAAGAATGCCCAGTTCAGCTTGGCTAATTCCTCCATGGTGAGAGGTGACTAGTCATTGTCCTTTATCCTTCTAAGGACCAGTAATGCTTCAATGAGTCAAGACTACCAGAACATGCAGCATGCTCCTAAAAGTTGCAGTAGTTATCTCAGAATTATGAGATTACGGGAAGATTCACTACTTTCTTACTTTCTTTCTTTCTTTCTTTCTTTCTTTCTTTCTTTTTTTTCTTTCTTTCCTTGATTTTTAGCTTTTTATTGTATCCATCAGAAAAGCAGAATCAGAGGATTACCTGGAGAGGCACTGGGGTCACGGAGCCAACCTTTGGCCTGGTTCAGTTTGGAGTCTATGGAGGCCAGTGCTCTCTTCATGGCTTCAGTGTCCTTTTGAAAAGAAATACAATTACATTCTTTGCAAAAAACGGAGATACCATCATACAAAGTAAGACAGAGGAAACGTTACAGCACTTAACATACAATAGCTAAGGGAGTCCTACGACAGCCTTAAAAATACTTTCATCACACCAGAATGCTTATTTCTGTCAAAATGCAGCATGGTGCATGCAAATCTTCAGTTAATTCTATTTTGTTTTCTGGTCTCTCTACTGCTAAACTGTGAAAACTGGTAAAAATCACTCAAGCCAAGAGATGCTTCATGTCTGCAGCAGGAAAAAGCCCTGTGGTCACATGCCTCGTTATCAGCCTTCCATTCCACATTCATCTACCACAGCCCCCCTCCCCCGCAGCCCTCCCTGCATCCGGGAAGCCTCATTAGCACATGGCACCACAAATCACAGTACTTTTACGTCTTGCTCTGAAATACACAAACTCTAGGTGATACTTCGCTACACTTGGCATCACTAGATGGCAAAAAATTTGAAAATTTTAATCTAGCAATTTAGTTTTAATTCCACAAATAAACCACTCCATGTAATGCAAGAAAGAGAAAGTGTTATTCTGCCCTTCCCTGCCCTCCTCATCCTCCTCATTCTTGGTTCCCTTCACCATCCTAACTCAGAAGAAGAGGCAGGATAAAATAAGTGGGTCTCAGGTGACTGTTTACAATCAGGATGCAAAATGGTTAGCATTAAACCCAGGACATAAGCATGAAAAGCTGAAGCAGACTTAAAAATACGCCAATTGTTTGCTGAAGTTTTTAAAATACAGAAGAATGTAGAGAACAATATAATAAATACTCATGTGTTCACTCGCACAAGTGACAGGCTGGCTATCTCTTAAGTCTCAATTTAACACTTTAAAAGAAAAGTGAGTGGGTGGCTCAGTCAGTTAAGTGTTAACTCTTGATTTCAGCTCAGGTCATGATCTCAGGGTCCTGGGGTCAAGCCCCAAGTCGAGCTTCATGCTCTGCACCCAGTCTGCTTGGGTGGGATTCTCTCTCCCCTCTCACTCGGCCCCCTACCTGCCCGCACTCTCTATCTCTCTCTAAAATATAAAACAGAATAAAAGAAAACAAAACAAAAAGACAATTGACCTCCCTTCTGCTCTAGGGAACTGACTCTTACAGAGTTCTATGCACAGAAGAACAGAGTTAACCTCTGAATTCTAGGCAATGCCCTGAATCCCTAACTTTTTTTTCACTTTCTGGTCCTGCAAAACTGGGGTTCTTAAAGGTGTGGTACCACTACTCTTCCACATGGGGGCACGAGGAGCATCCCCACTTCTGATCCAAACAAGACCCAGCACTAGGACAAAATAAGCTGAGGATAGCGCTCAGAGGCTTAATTTAAGGTCAGTAGCCTGACCACAACTTTTCCAACGGACCTATTCAATTTTAAGGACTCTCAGCTTTAGGATTTCCTCCCTTCCAATCTGAACAGAAACAGATCGTTCTCCTGTTTTAACCTCGGCTATCAAAGGCTTCTAAACAGCAAATTCTCAGTCTCGGCAAAACTTAACAGAAATGAATTAAATTACTGAAAAAAAAGTAAATAAAATTATGTTTTATTATCAAGTTATATGGAATTATGGAGGTTATCTCTCAAAAGAAGGGATTGAGTATCTATTTTGAAATCCATTTGTAATTAGTGCAAGTAGACAAATGGCATTTTTTAAGAGCTTTCATTCTCAAATGGCTCAATTATTTCCCTCCTTCATCTTGTCTTACGTTAATCTGCACAGGAAACCCTGCCTTTAAAAGTCAGCTTTGGCCTGATTCCAGATTAGCAAGACCCAAATCAATACCTGTTTAAAGAGAGACTCAGGGAACTCCCAACCTCAGAGAATTAGACAGCCTTTAGGGTCTAATACAAATTACAGGACTTTGTCTAGGTACAGTAAGAAAAAAATTCACAGCTCTTACGAGGGAGGTATGTGCACACTCTAAAGAGAACTTATATCCATGCAAAAAGGATTTAAAATCTGTTAACCATTTCTCTAGCACATTATTATTTTTTAGAGTGAAAAAAAATGAGATTGATTTCATTTCAAAAGTCTAAATTCAAGGGGAACAAAGAGTAAATATTTTGTGTCTACTCTAGCATTAAAGGCTATTATTTGGGGGCACCTGGCTGGCTCAGTCAGTACAGAGCGCAACTCTTGATCACGGGGTCATGAGTTCGAGCATCATGCTGGATGTGGAGCCTACTTAAAAAAAAAAAAAAAATCAAAAAGAAATAAGGCTAATAGTTTGGAAACTAACTTTAATTGAGGATTTCTTACATATTAGGTTCTGTTTTAGATATTGTTATCCCCTCGTTACTTCATTGAACCTCAAATTTAAATATAATTTTATTTTACAAATTAAGAAACAAGGGCTCAGTCCTACAAACTCAACTGACCTCAGGTTTGCTGGCATCAAACCTATCTATTTTAGATTAAATAAAACTCATGAATTTTTTCTTTTACCGGAAAGAGTGGCTGAAGATTCTTCTAACCTTCTGTAATAGTCAGCAAGGCTTTGTCTTGTTGATTTTGGATTTGGTTAATACTGCCCAGAAAATAAGATCTAGAAATCAAATTCTTAAACCTCACTACCCAAAATGACTTATTTTATTCTTCATTGCCCAAAATCGATTTGGAACATAATGGAAAAATTAGCTTTGCTCTATTCGGTATCTCAAAAATCACTGTATTTTTTCTCCCTACTAAAGCATGACTGGCCACCACACTTCAAGGAAAAAATCTAATTCTCAGGAAGTGAATAATTTACTTCTGAGTGGGAGATGATGTGACATCAGTAAGTTAAAATTAAGAGGTGCTCATTTTTCCCTAAAAATGACCCATGGCAAAGTTGAAATGAAGTTGCATTTTTTAAATTGGGAATTTCAGTTAGTTACCCATTCTTTATAGCCTCAATTTTAAACAATTCTGATGACCTAAAACACTAACTGAAAGGACCACCTTAGACTCTTTTGTTACAGAGCAAGTTTTGAGTAATCATTTAAACATATTACACTTTAGGGGCACCTGGGTGGCTCAGTGTGTTAAAGCCTCTGCCTTCGGCTCAGGTCATGATCCCAGGGTCCTGGGTTGGAGCCCCGCATCAGGCTCCCTAGTCAGCAGGGAGCCTGCTTCCCTCTCTCTCTTTCTGCCTGCCTCTCTGCCTATTTGTGATCTCTGTCTGTCAAATAAATAAAATCTTAAACATATTACACTTTAATGTCATATCTATTAAAGTAAAAAATGTCTGTGGGAACAAATATTTTGGTCTTATAAGAATCTCATATACACTTCTTTTGAAGGGTAATATTTATTATGGAATTGACAGAACTGTCATCAGCAGCATAAGAATCCTAGATATGCTATAAACCAATTCACTGAACAACCAGGACTAGAAGTCAATTTTTTTTTTTAAGATTTTATTTATTTATTTGACAGAGAGAAATCAGAGGCAGGCAGAGAGAGAGAGAGGAGGAAGCAGGTCCCCCGCCAAGCAGAGAGCCCAACGTGGGACTCGATCCCAGGACCCCGAGACCATGACCCGAGCTAAAGGCAGAGGCCCAACCCACTAAGCCACCCAGGCACCCCTAGAAGTCAATTTTGAGATATATTTATAAAGAGTGAAATAATCATAACCTTGTGGTCAACCATACTATGTACCACAAAGCTTTCAGTTAAACTATGTCATGCCTAAGTACCCAGAGTACAATGTGGGTACAAAATAGGAGAGAAAAACACATCTTCATTTGAGTATTTTCTCTGTAAAATCTCAAATTTGGGAAAGAAAGAGTCTCCACCAATCTCTTATCTGGGTTTCTGTTGTTCTCCGCCCCCCCCCCCCCCCTTTAAAGAGTGAGTGTTAAAAAGACCAGATTTAGGCATGCAGCTTTGGGGACAGCTGGCAGGGATCTGGTCACCTCCTCCAAGGTCCCCTTTACAGTAAAGCTCTTAGGAGGTCAGGCTTTAAATGAAAAACCACACTGGCTTGGCTCTGTCCCACATACACCAAAAGGTGGAAGGACAACCTTAAAAGAACTCCTTTTTATATGCTCTCCCAGGAATTGAAACACTCCTAAAATGTAATATAGAGTTCGATCTAAAGAACACAGAATAGTACAGAGAACCACAGATTTCCTCCTAGAGATAATCAAATGGAACTTTGGTAGAAAAAGTGAGGTCCTACAATGCCAGGCTCTAGAAAAATCTCAATATGGGACCAAGGACTCCCTCTTGTTTGCTGCCCAACCTACTCTCCCTTTTCCCACTGATACTTTCCCTCCCTACCCTTCCCACTCTGATGGCATTTCCACCCCTTAATCAGTGTTGTAAACAAAGATGTTTCTGGAAAGAATAAACAGGGGAGTAGAACAAGATCTTACAAATTACAATGAAGTGACGAGAGAAAGTTCTCTACCCCTGAGACTTCTGGTAAGTTACCTTCCCAGGCTTTAGTTCTTCCTCTTTAAGAATACCTTCCCAGCTCTAAAATTCAATGCCAACTGTATGTGAACAATCAGATGTACCAACTGAAAGATCACTTGGATCAGGAGGGAAATGTCAATTGTTCTAACATTTTGGGCTTTTCTCCAATTTGAGGGGAGGAGCTAAAATATTATAAATGCCTGAATTTAACTTCAAGAGCTAAGTCCTTTACTATATTAGCTGCTAAAATAAAACACTCCTAGACTCATTAACAAGCTTACGTATTGTCAAATCACTATGTGTATGCCTGAAACTAATAAAACACTGTATGTCAACTATATTTCGGTAATAAAAATAAAACACCTAAAGTAGAATCATTTTAATTAACTGATTCAATCTTAAATCATGTTTTATTTTCAGAGTAGACATTCTAATAATAAAGAAAAAAACCTCACATACTTATTTTTTCAAAAATGAAATAAAAATCAACCTTGAAACCTCAGCTGTCTGTAGTTAAGAAAGAGTATTAGAGGCTCACATGTTCTAACCAATATTTCCTTCTTTGGTAGGTTACAGAAGTCTTCTGTGCAAGACATCTGAATCAGTCACTACATTTAGCCCACCACCAGCCTAGGCCCTCAGTGCCAGGAATTCACCACAAGAACTAATTCCGAAAAACAGCAAGTACTGACTCAAGGTGCAGTTTGTAGAAGCGCCTACATAGGGTTCAAAAAATTCTTAGCTTAAAAATTTTCTCACTTCCTCTTAATTCTCAGCATGCATCAAGAAACAACTAATATAAATACAAAAACAAGAGGGATTAAGTATAGATTGCTAAGTTTACAAAGGGCAGAATTAGAATTGTGTGTAATCCACAAATTAGTTTGTTTCATAATGTACCCTAAATTAATTTTTAATGATCACTATACGATGACTGTTATTTCAGGAAGGGAAAATTGTTATTTTCTTTTCTTTCTTTTTTTTTTTTTGAAAATTGTTATTTCCAAAACGAAATGAGCTGTTTAAACTCAAAGTACACTTTTAAATGTGTAACTCTGTCATTTGAATGTAGGTATGAAAAGTAAAATAATCACCCACTGCATTGCCTCTTTAAAAACTTAACTTATTCGGCAAGACGCGCTTTTACCAAAAATTTTTCCACTTACTTTCTTCCCCCACTTTTCTAGAGGAACCATCACTTTCCAGGAGAAAACTGCACCAATGGGGAAGCATGAAACAAGTATGGTAAGACAAAGTTAATTCTTAATTGGTAGGGTCGAGAGGAGGTAAAAGATAGCATGTGTTAAATAGAAAAGGGACCCAGTGGCCACAGACAGACACAAGGTCTGATTAATTTACTGCTTACAGTCAAGCAGTGAAAGATGCATAATGTTATTAAACTGAAAAATAACCAAAATTCTAGTTACCAGTTTCCATTTTCAAGGTAAAAATTTCTTTCGACTTACTCTTACAACTAATAAAAACAATCACACTTAAAGGGTAGGCAGAAGTAGAGTGGATGGGGATGGGGTGGGAAGTAAGATTTGTCATGTGTATCTTTTTATAGCATTTTGATTTTTGAACCAGGTAAATGTATAACAAAAACAAATTGAGATTTAAAAATAAACATTTCTTGTTCATTCTGATGTTATTATGTACTTGAGCTGCTTTGGGCCAAACTAATTTTATTTTCTTTCTTTCATTCTGACAGTTAAGGGTTGCAGAACCTGTCAACTGTCTGATTCCTTCCAGATCAGCATAAAACTGAGACAGCTACAAGAATGTCCACAGCAGGGACCAGGTCCGTTTCCCTTGTGTATCTCCCCAGGTGCCTCATCCTTGTCCTGAAAAACTCAACTGACCACATTTTTTGTAAAAAGGAAGCATCTCTCAATGGCACTGGCACTAAATAAAGCTCAGCAGCCCCTATTTACTAGATGATGGTTAACTTTCCCCCTCCAAACACAGATAAACATTGAGAGTGTAAGGCCTGCTCCTCTTTTTTGCTATTTCTTTTTTTTTTTTCTTTTTTCTTTTTTGCTATTTCTCATCTGCTAGAAGCAAAGGAGAGAGAATAAGGAAAGAGATTAGGTTAGGGGAAGGTGAGGTCATAGAGAACCACGGCTGATTCACAGCTTAGCAGAACATGCAGTGAACCACAGACTGAAGTTAGGAGAAACTTTAGATACACTTAACTTGTCCCCTTTTGATTTTTGCAGACTAGGATCACTGTGAAGGACAGGTGCCCCATCTAAACTCCTGAGCCTATTCATTTTCACAATAGGTTGAAAACCTCAATGACACATCTCCAAAAGCAAAATTCCAGAGCCTGCAAAGGAGACCGGGAGGAAATGCAAATAGAGAGATGACATCGGCAGGAAATTTCATTTCCCAAGAGCAGGGTCCACACAGGCCACCTGGAGGTCACCCAGCTTACTGAGAGAAACTTGCCCCTCAAATGAAGTCAGTGGGAATGACCTGGCCAAAATGGTTCTTAGGAGCCTGTTCAAAAAGATGAAAGCACCCACCAAATATAGAAAGCCTGATATCCCATCGTCATGTCTTTTCTTCTGTTTTCCCCAAAGAAACGCTCAGTGTGAGCCAGAGTCACTCCACCCGGCACAGCCCTGAGTCCCAGATGAAATGACACTTGGACGAATGTTCGAGCACAGTGTTACACACCGGCACACGGAAAAAGGCACAGCACACAGCACAAGAAAACCTCACAGACATGCTTTTTTCTCTTTTGAAGCGTAAAAGAGACTAGAGGGCAAGAAAAAGCTTACCTTCTAAATGTGAGAAAAAGAATAAAACAAACAAGAGAACAAAAAAAGATGCATAAAGAAGTCATAACAGGGAAATGAAAGTTGTCAAATATGCAAAAGCAAAATTAAGTAAAATACCAAAGACTTAAAACGATTTCACCATCTAGATTTAAAACACGATCTGAAAACTCATTCAAGAACTTTGTGCCTCTGTGAACAAATCCAGAGGTAAGAGAAGCTAATTTCCTTCTGCATATTTAGATTCACTTTCTGGGCAATGTAATTTTCAGACCCTGGCTCTGATCTTACCTTACTGGTGTCCTGGAGAACAAACACAACCCTACTGGGTACCTAATGGAAGTCATACGACAAATCTTCTCTTTGCTACCAGCCTGCTGGGGGGCCCATTTGGGTCACACGTGGGGAAGCTGGATCCTGGAGACAGTGTGTTTCCCCCACTGCTCATATCCTGGGCCTACAAGGTAAGTGTAAACCCAAGTGCCTCTGTTCTCCCAGTCACTAGACAGGGAGAAGTAGACCAGAACAGCAGCCGCACAAGACCACTGCTGTGAGGCTAGATCTAGCAGGAATCCACCAACTTTTTTGGAGGCCAGGAGGAAATTCAAGATAAAGGGTGAGGGGACCCCTCAAACTCACTGACGAATGTGAAAACTAAATTTTAACTAAGCTTTCCTTAAGGAAAATGGGATGACAAAAGCACACAACTAGAAATGCCAAGAGCTTCCCCTGTAGATTTCTTAGGTCAAAGATTAGCTAAGGAGAAGTTTCCATAAAATTCACAGTCATATTCTGTATCTTACTTAGTCACCTAGCAACAACCACCCACATAAAAAGGCAGGGTTCCCACCCAGGGGAATATCCACCATACAAAAATTCCTCCACCAGCCCAATGAGTGTCCAGCTGGAAGAAAAAGCTACACATCTCAACCTTCAACCCCACATACCTATTCTTTGTTCTAGCTTAGGGCAAAGGGAGTTTGCAAAAGCAGCAAGTAACCCATGAAACCCATGAAAAGTGAAGTGGAAATTATTTCATCATATCTGAGAGGTCTTATGCTACCCGCAATTATAAGATAAAGGGTGAGAGGAGAATTGGGGAGTTTGCTTATTTTTCCTCCAGGAGCAATTACCTTGCTGGCCCAGGCATCTTCATCCCAAGAAGTGAGTTGTAAGACACGAATGATTTCATTAATTTCAGCACTCATCTTCTCTACAGTAAAATTGCGATTTTTCAAAGCTTCTTCTATTCCTTGGTTTTTTGAATTTTTAGTTGTTACAAAAATCTTCATAGCTGTAAAAAATAAACAAATGATCAGAAACAAAGCTGGGAATTTAATCTTGCTGTAGAGCAACATTCACACAAGATGGTCCATACTTCAAGTCCATGTGCTGGGTTTCTAAGATCTTAAAAAGAATATACTGGACTGGCTTAGTCTAGACCATGTGACTCTGGACCTTGCGGTTGTAGGTTCAAGCTCCACAGTGGATGTAGAAATTACCTAAAAAAATAAAATCTTAACAACAACCAAAAAGAATATATTAAAAACAAAACAAAGAAAAACACCGCAAGTGTGCCAATAAAGTTCTAATATCAGCAACTTTAAGGTACAAGACATCACTAAAACATGACCAGGGAGCTAATCTAACACACGTATACTGAAGACCTATAATCACAAAATATCCAATATCTTTCTAAATCAGTTATCATTCCATCCCTGACACTGGCCCCATCTAGCACACACCTAACAGGACAAGATGAAAATAGTCAGTAAAACTCTAATTTAAGTATCCCACTGCACCCAGTCCTAATGGAAGATCCCAACATGTCAAGTTTTTCTTCCAGAATTTCTCTCAACATGTAGCAGGAAATTTCTAACCCCCAAGAATCAAGAAGAAAATAAAAATAATAATTTGAAGTATGGGAGAAAGAGAATATCTTCTCAAGAAATCACTGAAATTGTTAAAACAAAGATTGATCAACACTTTATTGAGTTACCCAGATCAGAAAGAAATCTTACTCCCAAAACTTTTCTATCTCACAGAAAAACTGTCCTCAAAAACACATTTCCTGTGGAGATTTTAAGACTCTACTTACAAATTTGTTTTTGTTTTCTAGTTCACATAAGAGCTTTCTGAGCTCTTACCCTCACCTCTCCTTTTCTAGCTACTCTGTGAAACGCCAAAGCAGGAAGGCAGGAGCTGGGGGTGGCAATGACATGTCTCATAAGATTCTGAAAATAGAGTGGCCCTCTGGTAGTTAAACTAATTAACCCATAACTTGATTAAGATAACTTATGTAAACCAGGAGGTGTCTGGTACAGACCAGCCAGCCACCCAATGAGTACAGCTCCTTTTGCTAGCTGAGAGAGAAGCCATGAAGTTCTACCCATTGGGAAGTGGTTCCATGTGGTACAGACCACCAGCCCTGTAATATAAAGAACAGTTAAATTTCTTTTAGGAAAAACAGTGTTAGCATAACACTGAAAAGGGCTTTGGGTTCACTTCTTTATCCTGCAGTACTCTATAATGTCCATTTCAGCTCCTAATTTCTTTTCATAATACAAGTAAAAGTGTAAAAATTCCTATGTCCAAGAGGTGCCTGGGTGGCTCAGTCGATTGAGCGTCTGCCTTCGGCTTGGGTCATGATCCCAGCATCCTGGGATCGAGCACCACATCGGGCTCCCTGCTCAGTGAGGGGCCTGCTTCTCCCTCTCCCGCTCCCCCTGCTAACGTTCTCTCCATCAAACAAATAAGTAAAATCTTTTTAAAAATTTTTTCATATGTCCAAGACTAAAGTTTCTAGATATTCCGCCTCCCAGCAAAGGGGCCTACTAGAAATTCAGAACAGAACGAGGCAACAAGAAAGGCAGCTTCAAACAGAGAACAGGAGCAGGAGAGCATTTCAGGAGACAAATACTGCAATCAATCAGCTGCAGTCATCAGGTAACACCCAATCTATCAGGCCTCATTTTTACCCAGCCTGAAGGACATGCGACTAAGCAGTAAAAGAAAATTAACGTCAGAGTTTAGAATACATTGACTTTTTTTTTTTTTTCTGTAAGATCATGTATAGGCAGAAAATACCTGAAATGAGAACTGGCAGCAACTCTTTCACAGTGTTCATGGAGTTCACCAACATCACTCGGTGCTCCTGGTGAGTCAGTTCCTGCTGCCTCTCATCAATCATCTTGGCCATCTTTGTCATTCCTGAGGCACAAGGAATAAATTGTGCAGGGTGAATGGTGAAATGTCCCAGACTCTGGTGTTCGGAGCCTAAATCCGTTATTGAATGACTATGAAAACCCAAACTGACTGCCCAGATAACTACCACTGAACTGTAGCATTCATGACATAAATGTTCCAGACAGGTCTAACATAATGCAACTCCATTCCTTTCAATTAAAGGTAATTTATGAAATGTAAATCCTAAAAATGACATCATTTTCACACGTTTGACAAAAATACATTCACAAATACAAAAACATACTGAAAACATAAGTATATATTTGTAAAAAAGAAATAGAAATATTTTTCCTGGTTACCACGCATACGAGGTGCGTGTCACTTATCTGGCCATTGTGCCTACTTGAGAATCTCACGCAAGCCTAGTACTGAGAAGCCAGGGGCTGAATAAAAATCTTAAGAATTAAAATAATGTGTTTTGTTTTCATCTTTATATTTTTCTATTCTTTGCAATTGGTCCAAAATAAGCATGCACTATTTTTATAATTAGAAACAAACAAAAATATTTTAAAAATGAATATAGTTAGGACAGCAATCCAAAGCAGCTGGGTGTTCTGGAATCAGACTGCTCGTCCTTTTTGTTTACTTTGGTTATTATTCAAAGGTGCTATGTGACTGTCTAAAGCTTTGGTTTTCAAACTGCTCATAGGATTTCTTAAGTAGTTTCACAGATCATCAAGGGGGTACCAAAGGTTGGTAGACATGGAGGGGTTGTCCCTGCTCCATCCAGAGTACTTCCATTTTTGTCTTTTATATGTTGGGATTCTGCATAAGATTTGATTTGAAGAAATAAACTTCTTTTCCCAATGCTATGGGAAAGTGTAAGGAACACTGCTCTAAAGGCACTTCCTGCTGATCTTCAAGGATGGCTCAGAGAAATTCTTAAAAGCCTTAAGTTTAAAGAATGACTATATCGGAACCTCAGGAAAATACTATTAAGAACTATTTTACCAGGACGCCTAGGTGGCTCAGTTGGTTAAGCAGCTGCCTTCAGCTCAGGTCATGATCCCAGCGTCCTGGGATCGAGTCCCACATCGGGCTCCTTGCTCTGCAGGGAGCCTGCTTCTCCCTCTGCCTCTGCCTGCCACTCTGTCTGCCTGTGCTCGCTCTTGCTCTCTCTCTCTCTCTCTGACAAATAAATAAATAAAAATCTTAAAAAAAAAAAAAGAACTATTTTACCTAAGACAAAAGACTTTTATGAGGTGGTATGTGATCTTTAATACTGATAAGTTAAACATATGATGTGTCTCGTGGTTGGTCTCAGTCATACTTTGAGAACCCTCCAGGTCACGGTACGTGGCTCTCACAGAAAAAGCTGGTATCTGTTCATGTATTTTGAGCATTCAATCCTGATCCTCAGGTGACTAAACAATCATTTCAAAATGAGATTTAGCCACAGCAATTCTTCTCCCCTTCTAGGTCTCATTCTATTATGCAGCCCCAGGCTAGGGCATGAATCCATAATAGTAGGCGGGCTAATTAATGAGCTAAGAGGTCATTAAGAGCTACAGGCCAGCTGGCAGACAGTGAAGGAATGCTGTATAATGTGGAATGGAGAGGTCAGAATTCAGGGTGGCCTTATGCATTACAGTAATAGAAAAGTATTTCCTACATTCTCCAGCAACATTTGCAGTGTCTAGTTTAATTCATTAGGCAGGGCCAGGATTTGTAGACAGCAGATTCAGCTTTCAGAGACAATGATACCTCCTCAGTAGAAACACAGTGTCAGCTCCAACAGACCAGGGATACATCAAAGCCCCACGCATCATTACTTATCTTCTGCAAAAAGCAGGGGGGAGTCCTCCTTTCACCTCAATCAGACATGGACAAGCCATAAAAAACTGTATTATAAAAACTGGACATGACTGACCTGGTCCAAGATTCTTTGTGTAGGTGACCAAATCTTCCATGGTTTCCACCACCTCTGCCACTGTAAGATATTCCAAAATTCCTTTGCAAACTCTAATAATTTTACGAACCTGAAAATATATTTCAGTTTTTAGTCGAGTGAATGAACAATAAGTGGAAAACATGCTAATTCAGCTGGGCACCTATTCAACATTTTCACATCCTAAACCATGACCAATCCTCCATTATTACCTTTAAGACTATCTTTAATAAGACTTCTGTCTGGAAAAGGTCTGCATGGGCCTCAGATTGCCTACCTCAGCCTCATCGAAGGTGAGAAGCAGGTCTGATGTGCCAGAGAGGATGCCCCTTGACCCATCGATGAGATAATCTCGAGCGGGCACAGAATAAGGATCCGACTGAAGCATCTGGGCTGCCTGCACGAGCTTGGTGCAAGCATTCTCAACCCTGTGGGGAGGGACATGGAGTTAACTCACTGACAGAACCAAGCAGAAGAATAGGACATACAAATGCAAAGAATGTAAATGGACACCGTCACTTTTTTTCAACATGGAAAACAGCCAATACCAATTTACAATTGGACTTTTTAGCTCTTAAATTCTACGATTAAGGGCTACACATCCATTCATCCATTCATTCATTCATTTACCTCATTCACTGCACTAAGTTCTTGTTCTTTATTGTATCTTGGCAACAAAAAATGATGACAAAATGTTTTAGACCTTTCACTTTAGGTTGCTATACATCTTTGCAACTCCTTTGTTTTCTTCTTCCTCACCCTATACACATTGCCAGTAAAAAGCACTACACAAAGAACAGAAGTCATTGACAACAGTTTTGGATTTAATATCTGGAACTAATAAGCCAAAGCATTGTGTTAAGTGAAATTTAATAATTGGATAACACAAAGGATTAGGAGGAAACAAAAAGTATGAATTAATGCATAAATTTCCCATTCATCTAGCTAAATGGATTTGACAAATCCACTGGACTGTTTGAAAACAACCCTGTAAAACTATATTGTTAATTAAAACATCACTAGCATTAATAACTGGACCAGTTATTAATAGTTCAATGTTAATACAGTTTAATAACATAGAAAACCCAATCATATGTAACAATGAATGAATGAATGAATGAAGGAAGGAATCAGTAAAGAGCAAGACCTCACAGCTAAGGTTTTGGATCAGTATTAAAGGGCTGGTTGTTTACTGTGCCTTTTTAATTTTTAAATTAAATTTTTAATTTAATTTTAACTTATAGAATATATATATTCATATTTATGAGTCCGTGAAAAATCACCTTCTTTCCACTATCTCCTAGGCATTCAAATTCCATCTACTTGCAACCAATGCTATGAGTCTCCTCTGTATTCTTCAAAGTGAGACACTTTATGCATACAGAAACAGAAACAGGCTTCTACCTTTTTTAAACAAATAGGATCATACCAGGCATACTCTGCATTCTGCTTTTCCAACTTAATTTAACTTAGAGATATTCTAATAAAAGTACATAAAGAACCTCTTCATTCTTTAATATGGCAATATAACTAGTCCATAATTTATTAGCCTGCTACATAAATCACTTTGAAAAATGTCATTGTAAAAGGTATATATCTGTAGGACACAGGCCAGAAAGGAATTGCTGAATCGAAAGTGTAGACACTTACAGTTTTGACAAATGCTGCTATATTGCCCTCCACAGAGATTTACATTCCCCCCACAATGGATGACAGCAGTACCTGCTTCCTCTGTCTCAACAACTCGGCATTTAATCAAACTTAAGTTTATCCTCACCAATATGATAGACCAAAATTGGATCTCAATATAGTTTTTTAATTAAGGTAAAATTCACATAACACACAATTAGTTGCTCCAAAGGTACATACAATTCAATGGCATTTCATGTATTCACAATGATGAGCAACTACCACCTCTCTCTGGGATCAAAACTTTTATCACTTCAGAAATGCACCCTGATCCCACTATGTAATTGCTCCCCATTTCCCCCTTCTCCCCCATCCCCTGGTAACCACTAATCTGCCATCTGTCTCTACAAATTTACTTATGCCGGATATATCATATAAAGGAATCATGTGACTATGTAACTTTCTGTGTCTGGCTTCTTTCACGGAGTATAAATGCTTTCAAGTTTCATCCATGTGATAGCCTGTGTCAGTGGTTTGTTCTTTTTCATACCTGAATAATATCTTATTATATGTTCATATGGAAAAAATTTTTAATTTGCTTATCCATCCATGTATTGATGGACATCTGGGTTATTTCCACCTTTTGGCAAAAATGCTGCTACTAACAGTTATACCGAATTTCCACATGGATTTAGGTTTTCATTTCTCTTGGATATATACCTACAAGCGGAAGTCTATGTTAATTTTTTCTGAGGATATGCCAACCTGTTTTCCACAGCAACTGCACCACTCTACATTCCCACTGGCTTTGTTGAAGAGTTCCTATTTCTTTACATCTTTGCCAACACTTGTTATTTTTTGGTCTTTAAGGTTTGGAGGGTTAATCCCATCCTACTGGGTATGAAGTGGTATCTCATTGTGGTTCTGATGTGATTTCTTTACTGAATGTAGCTGTTGAACAACTTTTCATGTGCCTGTGGGCTATTTGTATATCTTCTGTGGAGAAAATGTTTACTGAAGTCCTTTGGTTTTTTTTTTTGTTTTTTTTTTTTTTTAGTTTTTATTTATTTATTTGTCAGAGAGAGAGAGTGCACAAGCAGGCAGAGTGGCAGGGAGAGGCAGAGAGAAAAGCAGGCTCCCTGCTAAGCAGAGTCCTATGTGGGACTCGATCCCAGGACCATGAGACCATGACCTGAGCAGAAGGCAGCAGCTTAACCCACTGAGCCACGCAGGAGCCCCCCTTTGTTCATTTTTTAATTGGGATGTCTGTCTTGTTGAGTTGCTGAATTATTTATATACTCTGAGTATTAAATATTTATTAGATATATAATTTGCAAATATTTTCCCCTATTCTGTATCTGCTTTTTACTCAATATAGTTTTAATTTGCCTTTATTTTATTATTAATGAAGTTAAGAATATTTTTTTTAAATTGCAAAATAAAATTACACAAAGACTATTAGACAATTATGCTCATACACAACAATCAGACTTAAGAAATGAAATATTATCAAGTACTTTAGAAGCCCTACCCTAACCAACAGTTCCTCATTTTCCATAACTAATCATTATCCTGATTTTTGTTAATTAGTCTCTTAATTTTTTTTGTATACTTCCAGTACCTATGTATCTATACATACCTAAACAATGCATCATTCAGTTTTATCTATATTAAAGTCTTAAGTAAGTGTAATTACACTGTTCTATATGCTTCTGTAACTATTCTTCTGTTCAATATTATAATTTGATAACTATACCTAATATGTCATACCCTGTATGGATATACCATAATTTATTTACCCATTTGAATTCTGGTTATTATATTTTTTACTGGTGTTTATATCAATAATACTACTATGAGCGGTTTTTTTAAAGATTTTATTTATTTATTTGAGAGAGAGCATGAGAGGAGAAGAGCATCAGAGGGAGAAGCAGACTCCCCATGGAGCTGGAAGCCCAATGCAGGACTCGATCCCGGGACTCCAAGGCAGTTGCTTAACCAACTGAGCCAACCGGGCACCCTTCCTTGAACATTTTTGTTCTGGCTTCTGGTGCACACAAATAGCATATCTAGTAGTGGAAAACTGAGTTGCAGGAAATGCATATATTCAATTCAACCAAGGAAAGCCAGTTTTCCAAAGTGGTTACAGCAGTGTTCATAACTGCTCCACAACCTTACCAACACTTGGCATTGTGAATTTTTAAATTTGCCAACATGGTCATTATGAAATGCTAAATTATTGTGAATTTAATATGCATGTCCCTGTTACTAATGAAAACGTTGTGGGTAGCTGTTGGTGTTCTTTTTTTTTTTTAAATTTCTAGTGTTTATGGGCCCCAAAAGTTTTGACAGGTAGCATTTTTGTTGTCATCCAGCTCTAAGTAATTCTCATTATGACATCTTTGACCATGAATTGTTTGGATATTTTAAAATATACTTCAAAACATAAGGGACTTTTCTAGTTATCTTTTTGCTATTGATTTATGATCACATGCATCATGCCAGAGAATATGGCCTGTAAGATAACAAGGTTGTTAGCTTGATGGCTTAACACATGATCAATTTTTATAAATTTTCTATGTGTGCATGAAAACAAGGACATGCTCCAATTTTTATGTGAAATATTTTACATATTTCATTAGCTCAAGCTTGTTAATTAAAATTATTCAAATTTTCTATATCCTTGCTGATATTGTCTATTTCATCTATCAATTACTGAGTGGTGAAACTTCCTAACATAACAACAGATTAGTCTGTATCTCCTTGTAGTTCTATTTGTTTTATATATATATTGAAGATAACTTTTTTTTTTTTAAGATTTTACTTATTTATTTGAGAGCAAAAGCAAGAGAGATCACAGAGGGAAAAGGAGAAGCAGACTCACTGCTGAGGGGAGAACCCAGTGGTGCGGGGCTCACCCAGGACCCTGGGATCATGATCTGAGGCAAAGGTAGACACTTAACAACTGAGCTACCCACGTGCTCCAAGCTAACTTTTTAGGTACATATAAGTTTATAATTATTGTATAACCTGACCCTATTTGTCATTATGTAACACCTCTCTATGTCTCCAGTAATGTTTGTCGCCTTAATGTCTATTTTGTCTGACATTAACATTCCGAATCAGTTTTCTTGGACTATTTTCAATCTCTCTGTCATTATGTTTTAGATATATCTTTTTAAATAACATATAGCTATATATTTTTAATCCAGCTTAACAACTCTTAACGTAATGATTTAGCCATACTCGGCATAGACCCCGACTTGGGGCTCGATCCCACAACCCTGATATCATGATCTGAGTGGAAATCAAGAGTCAGACACTTAACCAACTGAGCCACCCAGATGCCCCTAGAATTATTTTCATATCTTATTATTCATTTTCCATATTTAACTTATTTTTCCCCTTTTTCTTATCTTTTTTTTTCGGGGGGGGGGAGAAGACTGCTAGTTTTTTCTACCTTTTTCTTACTCCCTGTACTAATTGTGAAGGTTACACACTCTGTTCTTTTTGAGGTTACCCTAAATATTTTAGCATGCATATTTGGCATGTTAAAAATCTAAAATAAAAGTTGTCCTCTTCACACAGTTAGCAGTTCATCAGTCTCATAAAAATCTAAAATGAGTCAATATTTTTACCTCCTTCCCAAACAAAGAACGATCTTAGGATATTTAATTTCCAATCATCCTTATCCTAAGCTTTTTGCTATTGTTTTCAAGTTTTGCTTGATGTTTACATTGTTTCCATGTATAAAATGTGTTTTTCATTTTAAACACTTAAATCTTACTAGATATTAAACTGTTATACTATATAGGTCAAAGTTTGTTTATATTTACCAACAAAGTGTCCCATATTTTGGCTAATCATTCCCTCTCATATCTCAGGCTTTACATCTAGAATCATCTGATTCTGTCCAGATTACATTCTCTAGAATTTCCTCTACTAAGAGAATGATTATGATAACATGTAAATATTTTTGTTTGAAAATGGATACTTTGTCCACTACTTCAAAGACTATTTCAGTAGTTCAGATTTCTAGGTTGACAGCTGTTGTATTGCACATTGAAGGTATTATTTCTCTAACATAATAAAAGAAGCAGAAAAAGATGTGATGACAGAAGCAGAGGTAAGAGTTTAAGCAGCTTCTAGAAGTTGGAAAAGGCAAAGAAACAGGTACTCTGGAAATGCCAGAAGAAACACAACTCTACTAACCCATTTTGGACTTCTGAACTCCAGAACTGGAAGACAAAACATTTGTGTTGTGTTTGATACAAAGTGACATGACACTGGCCTCCAACTGTAATTTTCCAGGCATACAAATAAGCATGAAAACACCACCCACAATGAAAAGAAAAAAAATAATAATTTGAAAACAATCCAGAAATGATACACATGGAAGAATTAATAGACAAGAACATTAAAACACATGGCAGAATTAATAGAACATTAAAACCATTATTAAAACTGTATTCCATATGTTCAAAAGATAAAGCAAAGTTTGAGTATTTTTTTTAAAGGTTTTTATTTATTTATTTGACACATAGAGAGAGAGATCAAAGTAGGCAGAGAGAGGGGAAGCAGGCTCCCCACTGAGCAGAGAGCCCAATGTGGGACTCAATCCCAGGACCCTGAGATCATGACCTGAGCCGAAGGCAGAGGCTCGACCTAGGTGTCCCAAGTTTGAGTATATTAAACAAATGAGTATATTGTAAATTATAAATAATTTAATATATAAAATATAATATTTATTTTATAAATAAATAAAATTATAAATAAATTGAGTATATTAAATTAAATAAAACCTGAGCCACCTAGGTGTCCCAAGTTTGAGTATATTAAATAAGTGAAAGGTTAGAAAAAAACAAGCCTCAAACAGAACAAGTGGAAATGTGTCTCAGATACAAAAATGCACTCAATAAATTACTAGCAGATAAGATACTGCATGAAAAAAAGATTAGTGAAATTCAAATCATAGCAATTAAAATTATTCAAAATGAAGCAGGGAGAAAAAAAGACTTAAACAAAATGAATAGATCATCATTGAGCTGTAGTACAACTTGAAGCAGCCTAATATATTTGCAATTTGAGTCCCCAAAAGAGAAGGAGGAGACAGAAAATAATATTTGAATAAATGATGGCCAAAATTTGTCTATATTTAATGACCACTATAAAGCCCCAGGTCCAAGAAGCTCAATAAACTCCAAGCACATAAAATATGAGGAGAACTACAACAGGGCACATAAATTGCTTAAAGGCACATAAACAAAACTGCTTAAAACCAAGGTTAAAGAAAAAATATTAGGGTGCCTGCATGGCTCAGTGGGTTAAGTCTCTGCCTTCAGCTCAGGTCATGATCTCAGGGTCCTGGGATCTAGCCCCACATCGGGCTCTCTGCTCGGTGGGGAGCCTGCTTGCCTCTCTCCGCCTGCCTTTCTGTCTACTTGTGATTTCTTTCTTTGTCAAATAAATAAATGAAATCTTTAAAAAAATATATTAAAAGTAGCAGGAGAAAAATTATACTTTAAACACAGAGGAACAAAGAATAACAGACTTCTCATTGGAAACAAAGCAAACCATAGGGCAATGAAGTACTGAAAGAAAAAAACAACCTGTCCACCTCAAAATCTATACCCCCAAAAATACACATTTCAAAAATTAAGGTGAAATAAAGACTTTTTCAGATATGTAAAAGCTGAAAGAATCAATCAGCAGCAAACCTGAACTATAGGATAGGTTAAAGGAAATCTTCAGGAAGAAGGAAAATTATACCATCCGGAAACTTGGATTTACAGGGGGGGAAAATGACAACTAACAAAGAACAAAATGACATAGATAACAAAATGTTAACTATGTGAGTAAACATTAAAAAATTCTTATTATTTAAATATGTTTAAAATACAACTGACTACACAAGAACCTTTTAGAAAATGAAGTTTAAAAAAGTAAAGTTGTTTCAGCTGGCTAGATTCACAGGAAGGACTGGCCTGGCCAATGATTATGCCAGATGTTTTCCATAAATCAAATGAACCACAATTACATGGAAACATATTTAAGACAGGTATACAATGCACAATATGGCAGAAAATACATGCTGTGCAACTAGTTAAATTTATGATTAAAAATGTTTCCGGAATTTAAGAAACAAATGAGCAAGGGGGAAAAAAGAGCAAGACAAGCCAAGAAGACTCTTAACTACTGAGAACAAACTGATGGTAATTACTAGGGGGTGGGGGTGGGGGGGGGGATATGAAATAGCTGATGGAGATTAAGTTGTGTTCTTGTGATGGGCACTAGGTGTTGTATGAAAGTGTTGAATTACTATATTGTACACCTGGAATTAACATAACACTATATTTTTTTTAAAGAAGATTTTATTTATTTATTTGGGAGAGAGAGCACAGACGGAAAGGGAGAAGCAGACTCCCCACTAAGCCAGGACCTGATGTGGGATTCGATCCCAGGACCTTTGGCCTGAGCCAAAGGCAGATGCTTAATGACTAAGCTATCAAGGCGCCCCATAACACTAAAATAAAATAAATAAAAATTTATTTTTATAAAAATAAATAAATAAATAAATAAATAGAATTTATAAATGAAAAGTTTAAAATATTCAAAAGAATATTTTGTATTATTATAAATTATAATTGATATGATATTACTTATATAATATTAAAGGAATATTTAAAAGAATATTTCAAAAGATCTTTAGGGATGGCCAACCACTCACTGAGACCATTAGTTGAAAGAGCACTGACATCTTACTTCAAGATTTTTTATATCCACTCCTGCCAATTCAAACACCTCTCTATCTCCCCTCTTTTGCTTGTCTAACCACTATTTATTATCTTAGATTCTGCCTTTAAATGATTCTTCCTTCAGGAAACCATCCCAAATCTACAAGTACCTCTCCTACATACTCCCACGAGATTTATCACACCCTCTCAGTTTACTCTATTTTCCGCAAGATTCTAAGTTCAGCAAGGCCAAGAACCTTGTCTATTTTGTTCATTAACGTATTCACAAAGCAGAGTGCCTGACTCATAACAAATGCCCAATAGATATTTGTTGAATGAACGAATAAATGAATTTTCATCCAGTACAGGCCCATAAAGATCATTAATTTTAAAAAGTCACAAAACTTGATTTTATTTCCAGGTACCATGAATGCTGATCAAATTAAAGCAAACAAACCTAAGAATCACAGAATACAATGGTTGTGCTACACTTCCTTGCAAGGATCCAGTGACTTCATAAGTGTTTCAAATGTGGAAAAAAACAAAAAGCCATCACGGAGAAAAGAAACAGAAAAAAAAAAGATGAAATCGAAAAGCTCTGCAGGAATCAATTTGATTCTCCACTAATGGTTCCCTTGTGTGGTAAAATGATAGGGCTAAAACAGACACTGTATCATTTTTTCTACAATAAGACATCTAATCTGTACATTAAAATTTAATGGCATACATAAAAGCCAAACAAATCCCACCATGACTAACCGGTGGTTAGAAACAGATATGAGTCTGTTTTGACTGCTGAAAATGAGATTTTATTAAAACATTCAAGCTGTCTTCTTCTTAAAGTGATCTTCTACTTTTTAAGACAAATCTAAATTTTTTAAAAAAACATTTTAAAGAAAGACAGTAGGGAGAAGTTCTGTTTCCTAAATAATTATGTATCTTGACTATATCCTAATAATATTGATTTAGACACTTTAAATCAATCAACTACCAGTTGATTGTTGAAAGAGAAGTTGAAAGCTTCTCTCTGCCTTTCAGTCTTCCACTTAAATTAACAGAAAATTCTTATGCTTTAGATCAGTGGACCAATGACAGCCCCACAGGACCCAAGAGATGCTCACTTGTAAGCCACTAATCCATTCTTTCCAGGATTACACATGATTTAACTTGATACAATTTAAGATATATATATACAAAGACCCCTAGCTACTCAGTCCCGTGTGATTTCAATTATCACTAATCAAGGAGATTAAGCTTATGGTGAATTTTTAATTAAAGAAATATAAGAGAAAAACAGATCCAGATATTACAGAGACTGATTGCCATAAGTCATTTTGCAGGTTCTACTAGACCGCATCCAATCTTAAATTCCTTTAGTTTCATTCATTCATGTATTTATTCCTCTAACTAATGAGGACCTGCTATGAATCCTAGGAACACAAGGTATTTTTAAGTCCCTACCTTCAGAAGGTCACCACCTCAGGAGAAGAAGACATACAGGTAAACAAATATGCCTCAGTATTTATAAGGACATCGAGCACATGGCCAAGGGGACATAAGAGTGGGAAGGGTCATTTTCGCCTGAGAGATTAGGAAAGTAGTGATGGGGAAGGTGCAGACATCGCTCCTGTCTCAGAAGTTCAGGTCTACTCACAGAGATGATCTGCACAGCGTCTCTCTGCATTGTTTTTCCAGTGGAACAATATTCTCTATCACACACACACACACACACACACAAACATACACACACACACACACACACACGTAGTCCTTTCTGTGAAAAATAACATGCATTTGTCATAGACCTGGTTTGACTAGAGAGGGCAGTCTACTCTCACAAAGTGCGGGGAACCCATCCACTCTGAAGCCACACACCCTCAGTCTGCTCCTCCAAAAATCACCTAGCAGGGAAGACTTGGTGGCTCAGTCATTAAACGTCTGCCTTGGGACGTTTAATGAACCCAGTGTCCTGGGATCTAGCCCCACGCTGGGCTCCCTGCTCGCCTGCTTTTCCCTCTTCTACTCCCCTTGCTTGTGTTTTCTCTCGCTGTGTCTCTCTCTGTCAAATGAATAAATAAAAATCTTTAAAAATCACCTAGCAAATCCCAGCTCACTGCTTTAGCAGAGGGAAGAAAGAAGAGAGGACTTTGGAACAAATAATGTAAAGGAAACAGTGCACTGGACCTAATTAGACATCTACTGCTCCATAATACAAACTGAAAGGCTCTCTAAAACATCAACAAATTAAACGTCTACCCACTGAAAAAAAAAAAAAAAAGAAAGAAAGAAAAAAGAAAAAGAAAATAAATATGTTGGGGGTGGAGGGAAAAAAAACTATGAAAATCCTTGTTTAAATAAAATCTGAATTAAATCGGTATAGCCATTTAGACTAGACACACTGTCACACATACACACACACGCACGCATGCAATCTGTTTGCTAAAAACTTTAGTGCTGTGAAACAGAACACCTAAAAATTTGATTTCACGGAAGTCAGATTACCCTGGAGCACACCCAAGGAAGCAGGTGTTAACATTTTGGACCTGTCCTTTCACGAGAGAGAGAGTTGGTGAGACCACATCCATCTCACAAAACAACATTTGGAAGACAGGAAGGGAAGAGGTGAAAGAAGGAGATCATGATCAACTGGCGGGTGAGGCTCCCCATCCCCACCCTGCCTCCATGGCCACTGTGCTCAGCACCTCCATCACTGCAATTTCCCACCAGGCTGGCCTTGGCAAAATTATTTGGCAGGCAAAATTGCCTGTCAAGGCTATTCCTGCTCTTATCTTAATCCTTGCTGAGACTTCCTTTCCTTCCCATCTGTGTAGGGTTTCTCAGAGGTCAAGAAAGACCCAGATCACTTCCAAGTCTAAGAAGCCTATCATATTTCAAAATTAAGAAATGCAAAATCAGGGCCATAAAAATGGTGGTACACTTAAGTGTTTACATCTAATAATTTTAACTGCACGATAAACACCTTTTTTAAGAATTTTATTTATTGGGGGGGGGGGGTGCAAGGAGGAGGAAAAGGAAGAGGGAAAGAATCCCAAGCAGACTCCATGGTGAGCCCAGAGTCCAAGACGCAGGGCTTGATCTCGTGATCTAGAGATCATGACTTGAGCTGAGACCAAGAGTCAGATGCTTAACCAACCAAGCCACCCAGGTGCCCCAAACCTTCTTTTAAGAACCCCTCTTTTAGGGGCGCCTAGGTAGCTCAGTAGGTTAAAGCCTCTGCCTTCGGCTCAGGTCATGATCCTAGGGTCCTGGGATCGAGCCCCGTATCAGGCTCTCTGCTCAGCAGGGAGCCTGCTTCCCCCCCATCTCTCTGCCTGCCTCTCGGCCTACTTGTGATCTCTCTCTCTCTCTGTCAAATTAATAAATAAAATCTTATAAATAAATAAATAAATAATCCCTCTTTGGGGGCATAAAAGTAGCCAGTCAATTAAGCGTCAGCCTTAGGCTCAACTCATGGTCCCAGGGTCCTGGTGTCGAGCCCCTCATGGGGCTCCCTGCTCAGCAGAACCTGCTTCTCCCTCTCCCTCTGCCTGCCGCTCTGTCTACTTTTGCTCTATCTCTCTGTCAAGTTTAAAAAACAAAACAAAACCTGTAAGGCTCCCTCTTTTTCTCTATGACCACATATGTGGTATCATTCGAAAATAATATTACAGTCCAGACCTGAGCCCGACAGAGAGGCCAGGGTATGGGGTCAGGGTCAGGTCCTCAAATTCTCTCTGTTTTCCCATATTAGGAGCCTAGCCTCAGTTAAACATATGATAAGTGAAAATGACTGCTGAAAATTCTCCCTTCACCAGGCATTTAAGCATTGAAATCATTAACCTAAGGAATGAGCTCCTGTGAAATTTCTGGCATCGGCAACTGACAGTTAAGCCTATTTCTAGCGTCCCTCCTATAGGAAGTCCTGCCTCTATAAGCAATTCATTTCATCCTCAGATCTTATTGTATATATACACAGGATTGAAAAGTAATAATAAAAATAATGGATGTGAATGGGATGCCCAGGTGGCTCAGTTGGCTGGTCAAGCATCCATCCCTTGGCTTCAGCTCAGATTATGATCTCAGGGTCCTTGGATGAAGCCCTACAGCAGGCTCCACACTCAGCAGGGAGTCTGCTTGAGGATTCTCTCTCTCCCTCTCTCCCTGCCCCTATCCTCACTCACACTCTCACTCTCTCTCTCTAAAATGAATAAATTCATCTTTAAAAAAAATAATAGATGTGAAGATTACAAAAGTCTCAGGAAGATGTGTGAAAATAAACATTTCTTCTACATACTCGCCATCTGGCACAAACTTTACTTCGAAACCTCAAAAGTAGAATCATCCCATGGCATCTCAGGACTAGGACTAGCCAATATGCTTTGGTCCTGGTGTTGCCATTTTGAGAAAGGTCAAGGATCCTCAGCCATTAGTCATCTAGAAACCTGAGTGAAGGCCACAAGAATAGTTAGAGTTTTTAGGAGGGAGTTGGGAACACTGAGTACAATGACAAACTTTAATCCAGTTCAAGTAGAAAGTACATGGTAGCAATTCACCCACGTGTACACTGTGATAACAGCAAAACAGGCTGTTCCAGCCCCATGCTCCAGCCCCTCTCTCAGATTTACAGATCCTCTACGCCCCCATCTACCAATTACTCCTGGCCTTTTCTTAACTCAGTGATAGTATAGGACACTGCATGTATACACCCAAAACTAAAATTAGAAACCACAATGAGTCATATTTAAAACATCCAAAGCCTTTTAAGGGCCACACCAATCTCTCTTTGCTGAACATGTACACTGAGATACCAAAGCTAAAAGATACACAGAAATAGCAGTGGCTCACTAAATTCTTTTCTTTCAGATGAGAGTAGGAGAGTAAGTGACCGGTTTTAACTTAGTCTTCAAACAAAACAGGATTCTGCCAGAGCCGAAAGATTAACTGAAGAGGAAGTGACTTGTTGGAAAGGAAGGTTAAGAGTGTCACTAATGCCCAAACCACATGCTCTCTTCATTCTTGGTAGGCTGCCTATTTGAAAGGTAGAGTATGAGTCATACCTTTTGAATCCTTTAAAGCCTGAATGATTAGTAATAGTCTTTTTCCCTACTTTCTTCACACCCTGTTCAAATCTGGCGTCTGTAAGATTCAGGCAAGAGCTCTGCTACCTCTAGATCCGTTGGCTCCTATGGTCCTATGGTCTTTCCTCCCTACCCTGCTGGTAGGATTACAGCAGAAACAGAAGACTGCAGAAGCAAGTGTGTCTTACAGATACTAGTAGGTTTTTAATGTATCTTAAAGCTATTGTAATAAATAAAACAAAATTTTATTTTAAAACATTATAAAATCACTCACTGCAATCTTTAGATAATCCAATCAAGAAATGGGCAGAGGACATGAACAGACATTTCTGCAAAGAAGACATCCAGATGGCGAACAGACACATGAAAAAGTGCTCCATATCACTCGGCATCAGGGAAATACAAATCAAAACCACAATGAGATATCACCTCACACCAGTCAGAATGGCTAAAATCAACAAGTCAGGAAATGACAGATGCTGGCGAGGATGCGGAGAAAGGGGAACCCTCCTACACTGTTGGTGGGAATGCAAGCTGGTGCAGCCACTCTGGAAAACAGCATGGAGGTGCCTCAAAATGTTGAAAATAGAACTGCCCTATGACCCAGCAATTGCACTATTGGGTATTTACCCTAAAGATACAAATGTAGTGATCCAAAGGGGCACATGCACCCGAATGTTTATAGCAGCAATGTCCACAATAGCCAAACTATGGAAAGAACCTAGATGTCCATCAACAGATGAATGGATCAAGAAGATGTGGTATATATACACAATGGAATACTATGCAGCCATCAAAAGAAATGAAATCTTGCCATTTGCAACAACATGGATGGAACTAGAGCGTATCATGCTTAGCGAAATAAGTCAAGCAGAGAAAGACAACTATCATATGATCTCCCTGATATGAGGAAGTGGTGATACAACATGGAGGCTTAAGTGGGTAGAAGAAGAATAAATGAAACAAGATGGGATTGGGAGGGAGACAAACCATAAGTGACTCTTAATCTCACAAAACAAACTGAGGGTTGCCGGGGGGAGGGGGTTTGGGAGAAGGGGGTGGGATTATGGACATTGGGGAGGGTATGTGATTTGGTGAGTGCTGTGAAGTGTGTAAACCTGGTGATTCACAGACCTGTACCCCTGGGGATAAAAATATATGTTTATAAAAAATAAAAAATTAAAAAAAAATAAAAATAAAAAAAATAAAATCACTCACTGCATTTTTCATTCTTACCCATTTTTAAACAAATGGTAATAAAAATCTCACTATTATTATTTGAAGGTCCTTATGCTTAAAAAAAAAAAGTTGATAATCACTGTTCTAGAATGTAATGAATGAGTTAGGAATATAAATATCTAAATACAAAATGAAATGGCTATTCCATTCCAAAAAAACTGCCAAGAACTAAGATATGGTTTACAAAAAACTGGAGATACAAGTCAACAGTAGACTAACATCAATCAACAGCTGTTCTTTAAAAACAGCAATAAATGGGTGCCTGGGTAACTCAGTCAGTTGAGCATCCAACTCTTGATTTCAGCTCAGATCTTGATCTCAGTCAGGGTCATGGGATCGGGCCACATAGGCCTCCATGCTCAGCTGGGAATCTGCTACAGATTCTCTTTCTTCCTCTCCCTTTGCCCCATCCCCTGCTCAAGCACGAGAACATACTCACCCTCTCTCTAATAAATATATAAATCTTTTTTTAAAAAGGGTAACAGGGTGCCTGGGTGACTCAGTTGGTTGGGTCACTGCCTTCAGCTCAGGTCAGAGTCCCCCCGATCGAGTCCCTGCAGAACTGGGAGTCCGCATCTCCCTCTCTTCCCTCTCAAGCTCTCTCTCACTCTCTCTTGCTCAAATAAATGAATAAAATTTAAAAAAAAAAAAAAAAAAAAAGGGCGGGTAACAAATAACAAAATACTTGATAGAATTTAGGACCCAGGAGAATCATAACCTTGTAACCACTTACTACTAATAATATTGCTTTGAGATATATAAAGCTAAAGCTGACAATTATGAGAAAAACTGACAAGCCTAAAATTACTGTAGGAGATTTCAACATACTTCATCATAGACTGAGAGTTCAAACAGACAAAACAGTAAGGCAATAAAATTTTGATTGGTAATATTTAGGGGCTCCTGTCTGACTCAGTCAGGAGAGTGTGCAACTCTTGATCTCAGGGTTGTGAGCTCAAGTCAACTCCATGCTGGGTATAGAGATTACTTAAAAATAAAATCTTAAAACAATTATAATAATAATGTTTATATGTTGACTTAATGAAAGCAAGAAAGAATATACTTTCTTTTCAAGTAAACGTAGCACACTTAGCAAAACTGACATATATTATATCACAAAAGAATTTCCAAGAATTGATATTATATCAATCATGTTTTGGGCACAATGCAATTAAATTAGAAATAGAGCAGTAAAAAGACAGTAAAAAGAATTTTGAAAATTTCAAAACGTACTCCTAAATAAAGCATATCATTAAAGATGAGATCACAACCAAATCACAACTATTAAAGTTTCTAGAGCTGGAAAATTCACAATCCCATCTACAACTGCATCAAAAAGAATAACAAACCTAAGAATAAATTTAACCAAGGAGGTGAAAGACCTATATAATGAAAACAACAAAACATTAATGAAATAAATTTAAGACACAAATAAACAGAAAGGTATCCCATATTCATGGCTTAGAAGAATTAATATCATTAAAATATCCATCCTATACAAAGTAATAAACAGATTCAATGCAATCCCTCTGAAAATTTCAGTGGCATTTTTCACAGAAATAGAACAATCCTAAAATTTGTATGGAACCAAAAAAGATCCCAAATAGACAAAACAATCTTAAAGAAAGAAGAACAAAGCTGGAGGCATCACACTCCCTGATTTCAAACTATGTTACAAAGCTATAGTAATTAAAACAGTATGGTATTGGCTTAAAAACAGACACATAAATCAATGGAACAGAGAGTTCAGAATAAACCCACATATGTATGGTCAACTAATTTAAGGCAAAGAAGTAAAGAATATACAATGGTGAAAGGACAGTCTCTTCAATAAATAGTGTTGGTAAAACTGGAGAGCCACATGCAAAAGAATAAATATGGACCTCTACCTTTTTTTCTTTTTTTAAGTAGGCTCCATGCCCAGCACAGAGCCCAATGCAGGGCTTGAACTCCCAACCTCAAGATCAAGACCTGAGCTGAGATCAAGAATCAGATGCTTGGGGCGCCTGGGTGGCTCAGTGGGTTAAGCCACTGCCTTCAGCTCAGGTCATGATCTTAGGGTCCTGAGATCGAGTCCCATATTGGGCTCTCTGCTCAGCAGGGAGCCTGCTTCCCTCTCTCTCTCTCTCTGCCTGCCTCTCTACCTACTTGTGATCGCTCTCTGTCAAATAAATAAATAAAATCTTTAAAGAAAAAAAAAAAGAATCAGATGCTTAACTGACCGAACCACCAAGGTGCCCCAAAACTAGAACCCTATCTTCCATCACTCACGAAAATTAACTCATAATGGACTCCAGACATGAATATAAAACCTGAAACCATGATACTCTTAGAAGACAACATAAGTGGTAAGCTCCTTGGCACAGGTTTTCATGATTTTTCTAATCTAACAACAAAAGCAAAAGCAACATTGGGGCGCCTGGGTGGCTCAGTGGGTTAAAGCCTCTGCCTTCAGCTCAGGTCATGATCCCAGGGTCCTGGGATCAAGCCCCGCATCGGGCTCTCTGCTTGTCAGGGAGCCTGCTTCCCCTCCTCTCTCTCTGCCTACTTCTCTGCCTACTTGTGATCTCTGTCTGTTAAATAAATAAAAATAAAAAAAATTTAAAAAAAAAAAAAAAAAGCAAAAGCAACAAAAGCAAAAACTACATCATACTAAAAATCTTTTACACAGCAAAGCAAGCCATCAACAGAATGAAAAGGCAACCTAGTGAACAGGAGAAAATATTTGTAAATTGTATATCTGATAAGGGGCTAATATCCAAAATATATAAAGAACTCCTATAACTCAAGAGCAAAAAAACCAGATCAATCCAATTTAAAAATGGGCAGAAGATATGAAAGGACATTTTTCCAAAGAAGACATACAAACAGCCAACAGGCACATGAAAAAGTGCCCTATATCACTAATCATCAGGAAAATGCAAATCCAAACCACAATGAGATATCCCTTTACACCAGGCAGAATGGCTATTATTAAAAAGACTAGAAATACCTAGTGTTGAAGAGGATATGGAGAAAAGGGAACTATTGTACACTGTTGGTGGGAATTCAAACTGGTGCAGCCACTATGGAAAACAGTATGGAGATTTCTCAAAAAATTAAAAGTAGAAAAAAAAAAAATTAAAAGTAGAACTATCATATGATCCAGCAATTCTGCTTCTCAGTATTTACACAAATAAAATGAAAACACTAACTTGAAAAGATATATGCACCCTTATGTTCACTGCAACATTACTTATTAGGATACCCAAGATATGGAAACATCTTAAGTGTTTATGGATGGATAAATGGATAAAGAAACTGCTGTATATAATTAAATATTATCTGGCCATAAAAAAAGAAAAAACCTTGCTATCTATAACACGGATGGACCTCAAGAGCGTATGGTAAGTGAAATAAGACAAAGAAAGACAAATACCACATCACCTCTTTTATATGTGAAATCAATCAATCAAATAAATATATGGATGGATAAATAGTTGGATGGATGGATGGATGGATGGATGGATGGATGGATGGATAGATGGATGACCAACCAACCAAGCTCACAAATACAGAGAAGAGACTGGTAGTTGCCAGAGGCAAGGGTTGGGGATGAGAGAAATGGATAAACTGTTTTTGTCCTTTTCTTTAGTTTAAGTACACTGAATAATAATACAACATACCAATAGCTGCTTCCAAACTTGTAGTAGAACTTAGAATAAAATTAAGAGCCTAAAATATATTCATTTTAAAAAAGAAAGCTTGAACATAAAGACTGAAATATTGAAAATAAGGTATTTAAATAATAAACAATATGAAATGAATAAGTCATGGGAATAAAAGGTATAGCATAGGAAATATAGTCAATGGTGTTGTATGGTGATAGATGGTAGCTACACTTGTAAGCACAGCACAATGTAGAAACTTGTCAAATCTCTTACGTTGTACACCTGAAACTAATATAACATTGTGTGTCAACTCTACTTCATTTAAAAAAACAAAAAATAAAGTTAAAGTAAGTAATTAATATGAAAGAATTTAATGAAATAAACCATACAGGGAAAATAATAAAATATAAATCTCTAGAAGCATAATAAGAAAAAAGGCAGAAATACATAATACTAAACAAAAAAGGTGATATAACTAGAAATGTTACAGATGAAAATAACAGTAAGTCACTATGAACTTCATACTAATAAATTTGTGAGCTTAGATGAATGGGTAACTTTTAAGAAAAGTATCAGATTAACAAAGTTGACTCAAAATGAATTTAAGACTGGAATTACATAAAGAAAAAAAAAGGATGGGGCACCTGGTTGGCTCAGTGGGTTAAAGCCTCTGCCTTCGGCTCAGGTCATGATCCCAGGGTCCTGGGATTGAGCCCCGAATCCGGCTCTCTCCTCTGCGAGGAGCTTGCTTCCCCCTCTCTCTCTGCCTGCCTCTCTGCCTATTTGTGATCTCTGTCTGTCAAATAAATAAATAAAAATCTTAAAAAAGAAAAAAAAAGGACACTGAATGAGTAATCAAGTTTCTTCTACCAAAAGATACTAGACCCAGGGTTTTATAAGCAAGTTTGGCCAAACTTTCAAAAAACAAATAATGTTTATTTTATGTAAACTGTTTCAAAAACTAGAAAAAGACCCTATTTTATGAAGTTAAAATAACATTGACACCACAACTGGATGGGAACAAACCAAGAAAATTACAGATCAAGATACTTCATGGACAAAGAAGCAATATCCTTTTGAAATATTAGCAAAATTGAATTTAGCACTGCATTTTCTTTTTTAAAATCACAACCAAGTAGGGTTTATCCTAGAAACACAAAGATGGGGGTGCCTGGTTGGCTCAGTGGGTTAAGCCTCTGCCTTCGGCTCAGGTCATGATCCCAGGGTCCTGGGATCGAGCCCCGCATCGGGCTCTCTGCTATACTGAGAGCCTGCTTCCTCTTCTCTCTCTGCCTGCCTCTCTGCCTACTTGCGATCTGTCAAATAAATAAATAAAATCTTTAAAAAAAAAAAAAAGAAAGAAACACAAAGATGGTTCACCATCACAAAATCTATATTCAGGGATGCCTGGGTGGCTCAGTTGGTTAAGCGTCTGCCTTCGGCTTAGTTCATGATCCCGGAGTCCTGGGATCAAGTCCCACATCAGGCTCCTTGCTCATCAGGGAGCCTGCTTCTCCCTCTGCCTACCTCTCTCTCTCTCTGACAAATAAAGACAGAAATCTTAAAAAAAAAAAAAAAAAATCTATGTTCATGAGTAGACCGGCTGTCTCATAAAGGATAAAAAGTGCATTATCATCTCAATAGGTACAGAAAGAGCTTTAAATAAAAACAAGCAATCTTGTTTTGTTTTGCTTTTTTTTTTTAAAGACCTTACCTTAGGAGACAAAAAAAAAAAAAAATTGGGGAAAAATGTTCTCTGAGAAACGCTTAAAAAAGCAATTACTTTATTTGAAGAGAAGAACTGAGAAAGACTGAGAAGCTAAGGAAGGAAACTAATAATCACCAAATGTCTTTTTTTTTTTTTCCAGGTACTTTCACATACATTATCTCACTCATTTAAGCCTCACAAAAACTATTAGCCCATAAGAAGTCCTTGTAATGAAGTGAGAAAGAGTCTTAGCATACTGGAATGAGCGCAGCATAGGAGTCAGGCCAGGGTTTGAATCCTGCCTCTGCCATTGGCATACTGGGAGACTTTGCAACAAGTTCCTGAGTTTCCCTGGGTCTTAGCTTCCTCAACTACAAGATGAGGTGAATTAAGGATACAACTTAAAGTACTCAGTTCATAAAAGGTATTTAGGAAATGGAGATATTTTTATAAGGCTCTTTTGCTGTACTAAAGAAAGAACAATAAAGATTTTAAACAGATGTGGGGAAAAAATTTTAATCTTGAGGGGTGCCTGGGTGGATCAGTGGGCTAAAGCCTCTGCCTTCGGCTTGGGTCATGATCCCAGGGTCCTGGGATTGAGCCCCACATCAGGTTCTTTGCTCAGCGGGGAGCCTGCTTCCCCCACTCCCTCTCTGCCTGCTTATGATCTCTGTCAAATGAATAAATAAAATCTTAAAAAAAAAAAAAAGGATGCCCATTATTTAAAAAAGAATTGTTTTTAATCTTGAGAATTTCTTGATTTGGGACTTGACCTAGATAGGAACAGTCAAGGTAATAATTAAGGGAATACTTGTGTCTAATTATTTATAGTATTTCTGTTTAGTTTGGAGCAGCAAGGCAGACACAGCCAATGACTTCCATTCATCTACAAAATAAAGCAGTTGGAGTAAATAATCTCTAGGATTCTTTTTAACCTTAAAATGTTATGACTTTAACTTCTTTACAGTTTAAGAGTTGCAAGACACTGCAATACATCACAAACTATATCAGTAATATTCCTTCTGTGGAAATACTTGGGAAAAGTGTAAACTGTTATCGTCTATGAGTGGTATAAAATTAGCACTGCCTGAGAGAGAGGGATGGACCACATGACTTCGTGGAAGGTCAGATGGTGGAAAGAACATGGAATCAGAAGCCACAAGACCACCAACAGGAAGTGTCCTGCCACATAAGAAACTGAACTGACCATGGGTGAGTTAAAGTTGGTCAAACCTCAGTGTTTTACTGTAAATCAATTTATCAATACTTGAAGTTGTTGTTCTCAGAAGACGGAAATATGTAAATACCTGGCCCAATAGTATGTACTTGATAAATGTGAATTCCCTTGGTCCCTTGAGTTTCTTTCAATCATATGATTTTGAATACTCTGTAGAAATAGAAACCAAAGGGTTATACATCTAAAGTTTGATTTATTTCTTAGTCAGAAAGTATACAAAGTAAGCCAAGGATCAAATCCCTGCCAAAGTGTTTGGAACTCTTCTGCAAATTAATAATCCTGACTCAGAGTTCATTACTGAAAAGACTTAAAACTTAAATCATTTTTGTTTGAGAAACTCTGTGAAACACAGTAGTACACAATTATGTTTAATGTAGCAAGTTCAAAGGTGAGCTATTTAAAGTTTGAGTGTTTGCTCTAGGTCAAAAATGCAGTAAGTCAGCCAGCAGATGTGAATAACTGTCTCACAGAACCTTGATTATCTATGTTAAGAGACAAAAATCATCTCTTAGATAGCAATGGAAAGGATCACCAAAAAACTCAACTTAAAAAATAAAACATTAGAATCACACATGAGCTCCAGATAAGCAAAGTGCACTGAGTGGTATGATCAAAGAATTAATTCTAAAAAGAGATATCCTGGGCACTTTCACTGAGAAGAGTGGTTAAAAATATAAATTTCACCACAGATTATTCTGAGTGTTCAAGATCATAAGCAAAGGAAAAGCTAAATATAAGGGCTGGTGATCTAAAAATATGACACCACTATTTTAGGTCTAAAGAGATCTAAATTAAGTGAAAGCATGTTTCAACCCTTTGTAAATTTCTTCATTGTAGTACACAAATATCAATCAAGATAAAATTGTACAAATATTAGTAATTGGGGTTACTAACAAAGTTAAAGAGTTAAAACAGTGCAATTCTCTAGGAAATATGATTAATGGTAATCACACAGATTGTTAATAGTACATAAACCCTTTCACATGGTATTTTAGGAACATTCTTTTATTCAATAGGCCTAGACATTACAGTATGTTTCAAAAATAATCCAAGCTGATGAATCGACTCAAGTTTTGATGATTTCAAGCAGACTGTTCAGAGCAACACTGAACAGAAAGTGGCAACCTTTTGCAGTTCTAAATCAAACTATCATTTGCCTGCCAATAGACAAAGCCACTGATGCCCTTTTCAAGGAGTTCATACAACAAGGACCACCTCACGAGTGACTCATTTTCATACATTCAGATACTGAACAGCCTTGGATAGGATCCAAAAACTGCCTCCACATTCATTTCTGCTCTGCTGCAGAAATAAGAATGAAATTCCATTGTACACTACAACAGCAATTTTTTCAAGCCAAATAAAATAGTTTGCTATAAACATTTTATACCTATAAGGAATCCATCTAGAAGTAAATCCACACTGGCAGAAAATGAATCTGGGAGGTTCATAGAGCTTACTCTCCTTCACTAGCCCCTATGATCCATCCAGTATTTGGCTATGGTAAATGGTAAAAAAACACTTTCAGCTTGTCATCTTACTGCTCAAGAACTGCAAAGCTTCTGGGACACCTGGGTGGCTCAGTTGGTTAAGCCACTGTCATCGGCTCAGGTCGTTATCTCAGGGTCCTGGGATGGAGTCCCACTTCGGGCTCCTTGATCAGCAGAGAGCCTGCTTCTCTCTGCCTCTGCCTGCAGCTCTGCCTGCTTGTACGCTCCCTCACACTCTCTCTCTCTCTCTGACAAATAAATAAATAAATAAATAAATAAAATCTTATTTAAAAAAAACAAAAACTGGAAAGCTTCTCTGCTAACCAATTCCAAATTCCTCTCCCTGGTTTCCAAGCACCTTTATCACCTGGCAGAACTTAACCTTGGCTTAGTTTCTACCACTCCCAACATGACTGTCCCTCTCCTCACAGGCCCTATGACTTGCTTCTGCAGTGCGTTCCACCCGGGGTATTTTCCGTCTCCCCATACCTATCTTTCCCAAATCCCACTTCCCACATGCAACCTCTTTCTTCTATTCCTGCTTACGGTGATAGCACTTTCTCTGCATTGCTATTATATAGTGAAAGTCGGTCTGCATTACAGCTCTTATTTATTTATTTACTTACTTACTTGAGAGAGAGAGTGTGCAAGTGGTGGGGTAGGCAGAGCGAGAGGGAGAGAGCTTCTCTCTCCAAGCAGACCCCACACTAAGCAGGAGCCAGACACCAGGCTCAGGTTCACCACTCTGAGATCAAACCTGAGCCGAAACCAGGAGTTAGATACTTAATGGACAGTGCCACCCAGGTGCCTCTCCACATTACAGCTCTTCAATTTGAAACTTCTTAAAGCATTTTTTTAAACTTTTTTTTTTTAAAGATTTTATTTTTAAAAAGCAATCTCTATACCCAACATGGGGCTGGAACTCACAACCCTGAGATCATGAGTTGCATGCTCACCAACTGAGCCAGCCAGGCACCCCCTTCTTAAAGCATCTTAAAAGAATTTCTCTGCAACAGAAATTTGTTCCTCCATGATACACAGAAGAATAAAAACCACATGGGAGCACCTGGGTGGTTCAGTTCATTAAGTATCTGCCTTCGGCTCAGGTCATGATCCTGGGGTCCTGGAATCAACCCCAAGTCAGGCTGCCTGCTCAGGGAGAGTCTGTTTCTGCCTCTCGCTCTGCCTGCCAAGCTCCTTGCTTGTACTCTCAATCCTCTCTCTCTCTGTCAAATAAATAAATAAAATCTTATAAGAAAAAAAGAATAAACCCTTATGTATGACATTCCCCCACGTGTGTACCTGGAATTATGCACAATTTCCAGCCATAACAGCTATAATTTCACTAATATCTTTCTTATTAAAAAAAGCATAATATAAAACAATTGAATATAAAAATAAAAATTAAAAGAAAAATTTTTCAATTTTCAATTTTTCAATAAAAATTAAAAGAAAAAAAAGCAATTACCTAGTAAGCAGGGAAGAGAAGGATGTTTTTATGCATGTGACTCTGAATATGCTCAATTTATTTTAAAAAAATATAGCATTTGCAAATTTTGACATTTTATTATTGCTAACAAATAACTTACAATACATCTTACAAGTGATCACTCAAAATACACTGGTAAGAAGTACCATCTATGTAGCACGTGGTGTGCTAGACATAATAGAAGGTAATCAATAAATACTTAACCAATTAGTATATCTAGCTCATTAATCAATTACACATAAATATTGCTGCTGCCTGATAATGATGATGATTGACAATGATGCAAAATACTCTTCTGCTGACAGTCTCTAAAGGAACAAATGACTTTTTACAGGGAAAATCTAACCAATATTATGCAAATCTAACCAATATTATAACAGTACAGCATGACCGTTATACTCCTCAAGTTTATGAAGATTGAGACAGTTTCTTTAGCAATCATAACGCAACCCTACACCTCCTGTGCAACAGTGTGGCTATTATTACAATCTTGGGTAAAATTAGTAAATTGTCAATGCTATCTGCTAGGGCAGTTAGAGATCAGATAGCTTTTGCTCCACCCAAGAGAAAGCCTTTCTGTAACAGTACAAATTTTGCTCTATATTATAATGTTCTCACTTTTACAATAAGGAATTGCCCAAGCACTAGAAGGCCCTCAGTGAAACTTATAACTCAGATGTTTAATTTTTAACTGATATTAAACCTATTCTCCAATATATCCATATGACCTTAACTGCCAGTCTCTCAAATAGACCAGGATGTGATTTTGACAACCCCCCCATCCTAAAAATGTCAAAAATCCTGAAAAATATATCTTTCCCTAAAAATCTCTAAATGTATTATCAGATTGCTTAGGTATAAATCTACCTACAGGCCAGGAGTCTTCTGTTTTCTCTAGTCCTGACATTCTAACATTCTAGGAGCAGAAATTTTAATCTAAGAATAAATTTTTAAAACATCTTTTAGCCTTTAGCATTGCCTAAGCAGACACTATTTAGAAGTCTTTGTAAAAGTGGATGACAGAGGAAGCTCTGTCATGCCCTGGAAACCTCCAAACATCAACCAAACAGCCCAAAAGAATGTCCTACTCAACAGTTCCAAGGATGTCATTAACTGCTTCCATCTGTTTCCCCTCTCTGTCCCCTCCCCCTTCAAGCCAAGGCATCTACTAAAGTTATTTTCTGCTATGTTTTGCATTCTAAAGAAAAGCAAGAAAAGCATGAAGAGCCATAATATTTTAAATTATGGAATATTTGCCCCCCAAATCTGTTTGACAACCATAGCCATTTTATTTATACTCTATCCTATTTCCAAGTAACATATTAAGTTATGTACTTTTTAAACATTGCTCAGTAAATTTTTCAGTTGATTGTAACATAGTGTTTTTCCCTGATTCCCCATGGAGACCAGGATTTTCCCCCCATGGTGGAATAAAGGTTAAAACCTCTGAACGGTTTCATCTATTGATGATCCCTATCTAAATCAACTGTTTAGGGACGCCTGGGTGGCTCAGTTGGTTAAGCAGCTGCCTTCAGCTCAGGTCATGATCCCAGCGTCCTGGGATCAAGTCCCGCATCGGGCTCCTTGCTCCGCAGGGAGCCTGCTTCTCCCTCTGACTCTGCCTGCCATTCTGTCTGCCTGTGCTCGCTCTCGCTTGCTCTCTGACAAATAAATAAATAAAATCCTTAAAAAAAAAAAAAAAAAAAAAAAAAAAAAATTTAAAAAAAAAAAAATTTAAATCAACTGTTTAAAATTGCATAATTTTATTATGCATAATTAAAACTGCATAATTATTACTTTCTAATTCTGGCATTAATTCCACATTTGTTGATTAGAATTCCCCTCATCGACTAGGGTTATTAGGCTACTCTGAGATAGACTGTACAGGGGGCAAGACAGTTACAATATTGGAGGAGGCGGGAGGACAACTTTTGACATCTATTCCCTTAGCAACTTCCAAATATACAGTACAGTATTGTTAACTATTAATTACTATGCTGTACATTATATCCCCAGAACTTATTTATCTTTATAACTGAACTCTGTACCTTTCAACCACCTTCTTTCACTTCCCTCCATTACTGTGTGTGGGTACACACACACACACACACACTCCATATTTTCTTTATCCATTCATTCTGATGGACATTCAGGTTGTTTCTATGTCTTGGCTATTATAAGAAATGTTGCAATGAACATGGGAGTGCAGATATCTTTTTGATATAGTGATTTTGTTTCCTTTGGATGAATATACATAGAATTGCCAGATTATATGGTAGTTCTATTTTTAATTTTTTGAAGAACCTCTGGAAAGGCAAGATAAATGCTTAATTTTTTTTTCTCTAAATTACCAATTACCAATAAATAAATAAATTATTACCAGAGTAGGGGACTGGTGTCCTGGTTACCAAGGGCAATCAATGAAGTTTTTTTTTTTTTTAAAGATTTTATTTATTAATTTGACAGAGAGAAATCACAAGTAGATGGAGAGGCAGCCAGAGAGAGAGAGAGAGGGAAGCAGGCTCTTTGCAGAGCAGAGAGCCCGATGCGGGGCTCGATCCCAGGACTCTGAGATCATGACCTGAGCCGAAGGCAGCGGCTTAACCCACTGAGCCACCCAGGGACCCCAATCAATGAAGTTTTATTTTGTTTTAAAGTTACCTACTTTTGGGGCACCTGGGTGGCTCAGTGGGTTAAAGCTTCTGCCTTCGGCTCAGGTCATGATCCCGGGATCCTGGGATCAAGCTCCGCATTGGGCTCTCTGCTCGGCAGAGAGCCTTCTTCCTCCTCTCTCTGCCTGCCTCTCTGCCTACTTGTGATCTCTCTCTCTCTCTCTGTGACAAATAAATAAATAAAAATCTTAAAAATAAATAAATAAATAAAGTTACCTACTTTTTTGAAAATATTATCATAACTAAGACACACTTCTTAATTTTTTTTTTTAAAGTCCCCAAGGAAGCCTGTGAGAGCACATAGCATACTTCAGGGATATATCTCTGGAAATGAGCAGAAATTAGTTTCCTAAAGAAATTCTTTACCAAATGATACTCATAGACTTAAATGATAGGGCTGAAAGGAACTTTCTAAGGGGTTATGTAGTTCAAATATCCACCTGATGTTGAAACCCTCTGTACATTATCTGCCCACACTGTGTACCTTCCAAGGGGCTAAGAGGAAAACAGGTACAAGTTAGACCTGTGTTTCTATTTCTAAAAAATATAAGTTTAACTACAGTGTTTAATGACAACATAGGACTCATCTTAATATTACCACGCTGATGAAATGGCATGTAAACAAAGTAGGCTCATATTGGTTAGAACTGGAAGAGGCCTTGGAGGTTAATGAATCCAATGAAGGCAAGTCAGACAAGATACTCCCACAAAACAGGCTCTACCAAAAAAAAAAAAAAAAAAAAAGATGCTCTGGCCCCTTACTTCCTGATACATGAATATTTTGCAGAATTAACAGAAATACCATTATGTAGAAGCACCCACTCAAGTAAGTTAGAAATAAGAAGACATCAATATGGGTGAAATTTTGCATCTGTTCAAAGAAAACAGAACATAAGGAGGATAAAAATAAAGGAATACTTCTCACATTATTTAAAATTGTGATATGTAACATACATACTGAAAATTGTATAAAACATATGTATAATACAAAGAATAAAACAACCACCTATATAATTCAACACTTATATCAAGAAATACACTACCATTTAATTTATTTGTTTGTTTTTACATTATTACCATTTTAGAAGCCCCTATGTGCCCCTCCCTAAGTATAACCTTCTTCCTTCCTCCCAGAAATACTACTATCCTGACTTCTACAAGCATTATTTTCTTATCTTTATCATTTTATCACATAAGCAGGAATTCCTAAACAACACAGTTTATCTCTACATGTTTTTGCACTTTAAATAAATGGGACCTACCTACATATCTACCATTCATTTCTCTCATTTTTGAGATTCATTCATTTTTTAATTAAATTTAATTGAAATTCATGACATAAAATTAACCATTTTCAATCCTTTTCATTACTGATTAGTATTCTAATTTATAACTATATCATAATTGTTTTCTTCCATTCTACTATAAATAGATCAGAGGGTCATCATGAGCAATGTTGATACCAGTATTTTCATATTTAGGTCCTAGTGTACATGAGCATAAGTTTCTCTAAGAATTGCCTATCTTCTGCTTTACTAACACCAAACTGTTTTCCAAAGAGGCTGCACCACTTTACATTTCCAGTCGGAGTGTATGAGAGTTCCATTGTTCCACATCATTATCAACAACTGATATTACCAGACTTCTTAATTTAGAGGTCCTAACAGAATAATTTGCACAGCTCTGATGACTAATGAAATAAATCACCTGTTCATCTTTTTTTGGCCATTTGGGTTTTCTCTCTTTTGAGGTACCTATTCAAATCCTTTGCCCTTCCTTTTTGTAACTGAATAGACTTACCTTACTCTTGACTTGCAGAGGTCCTACTTTTGGGGGTTTTTTGCCTTATTCATCAGCCTTTACTTTTACATAGTACTTGACTGCCACAGAACAAAGCCATTGAAAACATAATCAAGAACTTAACAAAGTTTTATCTAATCAAAAGTTGGCATCTCGGGGTGCCTGGGTGGCTCAGTGGGTTAAAGCCTCTTCCTTTGGCTCGGGTCATGATCCCAGGGTCCTGGGATCGAGCCCCACATCGGGCTCTCTGCTTGGCAGGGAGCCTGCTTCCTCCTCTCTCTCTGCCTACTTGTGATCTCTGTCTGTCAAATAAATAAATAAACAAAATCTTAAAAAAAAAAAAATTAGCATCTCTGCTTTTACTCAGGATAGGCCATAACACCTGCAAATTGTTTGTAGGAGTTTGGGTGATATGTAAATATAACTTAAATTTAAAATGCCACTAAAATACGTTGCAATTAATTTTTTTGAACTTTGTATCTATTGTTATTTCCTTATCTTCAAGCGAAGGTGTTCAGCATATTACCCAGATAAATGCCTGCTAAGGTCAGAATGTTTCTAAATCCTTCCCATTCCAGACAATGAAATTCAGAAGTCATAGTTTTATTAAAAATTATTATGTCAAAAATGCTTAACAGCAATGAATACAATCAACAGTAGGAAACCAGAGTGTTAAGAGATCAAAAGTCAAATTTCAATTGTAAATATTTAAAAAAAAAAAAAAAAAGCTGTTCCTGGAATCAGTTATTTTCTTCTCTAACAAGAGGATTATTCTGCTTAGCAAGAGAAGAATGTTTTAATTACTCACTTAATAAATGCTGGTGGCATATCTCTCTTCAAAATTTGATCCTCAGTGGTTTGAACAGTCTCTTTTCCAACCTACAGGAGAAAAAAAGATTCACAATTCAATAATAAATTCTCAGACTTCTAAAAACTATTACTTCAACATATTTGAAACATATACTTTACATATAATCTATCCTTGAAGTTTCTGGATTCAAAAAAAAAATTCTAGATTTTTGAAATTATCAAGACTGTTCCCATATATTCTTCCACAATACTCCTGGACAACAATATGGAGTACAAACATAATGTATTACTCCTTCTTCAGAACCATTCATTTGAAGGCATCCCTGAGCACAGTAAAAAAAAAAAAAGAGAGAAAAATGCATCACTGAAATTTATGTATATATGTTTAATTGACAAACTGCTCTCTTTTTTTTTTTAAGATTTTATTTATTTATTTTTTTTTTGACAGAGAGAGAAATCACAAGGAGGCAGAGAGGCAAGCAGAGTGAGAGAGGGGGAAGCAGGCTCCCTGCTGAGCAAGGAGCCCAATATGGGGCTTGATCCCAGGACCCTGAGATCATGACCTGAGCCGAAGACAGAGGCTTAACCCACTGAGCCACCCAGGCGCCCCTCTCTCTCTTTTTTTAAGATTTTATTTTTAAATGATCTCTACACCAATTGGGGCTTGAACTCACAACCCCAAGATCAAGAGTCATATGCTCTACTGATGGAGCCAGCCAGGTACCCCATATCTCTAAAACAATGCATGAAGTACATGAATCAAGCAAGGTAAGTAGGCCAAAATGTCTATACAGAAAAAAACAGATGTTACTGGAACTGAAGAAATATGAAGAAATTATGATGCTGAAACTAGAAACCAAACACAAAAATACACAACTTCAACAGTCATCTAATAAATTCAAACTAAAACAACATGATTTTTCCCCTAAATATAGAACTATAAAAAAATAATATATAATACTGAATTCTACAATGGAATAGTTTTATACCTTTCTGGTGGAACTATAAACTGGCATACTCTCTTTGGAAAAGCATTTGCTGGTATGAATTAAGAAATAAAAAAATATCTAGGAATTCCCCTTTAAGCAATAATACTAAATGCGGTAATAACAATATTTACAAAAATATTCATGATCATGTTAGTTATAAAAGCTGAAATGTTTTTAAACAACTAACCCAACAATGAGGAACAGTTAAGCAAATTAAGATCTATCTTTAGGTAGTGTACTATAGGGCTATTAAAACAATGGTTATAAAGACTCAACACTACAGGAAGATGTTTATGACATTTTATTTCATTTAAAAGTTATAAAAATAATAAATACAGAATGATTAAAACAAACCAAAAAAATCTACAAAATGTTAACAGTGGTTATAATGATGCTTAGGAAATTCTGTACCTGTATATCCTATATTCTAATTTTCTGAAATGAGAAGATACAATTTTTAAAATTTAAAAAGTAGTATTAAAACATTACTTTAGGTTATTTAGATGCAATTATTTTCCATCTAATAGCTGTAGTAATTACATCATTTCATATAAATCTTCCAAACAGTAATAGCTAAAAATATAAAAATATATCAAAATACTAAAAGTCACACTACCCAGATTTTGTTTATGTGCAGATACACTTATTATACCACAAATAATATATATACTCACTTTCTTCAAGATTATTCATATGTAGAGCTTGGATGTCAATTTTTCTTTCACTACAGTTATATCATATATCACAAAGTACTCTTAAAAGAGGTTATACTTGAATATATTGAATGAGGAAATTCACTCATTTTAAATCACAAGTATAGACCATAGTATAATGCAGAAATCTGAAAATTTTAAAAATCCGGAATAGAAAGTATCTCCATCCTACTATTTAACCTTTTAACTTTCCATTGAGTTTAAAGAAGAAAAATGAGTAAGAAAAATCCCGAAGTGCACAGTAAATCAGTTAGAGAAAAATAATACAATAAACTATTCTCCCGGAATACAAGTCATGCATAAGTTAATGAATACAAGTTTTTTTCTCTCAAGTTAAAAGCTCAGAAAAAAGCAAAACACATATACCACTGTGTAATAGCCAGTACTTTTGTAGACAATAGGCTGTCTGTATCATAATAAAAGCCTTTCAAATCAGCAGCTGGTTTTCTAGAGTTGCTCAGATCAAAACATGACAGAATATTTCCAGATGTATTGTTCACTATATTTTGCAACTAAAATCAACCATTCAAAAAGCTGTGTGCCATGATCTCCCAAAGTAAAAAATGAAGTTCAGCAAAAAAGTCACTGGTTCATACTAAGTATAAAGGGCCTAAAAGGACATTCACATTTAGACACATGGAGATTTCTTTTATTTGACACACACATAGACAGAGAGAACAAGGGAGGAAGAAGAGTGAGTTCCTCTTATATCTCCTTTAAGAAGCATTCGGTTATTCAGCATTATTAAGCATCAACTGAGTACAATTATGTAAGCCAGGCATTGTTCTACCACTGTTCTAGGTATAGCAGGTTGTAAAAATAAGTCTCCTGCCCTTATGGAACTTAAATTCCAGTAGTAGATAAATAAATAAAGTAAATAAATAAGTAAATAAATAAACCAACAAAATCATCCCAGATAAGGGCAATGCCATAGAGAGTAGGGGGTAGGAGTAGAGGGAGCCTACTTCAGAAAGAGTAGATAAAGAAGGTTCCTCTCTGAGGAAGTAACACTGGAGTTGAGGCCCTGAAGCTGAGATGAAACCATTCACGCCAGAGCTGGGAAAGAATACTCCAGAGGTAGAAACAAGAAAATGACCCTAGGGCAGGACAGTCTGAGTATATTCAAGGATGTGAAAGGAGGCCAGAGAGGCTAAAGCTCAGTGAGGGGAAAAGGCATGGGGACAGGGTTGGATAAGAAGGTTGGATAAGAAGGTTGGTAAGAAGATAGTAAGTTGGATAAGAAGGCAAGTACCAGATCACAAAAAGCCCTTTAAGTCAGGTTAAAATTTGTGGAATCTTTTCTAAACACAGTAAGAAGCAGGAGTACTAAACAGGAGATTGACATGATCTGACTTTCTTTTTAAAAAGTCATTCTGCCTGTTATGTGGCAAAGGGATCTTAGCGGGCAAGGGGAGGCATGGTGACCAGTTAGGAGGCTACTGCAGTCATCCAGGGGAGAGAGGGCAGTGCCTTAAAACAAGACATAAAAGTGGAAATGGAGAATTCATTCTTTTGGAGGAAGAAGTAATAGGATGTGCACTTAGACTGGGAGGTACAGTGGAAGGCGAATAGATTGAGGGGGGAAAAAGTCAGGAATGACTACTAGATCAATTAAATGAAAAGTCTTTGAAGGCGGCAATGCTAGAAGACTGATAGACTGCTACAATTTATCACCAAAAAATATAACAGGGGCACCTGGGTGGCTCATTTGGTTAAGCGACTGCCTTCGGCTCAGGTCATGATCCTGGAGTCCTGGGATCCAGTCCGACATCGGGCTCCCTGCTCAGCAGGACGTCTGCTTCTCCGGCTGACCTCTCTCCTCTCATCTCTCTCTCTTTCACTATCTCTCTCTACTTCTCAAATAAATAAATGAAATATTTAATAAATAAATAAATAAATAAAACACTCATGAGTAAGCCAAAAAAACCCATTAAAACATTTTTGCAAATAGCCTATATTCTGACCCCAGGGGAGGTATTTACTAAAGAATATTTAATTATTTTGTGTCTTTATTTTTAAGGGTAGGGGTAGGTGGGGAAAGAAAAATAGATACTAAAAATTTACCCAGAGGCGGGCACCTGGGTGGATCAGTCAGTTATGCATCTGCCTTGGGCTCAGGTCACGATTTCAGGCTCCTGGAACTGAGAGCTTGTCCCTCCCCCCTTTCTCGAATAAATAAATAAAAACTTTTTTTAAAATGTTCAAGGCCACTTATCCAGAAGCTATTTTTAAGTATTTAAGTGACAGACACTAAATTTGATTGACTGTTCTAAGCTGCATTCATATTGTGGTGATATCCACAATCACTCCAATCTTCATACACTCAGTCCAGAATTAAGTTAGTACAATGAATACATGATCCCATTTTTAAGGCACAATATATAAAGCATGACTATGTAGAATGAATGCCATTTCCCTTGAGGAATTGATTTTTAGCAATGCTGTCCAATGCAAACTTTAAGACAGAAATGTTCTATTTAAATTATCTTACCGAATACAGTAATCATTAGCCACATGTGGAGCATTTGAAATATGGCTAGTGCACCTGAAGAACTAAGAACTAAGTTATTACTTTTAATTCAATTTTAATTAATTTTAATTTTTATAATTAAGATTTTTTTTTCTCATGCATTTTAGATTCAGAACAAAATTGAGGGGAAGGTGCAGAGATTTCCCAAACATTCCCTGCTCCATACAATAACAGCCTCCCCCATGAACATCCCCTGCCAGAGAAGTACATTTGTTACTAGCAATAAACCTACCACTGACTACATCATAATCACCCAAAATGCATAGTCCACATGACCATTCATTTGGTATGGTACATTCTACACAAGAACATATATCCATCGTTATAGTATCCAAAAAGAGCCATGCCAATAATCCCTGTGCTCTGGCTATTCATGCCTCCCAGCCCCCAGATCCCTGGCAACCACTGCTTTTTTCACTGTCTCCACAGTTTCGCCTTTCCCGGAATGTCATATAGTCAGAATATCTGGTATGTATACCTTACAGATCAACTTCTTTCAATTAATTGTAATTTAAATTGCCACATGTGGCTAGTAGCTACTATATTGCACAAGTCAGGTCTGTGGGACTTTCACTGTCTCCTAAAACTGGCCTTCCTGCCTCCAGACTTCCTTCTTCTTCTTCTTTTTTTTTTTTTTTTAATTTTATTTATTTATTTGACAGACAGAGATCACAAGTAGGCAGAGGCAGGCAGAGAGAGGGGGGAAGCAGTCTCCATGGTTAGCAGAGAACCCAATGTGGGACTCGATCCCAGGACCCTGGGATCATGACCTGAGCTGAAGGCAGAGGCCTAACCCACTGAGACACCCAGGCGCCCAGAATTCCTTCTTCTAATTCACTCTTCACACAGCTCCTAGATAAACTTTCATTTCTACCTTTGTTATGTGTTCTCTTCACAGAAGAAAGGAGCTGGGCCTGGAAAGGCAGAGGTTGCCAGATGGAGAAGAGAAGGATCAGACAGACTAAGCAGAAAGGAGAAAACAAGCAAAGGCTCAGATGTGTTTGAGCACATGGTTGACTATGTGCTGGTTGCGCCTCAGCAAAAGAAATGAGGCTAGAAAGGAAAGCTCCACAGTCACCCTGGGAAGGGCTTTGTATACCAAGCAAAGGCAGAGAGGATTATGTAACTTAACCTGCCTATTTATTCAAAGGTTGTCATCCTTTCTTCTAGATCTTTCCAAATCAAGTGTTCTATCACTAAAGGATCAACTCAAGAAATTCCAAAGAAGCCAGTTCCTGAAGATATGCAGGACCAGAAAGACATCTTTTGTTTGTGATCAACTGGCAATTCTGTCTAGGAAAGCCAAGACAAAACTGGACATTTTTAAGCCATCACCAGGAAATGACAGGAAATGCAATTTTCTCCTCCTTCCCCACACTATCTAAAGAGAAATAGTTTTTTCAGCACCCATTTTTTTCAAATAAAAAGAGCAGAACAATTAAGAAGGGGATTAATTCACAAAATGTTCTTTGTTAACTAGCAGGAATCTTCATGGCTTCAGAAAAACATATTCCTGGAGTTCAGCCTTAGAATGGGGAAGCGTATGATTCATAATACAGACTAAACTTTGCAAACAAGCAGGTCAGTAATAATTTTTTTTAAGATTTTATGTATTTATTTTAAAGATAGAGAGACAGATAGAACATAAGCAGGGGGAAGAGCAGAGGGAGAGGGACCAAGCAGACTCTGCACTGAGCACAGAGCCTGACCCAGGGCTCAACCCCATGACCTGAGATCACAGCCCTGAGATCACGACCCTGTGAACTGAAATCAAGAGTCCCAGGCCTAACCAACTGAACCACCCAGACTCCCCTGGTCAGGAATAATCTTAACAAAAGCTTCTCAAACCTGTACTGCACCAGTCACCCATACACTTGACTAGTGCAAGACAAATATTTTTGTTACACACATATAAGAACACATTTGGTGATTGGTTTCCAGTTCCAGCTTGGCTAATATTGGTAATGTGACCTCAAATATATCATGTAATTACTCATATATTTCTTCTAAGCTATGTGATCTCTTTAGGTATCTCCTTACTTGTCTACTGTAGGTTGGCCCAACTCCCTTTTAACTCTGACAAAGGAAATTTACCTTTATCTTTTCTACCTTAAGTCCTCATTAAGACCTCAAATTCTTTTTAGGAACACGGCAAGGTATGGAATGATTAACAAATGCAAAATTTAAAAGCTCTCACTGCCTATATATTTTATCTATACACTTTATGATTGTGAGTTAAAGGAGATGCCTGAATTTCTAACCTTAAATGTTATTATAAAGACCCATAGTTAAAGGGTTAAAAAAAAAAAAGGCAAAGAAAAGAATGACAAATAGTCTTAGTTATAGTTTAAGTTCTCAGCAGGTTTTCCAGATCAGCATTTAAAAACAACCCTTTCGAAGTAATCTAACTTTACAATAAATACATTTTATTACTTCCAAGCTTTATTCCATTGCTGGAATTAAGATTTGTTGGTTCTATTCACTGCTAAAACTATTTCTCTTTTAATTTTTTTCTTTAGAGAATTGCCTCTAACTCTTGAGGCCCAATTCCGCTCAATTCAATCAACAGGCTGTAAGTGCCAACTATGTGTCCGCTAGGTGGTGGGAAGAGAATGAGATAAGAAATAAAGCATCCTTAGACAGATAAACTGAAATAATGGTAGTGAATGAGTAAGAGGCCTAGGGGCAATTTTTACGGGGCTTGGCAGGAAGCCCTGTTTCTTTTGAAGAGCTCTTACTTTGTTCAGTAGTTAATTTAAATATCTTTTGTTCAATATGTGACTTTAGTTCAAAATTCCTTGTGAGAGGCCTTTTGTCTTCTACTGTTGTTATTATTACTCCTTTTATCGCAATCTACTCAATTTAGTTCAGTAATGTAGAGAGATTTGGTTTCTTTCCAGCAAAAAGGAAAAAAAAAAGAGCTTGGCTGGTTCAAGTCATTACCCAGACTAAAAAAAATATGTTAATGCAGATGTCGCCCTTAGCTAAACTAAGAAAACAGGAAGACAAAACACATCAGGGAGGACCTGGGTTACAGATTTGTACAGTATAAGTGTATAGAACAGAGAACACCTATAGAACATCACATTTAAAGGAAGCAGGGAGATGGTAATCAACACAACTTTCTAATGTATTTGGACAAGAAGATGCAAATGATGAAAATGTAAGCCTAATGTACAGTTAAAGTTATAGTAGGCCAACTATGGAGCTAAATGATGGAAACCAACTGATTGGGACCTGACAAGGGAATGTGCATCCTTCAGCCTATACTTAGTTTGGTAGGGCGCCTAGGTGGCTCAGTGGGTTAAGCCTCTGCCTTCAGCTCAGGTCATGATCTTAGGGTCCTGGGATCAAGTCCCACATTGGGTTCTCTGCTCAGCAGGGAGCCTGCTTCCCCCTTTCTCTCTGCCTGCCTCTCTGTCTGCCTACTTGTGATCTCTGTCTGTCAAATAAATAAATAAAATCTTAAAAAAAAAAAGTCTTATATTTAGTTTGGTTCAAATCACTGTTTCTACAGTGTAAGCATTAGGCTGATCAATCCATTATACTGAAAGGCTATTGTGATACACAGCTATGTCCAGTACCACATCTGGGTAATACAAGGACAATGATAACATACGTGCCCACCATCAGCAACATTTTTGATTGTTTTCCTGCAGTGGGGATGGACTTGGGATTCATCCACCCACACGGTACCTTCTGCATCATTCACAGATGATATATTAGAGTTGGGTATTTAAAAAGCTGTATATCCAGAAAAACTAGGACTCTCTAACCTACTCTGGTTTCCAACTCACTCACTTACTCAAGAACTTATTGAGTACTTTCTATGTGGCAGGAACAACACTGTGTACAACACTGTGTGTGACGGCAATACAAAAATAAATGAGACTCAGTCCTTGCCTTTCACAGACAGACAAGACAAATGCTTAAACAAATCATTGTAACGCAGTGTAATGTGTCCTCTAATAGAGTTACATCCAAGCTTCAGCTCTGCGTCAGTGAGGCAGGAGAGTTTTCACAGACGAAAAGAAACTCTAGAAAGGCGGGTAAGAGTTCTCCAAGAGTTATAGGATTTGGGGAAGAAAGGATAGCTTCCCAGTGTGGCCAGTTCGGGGAACACAGATCCACAGGGAGGAAGTATAGAGAGGATGAGAAGTTGGAGAGGCGGCAGTAGGGACATTAGGGAGGGCCGACAAGGATTTAGACTTTATTCTGTAAGCAGTGGGAAATTATTTAATAGTTCTAAGCAAAAGACATTATTAGGTTTCCATCTCAATAATAGAAATACAGCAGCAAAAATGAACCAAATATTTTTTAAAAACTACAATGACAAGTTGATGCATTAGTTCATTTATTTGATCCAATATTTATTGGTATTATAGACAGTAGTGAAGAAAAGACATGTGGTCCCTGACCTCGCAGAGCTTAGAGTCTTTGTGAAAGATAAACTACAGATGAGCTAGGGTGCGGATGGATATGAGGGCAGACTTAAGAGGTGCACCTACATGACACTCCAGGTAGAGAGTAAGGGAGAAATTTAGAATGACTCTCAGCCTCCTGACTCAAATAGACTTGGGAGTAGAGATAATATAGTAAAAGCAAACCACATCTGAGAGGAAAACTCATTAGGACCCATGGGGTGTTTAGATGGAGATAAGCAAATGTTCCATAAGCAACTGAAGAGATGGTTCCTCCGTTGACTAGCCTGGGCTGAAGAAACAGCCTGCTGGTGGAAGAGTAAGTTGGTGAAAAGAGCTGAGAAGGAAATGTCTGAGAGCCATGTGTGAGGAATGGCAGAACGATGCCATGAAAGCCAAAGGAATGGAGTTTCAAGGATGTGAGAGACAAGTCATTAGTGTCAACTGCCAGAGTTAATGGTTTCTGGTATAATCAGAGAGTTGTGCAACCATCACCACAATCAATTCTTGAATATTTTCATCACCCCTTCAAGAAACCCATTAGAAGTCACTCCTTTCATTTATCCCCAACCCTTCTCCAACCCCATCTAGCTGTAGGCAATCAGTAATTTACTTTCTGTCTCTACAGATTTGCCTATATTTTTTTTTCTTTTTTTCTTTTTTTTAAGATTTTATTTATTTATCAGAGAGAGAGGGGGAGAGAGCAAGCACAGGCAGACAGAATGGCAGGCAGAGGGAGAGGGAGAAGCAGGCTCCCTGCTGAGCAAGGAGCCCGATGTGGGACTCGATCCCAGGACGCTGGGATCATGACCTGAGCCGAAGGCAGCTGCTTAACCAACTGAGCCACCCAGGCGTCCCAGATTTGCCTATCTTTGATACGAATGAAATCACACAACATATGACCTTTAGTAACTGGCTTCTTTCTTGTTGGAGTATGTATCAGTACTTCGTTTTTATTGACAAATAACTGCTTTTTATTAACAAATGTGGCTATACCATGTTTTGCTTATCATTCATCAATTGGTGGACATTTGGATGATTTCCACTTTTTGGCTCTTATGAATAAAGCTGCTATGAACATTAGTGTACATGGTTTTTTTGTGGATGTTTGTTTTCATTTCTCTTGGATATATATCTAGGGAGAGAACTGCTGGATCACATGGTAACTCTATGTTTAAACTCTTGAGGAATTGTCAGAATGTCGTCCAAAGAGGCAGTACCATCGAATATTCCCACCAGCAACAGTAATGTGTGAGGGTTCCAATTTCTCCACATCCTCAGTAATATTATTATCTGTCTTTTTGTCATAGCCATCCTAGTGCAGTGATGTCTCAATGTGGTTTTGATTTGAATATCACTGATGGCTAATGATATTGAACATCTTCCTATGTGCCTATTAACCATTTGTATACCTTATCAGAAAAATGTTTATTTAGATCCTTTGCCCATACCTTATAAACAATTTTAGTTCTGTGTCTTTTGCAAATATTTTCTCCCAGTCTGTGAATTGTCTTCACTCTCCTGATGGTGTCTTCTATAGCACAAACTTTTTAATTTTGATGAAATTCAACTTACCTTTTTTTTTTTGGTGGCTTGAGCTTTTAGTTTAATATCTGAGAAGGCTTTGCATAACCAAGGTCATGAATATCTATTCCTATATTTTATTCTAAGAATTTTATAGCTCTTACATTTTTAGGTTCACAGTCCATTTGAAGTTTATTTTTATGTATGCTGTAAGGAAAGGGTTACTATTTTGTTTAAATAAGAGAAAATCAAGCATGTTGATAGGCTGAAAGAAAGGAAGCAGGAAACAAGGCACTGATTATGAAGCAAGGTCTCTGAAGACACAGGGAAAGAACCTGGAGAACAAGTAGAGAGACTAACATTTACCAGGAAAAAATCACTTCTTCCTTGGAGACAAGAGGGATGGTGAGGTAAATGAGTAAAACAGAGATATTAACTGTGCTGTGGGGTCTATGAGCTGTATCTTCTTAAGAATTTACAAAACACTAACTTAAGGATCTAACGTAATCTTCAGTCAGGAAATGTTTAATTTTTTTTTAAGATTTTATTTATTTATTTGACAGAGAGAGATCACAAGTAGGCAGAGAGAGAGAGAGAGAGGAGGAAGCAGGCTCCCTGCTGAGCAGATAGCCCGATGCGGGACTCGATCCCAGGACCCTGAGATCATGACCTGAGCTGAAGGCAATGGCTTAACCCACTGAGCCACCCAGGCGCCCCAGGAAATGTTTAATTTTATTTAATCCACCACTTTCCAAATTCTTTATTTCTTTTTTTTTTTAAGATTTATTTATTTACTTAATTGTCAGAGATGACAAGGAAGCAGAGAGACAGGCAGAGAGAGAGGAGGAAGCAGGCTCCCTGCTGAGCAGAGAGCCAAATGCGATGTGGGGCTTGATCTCAGGAAACCTGGCATCATGACCTGAGCTGAAGGCAGAGGCTTTAACCCACTGAGCCACCGAGGCACCCTATTTCTTAATACCTACTAACCTGTGATGGAATTTGGATTTGTAGGATATACTTAGGGAAACAGTGATCTAGACCACGAGTTACAAGCTAGTAGCCTTTGTGCAGAATTTGGACCAAGGGTAATTTTTGTTTTGGCCACATTTTTTTTTTTTTAATCAAGAAATTTCATAAGGATAAAAATTCCTGACATCTCTCAAAATACCTAAAGATTTGGCCATATCAGATCACATTTCAGCAAAAAACAAACAAACAAACAAACAAAAAAAAACAATTTGCTAGGACCCAAATGTCCCCTATAGGATGTATACTCTCTGTATCCTTCCCTATAATCTTAACATCCAGACCTTTTCACTCATTTATATCATTTCCTGGACCCTGTGGGTATTTGGGTTTATCATTTCTACACTAGGCAACCCTCTCAGTGTCTATACAGAGTGAAAATTCCTGAAGCCACTCTTAGAAATTCCTCATCCCAAGTCCTCTAAATATTTTCTCTTATAAAAGTGCTCTTCTTGTGAGAGCTATGAGAGAAAGACCAAGAGATGCATTTATGTCAGGAATGACATAATGGCAGTGTATGGGCCAGGTGCAATCCACAGACCTGTTTCGTTTGACCTGCACAGTGTTTTAAATGAAAACTTCACATTAAAAAGAAATATAGGGGTACCTGGGTGGCTCAGTCAGTTAAGCATATGCCTGCAAGTCAGGTCATGATCCCAGGGTCCTGGGATGAAGCCCCAGGACCAGTCCAGATCCCTGCTCAGCAGGGAGCCTGCTTCTCCCTCTCCTCCTGGCTTGTGCTCTCTCTCGCTATTTCTGTCACTATCTCTATCTTTCTCTCTCAAGTAGATAAATAATATCTTTAAAAAAAAATAAAAAGAAATACAGATTTCTAAATTTTATTGGCTATCAGGAAGATCCAGTAACACGAAGCTCTGTTTCCATATGGTAACAATAAGCTGGAGATAATAGCAGTTTTCTCCAATCTTGTATTTTTCTTCAGGTCTTGTATTTTTCAGTTTACCACAGTCTCTGCCACTCCCCAGTGTCCTCTTGCTGGTCTGATTTACACATTTACCTCTCTGGCTGTGTAGGCATCTGAGTTAGTACCTCCTAATTTAACAAAACACTCAGTTCTTAATTAGCACAATACATGAGGCAAGATTCCCAATATCATGAGTGTCATGGAAAATTCTACTTATGCCTCAGCTATCTCCTTAATGAAATACCCCTCGGGCGCCTGGGTGGCTCAGTGGGTTAAGCCGCTGCCTTCGGCTCAGGTCATGATCTCAGGGTCCTGGGATCGAGTCCCGCATCGGGCTCTCTGCTCAGTGGGGAGCCTGCTTCCTCCTCTCTCTCTCTGCCTGCCTCTCTGCCTACTTGTGATCTCCCTCTGTCAAATAAATAAATAAAATCTTTAAAAAAAAAAAAAAAGACTGGAAGGAAACACAACACACAGAAAGTAGAATTTCAGATAATCTCTATTTTCTTCTTAATCTTTTTCTGTACTTTCCAGATTTTTAAAAATAGACTATGGGGGTGCCTGGGTAGCACAGTCACTTGAGTGGCTGACTCTTAGCTTCGGATAGGGTTGTGAGATCAAGCCCTGCAACAGACACACTCCACCTATAGTCTTCTCTCTTCCTCTCCCTCTCTAAAATAGATCTTTTTTCCCTTCTCTCCTCCCACTCGTGGTTGCTTTCTCTCTCCCTCTCTAAAATAAATCTTTTTTCAAAATGACTACACAATGCTTTCATAATCAGAAAAATATAAACTAAATTTCTAAAATGGGTCAACAATATTCTTGGTAAGTAAGAATCTATAAAGTAATAAGAAATCACTAGTGCCCAAAAGGTTCAATTTTTGACCAACTGCCAAAAACTGAATTTACATGTGTATCAATGATAACACAATCCTGTGAGATAAACAGTAGATGAACCAAGTCAGTGCAAGCTCTAGTGTCAAGCAAGCTTATTTGTTGCAACATACTTTCCTTAGATCTAGTGTTAAGTTGCCTTGGCAGCAGCTGTTAATTGTAACCCAACATAAGATTGACTGTATCAATTAAGACTAGATAAATGTTAGCAGGGCAGCCTGCTCACCAGATTCCTATTTATGGAGATGCTACAGGCAGGCTTCCAATTTGCAAATACCATACTTCGTTCTCTCCCTCAACTCCAGATTCTTCTGTATACTTCACAATTACTTATACTTGTGCTCTGGATGGCCACTAATTTAATGATAAACCATGTCATCAGCACTGGGAACTTCTTCCCAACAACACTTTCTCTCAAGCCCTCTCAAGTGACAAAATATGCTCCTTCCATTTCACAGAAAATTTCAGAGTTAAAAAGAATCTGGGGGGCACCTCGGTGGCTCAGTCAGTTAAGCGTCTGCCTTCAGCTCAGGTCATGATCCTAGGGTCCTGGGATCAAGCCAGGTGTTAGGCTGTCTGCTCAGTGGAGACTCTGCTTCTCCCTCTCACTCTCCCTCTGTGCTCTCTCTCTTTCTCAAATAAATAAAATCTTAAAAACAAAAGAATGTGGCAGTCTAATCCAAATACATCACACAAGAAAGGAGGCTCAAAGAGTTAAGTTCTCTAAGACAGTTGCAGAGCTTGAATGTGAATACAAGACTCTTAACTCCATTTCCCATGTTTTTAGGTACTTCCTAACTTATGAGCAAGACATTAAATGAAAAATATTCCCACACCCATTTCCAGCATACCAAATCCTACTTAAAGCGATTTCTATTTTGTTTTGAAACGTACAGAAGCAAATACTACATCACACAAAGTTTCGCCTATTCTTACCCTTTAGTCCTACATTTAGGAAAAGGAAAGTAAGCAATAATTATGGGAAAATAAAAGGGTTGTTTTTCATTCGATCTGCTTTAGTTTTTCTAATCTTTTTAGTTATTAAAAAGATTACTTAAACAAGAACTCAGTAGTAGTCACATTAGTCTTATAATTAAATAACTATTGCAATAGTCATAAATACTGGTAGGGAGGAAAATATCATCCCATGACCTGAATGTAATCTTCAGCAGATGCTTCATGTAAAGAATAAATTCCACTGGGGTCGGGTCTAGATTGTTCTTTCCTCATAGCCTTGATACACAGTGACAGACAAAGTGCTCAAAAAAATAGTGCCAACTAGGGACTCCTGAGTAACTCAATCTGTTAAGTGACCAATTCTTGATTTTGGCTCAGGTCACAATCTCAGTGTCCTAGGATCCAGCCCTGGATCTGGCTCCACGCTCCTCAAGGAGTCTGCTTGTCCCTTTCCCTCTCCCTCTGTCCCCCACCAACAATGTGCAGGCATGTACGATCTCTATCTCTTGCTCTCTCTCAAATAAATAAAATATTTAAAAAAAATAAAAATTGCCAACAAAAACAAAACAAAATTAACATTTAATTCTACCATTTTCATATCTGCCCACATATACTCTTTACTCCATTCTAATTCATTCTATTTCTGCACAATTAACTCAGGAAGATCTACATTCTTTTATTTTCATTCAATCCTCAATACACTTACAAACTAATCCTCTATTAAAGGGACTACCCGGCTCCTTTAAAAAAAAAAAATCATGGATGAAATCACGAAAAAAAGAAAGCTAACTATTGCCAAGGAAAATTAGGTCGACTCTACCACCTGTCCTATATGCCTCATACACAATTATAAGGAAATAATGCATAAGAATGTGCTTTGTACATCCTCAAAGTGTTATCAAATATAGCTGTCTCTGAGCTATAAATGTTTAATCTCTCAAAGCATCCCAGAGGCCCCACCAGCATCAAAACAGTCTCCATTTTCTTCTTACTGCTCTCTAACCAAATCTGCTTTTCTCAAAGAAGTACTGTTCCACAGAATTTAAAATATACATTTTTTTTTGTTTTTTTCTGCCTTAACAGCCAGAATTGCAAATGCATTTTTTCCTAACAGTTTTAGTTCACAAATATGCAGAATTTCAATAACAATGTAGCTTTTCCAGATAAATCTGGGTATGTAGCTACCATTTGTAACTTTGTCCCTATGGAAAAATAACTCCAAACCAATGTGTAGATAAATTTTCAAAATGCAACCCATTTTTACGTAAGGAAAACTGGGGACCTACTGGAAGGTAACATGGGGCTGCTGTGGGAAAGGTACTGGGGCTTTGGAATGAATCTTTCCTCCCCCTCTGCTATTATTAATACTGTCCTTGGGCAAGTAACTTAATCTCTTCGAGTCTCAATCTCCTAACCAGTAAAACGGGAAAAGCAAAATCTCTCTCAGAGCTAAAGAATGTAATACATATGTAAATATACTTAATACATATGTATCTTCCACAGCCTGGAAGATAACAGGTACCAAATAAATATTAGTCCCTTTCTTCCCCTCTGCTTTTGTGGTATTCATTTGTGACTTCTGTTTTCTCTTTTAAAAATTTTTTTGTGGGGCACCTGGGTAGCTCAGTGGGTTAAGCCTCTGCCTTCGGCTCAGGTCATGATCTCATGGTCCTGGGATCGAGTCCCACATCAAGCCCCACATCGGTCTCTCTGCTCAGCAGGGAGCCTGCTTCCTCCACTTCTCTCTCTCTGCCTGCCTCTCTGCCTACTTGTGGTATCTATCAAATAAATAAATAAAATCTTTAAAAAGTTTCTTTTTTTTTAATTGAGCACATGCTGTAAGTTAGGAGCTCTTCATTACCTCACTAAATCTTTATAACAACAACCCTATGAGTTAGGTACCTTTTACGATCTAGTTTTACAGATGATGAACAGAGGCACAGAGAGGTTCCTTGATTTGTCTAAAATTACTTGATGGTGTGGACTTCAGCATACACATTCTCTAATTCTAAACCACTCTACTGTGTGTGTGTGTGTGTGTGTGTGTGTGTGTGTGTGTGTGTGTGTGTGTTTTAATGAGGGAGAGGGATCCAATGATGTGTAATGTTTCCCGTTGTTATATTGCATGATTCTATAACTCTACGAAGCTATCAGCTGGCAAGGACAAGAAAACCTTCAGGCTCACAACTGGCAAATATAAACCATCAGGCTGCAGTCTAATCAGCCCATACCCAATTGTTCTGGTTTCCCTTCCCAGAAGCTGGAAGGTTTCCACAGGCAGGACGGGTTAGACTCACTAGGCTGCAGCCGCTTCAACTCTGTAACTGTTATTGGCTTAGGAACCATCAAATGAGTCAACCTGGCCTCCATTCATTCTAAAAATTGAGCCAGGACTGACAAATAACATAGCTTTTTACCTTTTTTTTTTTTAAAGACTGATTTATTTATTTATTTAGAGAGTGCACATGAGTGGGGAAAGGAGTAGAGGGGAAGAGGAGCAGGGGGGATAAATGGGCAGAGGGACAAGGATAAAATCCCAGGCTCTGCACTGAGCGCAGAGCCCGATGAGGGGCTCAATGTCACAATCCTGAGACCACAACCTGAGCCGAAATCAAGAGTTAGATACCAAACCACCTGAGCCACACAGGTGCCCTGCTTTTCTTTCTTTTTTTTTTTTTTTAAATTACAGGTGTGGTCAAAATTTGAGATAATTTTTTAAAAATTTTAAAAATTAAAAATAAAAAAACGGGGTGCCTGGGTGGCTCAGCGGGTTAAGCCGCTGCTTTCAGCTCAGGTCATGATCTCAGGGTCCTAAGATCGAGTCCCGTATCGGGCTCTCTGCTCAGCGGGGAGCCTGCTTCCCTCTCTCTCTCTCTCTGCCTGCCTCTCCATCTACTTGTGATTTCTCTCTGTCAAATAAATACATAAAATCTTTAAAATGCAAACTATTAAAAATAATAAAAATAAATTAAAATTTTTAAAAATATAATAAAATTTTAAAAAATTGAAATAGTAATCCAATGGCAAAAGTCTTTAAGTCTCTTTACTCATGTTGGGAGCCATCCTGCTTGCTAACCGGAGATCATTCAGAGTCACTTTTACAGTTTAGTAATTAAATTTGGCTCCAGACTGTAATAGACACTCTGACCCATTAAATTAGGACCAGAAGCAAAATTACTCTATTTCTCCATTCAAGCCACAAACACATTTCTCACAAACAGCTAGAACTGGAAATCCAATGTTTCAGAGCATTCACAAGGCAAGTGGTTAAAGCTACCAATTTAAAACGCCCATAGAGGGGCACCTGGGTGGCTCAGTGGGTTAAGCCTCTGCCTTCAACTCCAGTCGTGATCTCAAGGTCCTGGGATGGAGCCCCACATCAGGCTCTCTGCACAGCAGGGAGCCTGCTTCTCCCTCTTTCCCTGCCTGCTTCTCTGCCTACTTGTGAACTCTCTCTTTAAAAAAAAAACAAAAAAAAAAATGCCCTTAGAAAAGACCTGTTTATTAGTATCCACATGTTTTTACCTCTTCTTCTCAATGACTACAAACATAGTCAGTGTGACTACATATGGGCTGAGCAGGACTGAATTCTAAACTTGCTGAAAAGTGAAATAAGAGCACAGACCAAACTGGCCAAGATGTACAGACAGAAAAAAAGTTGTCAACCAGCCCCAGTAATAGTGTTTGTGCCTCTGGCAGACTGTATTTCATCACTGCTCCTCATACAACATGAATAGATTAGACACAGCCTCAGTTTAATCAGAAGCCTTCTGCAGGAATATTAAGTTTATTTCCTTTTGTTTCACTTGCTTACTAACACAAAAGATCAGTACTACAACCTACCTATTGAATAGCCACCATAGATAACTAAACCCTTTAGTAAGTTCTGGCTCTACCATCTTAGATAACTTATGTCCAGTTGGGCAAAAGGAAGAAACACAATTAGTCAGAATTGAAAGAATTACACTATCATGGGAGTCCATTCATCTATTTTTTTATTGTTAATGCTTTAAGTAAAGTATTAAAAGTCAATGCTAGCAAAGCACCTATACACTTAACTACAATCCTTTTATCTTCAGTCGCCACTAAATATTAAGTTCACTCCTAATGATTCATTACAGAACAACAGAAGTCTGTATTCGTTCATAATTGGAAAACTTCTGAAAGTGAATTTTGTGGAAGATAAGATAGCAGAGAATCCCTGGAGATCAACAATGTATAAGGTTATCATTGTTGAATTTGAAGTTAATGTGTGAATTCCTACCTTCGCAGGCAAGTTTCCATAAGCCTAGCAATCAAATATAATTGTGTTGGGGCAACTGGATGGCTCAGTTGGTTAAGTGTCTGCCTTCGGCTCAGGTTATAATCCTGGGGTCCTGGGACAGAACCCCAGATCAGGCTCCCTGCTCAGCAGGGAGTCTGACTCTCCCTCTGTCCCTCCCCCTCTGCTGGTATTCTCTGTCTCTCTCTCTCCCTCTCTCTCTGCCCCCTCCCTTCTCTCTCAAAAAACACAATATATATTAGGACAAATCTAAGTTCTCCGTAGGGTATACATCATCGATTACTAGGTAGATATTGTGTAGGTAAACTCACCATGAATTCTTCTATACAGCTGATGCCATCAAAAATATTACATAGTGGTGCTGTATTTTCTTTTCTTTTTTTCATAATAGACATAAACTAGAGATGTTAAAGGCACCTCTTGTGTCCTGACATTTTTAGATTAATTTATTCTTTAACTTATGTCCTGAGAATTCTATGTGGAAGATCATGTGTGGTGACACAAAGATGCAGTTAAGGAGTTTATGGCCTGGAAGAGCATCAGCACTACACGAATACAACAGGGAGATCGAACTTAGCACCACCAGGGGTAAGTGGACAGACAGTATGAGCAGTTGTTGAGATTAGGGCAGTCTTTGGTATTTGAGCTGAGCCTTAAAGTGTGGATATAATTTCTGGAGGGAAGAAGGTATCTTAGATGGAAGAAAATGCAGTATATGCAAAGAAACAGAACTGAGAGGGGAGCCTGGGTGGCTCAGTCATTAAGTGGCTGCCTTCAGCTCAGGTCATGATCACGGGGTCCAGGGATCAAGCCCCACATCGGGCTCCCTGCTCGACAGGAAGCCTGCTTCTCCTTCTCCCATTCCCCCTGCTTGTGTTCCCTCTCTCACTGTGTGTCTCTCTCTCTGTCAAATAAATAAATAAATAAAATCTTTTAAAAAGAGAGAGAGAGAGAAAGAGAGAGAAAGGGAGGGAGAAGGGGAGGAAGAGAAAAAAGAAACAGAACTGAGAAGAACTTGAATTTGCTCAGAAATGCCAAGCAGTCTCACTGGGCTAGCAGAGGCTTTGAGGGAGGGGCACTATGGTGGGGTAGGACCAGCAGTTGAATCTGATTTTGACTTTTCCACTGTTCAAGATACCTTCTTCAGACACCCTGTTGATCATGTCTGAGAATACAACTTCTCATTTTTAAAATGATAGCCCTTAAGAGCTAGAATAAGGAGATTAGATTATTTTAGAAGACAACTGGAGGAGGTACATGCTTGTGAGCAAGAAAAGTGTTAAGATCAGAGCTGTACTTAGATTTACTAAGTAAACTGGCAGTAACGGATGGGAGTGAGAGACTAGAAGGTAACTATCAAAGAGGGGTACTATTAAAGCCTAATCTAGACTGGTAGCTTTGAGGAAAGAGAAGAAGAAAAAAGACATGGAAGGAAAAATCAACAGAACACTAGTCAGAAAAAAAGAAAAGAAAAGAACAAGAAAAATAAAAGAAAAAAAGAAGAGGACAAGGTTTATCTGGCAAACATAATAAAAGGACTCAATTTCTGGACAAGGGAGAAGATGGGGATTTCGCCTCATTACTCAGTGCCTTCAATACATGACCACCATAGACTGAGGAAGTTGTCTGTGTACGGAAACTTCAGAACAAATAACCCAAGTTGGAGCTCCCAGCTCAAAGATAAAAGTTTTCTGGTATAATTCAGGTAAAATGCAACATTCAAATTTCCATGTTAGAGATGCAGTAGAGAGTTTTAGAGATGATGTTTATTATTTATGGCTCCTTGTTCTCCAGCCTTCTCAAATTAGGAAACAGGATTCATCTGCGGTATATAGATACATCGTTGCACTCAGAATTTTAAAAAAATCACTCTGCTGACTATGACTTGGAACGTGTATCTATTTTTTTCTCCCTCTGACAGAGAAAATACTCCAGTGCTGCAAAAACAACTGATTTAGCATTACACTATCTCCCAAGTGCAAGTAATCTCACTGTATGAGAGTACTGCATGCCTTCCAGGTCTCATATTGTAAGGTAGGTGAGCTTAGACGGACGACATAAGTAGCTCTAATTCGTGACAGCATCTGAGAGGAAACACAGGCAAGCCTTAAGGAGAGATTAATTTCCACTGAGCAGCCTGGAAAGGACTTCATGGAGAAAGTGACAACCACATTTTAACAAGAGAGTAAGGGTGATTCCAAGCACAGAGAACAGTGCAAACAATAAGAAGAAAAAGATATAGGAAAATACTGGATTTATCTTTTTACTTCAAAAGTGATACAAGTTCGTTGTTAAGAGAAAAACATGAATTATGGTAAGAAAAAACTGTGTACCCTGAAATCCCACTACTCAATCCCACCACATTTTAGTGTATGTTCTTCCACACACAGGATAATACAAAATGGGATCATTCTAAATATATACTCCTACTGGCTAGGTCAGTTGGTTAAGTGGCTGCCTTCAGCTCAGGTCATGATCCCAGATCCTGAGATCGAGCCCCGCATCGGGATCTCTGCGTGGCGGGAAGCCTGCTTCTTCCTTTCCCACTCCCCCTGCTTGTGTTCCTTCTCTCTGTGTTTCTCTATCAAATAAATAAAATCTTTAAAAACCCCTGGCATAGCTGAGTTCAAGGCCAAAGTATAGTCCCTTCCTCAGAGCTCTCACTTCAACTTGATCTTTTCCTGTTTTCTTCCAAGATCTCTACAGGTAGATCCATGCTACTAACCACTGTATTTACTTTTCTTTCTTCCATATGAAATAAAAAAGATACGGGTATGATGAATTTAATAAAATAATTCTTAAAGCCATTTTGTTTTACTGGTGCATTTCTGAAATTGAGAATACTGTGAATTCAACTGTAAAGTAATAAAGAGCCTCTCTAGAATTTGCCCCCATCTTTCTCTATTTGCAGTTCCCCAGTGCTTGAAGGCAGCCCTCACTGGAGGGAGAGTGTGTCTCACTCTCCAACCTATCTTTCTCACGACTACCAGGGTGATCTTTACCAAACCCAAAACTGTCCATGTTATACCACGATTTAAAATCCTTCCATTGCTGGAGTGCCTGGGTGGCTTAGTCGGTTTAGCGGCTGGCTCTTGATTTTGGCTCAAAGTCATGATCTCAGAATTGTGGGGTTGGGCCTCCTGCCGGCTCCAAACAGGACATGGAGTCTGCTTAAGATTCTCTCTCTCCCACTCCCTCTGCCTCTCCTCCCTTTCCCTCATTATATATATATATATATATATATATATATATATATATATATATTCCTTCCATTGACTAACATCCAGTGCTTGGAATGGTCTGCTTCTAGAAATTACCCTACAAATATACCTGCACAGGCATAAAATTACCCAGCTATGTCATTCATTGCCACAGTCAGAAACAGCAAAAGATCACAAATAACCTAATGTCCTTCCATAAGGAACTAGTTACATAAATTATGTTACAATCATCAATGGAGTATTATGTAACTGTCAAAAGACTCAATATGCATTGATAAAAAATATTCTCCAAAGTATGTTAAGAGGAAAAAAAGAAAATCAAGGAACAGGTACAATAGGTCACCATTCGTATTAAAGGGGAAAACCTATCACCTGAATATGCATAAGCCATCTCTAGAAGCATACCCAAGACATTGGGTTCATTGGTTACCTAAGAAGAGGGAACCTATTAGTTTCCTAATGAAACAGTGGCTGGAGTTCAAGGGTGGAGAGAGACTATTTACTAAATCCCTTGCCGAAATTTTTAAATTTGGAACCAGGTGGGGGCGCCTGGGTGGTTTAGTCAACATACCGTTGGCTCAGGTCATGCATGATCCCAGGGTCCTGGGAGGGAGCCCTGCATTAGGGTCCCTGCATCTCCCTCTCCTTCTGCCTGTCCCCTCCTGCTCCCTTGCTCATGCATGTGTACACATTCTCTTTCTCTCTCTCTCTCTCTCAAATAAATAAATAAATACAAAATCTTTTTTAAAAGTTTTGAACCAGGTGAATTTTTTACTTACTCAAAAATTAAAGTGGGGTTTTATCTGATTGGTTAATATGGCACATAAGTCCCTTCCCAAACTAGCACAAATCTACCTTAGTAGTCTCTTTACTAAAGCTGCCCCACTCCCTCACTGCTCATTCACACTCCTGCCCTGCACTGAAGGATTTCCCATTTTTCTCTGGCTGGCAAACTTCGTGTTTCAAATACTGGCTCTCTAAGACAGAATGAACTTCCTCTCCTGTCTTCCTGCCATTTGGTGCAAAAAGCCCTTTGGCCTGATTTGATTACATGTTTGCTCCCTGGCATCATTGGCTGGGTTCACAGTCTTACCTGACTCCATGAGAACATTCTATCCCTCAGGGACAAAGTCTAGGTCTCAGGGCAATAAAAAAAAATGATGAGGGCGCCTGGGTGGCTCAGTGGGTTGAGCCGCTGCCTTCGGCTCGGGTCGTGATCTCAGGGTCCTGGGATCGAGTCCCGCATCGGGCTCTCTGCTCAGCAGGGAGCCTGCTTCCCTCTCTCTCTCTCTGCCTGCCTCTCCGACTACTTGTGATTTCTCTCTGTCAAATAGATAAATAAAATCTTTAAAAAAAAAAAAAAAAAAAAAAAAATGATGAAATAGCAGGATTACTCATAGTAGCCAAAAAAAAAGGAACCCAAGTGTCCATCACTGGATAAATACATAAGCAAAATGCAGTACATACCTACAATGGAATATTACTTAGCCTTCAAAAGGATGGAAATTCTTTTTTTTTTTTTAAGATTTTATTTATTTATTTGACAGACGGAGATCACAAGTAGGCAGAGAGGTAGGCAGAGAGAGAGAGATGGGGTTGGGGGAAGCAGGCTCACTGCTGAGCAGAGAGCCCCATGCGGGGCTCAATCCCAGGACCCTGGGATCATGACCTGAGCCAAAGGTAGAGGCTTTAACCCACTGAGCCACCCAGGCACCCCAAGGACAGAAATTCTGATATAAGCTACAACATGGATGAACCTTGAAGACATTATACTAAGTAAAAATAGGCCAGTCATGGGGTGCCTGAGCGGCTCAGTCATTGGGCATCTGTCTTTGGCTCCACTCAGGATCCCAGCATCCTAGGATGGGGCTCCCTGCTTGGTGGGAGGCCTGCTCCTCCCTGTCCCACTCCCCCTGCTTGTGTTTCTGCTCTTGTCAAATAAATAAATAAATAAATAAATAAATAATTTTTAAAAAATAGGCCAGTCACAAAAGGACAAATACTGTATGATTCTATTTATATGAGTTACCTAGACAAGTCAAGCTCAAAGCAATAGAAAGTAGAATTGCAGCTGTCAGGGACTCGGGGGAATAAGAAATGGGGTAAGAGTTTAATGGGTGCAGAGCTTCAGTCGGGGGCAATGAAAAGGCTCTAGAGGCAGAAGGCAGTAATGGCGACACAACAATGTGAATGTACTTAATGTCACAGAACTGCATTCTTAAAAATAGTTAAAATGGTAACTTCCACGTTATATATAATTTTACAGCAACAAAAAAAATTCAAGAAGGGGCACCTGGGTGACACAGTCAGTTAAGCATCTAACTTTGGGGGGCGCCTGGTTGGCTCAGTGGGTTAAGGCCTCTGCTTTCAGCTCGGGTCATGGTCCCAGGGTCCTGGGATCGAGCCCCGCATCGGGCTCTCTGCTCCTCGGAGAGCCTGCTTCCTCCTCTCTCTCTATCTGCCTCTCTGCCTGCTTGTGATCTCTGTCTGTCAAATAAATAAATAAGTCTTTGAAAAAGAAAAAAAAAAAAAAAAAAAGCATCTAACTTTGGCTCAGGCAGTGATCTTGGGGTCCTGAGACCAAGCCCTGTGTCCAGCTCCGTGCTCGGTGGGGAGTCTGCTTATCCCTCTGCCCCTCCCCCTGCTGGTGCCCACTCTCTCTTTCTCTCAAATAAATAAATAATTTCTTTAAAAATGTAAAAGAAAAAAAGAAAATAATCCGAGACTTCTACAGCCTCAAGATAGTAATATTATCCTGACATTTCTTCAGATTATTTTTTAAGATTTTATTTATTTATGACAGAGAGAGATAGTGAGAAAGGGAACACAAGCACAAGGGAGCTGGAGAGGAAGAAGCAGGCTCCCCGCTGAGCAGGGAGTTCTGATGTGGGGCTTGATCCCAGGACCCTAGGATCATAACCTAAGCCCAAGGCAGATGCCCAATGACTGAGCCATCCAGTTGCCCCTTCTTCAGATTTCAAAAGTACCTTTCTATTCTCATCCCAGTATTAGCTCTTATAGGCTCTATGCTCCAACATATATTTTTACCAAACCAAAAAAAAAAAAAAAAAGAGAGAGAGAGAGAGAGAATACAAACAATCTTTTTCAAAATGTTTGATTAAAGAATGAGAGACTATCAGAATTGCTAGCAGATTTTGAAAAACGTACAAGCAATTCTAGAAGTAAAAAATAGTCATTTAAATTTAAAACACAGTAGATCAATTAAATTACATTAGACACAGCTGTATGAGAATTAGCAAAATGGAAAAGCTGAAGAAATTACCAAATGGAAAATATAAACTGAGAAAAGATATGAAGGACAGAGGGAGAAAGTACCTTTTTCCAACTAGAGTTCCTCAAAAACAGAATAAAATGAGGGAAGGGGTAAAAATTCAAAAAGATAATGGCTAATAATTTTCTAGGACTGATTAAAAGAAATCAATCTGCAAAAATCAGGGAGCCCCAAAAAATCCTAAGAAAGATACATAAGGTGTTAAAACCTCCAGAGAAAAAAGTTATAATGTACAGCAAAACAACAATTAGACCAATGGCTGATATGAATGCAAAAGCACTGGAATAATATTTTCAAAGTGCTGGAAAAAAATTACTATCAGCCCTGATTTGTTGATCTAATGAAATTATCTTTCAAAAAGAAGACAAAAGGGCACCTGGGTGGCTCAGTGGGTTAAAGCCTCTGCCTTCGGCTCAGGTCATGATCCCAGGGTCCTGGGATTGAGCCCCAAATTGAGCCCCACATCGGGCTCTCTGCTCAGCAGGAAGTCTGTTTCCTCCTCTCTCTCTGCCTGCCTCTCTGCCTACTTGTGATCTCTGTCTGTCAAATAAATAAAATAAAATCTTTTAAAAAATAATAAATAAATAAATAGAATCTTAAAGAAGAAAAAAGATATTTTAGACAAACAGAAACTGAAGAGTGTGGACTGCCCAAAGATCCCATTAAAGATACTATTGTAGAGGAAGTAGAGAGATACACCTAGAAGGATGAGCTATTCATCATTTCTCCTATATCTCAAAGAAAATGGTAAATGTGAGTAAATGGGGGGAAAAGCAACAGTGTAAGAAAAAAATAGTATCTAATTTATGGAGTGAAGAAAGAAGACAGAACAAAATCTTAGACAACCATATATAAAGGAACCATGGAATTGAAGTATTTTACAATCTTTATATTACTCAGGAAGACAGTAAAAATGCTAACTAATTTAAGACTTTCAAGTTAAATACACAGGGTAAAATTTTTCCAGGAAATCGGGGCGCCTGGATGGCTCAGTGGGTTAAGCCTCTGCCTTCAGCTCAGGTCATGATCTCAAGGTCCTGGGATCAAGCAGGGAGCCTGCTTTCCCACCCGCCCCCCCATCCCCGCCTGCCTCTTGGCCTACTTGTGATCTCTCTCTGTCAAATAAATAAATAAAATCTTTTTTAAAAATTTTCTTCCAGAACATCACTATAAGACTAGAAATAATAGATATACCTTCCAAACTAGTAGTGTGACCATCACTTTTAACACGTACTCCCATGCTGACAGGACACCTGAAATTCTAGCCCTCCTTTCAGGCAAAAGATACTAAGCCCATCTAATGTCTACCATAGTATGTAGTCATTACATATTTGTTACATTAATTTGGCTGTTCCAGAATTAAATGAATTCTATTCCACACGTTGATTATACTTCTCAACACTACCTAGAAGGCTGATTCCATCTTACTATTTTAGTGAATGGCCTGACTATCCCTTCAATTTTTTTCTTTTTTAAAAAATGGGACAATGAATGCTTGGGATAAAATACCAAATCCTAAGCCTCTTGTTTCTTCTTGTTTCTAAGCTGGGAAAAAACATATTTATATAGGTTCTAAATATATATGCTTTCTCCCCTTACTATTGCTCCAAAGGAGATATGAATCAAAAATTTAGATGTTTGATTTTAATCACGGGAAAATGGCAATCAAAAGCTCAGGCACCTAAACTGTAAGTGATATTTTCCCCACAGTTGGTAAAACTGTATATCCCACAACATATGGAATTCTACTGAAAGCTTTCACTGGCACTTTGCCTTGTTAAGCAAAAGTTAGAAGTTATGCTAAGACATTTTTAAAAAAGTGAACACTGCCTTTTCATTAGACTAACATTTAAAATAGGACTTAAATACCATGGAAAATATACTAATATATCTAACACTCACTGAGCTCTTAACTCTATGTCAGGCATAGTTCTAACCATTTTCATGAACTCATTAATCCTCCCCAAAATACATGATGAGTCAGGTAGTAGGAGAGTAGCTTTGCTTTACAAAGGAGGACCATGAGAAAGAGATTAAATACTTTCCCCAATTTACATACCTCAAAGGTGTCAATCAATATCGGGATTTGAACCAAGGAGTTTAGCTCCAGAGCATTTACTCTTAACCATTACACTGTACTGCCTCCCAAGAGTCTTGTCATGTTTATATGCTGATTTGCCTTGTATCTGTATCTAAAGTCTGACTTTGAGATTTGCTTACTCATACCAGATACATTTTGCCCAAATTTTCTATTCCATTTATTTGCAAAGGATTAAAACTAATAGAGAATTCCAAATCCATGTTATATTTTTACTTACACTTACAAATTCTGCATATTCCCTTGTTGGGCAGGATTATTCTCATCTGCACCCCGAGACTTCATGCCTGGAATTTATTCATTCAGGGAACAGGAATTGGATGGCCTACCACATGTGATGCCCTGTGCCAAGCAACAATTCACAGCTACTTCCTAATTGACAGTTAAATTTCACCAAAGATTCACTCACAGCATGATATATATTTTTCCAAAGAAGCATAAAACAGTTTTGGTAGGGAAGCAGTAAATGGCCTTCCCATTTGTTCATCAACAGATATTCTTCAAGACTCCACTATGTGCCAAAGTACAAGTACACTCTGATGGGTGCTGAAAATTCAGGAGTAAACACAGCAGAATCAGTATTTGCCCATTAGGGATCTAGCGGGGAAAAAGATATTAAATAAGTAATAACCACACAAATAATTACATATAACTGTGATAAGCAAAATAAGGGGAAAACCTAGGAATCATATGATAAGATGGACCTAACTCAATTTTAGAGGTAAAGTCAGGGAGGTAGTCCCGAAAACACTGACATTTAATATGGAAGTTGAGGATGCCTAGAAATTACCCAAATAAAGAAGTACTGGAGAGTAGTTCAGGCAAAGGAATAGCACTGCACTTTGGAGGAAATGAAAACAAGTGTGCCTCGAGTACCACAAGAAGATAACAGCTGAGACCAGTGCTCAAAGGTCTTTTCCTCACTATGAGGACCATAACCTGATCATTCTGCCACTGGCCCACTCTTATTTCCCCCATGGCTCCAAGGAATAAATTATTTGCAGTACTAGCGCACAACCCTTTAAAATGAATAACTTAAATTCTGCAAACAATTTCACCAGTAGAGAGGATGTCGATAAGATACATCTTTTATAAGATTATAAATTTCATCTGTATTTTAACAACCTGAGGCCAGAGACCACATCTTATATAATATCCCACCATCATTCAGAACACCTAGCAATGTACATAGCAAGGGTCTAATGACTAAGTCTGCCATTTGGGGAGAAGAGCTGTAAGATAAGAAATTTATGTGTTAGTAGTCTCGATTTTTTCCTATGTTAAGAATTACTTCCCCATTCATATATCCTTATCTACTTTAATTGGATGAATAAAAACATGTTGTCTACGTTACAGATGAAAGATGAGCCAGTTCTTCAGAGATGGGCTGGAGAACGAAAGAAGGCTTGAAATATCGGGAGCTAGATAATAGAGGTCCCTCACCTCCCAACTCTAAGAACAAATGTGCTATTTCTCTTTCTTCACAGAAAGCTTACTTATGGGAATAAGTTAAACTTATTTCAAAAGAAGGAATGACTTTTACTTGGATTGTGGCCAACTACAATGAAATTCAGCCACTTTCCTCTTAAAAGTCATTCAACTGGAAATCTTATCAGTGGGAAATTCTCTAAGGGCCAAAGATTCTATTTTCTGTAACTTAACAGTATTTGTATAACATTTTTACTTCTAAGATTCACTACCTCTCATCCTCTGTACACACATACATCCCACAATCACACCAACCCAATGAGCTGACTCCTAACAGAAGTGATATAAAATTTTTTGGACTCTAAAAGTCCAAATAGGGGCACCGGGATGGCTCAGTGGGTTAAAGCCTCTGCCTTCAGCTCAGGTCATGATCCCAGGGTCCTGGGATCGAGCCCCAAATTGAGCCCCACATCGGGCTCTCTGCTCAGCAGGGAGCCTGCTCCACCCCACCCCACCCCCGCCTGCCTTTCTGCCTACTTGTGATCTCTGTCTGTCAAATAAATAAATAATCTTTAAAAGTCCAAATATGTAACCACACAATATAACATCATTTACGAATCTTTGCTTCTCGTATATAACAACACTGGAGGGCAGGAAAAGAGAATCACCATGCCTTCCAAAGGAGGCAAGAGATAGTGAGCTATCCTCATCAGAATGACTAGTTGGGATAGCAAGTATCAAAGCACAACACACCTACGGAAGGAATACCATGAGCAAGGGACTACGATAAGAACAGCACTGGAAATATCAAGAATATAGCCCAGTCCTTGCCCTCCAGAAACCAACAGTCTAAAATGGAGATACCCTGAGGGAGTGGGGGTAAGTGGAAAGAAAAGTCACAAATCAATCATCAAAGACTAATGATCCAGCATACGAGGACACAAAATCTACAAGGAACTGGGAAGAAGGCAACAAATCCCCAACTTCCTGAGTATAATTATCCAAGTCCCCTTTCATTTATTACTCTGTCATATTCTCTCTCTGTCTGCACATAATGCACATGCCTAAATAAACTTAATCATACTAAAGCCCCCATATCTTTAACAAGCATGTCCAGATTAGAAATTCTAATCTAACCTAGATTAGGTTATGACTAAGCCTATTATTTTGAAGTCATCTCATTCCATATTTACTGAAACAACCAGTTAGCTAAGTACATCATGACTCCTTAAATGGCACAGGACAAAGTCTTGGGATATTGTATCAGACTCACTTTTCTTGGTAAATTTTTTTTTAAGATTTTTATTTATTTATTTGACAGACAGAGATCACACGTAGGCAGAAAGGCAGGCAGAGAGAGAGGAAGGGAAGCAGACTCCACGCCGAGCAGAGAGCCCGATGCGGGGCTTGATCCCAGTACCCTGGGATCATGACCTGAGCTGAAGGCAGAGGTTTTAACCCACTGAGCCACCCAGGTGCCCCTGTAAATTTTTTTTTTAAGATTTTATTTATTTACTTGACAGAGAGAGATCACAAGTAGGCAGAGAGGCAGGCAAAGAGAGAGAGAGAGAGAGAGAGGGAAGCAGACTCTCCACTGAGCAGAAAGCCCAATGCGGGGCTTGATCCCAGGACCCCGAGACCATGAGCTGAGACGAAGGCAGAGGCTCAACCCACTGAGCCACCCAGGCGCCCCTCTTTGTAAATTCTTAAATGGGAAAGTAAATTAAAGGGTTTGGGGTTTTTTTAAATAGTGAAAAAGGATAAGAAGTGGTGCATCTATATATAGTTTCGTTTGTATTTATATCCAGGGAAACACAAATTGGTTGGGAGTAGAGAGAAAAGGAAATGAGAGAGTAAGACAAGTCAAGTTCAAACAGACTGAAAAGGCTGAGAAAACTGAGAGGAGACAGATTTTCTAAATTTCAACAAAGAAAATGCAATACTTTTGTAATAAGAAAAATGTCGTTCCTTTTAGAAGACTATATGAAGGCTCAGCATGATAACAGTATACAGTTCAATATTATTTATATTACTATATGAAGGATATAATACTTCAATTATGATAAAATACAGTGAAAAAAATCAGTACCTACATTTTTTTTTAAAGATTTTATTTTATTTATTTGACAGAGAGAGAAAGACAGCGAGAGAGGGAACACGAGCAGGGGGAGTGGGAGAAAGAGAAGCAGGCTTCCTGTTGAGCAGGGAGCCTGATGCTGGGCTCCATCCCAGGACCCTGGGATCGTGACCTGAGCCAAAGGCAGATGCCTAACAACTAAACCACCCAGGCACCACCCTGGTACCCACATATTAATCTCAACCTCCTTCCCTAATAAATCTTTTTGTAAATTACTAAGAAAAACTGAATGGGGGGAGAGGGCTCTGGGTGGCTCAGTCAGTTAAATGGGCAGCTCTTGGTTTCAGCTCAGGTCATGATCTCAGGGCCATGGGATTGAGCCCCAAACAGGGCTCTTCACTCAGCAGAGAGTCAGCTTGAGGATTCTCTCTCTGTCTCCCTCTGCCCCTACCCCAACTCTCTCTCAAATAAATAAATAATCTTTAAGAAAAAACAGGATTAAGTTCAGATAACATAAGTTTTTGTTTGTTTGTTTTTTTCAGATAACGTAAGTTTTGAATGATCAAAGTGTTTGCTTCTCTGTCTTTTACAGCCATTTTAGTACTTATTTAGTTTTCATTGAGAATGGTTATGGAGCAGAAGACTGTTTTTTTTAAAAAAGATTTTCTTTTTTTTTTTTTTTTTTAAGGGAGTACCTCTCATCCTCCAATACATTCACTTCCTTCTCTGGGTGTTTCAGAGTCTTATTACATAGTCAAACTTTACTCTTTAAACCTCCCTTTGATGTATTTATACTAGATATACAGAACTGAAGGCTGCTGAAGCTTACAAAGTTAAGGCTGAAATTTATATTTTCTCCTTCTAGACCTGTCTATATGGGAAGGTTTAAGGGCAGACCTGCCCCAAAACAACATGAAGTAACTGAATGACCCTTCCTCGGCAAGAATACTGAGCATATAGGATTATTCTAGAAAGAAATCCTGCTGTGATACCAGCTGATCACTAACATTTGCTGATTAAGGATTAAGACCTCTTTTGATACTGCTCTAATGCTGGGTTATTAGGTAAAAATGTACCCCACTGTCATGACCATGACATAAGGTTCAATGAAAAGGCTGGGCCAGATCAGTCAAAAAGCAAAAAATAGACAGTTCAGCTTTATGATAATCTTTGTCTCCTGCCATATAGTTCAAGGAAGTGAGGATCTTTTAATGAGGAATTCAGGACTCACAGTATGCTACCACACTGTAACCAGCAGGACTCCAAATAATGTATCAATACCTGGTCTAAATTGTTAAATTTTAAAAAGTAACTTCCAATGTTAAAAGAATGCAAGATCTCAATGTCTCTTTCAGATAGCAACATATTCTCATTTATGAATTTCGAAGGTGGCCTGCATAGTTGAAAGCACTCTGAAACAGAGAACCACAACCCAAAATAGCCTGAACACTTTTGTTATCTCAACCAATGGGCAGTTAGCCATTTATGCTTTCCTCTTAGTATATATATTTGTTTCAGACACAGCCCATAATAAATTCTATTAGAGTGTTCAAATTCAGCTGTATCAGATGTTTAAAAGCTGGAGAAGAAAAGTATTCATTGCACAAAATTTCTATTACAGTATTCTTCACATAAAAAATAGAAACTATATATATGTTCACTTACTTAAAAAAAAATCATAAGGTACAGCTATGGTCACAGCCAGCCACTGGAAATTAAGTAATGAACACAAAAGATGTGGTCCCTGACACTGAGGAACCTACAATGTAGCAGAGAAAACAAACCCTGACCAAGTATGGTAAATATTACCAGACCATGTATACCAGCTATGCTGAGCTGCATTAAAAAAAAAAAAAAAAAAAAAAAGGCATAACAAAACCCTCTTAGTTGTGATACATATAAAGCGTAAGCATTTTATATGTATATAAATGACCAGTAATTAAATAAGTATCTGAAATGATCAAACTCCTTTTTTAACAAATATACAAGAAATATATAAAATCCAAATAGTTCCCATCCTCATAAAAGTAGTTGTTTTAGAGGCACCTGGGTGGCTCAGTCATTAAGTGTCTGCCTTCAGCTCAGGTCATGATCCCAGGGTCCTTGATCCCAGGATCAAGCCCCACATCAGGCTTCCGGATCCGTAGGGAAACCTGCTTCTCCCTCTCCCACTCCCCCTGCTTGTGATCCCTCTCTTGCTGACTCTCTGTCAAATAAATAAATAAAATCTTAAAAAAAAAAAAAAAAAAGTAGTTGCTTTAATGCTGCCCTTATTCCTGGACTGTAACAGAAGGATGCAACTTAAGATACTGTGCTTAATACCAACAAGATTTTTACTCTAACTTTTATTCTGTCCTCTTAGAGTTATTCCAGTGCTATTTATAAAACAACTTTGGAAAAGCCCAACTTTCTACTGTGCAGATATATAAACAAATATATTTTTTAAAGATTTTATTTATTTGAGAGAGAGAGCGCACACACACAGGCAAGCGGGAGAGGGAGAGGGAGAAGCCAACTCCCCACTGAGCAGGGAGCCCAACAAGGACGTGGAGCTGGATTTTAGGACCCCAGGATCATGGCCTAAACCAAAGGCAGATGCTTAGCCAGCTGTGCTACCCAGGCGCCCCTAAACGAATATTTAAATTGGGGCCCTACTAAAATTAAAAAGATGGTTGTAGAAACATTATTATCTTCAAAACTCTTCTGTTCTCTCAATCGCATGAGTAAATGTTAAGTATTATTAGAACAAAGTTCACAATCTGAGTCATTCATTTATTTCTTTTGATTCAAGGTTTTCATTTTTCAAATGAAACTTCATGATTGCCCAAAGAATCCACAAACCTACCTTAAATACTATGTAAATACAGAAATCCTATAAAAGTACTTTAAATACTATTAGTTCTAAGAGGCTTTCGAGCTGAGCAGCCATATATACTATAAAAAGCCTTTATCTGTTTTGCAGGCATTAATACTTCTTTGCTGATCTGTAGCTACTCTTGTGTTTTTTTCTAAAGAAAAGCTGCAAAATGGAATGTTGCTGTGAAACAGATCCCTACCTTCACACCAGTCTTTTAATATATGGACCCTTCATTGCAGGCCTTGCCAAAGCCAGGCTTTTAACAGGTAATTTTGCCAGGCCCAGGTCACATGGAAACTCTATGACTAACAGCATTCTTGTTGCTTCAAATTCTAGGTGGAAACCTTCCACTGATATTTAACAGCTTTGCTCTAATTGGACACAGAATAGTGCAGTAGAGTAAGCAAAGGGTACAGAGTAAGAGAAACAGAGTTTGGGTTCAAGCTCTCCGACTAACTAGCTTCGCCACTGAGGGCAGATTACTTAAATTCCCTAACCTACAGTATCCTCATCTGTAAAACTGGGACCATCACAATATCTACCTTAAAGGATTACTATGATAGTGTAGATGAAAGTGTTTTATTAACTATAAAGGATTATACAAATGTTCTTTATATTCACTTGATTACTTTTTTCCTTAATGTAGAAATATGTTCATTTTAAAAACTAAAAAATACAGAAAAATATTAAAAAGGAAAAAAAATCACCCAGAGGCCTATCACCATTGTTGTTATTTTATTTATTTATTTATTTATTTATTTATTTATTAAGATTTCTTTTTTCCAGGGTGCCTGAGTGGCTCAGTGGGTTAAGCCTGTGCCTTTGGCTCAGGTCATGATCTCAGGGTCCTGGGATTGAGCCCCACGGCTGACTCTCTGCTCAGCAGGGAGCCTGCTTCCCCCCTTCTCTCTCTGCCTGCTGCTCTGCCTACTTGTGATCTTTCTCTTTCTGTCAAATGAATTAAAAAAAAAAAAAAATATATATATATATATATATATATATATATATATTTCCCCCCTCAAGTAATCTCTAGGGGCAACATGGGGTTCAAACTCTACAACCCTAAGATCAAGAGTCATATGCTCTTCCAACTAAGCCCAGCCAGGTGTCCTGTTGTTATTTATTTTAACTGAAAAATATCTAACATCAACCAAGAAAAAAAAATTACAGCAAAAATAATTTCAGATGCTAATATCGATCATTTACAAATGACAAAATTAATTGCCGATCTCTTTTTAAGAGCAGAACAGTCTTCCCCATCTATCAGGTTAGGTTAAAGACAATGCTGCTATTTGTACCAGAGCTGGTCTCAAGAGGGTATGATATATGGGTGAGGCTCATAAAAGCCAAGGCCACAAAAACTCCCAAAATAAATATTTCATGAGCCCAAGGAGAAGTTACAACACATGCCCTCAGATGCAATGGAGAAGGCAAAGGGTCTGAAGCCCCATTAATAAAACTACCACAACTATGGGGTCACAAATACTGACAGATGGCCATGGGTCACTTCAATAGAAAAAAAAGAAAAATTTATATACCATGCTACAAGACAGGCAGTCTAAGACTTCTGACTTTTTCACACTGCTCACAGAATCTCACCCTTGGAACTTCTTACCCTTCCTCTGTTTTTCCTTCTTTCTCTTAGCTCCCCTTCCTTGTTTTATTATTACATTAGAATCACTCTCTGTATTTAAAATGGCCTTATTCCATATAATGGAAAATTATTCAGCAACAAAAAGGAATGAAGTTCTGATACATACTATATGACCCCCTGGATGAACCTTGAAAACATGCAAAGTGAAAGAAGTCAGACATGAAAGACCACGTTTTATGATTGCATTAACATAAAATGTCCAGAATAGGCAAATCCACAAAGACAGACAGTAGACTGGGGATTGCCTAGGACTAGGAAGGTGGGGGATGGGAGAGACTGAGTGACTTGGGTATGAGGATTCTCTGTGAGGGGACACAAACTTCCTAAAATTAGATTGTAGTGATGGTGGCACAACTCTGTCAATATATTTAAAAAACAAAACAAAAAAAAACCCACCTAATTATCTACTTTAAATGGGGGAATTGTATGGTATGTGAATTATATCTCAAAAAAACTGTTTTTTAAAAAATGGTCTTGTTCAGGATTGAGTCCTGAGTTGAAAAAAGGACATGTGAATAATTTCCCATCCTAATCCTCCCTAAGTGTGCAGTCAAAGTGATGACTCCGTTGTGATGAGGTGTGCGCGTTAAGTGACCAGACTAATTGTTTAGCAAATACACATGAAGTTGTAAATCCAAATGAGTTTTGCCCCTTAATGCCTTAAGTCAAAACGTGGTCCTCAGATGCTCAATAATTCTACGCCTTTGTCTGGGTAGTTCTTTCTGCTTATAATGCCTTTCTTACCTCGTCTTTAAATCAAATCCCACCTGTCTCAAATGTTACATCCTCCATATAGCCTTCTGGATTCTCCCCTCAAAAGTAATCTTACCTTCCTCTGAACTTCCAGGGTACTTCACTTCCTTACAGTCGCTTAGTCCTTGCAGTCCAGTATTGTACTTACTTTGCCCAGAATCCTACACTGCTTTGACATTAAAAGGGGGTCTCAATAAATACCTATTTGGTAAAGGAAGGATGATGCTTAACAATTGACAATTTCGTCTTCATCTGGTAAACTTTAATTCTGGAAAAATCCAAAGCTCATTTAGACACAAGAACGGCACATAAAATAATAGGGCTAATGGAAAGTCCACTGCAGATGAAATTTTCTTGACTAATTTGACATAGGTATGTAAATAATCTGAGAGAAATTCTCAAACAGAAGCGCTGGAACAAAAATATAACCTCCCAAGGTAACTGAAAGAAACCTGAATTATGTAAGTTCCATAATATTCGTTCAAAAATCAGTTTCCTTATTTTATAATAACACCATGTTTTTTCCTAGAAAAACCTGAGAGTTCTTTTTTTTTTTTAAGATTTTATTTATTTATTTGACAGACAGAGATCATAAGTAGGCAGAGAGAGAGAGAGGAGGAAGCAGGCTCCCTGCTAAGCAGAGCTATGTGAGGCTCAGTCCCAGGACCATGGGATCATGACCCGAGCTGAAGGCAGAGGTTTTAACCCACTGAGCCACCCAGGCACCCCAAAACCTGAGAGTTATATCATCAAGTTCTATTAACTCTTCCTCTACTATATTTCTAATTAATTCCTTCTCCATTTTCCCTGCCACATCCAAAGCCCAGGGCCTCATTATATTCATGACCAACCAGTCTAAAAGGTCTCCTAATTTATCTTGCCTCCCACAGTTCCCTCTTTCCTTCAGCAATACTTAATGTGTGCAGTGTTGAGGGGAGGAACCGGGGAGCACATAAAGAAATATCAAATGAGGCCTGTTCTCCAGACACAACCTGAATATCACAATATTCAGTAACATATATAAGGGCCACAACTGGCACTGAGAATTTCAAGCAGTGGGCAGGTCGTCCAGCCTCCAGAGAACACAACCTATGCAGTCTCCCTGAAACCCTGTAACACTATTCTCATCCCCTCTCCCCTCCCACTGTCTTTGTTCATCTTATTGGATAAGGCCTTCTGTTAAAGTGCCCATATGTCATACACTGACTTCGTCTCTAATTTCTCTCCAACTTACTTCCTGAGCTAGTCCAGACAATATACTTGTTGTAACCTGGAAATGACTTACCAGTACCTTTGTTCATTATTGACTAACAGCACAATCCTCCCAACTTTCTCTCTGCTAATTCAGATCTACCAGCAATCCCAAGTCCCTTTTCTTGTATGTACTGGGATATAACTGTACGTAATTTTTTTTTTCAGCTCCTGACTGGCCTTATTTCTTTAGTATTTGTCTCACAATGTCTTCGCAGTGTTTCCTAACAAAGCATGTATCACAACCACCTATGGAGCTTCTAAAAAATACAAAAGGCCTTGAGACTACCCCATGAAGAACTCCACAGTTAAGTCTGAGATGGGAGTTGGACATCTTTATTACTAAAAAGCCCCACAGGTGATTCTGATGCACAGCCCAACCTGAGAATCGCTGATTTATTACAATGCTCCCTACGCAGCATTCAATTCTTATTAATTCATGCAATGAAGCTCATAAATAACTTTTCTCTAAATAGCCTAACCAGATATCAACCTCTAGACTAAACTAGCTCTGTTCCAAGTGCAACATGTGGTTTTAAGATTTCATTTCCTGAAGTACTCCATGGAGGGACACTATTACCCTGTCTCTTTACATTGTTTCCTATTTGTTGAAAAATGGAGGCCTGGAATGCAGCCATGTTAGACAACACTACATAAGAATGTACTCTGGAGTCTTAGATTAAAATTAGATATAAAAAGAACAAGAACAATGTAGAACTAGATGTTCTGAATGAAGACAGTATTCTTACTGAATAGATTCTTTCTAAATCTACATAGAAAGAATAAGAATTTGGTCAATAGAGTTCCCCCCCATCTTCCCAATGATCAGTCTCTCCAAATGCCTGAGAAGGGACCCAAAGACTAAAGACTTTCAGCAGCTACAGTGCTCCTGGTGCAGTCAGGGCTCTAATCAGATAAGTAACCCAAGCCCCACCCAGACCCACAGTTGCCTCCCAACCTGCCAACTACCCTGACACGAACTATTTACACAGCTCGGTGGGGGAGCAGCATGAACTTTTTCCAAAGTTGTCCCTCACAGGCAGCAGCGGTCTGAGTCACCCACCCAGGGTGGGAAAGAGAGTGTGATATTCGTCAGGGAAGTGTTAAAAGACTGGTCACAGCACCTCTTTCCCCATTTCAGGAGTGAGCTCCGCCTCCCCTAGGCACCACCTAAGTTATGAGTCACAGCTCTGGGCTACAGGGGTCTGCAAGGGCCACTCAGACACCCACGAAAGTTGCGGGTCGGGGAGGAGACGCCCCGTCCTTCTCTCCGGCAGGGGCCGCAGATCCCAGATTCCACAGGCCTCTCCCAGCACTCCATCTTGCTTCCTGCCCGGAGGAGGGGCCGAGCAGGAGGGCCCCCGAGGCTGGAAAGGCCCCAGGGGGCGGAAGCCGTTTGACAGCAGGTAAAGCCAGGTGGAAATCTCCACGGGAGGGAATAAAATGAAAGGCGGCAGGTGAAGCGAAAGAGGAAAGAGGACTCGTAGTCATGAAGTACTGCATAAAGAAATTGGCCGGTGTTTGAGAGTGCCAGAGGTGTGAGCCGAAGTAGAAATGCCTAGGCAGGAAGGAGGAGCCCGGGAGACGGACGAGTGGCCAGGAAGACAAGTGGACAAAAGAGCCAGACTTGGGGAGCACGGGGGGAGCGTGGCGGGTGAGGCAGGTTTCAGGGTGAGGGGCAGAAGTACTAGAAAGGTGAACAGCGCGGCTCAAGTAAGAATCCCTGGAAGGAAAGGCGGGGAATCCGTAGGGGAGCGCGCCAGCTCATAGGCCAGACTGGGGAGGCCTAAAAAGGAGCTGAGAGCAAGGCTGTCAACGTGAGGGGCGACAGCCTGCTGAGTGAAAGGGGCCATCAGACACCCTAACAACTATCATTTACCGAGCGCCTACTATGGGTCACAGGCTGCGCTGAGCACTTTACAAATACCCACCTCGCTGAATCTTCACAACAAACCCGCAAGGCAGGCATTTTTATGATTGCCCCCATTTTAGAGATGAAGAAACTGAGGCCCACAGAAGCTCTGGGGCTCGCTCAAGGTCACAGAGTGGGGGGAATCGGCGTTCGAACCCATGACCATCTGGCTCCAGAGCCCACGCGTAAAGCCACAGGGAGCTAGCCGGCGAAGGGGACCCACTGGGATGTCTCCTGACCCCGCTCCCGACCCCAGACCCAGCGCGCTCACCCGGACAAGGTTGCTGACGGCCGCCTGCACGGCGGCCACGGGCGCGGTGAGGTCAGGGATGGCTTTACCGTCCACCTCGCCTTCCTCGTGCATGATCACCAGGTGCGAGATCTGCTGCGCCACCGGCTCCAAGATGCTCTCGATCGTGCGCGTATGAAACACCGGCATCGCGGCGGCTAGCGGGGCGGCGAACCGCGGGCTACAGAAAATTGGGAACGGCGGGGCCGGGAACCCGCTGAAAGACAGACTGCGAGCAGCAACTACGGAGTCCGGGCTTCCCTCGGCGTAACCAGCCCCGCGGGCGCCCCGCCCCCATCGCGTCGTCGCACCCAATGGCAGCACCGCTCAAACCGGGGCCGCCACTCCTATTGGTCCTGCTTCGAGATGCTCCGCCCTCTCAACCTCGCCGCCCAGACACCGCCCCGCCCCCATTCCCAAGGGAGGGGCCTGGGATTGGGGCTGCGCCGCAGGGATTGCAACCGGATTCCGGAGTCCTAACGCGGGGCGCTCCTTATAAGGACATGGTGGGAGCGGAGCGTGCGGCTGGAATCAGTGGCCCCGCCCCCAGGAGCCACCTCCCGCTTGGGCTCTGCAGAGCTCCGCCCCTCTGCAGAATCACCTCAGCGGGGCGGGGTCTCCTTACCTCAGGCGGCGCTGGGGTCTCGGGAGACCACGGAGCTGTAGGTCTCTCTGCCCCGCCTCCTCAACTTTTCCCTTTGCACAATGCCTTCAAAATAGTCTTTCCATTTCTTCTCAGTAATACATGAAAATGTTTTTGGTAAAACATTCAAATAATAGAAGTGCATAGAGAAACAGGAGTGTCCCATTCATTCACACACACGTTCCACCGACTCCCTCAGAGATACTCACTGTTAACAGTTTAGTGTGTAGCCTTTTAGACTTTTGCCTATTCGTTTTCTTGTACATATATACTTCTAAGTAAGTGGGATTAAACATTTCCTGGAATTTGATATTTTTCCCCTTAATTATTCCCCCGGTCATCTTTCACCATTGATACAGGTCTACTTCACTCTTTTTTTAGTAGCTGCATGGTATTCCAGTGAACGAAATCAAACAATTTATAGAACTTATTTCCTAGTAATGGACATTTAGGTTGAATCCTGTTTTTCAGTATTAAAAAACAATTCTGCATGAGCATCATTGTACTTGTCTCTGTATTGGGCACGTGTGTATTTCTCTAGGATAGATACCTAGAAAGGAAGTGAAAATTTAAAAAGTATATACATTTTGTATTTTGATAGGACCAAATTACTAATCCTCTCACAGTGCACTTTGTGTACATCTTATGAATGTCTTCCTCATCTCACACTCTCTCTTGCCCAAGCTTTCCCATGCGGATGTAATACTTTCACTAATACATCCAAGCTGAAGATCTTCAAGTCAAATGAAAGTAGTTGTCAAGGTGCCTGGGTGGCTCAGTTGGTTAAGTGTCTGTCTTTGGCTCAGGTCATGATCTCAGGTCCTGAGATGGAGTCCCACATCCAGCTCCCTGCTTAGTGGAGTGTCTGCTTCCCCTCTCCCATTCCCTCTACCCTTCCTCTACTCATTTTCTCTATCTCTCTTTCAAATGAATAAATAAAATCATTTTTAAAAAGGGGGGAAAAGGAAAATATTTCTCAAGGTCCCACATTTTGCGAGAGGCAAAATAGTCTTATAGACAATGGAATTCTTTATCCCTCTATTTTAAGTTAACATTTATTTAGTACTCTGTAAGTACTAAGCATTGTATAAGCCCTTATTCAAATTGAGGTATATGCAGTATATATTATTTTATTCTCCCTCATTTTATAGGTAAGAAAACTAAACTCTGCAGTTTACCCAAAATTTCACAAGGGTCAAGCTACCCAATTTGTGGGACCCAGTACAAAATGAAAACATGGATCCCCTTGAGGAATGACAGTAAAATAGGGGCACCTGGGTGGCACAGTCATTAAGCATCTAACTCTTGGTTTCGCTCAGGTTCTGATCTCAGAGTTGTGAGATCGAGAGTTTGCTAGAGACTCTCTCTCCCTATCCCTCTCTCTGTGTCCCTCCCTGCTCTCTAAAATAAATAAATCTTAAAAAAAAAAAAAAAAGATTCTAAAATATAAAATTTGTTCCTTTCTTTGGCAGTTTCTCTCTCAACCTGTAATGGTATTTTTAACTTACTATTTAATGTCACATTAACCGGGGCACCTGGGTGGCTCAGTGGGTTAAAGCCTCTGCCTTCAGCTCAGGTCATGATCTCAGGGTCCTGGGATTGAGCCCCACATCGGGCTCTCTGCTCAGTAGGAGCCTGCTTCCTCCTCTCTCTCTCTCTGCCTGCTTCTCTGCCTACTCGTGACTCTCTGTCAAATAAATAAACAAAATCTTTAATGTCACATTAACCTGATCAGAGAGATACCTTTTAAATAAATACAGAACCCCACAGGAACTTGGGCCCCATGCAACCCACTGGCTGCCTGGAGCCCCCTCCTGCCAGCTGCTAGACTAATGTACTGTTCCCAGCTAGAAGCATGGAAGCCAAGTCAGGCATCTCCCCTTCCCACAGGACTTCCCCCACAACCCACAGCAGATGCCTGATCTCAAAAGGCATCTTTCCCTCCACACTGAGGCTTGCTCAGTAACTGGATCAAGGGAGGGAAGGAGGCCCACTGCCACCTTGGCCCAGCTGCCAAACATGCTTTAGCACTAATAGCTTGAGTTGAGAATGACCACCATAATGCCTCACCCCTAGACACTAAGGGGAGCACACTTGAAATCCTACCCAAGAGGAGAAACCAGCTGTGATCGTTGGACAGGAGTGGGGAGAGGGAGGTGATGTGGGGTGGGAATAGGGGACCAAGACATTGGGGTAGATGACGTATTCACAATCTCCAAAAATCACTGATGGAGTTTCTCTTTTGAGCTTTTTCCTACATTTCTTTCTCAACTAGAAAGCTTTATCTGCTTGTCTAAGTCTTACCTACTGTGGTAGGTAAAATTCTAAGAGGTCTGCCTAGATTTCCTATCCCTGGTATAATCCGCAAGACTACAAATGTAATGAATTTCACCTCCGTGGAAATGTTTGATATAGCACAGTTGACCTTAAAATAGGAAGAGTATCCAGGCAAGTCTGACCTAATTACATCAGCCCCTTTAAAGCAGAAAGTTTTCTTTAGCTCTCCACGGAAGAAGAAGTTAAAAATTAGAACCATAAGGATTTAACAAACTGTCACTGGATTAAAGTTGCAGAAGGCCACATGTCAAGGAATGTAGGCAGCTTCTAGGAGCTGTGAGTGGACTCTGGCTGACAGACAGCAGGAAAATGTGGACCTCATTCCCACAGCTGCAAGGAACGAAATTCTTCCAACACGAAGAATGATCCTGAAACGGATGTTCCTGCAGAGCCGCCAGACAAGAAGAGTCCATTCGACACCTTGATTTCAGACTGCTTCTGAGCATTGAGCCAAACCACACCATGGAGGACAAATGTGTGACCTTCACAATTGTGAGACAATTCATGAGTGGTATGAGGAATTTGTTACATTGCAATGGAATACTAATGTACCTACCTTCAAGGCCTACTTCTAGTTCTTTCAATATGACTTCCCACCACAAAACCCTGGCATAAACTATTGGTAACAATCCTTTTTCCTTCATAACACTTGCCACAATTATCACACGACCATTTTACACATTTCTCTCCTCTATTACAGAGACTGCTAGATGTCCCCAATATTTGTTCTATTCTTTCTCCACAGGAACAAAACCCCAGATTTATAGCTAAGCATTTACCCACACCATTCCAATTTGACACATGGTGAGTTACAAAGCTTTGGTTTTTCTCATCTCCAAAACAAGGATAATAATCTTTTCAATCTTTTTTTATGCAAAGGGCTTAGCACATAGTCAGCATGAGAAAAAGATGTTAAGTGAGGTCAATTCACAGCCAACACTGGACTAGGAACCATCGTGAAACTAAGTCACAAATAATGTGGTGAAGGCCATGTAGTCATGTACCAACTAAGAAGAGATCAGCATGGCCCTAAGGATAAGAAAGAATTTATGGGACAGTGAAACTAAATCTGGCCTCAAAGGAAGAATACTGTTTGGTTAGGCAGACAAGAGGCAGATGTTCCAGAATGAGCAAGCCTGGAGGTGGGAGCACATTCCGGGACAGTGATTACAATAAAATTGTCTACCCTTTCTCATGGGGGAATACATTCCAAGACTCCCAGTGGATGCCCCAAACTGCAGATATTATCAAACCCTATATACCCTGTTTTTTCCTACACGTACATACCTATGATAAAGTTTAATTTATAAATTAGGCACAGGAAGAGATTAACAACAATAGCTAACAATAAAGTAAACAATTATAGCAATTACAGTACAATAAAAGTTTGTGAGTGTGGTCTTCCACCCAAAATATCTTACTGTACGTTGTTTGCCTTTCCTCTTATGGTGCTATGAGATAATCAAATGCCTACGTGATGAGATGAATAAGGTGAATGGCAGGCAACTATCAACCTCCTGTCATCTGTCAGAAGGAAGATTAACTGCTTCCACAGTTGACAGTAGATAACTGAAACCCCTGAAAGTGAAACTTTGGATGACAGGGACTACTGTCACCAGAGTACAGTGAATGTTCACACAGCTCAAAGATAAGAATGAAGGTAAATTTCCACAAGATTATAACCTACCAAGGTTAAGGACTGTGTGACATTTTCTTGTGGTCACAGCCAGCTCAGCATCGCTCTGCCATGCAATTAGTCTGAAGGCCACCAATGATAGGGAACCTTGAACGAGATATAAAAATTTAGCATTTCTCAGTTAAAAATAATCAGGGGAGAGTTTTGGATGGTGGCAGTTATTTTACAAAGTGCCCATTGGCATGGGGAACTTTGGATTCTCAGCATTCTGAGACAGGTGGAAAACCAGGAGTACAGCTTTCTTTTATTACACAGACTGGGAAATTGAGACATAGTAGCAACTGTTAATAAGAATACAGTTTGCGGAAATTTTAATCAAGGAAAAAGCTGGATATAAAACCTGAGTCTTCTGTATTTACTCGTATGTATTTGTTCAATTTCTGTGCTCTCCTCCTGATTCCCTCTTGGGCCACTCTACTTCAGTCATGTGTCTGAGGATTGGTTCACACCTTCTCAGTCCTCTCTGGTATACTCCACACCCACATGAGTAAGTCAACTCACACACACACAGCATCCTCAGCGCACCCAGAGGGACCTTCACTCTTCAGACCACCTCATCAATCTCTTCCCCCACATTGTCCCCACATCAGAACCACACAGTAGCTCATTTAGAACTTCTTCCTTTTCTTCCCTAAATGCTTCATGTACACCATACTCCACCCCATAACCCCACCCAAAACCACAACCACTTCCCCCATCACTTTGAAAGCAACATGTATCTTCTTTTCTTTTTCTACCCCGTCTTTACTGAGGTGTAATTAACAAAACTTTACACACACACATACATATACACACCCACATAGTGTACATGTTTTGATATAATATACATTTTGAAATAATTACCACAATCAAGATATTTCACACATTCATAATCTCATATAGCTACCATTCTTTCCTGTGTATGAGAATACTTAAGATCTACTCTCTTAGAAAATGTCGAGTATACAATGCATTGTCATTAACTATAGTCACCATGATGTACATTATGTCTCTAGAAGTTACTCATCTGATAACTGAAAGTTTGTACCCTTTGACAAACATCTCCCCATTTCTCCTACTATCCTCCATACATCATTCCCTGGTTATCTTTTCTTTTCTTTCTTTTTAATTTTTAAAACTTGATTACAGTTGATACACAATGTTACACTAGTTTCAGGTGTACAAAACAGTGACTTCACAAGTTTATACATTATGCTATGCTCACCACAAGTGTAGCTACCATCTGCCACCATAAAACACTGTTACAATATCAATAACTATATTCCCTATGTGTACCTTTTGTTCCCACACACTTTCTACTCTGTTTCTGGGTTCAACTTTTTTAGATGCCACAGATTGTACATTTTATCTTTGTGTATCTGGCTTATTTCACTCAGAATCACATCTCCAGATTCATCCATGTTTTCACAAATGAAAGAACTTACTTCTTTGTTAAGGGTAAATAATATTCCACTCTATACACATGCCACATTTTCTTATTCTTTGACAAGCACTTAAATTGTTCCATGTCCTGACTGTTGTGAATAATGCTGCAATGAACGTGGGAGTACAGACTTCTCCTCAAGGTCTAGATTTCATTTCATTTGGATATATGCCCAGAAGTGGGATTGCATTTTCCAAAGAAGACAGCCAAGCAGCCAACGGGTATATGAAAAAGTACTCTAGGTCACTAATAATCAGAGAAATGTAAATCAAAATCACACTGAAATATCACTTCATATCTATTAGAATGACTATTATCAAAAAGTCAAAAAATAATAAGTGTCGGTGAAGATGTGGAGAAAAGTGAATCCTTATTCACTGTTGGGAATGTAAACTGTTACAGACATTATGGAAAACAGAAGGGAGGTCCATCAAAAAAAAAACCAGAATAAAACTACCTTATGATCCTGCTCGTCTTCTTTTTGACCAATTTTTTAAAAAATTCAATGTGGATTTAAATCATTTTCAGCTTCACACTTTTTCTGGTGTTCTCACTGTTTTATTGCACTTCAACCTTCTACCTTGTGTGAGAAAGCTACCAAGAAGGCCATTAAAAACTATGTAAAATTTCAGTTATTTTAGATAACTGCTAGTAGCATTTTAACATATTCCCTTTCAGCCTTTTTTCTGTTCATATACATTTTTATGTATGTGTTCATTTTTTTCTCATACAAATTTTTTACTGAGATAATTTACACATCATAAAATTCACCCTTTTAAAGTATACTGTTCAATTTTTATTCCTGCTATTTTCACCTTAACATTATTATATCAAGAACATATGCTCATGACGTTGAATTTTCTTCAAAACTTGATTTTTATAAAGTTATTTTTAGCCATATTACATTTAAAGTGTGCAAGAATCATAACTTATTTAAACATCTTCTTACTGGGCATTTAGGTTGCCTCCAACTTTTCATTGTTGTGAATAATGCTTTGAAAAATGGCCTTCAGTTTTTATTTTTATAGGCACTGAATTATTGTTTTGACACATTTGTTACTTATGAGAGGGGCAGACACTATTGGTTGCCTACCCAATAGACATTCTCTCCTTCATCTTTAGCTTATAGAATCTCACAGTTGGAAGAGGTATATTACTTATCTGTCATTGCCTATAAATTACTCCAAAACAACAATCCTTTGTCCTCTGTCATGTTTTCTGTGCCTTAAGAATTTGGAACTGGCTTGGCTGGAAGGTTCTAGTTAGGAATCTCTCAAAAAGTTGCAGTCAGCCGGAATCATCTCCAAAGCTCCCTTAGTCACGTGTTTGATACCTGGACTGGGAAGATGAGGAGAGCTGGGGGCTTACATGGCAGTGCCTTTCAAGAAGCTCTTTCTATTTCTACATGGTCCCCCCACCATCACCTCTCAAGCATGCCAACTTCAGGTAGCCAGACTTCTTATACAGGAACTCCGTACTACAAAGGCGCATCTCTCATAGGACAGCTAGGCAGAAGCTGTCTCACCTTTTCTAACCTAGTCTTGCAAGTCACAAAATGCACTCCCCACCTGAGTCATGCATAGGCCTACCCAGATATCAGAAAAAGAACACAGAGAAGTATCGATGTCACATTTAAGGAGAACATTTGGGACATCTAACCTGCCAGAAGAGGCAGACATGCTCAGAAAAGGTGGAACCCTTCCCAAACCTAGGGAAGAACCATGCATTGTCTGAACCAAGTATGCTAATCCCACTCTTTGTTATTAGTATAGATACTGCTAGCTGTCCACCCAAAATGTATTTCCCCTCCTGCGATCAGAACGCAGCTAAACATACCAAATGACCCAGGCAGTCTTGCAGTTAGGATAGCCGAGGGATAAATTCAGCCTTAATGAAACCAAGTTAGGAGATCTAGGAAACCTTTCATTTTTCTGATGTAGGTCCTTGCCCCTTTCTGATGCACAAGAATACACCTCCAGGGATAGTGCCTGATGGGTATGGGCCAATCAATACTGTCTATCTACCTGCTCAGAGTGGGTGGTTCAGGAATGAGCATTTGATCCAATCTGGCCCAATGCAAGAAAGAGTGACTCCCAAGTACACAAGCTCCCAAAGACAAGTTTTCTTTTTCCCTCAAGGCATGATGTAAAAAATAGAATCTACAATCATTTTGCTTTCATTAAGGGAAAGTTTGAGCTTTGAGGAATACCGTAGGAGCTTGAATTTGAAGGCAATGTCAAGAAGTGAGAGGGAGACAGAGAGAAATATGTCTGCAGTGAAATTTTTATTCTAGACTCAGTCCTCTCCTAAAGCCAAACTGACCTCAGGATTTTCCAGTTACTGAATGTATTAGTCAGGGCTCTCTTGAGAAACAGAGCCAGTAAGAATGAGATTTTTTTTTTTTAATATAAGATTTTATTAATTTATTTGTGTGAGAGAGAGAGGGAGCACAAGCTGGGGAAGCGGCAGGCAGAGGGAGAAGCAGGCTCCAGGCAGAGCAAGGAGCCCAATGTGGGACTCTATTCCATGACCCTGGGGTCATGACCCAAGCCGAAGGGAGACACTCAAACAAGTGAGCCACCCAGGTGTCCCCAAAAGAGATTTATTATAAGGAATTAATTCATACCATAATAGAGAAGGGCAAGTCCCAAGATCTGTAGGATGACTGGCTGTCTGGAGACCCAGGAGAGCAATGTTTTCGTTCTAGTCTAAGTGTGAAGGAGAGCTGATGGTGTAATTCCTGTCAAAGGCCGCCAGGCTCAAGACCCAGGAAAAGGCCATGTTTCAGTTTTAGTCTGGAGACAGGAAATAAGCTAATGTCCCAGTTGGAAGGTAGTCAGGAAAGAAAGAATTTTCTCTTACTTGGGGGAGAGTCACCCTTTTTGTTTCATTCAGGCCTTCTGGGGGCACTGAGGTGGCTCAGTCAGTTAACCCTCTGCTTTTGGCTCAGGTCATTATCTCAGGCATCCGTCTCTCTGCTCAGCGGAGAGCCTGCTTCTCCCTCTTCCTCTGCCTGCTGCTCCCCTTGCTTGTGTTCTCTCTGTCTTTCTCTGTCAAATAAATATTATCTAAATAAATAAATAAATAAATAAACCAACATGTATCCTTTCTACAGGTGGTGGACATTTGATTTCCCCCCCCCACATTTTGACTATATAAATGAAATGTCTATAAACATTCATGTAAGTCTTTTAGTTGGATACATCTATACTGCTTTTTCTTGGAAGCAATTTTTAAAATTGCTCAGTGGGTGGCTCAGTGGGTTAAAGCCTCTGCCTTCAGCTCAGGTCATGATCTCAGGGTCCTGGGATCAAGCCCAACATCGGGCTCTCTGCTCAGCAGGGAGCCTGCTTCCTCCTCTCTCTCTGCTTGCCTCTCTGCTTGCTTGTGATCTGTCTGTTAAATTAAAAAAATAATAATAAAATAAAATAAAATGTAATATTTCTTGCTTCTAACTTCCCCATACTACTGCCTACTCTGATATTTTATTTATTAACTTGTCCTGCTGTTCTTTTGAAAATAAATTAGAACTCAATCTCCTCTTTTAAACATCTCCAAAGAACCTTTAATTTGTAAATCTTACCTACTTATAATGGCAAAGGAATAATCAGAGGACACTATTTTCGTAGCTGTGTGGTGACTGAGTTCTATCTCCCTCATTCCCATGCATTTCTGTAATCCATCAAATGGAAATTTCATTCCCAGATTTTTATGTACAGAAAACTTGTTTCAGCAATGCTTTGCAGATCCTAGAATTATGCTAGTGAGTAAAACCACTACATAACAAAATTGATGAATGGCTCATTTTGCATATGACAGCCGTTCTCAAATGTTTTGATCTCAGGACCTCTATGCACTTCTAAAAATTATTGAGGGCCCCCCAAAGATCATTTGTTTATGTGATTATATTTATTAATATTTTCTGCTTTAAGTAATTGATAAAACTTTTACATATTTATTAATTCATTTTTAAAATAATGATAAACCCATCATGTGTTAACATAAATGACATATTTTTATGAAAAATAATGTGGATCCCCTGTAAGTTTCTCAGAGACTCAAAGCAGTTCCTGGTCCATGCAATGAGTTCTTTTACCCCATCATATCATTTTGAAGCAATCGTCTTTTATTTTGAATTTCCAACATCACATTCCTCTTTATTTGGTGACAAAACACTTCTTTTCTTTTCTTTTTTTTTTTTAGTTTTTTGTGTATGGTGTAAGGAAGTGCTCCAGTTTAATTCTTCATGTGACTGTCCAAAATTTTCCCAACACCATTTGTTGAAAAGATTGTCTTTTTTCCATTGGATATTCTTTCCTCCTTTGTTGAAGATTAGTTGACCATAGAGTTGAAGGTCCATTTCTGGGCTCTCTATTCTGTTCCATTGATCTATGTGTCTGTTTTTGTGCCAGTACCATACTTGATAATTACAGCTTTGTAATAGAGCTTGTAGTCTGGAATTGTGATGCTGCCAACTTTGGTTTTCTTTTTCAACATTCCTCTGGCTATTCGGGGTCTTTTCTGGTTTCATATAAGTTTTAGGATTATTTGTTCCACTACTTTGAAAAAAATGAATGGTATTTTGATAGGGATTGAATTAAATGTGTAGATTGCATGAGGTACCATAAACATTTTCACAATATTTTTTCTTCCAATTCAGGAGCATGGGACATTTTTCCATTTCTTTGTGTCTTCTTCAATTTCTTTCACGAGTACTTCATAGTTTTCTGAGTACAGAATATTTGCGCTTTGTTTAGGTTTATTCCTAGGTATCTTATGGTTTTGGGATGCAATTGTAAGTGGGATTGATTCCTTAATTTCTCTTGGTGTATAGAAATGCAACTAATAGGACGCCTGGGTGGCTCAGTGGGTTAAAGCCTCTGCTTTGGCTCAGATCATGATCCCAGGGTCCTGGGATTGAGCCCCACATTGGGCTCTCTGCTCCATGGGGAGCCTGCTTCCTCCTCTCTCTGCCTGCTTCTCTGTCTACTTGTGATCTCTGACTACCAGATGAATGAATAAAATCTTTTTTTTTTTAAATATATATATATTTTTTTAAAGATTTTATTTATTTATTTGACAGAGAGAGATCACAAGTAGACAGAGAGGCAGGCAGAGAGAGAGGGAGGGAAGCAGGCTCCCTGCTGAGCAGAGAGCCCGATGCGGGCCTCGATCCCAGGACCCTGAGATCATGACCTGAGCCGAAGGCAGGGGCTTAACCCACTGAGCCACCCAGGCGCCCATGAATAAAATCTTTAAAAGAAAGAAAGAAAGAAAGAAAGAAAGAAAGAAAGAAAGAAAGAAAGAAATGCAACTGATTTCTGTGCATTGATTTCATATCCTGACACCTTACTGAATCCCTGTATGAGTTCGAGCCATTTTGGAGTGGAGTCTTTTGGGTTTTCCACAAAAGGTATCATATCATCTGCAAAGAGTTAGACTTCTTTGCAGATTTGGATGCCTTTTATTTCTTTTTGTTGTCTGATTCCCAAGGCTAGGACTTCTAGTACTATGTCGAATAGCAGTGGTGATAGTGGACATCCTTGCCATGTTCCTGACCTTAGCAGAAAAGGTCTCAGTTTTCCCCCACTGAAAATGATATTCACTGTGGGTTTTTCATAGACGGCTTTTACGATATTGAAGTATGTATCCTTTATCCCTACACTGTGAAGAGTTTTGATCAAGAAAGGATGCTATACTTTGTCAAATGCTTTTTCAGCATCTATTAAGGGTATCATGTGGTTCTTGTTCTTTCTTTTATTAATGTATTGTATCACATTGATTGATTTGCAGGTATCGAACCAACCTTGGAGCCCAAGAATAAATCCCACTTGGTTGTGGTGAATAATCCTTTCAGTGTCCTGTTGGATCCTATTGGCTAGTATTTGGGTGAGAATTTTTGCATCTGTGTTCATTAAGGATATTGATCTGTAATTCTCCTTTTTGATGGGGTTTTTGTCTGGTTTGGGGATCAAGATAATGCAGGCCTCATAAAATAAGTTTGGAAGTTTTCCTTCCATTTTTATTTTTTGGAAGAGTTTCAGGAGAATAAGTATTAATTCTACTTTAACTGTTTGGTAGAATTCCCCTGGGAAGCTGTCTAGCCCTGGGCTCTTGTTTGTTGGGAGATTTTTGATGACTACTTCAATCTCCTTACTGGTTATGGGTCTGTTCAGGTATTCTATTTCTTCCATTTTAGTTTTGGTAGTTTATATGCCTCTAGGAAAGCAGATTCTTCCAGATTGTCAAATTTGCTGGCGTATAGTTTCTCCTAATAAGTGCTTATAATTATTTGTATTTCTTTGGTGTTGGCTGTGATCTCTCCTCTTTCATTCATGATTTTATTAATTTGGGTCCTTTCTCTTTTCTTTTTGATGAGTCTGGCCAGGGGTTTATCAATCTTGTTAATTCTTTCAAAGAACTAGCATCTAGTTCCACTGATTTGTTCTACTGTTCTTTTCATTTCTGTTTCATTGATTTCTGCTCTGATCTTTATTATTTCTCTTCTCCTGCTGTGTTTAGGCTTTCTTTACTGTTCTTTCTCCAGCTCCTTTAGGTGTAGGATTAGGTTGTGTACTTGAGACCTTTCTTGTTCCTTGAGAAAGGCTTGTATTGCTATATAATTTACTCTCAAGACTGCCTTTGCTGTATCCCAAAGATTTTGAACAGTTGTGTTTTCATTTTCATTTGTTTCCATGAATTTTTTTAAAAGATTTTTTAAAAATTTATTTATTTGACAGACAGAGATGACAAGTGGACAGAGAGGCAGGCAGAAAGAGAGAGGAGGAAGCAGGCTCCCCACGGAGCAGAGAGCCCAAAGTGGGGCTCGATCCCAGGACCTTGGGATCATGACCTAAGCCAAAGGCAGAGGCTTTAACCCACTGAGTCACCCAGGTGCCCTGTTTCCATGAGTTTTTAAAATTCTTCTTTAGTCCTGGTTGATCCCTTCATTTTTTAGTAGGATGCTTTTTAGCTTCCATGAATTTGAGTTCTTTCCAACTTCCTTCTTGTGATTGAGTTCTGGTGTCAAAGCATTATGGTCTGAAAAATATGCAAGGAATGATTCCAATCTTTTGATACCAGCTGAGACCTGATTTGTGACCCAGGATGTGATCTGTTCTGGAGAATGTCCCATGCACACTAAAGAAGAATGTGTATTCTGTTGCTTGGGGATGGAGTGTTCCAAATATGTCTGTGATGTCCCTGTGGTCCAGTGGGTCACTCAAAGCCTTTATTTCCTTGCTGATCTTTTGCTTAGATAATCTGTTCATTTCGGGGAGGAGGGTGTTAAAGTCCCCTACTATTTTGTATTATTGTCAATGTGTTTCTTTGATTTTATTATTTGGTTTATATAATTGGCTACTCCCCTGTTAGGGGCATAGATATTTAAAATTGTTAGATCTTCTTGTTGGACAGACCCTTTAAGTATGATATAGTGTCCTTCCTCATCTCTTATTATAGTCTTTGGTTTAAAATCTAATTTATCTGACATAAGGATTGCCATTCCAGCTTTCTTTTGATGTCCATTAGCATGGTAAATGGTTTTCCACCCCCTCACTTTAAATCTTGAGGTGTCTTTGGGTCTAAAACGAGTTTCTTACAGACAGCATACTGATGGGTCTTGGGTTTTGTTTGTTTGTTTGTTTTGTTTTAAGTTTCTGCTTTTTTTTTTTTAAGATTTTATTTATTTGACAGAGAGAGATCACAAGTAGGCAGAGAGGCAAGCAGAGAGAGAGAGAGGGAGGAGGTAGCAGGCTCCCTGCCTAGCAGAGAGCCCGATGTGGGACTCAATCCCAGGACCCTGAGATCATGACCTGAGCCGAAGGCAGAGACTTAACCCACTGAGCCACCCAGGCAGCCCCTTTGTTTTTGTTTTTATCCATTCTGATACCCTATGTCTTTTGATTGGGGCATTTAGCCCATTTATATTCAGGATAACTATTGAAAGATATGAATTTAGTGCCATTATATTGCCTGTAAGATGACTGTTACTGTATATTGTCTCTGTTCCTTTCTGTTCTGTTCTTTTTAGGCTCTCTCTTTGCTTAGAGGACCCCTTTCAATATTTCCTGTAGGGATGGTTTGGTATTTGCAAATTCTTTTAGTTTTTGTTTGTCCTGGAAGCTTTTTATCTCTCCTTCTATTTTCAATGACAGCCTAGCTGGATATAGTATTCTTGGCTACATATTTTTCTCATTTAGTACTCTAAATATATCATGCCAGTCCTTTCTGGCCTGCCAGGTCTCTGTGGATAGGTCTGCTGCCAATCTAATATTTCCACCATTGGAGACCATTGTATGTTATAGACCTCTTGTCTGGAGCTGTTTTCAGGATTTTCTCTTTGTCATTGAGACTTGTAAGTTTTACTCTTAGATGATGGGGTGTTGACCTACTTTTATTGATTTTAAGGGAGATTCTCTGTGCCTCCTGGGTTTTGATGTTTGTTCCCTTCACCAAATTAGGGAAATTTGCTGCCATAATTTGCTCCAATTAATCTTCTGGCTCTCTCTCTCTTTCTTCTTCTTCTTCTGGGATTCCAGTTATTCTAATATTGCTTTGTCTTATGGTATCACTTATCTCTCGAATTCTCTCCTCGTGGTCCAGTAGTTGTTTATCTCTCTTTTTCTCAGCTTCCTTATTCTCCATCATTTGGTCTTCTACATCACTAATTCTCCTGCCTCATTTATCCTAGTGGTAATATCCTCCATTTTTTATTGCACCTCATTAATAACTTTTTTTATTTCAACTTGGTTAGATTTTAGTTCTTTTATAAATCCAAAAAGGGATTCTCTAGTACCTTCTATAGTTTTCTTGATTTTTGTTTTTTTGAGCCCAGCTAGCACCTCGATAGTCATCATTCTGAACTCTAGTTCTGACATCTTACTAATGTCCATATTGATTAGGTTTCTGGCTGTCTGTACTGTCTCTTGTTCTTTTTTTTTTTTTTTTTTTTTTGAGGTGAGTTTTTCCACCCTGTCATTTTATCCAGATAAGAATAGACAAATGAAAGAACAAAATACTAAAAGGTTAGCAATGACCCCAGAAAAATATACACTAATCACATCGGAAAAGACCTGAAACCGGGGGGGAGAAGAAAGGAGGAAAAAAAAAAGAAAAAAAATATATATATACTAGACTGGTGAATAGAACAGAGCCACACACTTGATTTTGGGTGTATTTTGGTCTGTTAGAAGAAACTGCCTCCCCAAATTTTATTTTTGTTTTAAAAATTTTATTTATTTATTTGACAGAGAGAGATCACAAGTAGGCATAGAGGCAGGCAGAGAGAGAGAGAGGAGGAAGCAGGCTTCCTGCTGAGCAGAGAGCTCGATGCGGGACTCGATCCCAGGACCCTGAGATCATGACCTGAACCGAAGGCAGCGGCTTAACCCCTGAGCCACCCAGGCGCCCCATGCCTCCCCAAATTTTAAAGAAAGAAAAACATATATATACAAAAATAAGGGTAAAGACAATGAAAGGATAGAACATGACTTTAAAGATGAAAATTGAAAAATATTCTAAAAAAGGAATTGATAAGAAGTTGGTTGAAAAAAGAAAAAAAAAGAAGAAGATAGAATGTGATCAGGCTGGACACTAGAGCAAAGCCACGTGCTAGATTTAGGGAACACTTTGATCTGTTAGAAGAAACTGTATTAAGGAGGACACATTTTGCATGGAGCCCTGGGTGTGGTGCATAAACAGTGAATTTTGGAACACTGAAAAAATATATATAAATTTAAAAAGGGGGCACCTGGGTGGTTCAGTGGGTTAAGCGTCTGCCTTCAGCTCAGGTCATGATCTCAGGGTCCTGGGATTGAGCCCCACATCGGGCTCTCTGCTCAGCAGGGAGCCTGCTTCCCCCACTCTCTCTCTGCCTGCCTTCCTGCCTACCGTGATCTCTCTCTGTGTCAGGGGGATAAATAAAATCTTAAAAGAAGAAGAAGAAACTGTATCCCAAAATTTTAAAGAAAGAAAAACTCATATGTACATTAAAAATAAGGATAAATACAATGAAGGGATAGAATATTACTGTACAATGAAAATTTAAATTTAAAAAGATTTTTTGAGGGCACCTGGGTGCCTCAGTGGGTTAAGCCTCAGCCTTTGGCTTGGGTCATGATCTCAGGGTCCTGGGATCAAGCCCCGCATCAGCTCTCTGCTCAGTGGGGAGCATGCTTCCCCTTCTCTTCTCTGCCTGTTTCTCTGCCTGCCTCTCTGCCTACTTGTGATCTTAATCTCTCTCTCTGTCAAATAAATAAATAAATTTTTAAAAAATTTTTTGAAAAGGTATTGATAAGATAAAATAGTTTTAAAAAGGTCAAAGTAAGAAAGAGGAAAAAATAAAATAAGAATTTTTTTTTTTTATTTTAACTTTGAAAGACTAAAGAATCATGAGGGGAAAACCATGAATTCTATATGCTGCATTCCCTTAGCCCTGGGGTTCTGCATTCTCATTGACAGTTGAACTTGGTCTAGGCTGGATGTTCTTGCTGATCTTCTGGGGATGGGGCCTGTGGCAGTGATTCTCAAATATCTTTGCCAGAGGTGGAATTGCACCACCCTTGCCAGGGGCCAGTCTAAGTAATCTGCTTGGGTCTGCTCTTGGGAGCTTTTGTTACCTGAATGCTTTCCATACAGGTTTAGAGGAGGAGAACTGAAGATGGCGGCCTCCCAGTCTCCAGCATGGAGGAGCCGAGAGCTCAGGGCCCCACTCCTCAGTGCTCCCACAAAGAAGAGAAGTCAATCCCTCCTGTCTCCCTGGTCTCCGGCCACACTCTGAGCTCACCTGACTGTGACCGAACGTTTCTATCTCTGATGCATAGTCCCATTTGGAGTCTCCAAATGCAGCAGATTCCTGCAACACGCTCCTGCACCACTACCCCTTGGGCAGAAAGGTGAGTTTTCCCAGATATGCCACTTGTGGGGTCCCTGCTCTTTGAGCAGGGACCCAACTGTGCCTCCGATCATGGTTTAAGGTAACCCTGAGCTGGGAACCCCTTCTTCGGCTCCGTCTCTGCAGCTGGCTTCCCCGCTCTGATACCTGGCAGCTCTGCCACACTCAGACAACCCTGGTCTTTTTGTAACCCACTGTCCCTGTGAGGGCTCTACCCCCTGCTTAGCCTCTGGAGCAACGTCCCGCAGTGGAGCAGACTTCTAAAAAGTTCTGATTTTGTGCTCAGCTGCTCTACCACTTGCCGGGGGCTGGACCCTCCCCCAGCAGTTTATCTTCCTGTATATCACCTGAGATTCACTTCTCTCACATCCTACCTTCCAGAAAGTGGTCACTTTTCTGTTCCTAGAATTGCTGCTCTTCTTCTCTTCAATCTCCTGTTGAGTTTATAGGTGTACAGAATGGTTCGATAACTATCTAGCTGAACTCCTAGGACCTGAAAATATTTATGTCTCCTGCTCCTCCACCATCTTGTTGCTTCCCCACTTATAACTTTTAAGTAATACTTTTTATTTGACTTAAAAAATCTCAAGATCCAGTTTTTATCAAGGTAATCCATTGTATATATGTTGTTTTCATTTAGTCCAAAAAACAATAATGTCTTCCATTCATCTCCATTTTACAGAAGAGGAAACTTAATTTCAGAGAAATTGGGAAATTTACTCAAGGTTCACTGAGTCTTAGAGACAGAAATTATACTGAGTTCTTTCTAGCTCACAATCTCATTCTTTTTATACTTTTTGAGATGCCACTGAAATTCGAGTTTGCTAAAATCTTTGTTAATGGTAATAATACGGATCTTTAAGCAAATTTGTTTGTCCTTTTTGTTATTTTTTTTTTCTTAAGAGAGAGCTCATGAGGTGGGGGAGGAAGGGGGAGCAGAGAGAAAGAGAATCTCAAATGCCACACGGGGCTCAGTCTTAGGACCCTGAGATCATGACCTGAGACAAAATCAACAGTCAGATGCTTAATTGACTGAGCCCCTCAGGTGCCCTATCCTTTTTGCTATTTAAGAAAATTGAACTGTGAACTGCTTGGTCAAAAAGTTGAATATACATATATGTTTACTATATGTTGCTCAAATTTCCGACACATATTTTTTAAAAAGGCTTTTCTTTTCTCTTCCTCTTTCCCTTCTTTGCAGCTGAGCTTTCCACTGGTATCCAGTAAGAGGTGGAGGTTGGCATGTCCAGGGTTAGGCAAATAAATAAATACAGATTTTTCACTATCAGAAAAAAGTGTTATAACTATGGAAGTTAAGAAGTCCAGAACATATCCTGGAGTACTGCACAGGAATTGGAGATATCAGTATTATGGCCTGATTAGATAGATAGATAAATATAATTGTGTGTAGGGCATCTGGGGGCAACTGCCTTTGACTCAAATCATGACCCCAGAGTCTGGGATCAAGCCCCTGTATAGCTCCCTGCTCAGTGGAGAGTCTGTTTCTCCTGTTGCCCCTTCCCCAACTCATACATGGGCATGCTCTCTCTCTCGCTCCTTCTCTCAAATAAATAAAATCTTTAAAAATGCTATAAAAATAATACTAATTCTGTGTGTATATGTGTGTGTGTTCTAACTTGTTCACTAAGAGGTCTAGATGCAATAGTATTCTGATAACAATGAGATCAGATATTTAGCTCTTGGTTTCTAGATAACATTATCCACTAAAAGGAACCAGTTCTCTGCCAGAATGACCAACTCTAGGGGAAATATAAGATGTATGTATTTAGAACATTTTATGACACTAAAAAGTTAAAAAAAAATGTTTGAAAAATGATGGAGACATGTCCGTAAGACATAGCAACCAGTTTGAAGGGGCTACTGCTGGTCAAGTCTGGGATAAAGTGAATATCAAAATAAGTAATAATACCAACAGATTGTAACTCTGTGAGTAAAAAAGAAATCCTGGGAAAAAAAAAAAGAACGAGAGATCCTGGGTCCATATTGACAATAATTAATAGGAGAGAAAGGAAATTTCTATCCTACCTAATAAATCTAGAAGGAATAATAAGTTTAGAAAAATCCCTATTTCATAATCATCAGAATAATTTATTCAGGTTAGAATCATTAATCAATGTTTAAACTGATGGAAAGTTGATAAGAAACAAGATATTCAAATGATCTCAAAGATTCTTCATACAAAATAATTAATAATTATGTTACACTAGAGAACCTGGCAGACACCGTCTTAACTAAGTAATAGCAGTTGACATCACCATTAATGGGACAAATTAACGTCATATGATTCCAGGAGACTCATACAGCATTACTTCTATGAGATTTCTGAGAAAATGCATACATTAAAAAGAAACAGCAGACAAGTTCTGATAATTGAGAAACATTCTCAAAAATAATTGGTTTCAGAGCACCTGGGCTCAGTGGGTTAAGCCTCTGCCTTCAGCTCAGTCATAATCCCAGGGTCATGGGATCAAGCCTCGCATTGAGCTCTCTGCTCAGCGGGGAGCCTGCTTCCTTCTCTCTCTCTGCCTGCCTCTCTGCCTACTTGTGATCTCTCTCTCTCTCTGTCAAATAAACAAATAAAATCTTAAAAAAAAAAAAAAAAAAAGTAATTGGTTTGGGCTCTCCAAAACTGCCAAAATCATGAAAGAAGACTAAGAAACTGAGAAACTTCCAGGTGAGGAAGACTAAAGAGACAGGACAACTAAATGCAACATGAGATTCTAACTCAAATCCTGGACATATAAGGGACATTACTGAGATCATGGGTAAGACTCGTATGGGGTATATACCTGAGATGATATTATTGGATGGAATTAATTTCCTGATTTGGATTGTTGTACTGAATCCCTGCACTCACGAAATACAGACTGGAATATTAAAGGGTAATGGGGCATCATGTCTACAATTTATTCTCAAATGATTAAGAAATAATAATAATAATAAGTGGAGGATCAAGATGGAAGATAGATGGACTGTCTGCATATATTTCGTCACTTTTTTATAAATTTGAAATTATTTCCAAAGAACTACGGCAGTTTCTTCCCCTAAAGAACTTTAAGAACAGCTACCCCCAAAGAACTTTAAGAACAGCAAAGCCATGAACACCTGTGGGATTAAAAGATTAGAAGAATACAAACCAAGAGGCGCCTAGGTGGCTCAGTGGCTTAAACCTCTGCCTTCTGTTCAGGTCATCATCTCAGGATTCTGGGATCGAGCCCTGCATCAGGATCTCTGCTCAGCAGGGTGCCGGCTTCTCTCTTCCCCTCTGCCTACCTCTCTGCTTTATTGTCTTATCTGTCATGCTTCCATGGATTGACCGGCCTCAGATGGGAGTTTTGCTCCATGTGATGTCAGATGAAGCTGCAGTTATTTGGGTCTCCATTAGACCAGAACATCCAAGATGGCGTACCTACATGCCTGGAACTTTGCTGAGGTTGGTTAGGAGGGGAAGGGGAGAAATGGGCTGCTGGGATGGCCGGGCCTCTTTCTCCATCCAGTCCCAGGGTCTCTCCCTTTCTACCTGGCCTCTCCAGATCACTTCTCTATGGGACTGTCCAACTGGGTGGAGGCCAGCAGTGTGAGTGGTAACAGAATTTACACAAGACAGAACAAAGGAGATAGAAGTTTACTGAATACACTGCAAGAGAGAAGTGGGCAGGACAGTAAAGGAGACACTGTCTGGCAGGAGGCAGTGTGGGGGGAGGGGCTGCAGTTAAGAGGGAAGGTGAGGAGCTGTGGGAACTATGGAATTTTCCTTATTGGTAACTGTGTTAAGGTGTAAGTAACTCATTGGTCAGCTAGGGCTTATGGATATTTTGAGGTGGGTCACCTAATGGGCCTGTTTGTATTCAACTAGGGTTTCACTGTGGGCCCCTCTACCCTGCTCAGGTTTCTGTTGTTTAAGTAGGTTGCATAAAAGTGGTCTCTACAATCTCTCCAGCAGGGCAGCCAGACTTTTTACATGGCACTTTAGGACTCCCCAAAAGTGCAAAAGCAGGGTGCCTGGGTGGCTCAGTTGGTTAAGTGTCAGACTCGTGATCTTGGCTCAGGTCTTGATGCCGGGTCTTGAGATAGAGCCCCACCACCGCCCCACCCTGGTGCTGGGCTGGAGCCTGCTTAAGATTCCCTTTCCCTTTCCCTTTCCCTTTTGCACAAAAATTGCCAAGTATTTGCAAGGCTTAAGTCTAGAACTGATGTCACTTTCACTGTAGTCTACTGGTTAAAACAAAACAAAGCAAAACAAAAAAGTAGAAAAATGTAGAGAAATGTTCAAAGATACAAAAACTGTATCATGCACCCATCATCGAGCTTCAAAATTTTGGATGACACTTTAAATCTAATTTAAAATATTACTAATTTTAGGGGCATCTGGGTGGCTCAGTGGGTTAAAGCCTCTGCCTTCAGCTCAGGTCATGATCCCAGGGTCCTGGGATCAAGCCCTGAATCAAGCTCTCTGCTCAGCAGGGAGATTTCTTCCTCTTCTCTCTCTGCCTGCCTCTCTGCCTATTTGTGATCTCTGTCAAATAAATAAACAAAATATTTTTAAAAATAAAATAAAATATTACTAATTTTAAAAAAGAGAGTGATGTCTATCCAGATTCTATGTGAGAGGGGACCATACAAAAGCATATATAATAGGGAGCCCCTATCAATCAATAGTTTATGGATATTTTAATTGTTTCCACTTTTGACTATTATGAATAATGCTGCTATGAGCGTTCACATACACGTTTTTATGTAGACATTAGTTTTCATTTCTCTTGGGCGGACATCTGGGTCCATGAATATTTAAATATATTTTAAAATAATTCTATATATTTAATTAATTCTATGTAATTAATTAATTATATTTCATTACATGTATACATTTAATTAATTTTATATCATTTATAATCTATCTGATTCATTGATATTTTCATGAGAAAACTAATGGTTATTTTCCAGTTATTAAACTTTATCTTTCTAATCTACAGTGAATAGTAAATAATAGTTCATTTGGGGGAAGACGATTAGAGAATTTGATGGGTCCTTTACTTGAAGGATAAAGGAGTTTAAGAGCTTAGATGCTGAATGCCACTGCATGGTTTAAAATCCTGATTCTAGCTCACTCGCTGCAGCCAGCCCGCACTCCAGGTTCTCCCGCCACCTTCACTGATCCCAGTGGAAAAGGAGATCCCAGTGCTTGTCATTGACAATGGCTCTGGCAGGTGCAAGGCTGACTTTGCTGAGGATAACACCCTCCCCTTCCCCCTCCGCCAGTTGTGTTCCCATCCATCATCTGGCAGCCCCGACATGAGGGCATTACGGTGGACATGGGCCAGAAGAACCCCATTGAACACAGCATTGTCACCAATGGGGACGACATGGAGAAGATCCGACACCACACCTTCTGCAACAAGCTGTGCATGGTCCCCGAGGAGCACCCCATGCTGCTGACCGAGGTCTCCCGAACCTTGAGGCCAACCATCAGATGACTCAAATCATGGAGACCTCAACACTCCAGCCACGTATGAGGCCATCCGGGCTGTGCTGTCCCTGTATGCTTCTGGCTACACCACTGGTATTGTCATGGACTCTGAGGATGCAATATCCCACACTGTGCCCATCTATGAGGAGCACACCTTATGCCACACCATCCTGTGTCTGGATCTGGCTGGACAAGACCTGATGGACTACCTCCTGAAAACCGTCATAGAGGGTGGTTACAGCCTCACCACCACCACTAAACAGGAAATCCTACATGACATCAAGGAGAAGCTCTGCTACATCGCTTTGGATTTTGAGCAGGTGTCTTCCTCCTCCTTGGAGAAGAGCTATGAGGTGCCAGATGGGCAGGTGATCACCAATGGCAGCAAGGGGTTCCACTGTCCTGAGATGCTCTTCCAGCCTTCCTTCCTGGGTATGGGTACGGAGACCACCTTCAACTTCATCATGAAGTATGACGTCGACATCCAGAAGGACTTCTACACTGACATGGTGCTGTCTGGCGGGACCACTGTGTACTCCGGCATCACAGATAGGATGCAGAAGGTGATCATAGCTCTGGAACCCAACATGATGAAGATCAAGATCATCTTTCCTCCTGAACGCAAGTACTCTGTGTGGGTCAGAGGCTCCGTGCTAACCTCACTGTCCACCTTCCAGCAGATGTGGGTCAGCAAGCAGGAGTGATGAGTTGGGCCCCTCCACCATCCACCACAAATGCTTCTAAATGGACTGCAGGCAGATGCTTAGCATTTGCTGCATAAATGAACTCCAGAGTACAAATTTGTTCCAGCAAGTGTGTATACCTCATGCTAGCCTCAGGACCCTGGAATAAGCCTTTGAGGAAATTTGTCCTTGAAGCTTGTATCTGATATCAGCACTGGATTGGAGAACTTGTTGCTGATCTTGACCTTGTATCCAAGTTAACTATTCCCTTGGTATATGTTTAATACCCTGCACATATCTTTGATTTAAACCTTTAGCACGTGTGGCTCAGTCTCCATGTTTATGGAAGAGAAATCCATTGACTTGAGAATCTGCAAGACCATAAGGTTCTTTTTTTTTTTTTTTTTAAGTTTTTATTTATTTGATAGGGAGCACAAGTAGGCAGAGTAGCAGGCAGATGGAGAGGAAGAAGCAGTTGAGCAGTGTTCAATCCCAGGACCCTGGGATCATGACCTGAGCTGAAGGCAGCCACTTAGTGGTCTTAGTGCCACCCAGGCACCCTGAGACCATAAGGGTCTTGATCTGTGCAAGGTATTCATGTGTAAGAGCTGCTTATTCTCTAGAATGTCTTTAGAGGCTGGCAAGAGTCCTGAACCAGTTGTCATTTCTGTCTTGCTGGTCTGACAGGGTTGGCAAGATGTGAACTTTAGGTAAACGCACTTTCCTTTCTTTCTTTTTTTTTTTTTTTTTTTTAAGATTGTATTTATTTATTTGACACAGAGCGAGAGAGAGAGATAGAGAGATCCCAAGGAGGCAGAGAGGCAGGCGGGAAGGGGTGGTGGTGGTGGTGAAGCAGGCTCCCTGTTGAACAGAGAGCCCAATGCATGGCTCAATCCCAGGACCCTGAGATTATGACCTGAGCCAAAGGCAGACACTTAACCCACTGAGCCACCCAGGCGTCCCCCACTTTCCTTTCTTAACAGATGTTTTCCTGCCAAAGCATGGTGGGTTGTTAGTTGCTTTGAGCTGTAAAATGATTTGTATTTCCAACTGTAAATTTATTCATCCTTTTAATTTATGTAAGGTTTTTTACACACAATACTCAATTCTTTAAGAGAGGTCAACAAATTTTGGTTTTCTACTGTCATGTGAAAACATTAGGCCCCAGCATGCCTCACTGTAAATGAGCACAATAAAATAAAGTGGGAAATAAATAGTGTGCAGTAAAAAAAAAAAAAAGTGCTGTAGTAAAGAAAATTAATAAATCAAATCAAATCAAATACTGTTCTACTATTTACAAGATGTATGACCTTAAGCAAGTTACTTTACATCTCTGAACTTCACTTTCCTCTTCTGCAAAGTGGAGGAAAATATCATAATTACTTTATCAGGTGATTGTGAGGATTAAATCAGAGACCTCTAAACCTAGTGCTAGGTACTTTGTAAGCATATATTAATTGTTAGTAATTATTAGTAATAATTTATATGCCACTGGATTCTTACATTTTTAAAGAAGATTTCTTTATTTTAGAGTGGGCAGAAGGAGAAGAGGAGAGAATCTTCAGCAGACTCTGCCCTGAGCGTGGAGCTGAGATGGGGCCTGATCTTATGACCCTGAGATCAGGACCTGAGCCGAAACCAAGAGTCAGTTGCTTAACTAACTGCACCACCCACGCACCCCTACATTCTTATATTTTTATAATGAACACGCTTTGCTTTAGAAATTCCAAAAACAGTTTTTAAATGTGTGAAGTCAACCTTACTTTTGAGTGTTTACTAATTTAAATGTTTTCTTAAGTTATCAAATCATGCTTTGAGCTGTAAAATTTGACCTTACTCTCTCGGTATTTCAGAGAAAATGGAGTTGCTGACAAGGTCTGAATTGTACTTTATTTATTTGTTTCCATTTTATAAATCAAGGAGGGAAAATTTCCTGGGCACAAAAATTTATGAAGTCATGGTACGAATTTTTATCAAAATTGATCCTGAAACAATGACTAGCAGTATTAAATTTTCTAATCTACAAAGAGTTCCTTTTATTAGTCCATTGGTCATTTAGATCTTTGAAACAAAGCAGTTCCAACTAAATTTCATGTTGACCCCTAAGGCTTTTTGTTTTAGTGCAAAAATCTCTTAATAATCAAGCATCTTTCCAAAGATCCTGTCTCATTTCCCTTTGGCTGATTTGAGCATTCCATTTTAATTCATTGCCTGTGGAATTAGTAATTATATGATTTCTCTTGTGACTCCAATATTAAATAATGATATCCATTTAATAAGTCTTGTTCTATTTATATGGTCTAAAGAGAAATTTTATTTTTAAGAGAAAACAGCAGCAATACTAGAAAGAACTGTTTTGGGTTTTTTTTTTTTTTTAAGATTTTATTTATATGACACAGAGAAAGAAAGAGAAAGACAGTGAGAGAGGGAATACAATCACGGGGAGTGGAAGAGGGAGAAGCAGGCTCTCCACATAGCAGGGAGCCCAATGGGGGGCTTGATCCTAGAACCCTGGGATCATGACCTGAGCCGAAGGCAGATGCTTAACAACTAAGCTACTCAGGTGACCCGAAATAACTATTTAAACGTATTCTAGAAGCCATTTTCTGGCCTGTTTTTATTGATTTATTCATGTTTCTGGTCAAAAGAACCAGAATGCAAAATGAGGAGCTTGTAAGGTTCTCAACCAGGCCCTCCCACCAATACTTGGACTTAACTAGTGGCCACGCCCCAGGATCTCCAAATGGATACCAGGGCCATTTTCCAGACTCCAGGAGTCCTATAGCCTTTAACCAACCAAACTCTAAGTACCTACAACTAACAGCTACTTTTTTTGAGGCTTTCTGTGTATGTGTAACCACTTTGTTGAGATACAGTTTATAAACTGTGTAATTTACCCATTTAAAGTGTACAGTTGATTTTTTAATATATTCACAGAGTTGTGCAATCCTTATCACAATGAATTTAGAACATTGTTGTCACCCTAAATAGGAACTCCATACCCATTAATAACACTCCCCTTTTTACATAATGACAACAAAGCTTACCAAAAATGTATTTAGACTTACCCTACTGAGACAAAAGAGACAGATCAGAAGGAAAGCTCAAACTGTGCACAGTGGTCTGATTTTTAAATTCTATAATTGTGTTTTGTCCTATCTCAAATTGTGGAAAGAATATTTTTAAGGATTTTAAATATTTTTTTAATTTGGGAAATTTACATTTTATAATTCAGAAGATTGAAATTGGGAAGATACAGAATTTTCTAGCATCTAAAATTGTTCAAATGGGCACCTAGGTGGCTTGGTCAGTTAAGCACTGACTCTTAATTTCTGCTCAGATCATGACCTCAGGGTCGGGAGATTGAGCTCTGCCTCCATACCCTAGGTATGGAGCCTGGTTAAGATTCTCTCTCTCCCTCTGCCCCTTTCCCCAACACACACAATCGATCACTCTCTAAAAAAATGAAAAAACAAACATAAATAAATAAAATTATTAAAAGAATTAAAAGAATCATAGAAATAAAGCAAAGCCCTGCCCTAGGCTAGTACTAATCTTTTTTCTGTCTCTATGAATTTGCCTATTCCAGAAATTTCAAATAAATGGCACCATATAATATGTGGCCTTTTGTGTCAGACTTTTTTCATTATCATAATGTTTTCAAAGTTCATCCATGTTGCAGTGTGTATCAGTACTTCATTTCTTTTTATGACTGAATAATATTCCATTGTAAGGATGTGCCACGTTTTGTTTATTCATTCATTAGTTAATGGACATTTGGATTGTTTCTACTTCTTAGCTATTGTGACTAATGCTGCTATGAACATTCACGGGCAAGTTTTTGTGTAAATATATGTTTTCATTTCTCTTAGGTGTAAACCTAAGAGTAGAATTACTGGGCCTTATGTTTAACCTTTTGAGAAATTGCCTGATTGTTCTCCAAAGTGGCTACACCATTTTCATCAAGGCTATCTTACGATCTGCTTGGCCTTGGGTTAATTGTTGTCCCATTTGTGTACGACCTTGGAACAACATATACCTTACCGTTCAGGTAAGAAACTTCTGTCAAAGATTCTCACTATATTATGATCTGAATTTAGCAGTCTAAAAGAGTATGAGTTTTTCAACATTTTTGACAATATGATGATGAGCATTCTTCTATCTAGAATGGAAAAAAAATGATTCTGTTTATCAAGTTTCCAGAATTATATAGACTCTTACGGAGCACTTGCTTCTTCTGACCCTAAAAGGCTGAGTAAGGCTTTAGGAACAGGTGGAGCAAGGCATAGTGATATAAATTAAGGAACATCACAAAAGAAAAAATGTCTTCATTACAGCAAAGAAATTCTTCATTTCACTTACAACATCCTTGGTTACAGAAGTGAGAAATTCATATGTGCTAATAAATTTTTGTTGTAGTCACTCACACCTTAGCATAAATTATTTTAATAATCACACTTTCCTCTTAATCCTTGGTTCAGATTAAGGTAGCAGAGGAGGTACTTTAAAAAGGATAGAAAACAAGTAATTGTAGAGCCTAAGAATGGGAATTAGGACATACTACATATATTACATTTATTAGGTTATTTACTGCTTATAACAATGCCATGAGATAAACGGTCTCATGTTTATTTTTATTTCTTTTAAAAATTGTGTTTATTTATTAAGGAGAGAGAGAATAAGTGCACAAAGAGGGGGAAAGGTAGAGGGAAAGGGAAAAGCAGACTCCCTGCTGAGCAGGGAACCCCACACGGGGCTGGATCCCAGAACCCTGGGATCATGAGCTGAGCCTAAGGCAGACTCTCAACCGACTGAGCCACCCAGGCACCCCTCATTTTTATTTTAAAAGAAAGGGAGGAAGCTAAGAACACCTGGATGACTCAGTTGGTTAAGTGACTGACTCTTGATTACCGGCTCAGGTCATGATCTTAGGGTCGTGAGATCAAGCCCCTTGTTGGGCTCTGTACTCAGTGCAGAGTCTGCTTGGGAATCTTTCTCTCCTGTTACCTCTGCCCCTCCCCACTCATGCTGTCTGTAAATAAATAAATAAATATTTTTAGATTTATTTATTTATTTATTTATTTGACAGAGAGAGATTACAAGTAGGCAGAGAGGCAGGCAGAGAGAGAGAGAGAGAAGGAAGCAGGCTCCCTGCCGAGCAGAGAGCCCGATGTGGGACTCGATCCCAGGACGCTGAGATCATGACCTGAGCTGAAGGCAGCGGCTTAACCCACTGAGCCACCCAGGCGCCCCAATAAATAAATATTTTTATTTTTATTTTTATTTTTTTTAAGATTTTATTTATTTATTTGTCAGAGAGAGAGAGAGTGAGAGCAAGCACAGGCAGACAGAGTGGAAGGCAGAGGCAGAGGGAGAAGCAGGCTCCCTGCGGAGCAAGGAGCCCGATGTGGGACTCAATCCCAGGACGCTGGGATCATGACCTGAGCCGAAGGCAGCTGCTTAACCAACTGAGCCACCCAGGCGTCCCTAAATAAATATTTTTTTTAAAGAAAAGAAAAGGCAAAGTCTAAAAAAGTTAAGTAACTTAGGAGCCTCGTTAGCGCAGTAGGTAGCGCATCAGTCTCATAAAAAAGTTAAGTAACTTACTGAAGATCACATTATATGTGGGGAGCCAGGATTTTAACTCCTATTTTTCTGATTCCAATAAATTAGAGCATCCACTTTCTGTCCTGAACAGAGGATAAACACTTGGAGGATGCTGGGCTGGGAAGGAGGGAATGTGGAGAGTAAGGGTGTGTCGAAACCAAACTTTGCCTTCTCTTCAAATTTCTTTTTCCATGTCGTACCTCGGGCTGCCACAACCACCTGCTGGCAGTTCCCCTGACCCCAGTGGTTCAGCTCTGCGTACATGCTAATGGGTCCCTAAATGCTTCCAGGCTTTAGTGGAGAGTGGAGCTACTGTATTTGACTAAGTTAGGATGGCAGCAACCGCTGAGCCACACACACTCCAGCAAAACTTCCTTATTTGGAAAAGTCTTTTCCATGCTATCGGGGCAGAAAGAATACAGACTCACATTTAAGAAAAACAAAATGCTTTGACCTACATCAGAAGGGACACTTGAAAACACTCAAAAACAAAGAAATTATAAAAAGATCAAGTGTATTTCTTTTTATTTTTTTTTTTAAGAGTTATGTATTTGTTTGAGAGACAGTGAGAGAAGGCAAGTACTCGCAAGCAAGCGAGCAAGCAAGCAGTAGGCAGGGGCAGAGGGAGAGAGACTCCTGAAGCAGACTCCCCTCCCCCAGTGCAGAGCCCAGTGCAGGACTCAATCCCAGGACCCTGAGATCATGAACTGAGCTGAAATCAAGAGCTGGCCTCTTAACCAACTGGGCCACCCAGGCACCCCATAATCAAGTATATTTCTAAATATCCTTGATCACTGACTTTCGTCAACTGGAAGGTGGGGAGAGGGGAGGAAAATGCTGCATCAGATAGCTAAAAGAACATTCACGAAGCCCTTTTTCTTTAACCCCAGAGGCTGTTCTAGTTAGCAGTAAGCTTTGTTTCTCAGTTATATGAAATTTGCACACTTCTTACTGGAACGAAGAAAAAATACATTTTGAAATTATTTTTGTGTTCAACCCAGGAGGGACCTCAGTGGCAATACACCGTAGTATCTCAGGCAAGATTTAGCATTGCTTCTCCTCCCCTGTGCAGAGGTTATATTTGAAAAGGGAGAACCAAAGGGATATTTGCAGAATTGGCCAGGGAGGTCAACCTGAGTGTTAGCTCCTATGGTTCCTGGAGCAGCTCGCTAGAGAGATGAAGAGCGGAAACTTTAAGTCTCAACTCTGTCACTAACTCGCTGGCTGAACTTGGGCAAATTACTTAACCTCACTGGGGAGACCTCAATTTGCTCTTCTTTGAAGAGGGGTTGGACTAAATGACCTCCACCAGCCTTTCCAGAATTGACTTTTTATTTTATGATTTCCATGATTTGGAAAAGGGCTTGTTTAAGCTAAAGTGTGCAATAGAAACCATGGCTTTCCAGTGTCCTCTAGACACACCCCTCTTTTCCTAACTTCTCTCCTGGGTCCCTAAATGCTTTAACTCCTGTTTTTCTGATTCCAATAAATTAGAGCATCCACTTTCTGTCCTGAACAGAGGATAAACACTTGGAGGATGCTGGGCTGGGAAGGAGGGAATGTGGAGAGTAAGGGTGTGTCAAAACCAAACTTTGCCTTCTCTTCAAATTTCTTTTTCCATGTCGTACCTCGGGTTGCGAGGTAGTCCCTCCCAAAAGACCCATTGGTATGCAAAGCACAATAAACTGAATATCATTCCCAGTGCTTATCAAATTTTCTCTGTCCCATGTTCCATTCCCTCAGAGTCTGCTTTCAACCACCTGGCCCCTGAGTAACAGTGGATTAAATCGGATAAAATAACCTCATTGGCTAACACGTAACCCTCCTCACAAAATGCCTTAGAAATAATCAGAATATACCTCCACCCCTCCAAGGTTCCTAATATCTGCATTTTGTGGAAGGAGACTACTGATGGGAGGGGTCTTCTCATGCCCCTTAAGTTGCATTAATGTTGGATTGCCTTCTCTGACCAGTGACACTTGGAGAAGTTGTCCTATCTTGGCAGGAAGATTGTAAATTCAAGATGGAGATTTTGTTTTCCTCTGCATTAATCTGCAGCTAATGCCAGTGAACATTATCCTTGTTTAATTACATTCACTAACCAACTGACACAACTTCCCCTGGGAAGAAGCTTATCCAACTCTGACTCATGCTTTACAGCATGTTGGATTTGAGGAAATGGATAATATACGCCCCACTGGCTTTGGAATTTTAAACAGAAACCCACATGCCGCCAAGTCTCCAGCTTACTCCCAAATATGGGAGAATGTGTGCCCCAGCCACGATTGCAAGAGGCATGCTCAGTGTGACAAAAGACAAAACCCACGGTGTGTGCCGAGTGCCAGGTCAGGCATGGAGAACCAGAGCAAGCATCCACTTAAAGGAGAAGGAACCCCCCCACCTCAGAGAAGGGAGGGAGGATGCCCCCTCTAAGGACTAGGTCCCTTTTCTAGAGCTATCCCTTTTTTATTATTATTAACATATAATGTATTACTTGTTTCATAGGTATAGGTCTGTGATTTTTCAGTCTTACACAATTCGCAGCATTGCCTGTAGCACATACCCTCCCCAATGCCCATCACCCAGCTACCCCATTGTTCCCTCCCCTCCAGCAACCCTCATATCTGATGATAACATAGCAGTGAATGTCTTCTTAAACGTGAAATGAATCACCAGCACCAGGGACTAAAGAGGTGTGATTTCGAGGGGCCAAGCTTTAGAGGTTTTTAAAGCAGTACTCACAGACACAGCATGGCAGAACAGGAGATGAAATGATAGGAGCTTTTTGCTGAGCTGGTCAGGTCACCCTGCACCCAGACCACCGCAAGAAACCCTCTGGTAGCCCGAGTGCCCCGGGATTCTCTAGAATCAGAGATGTTGCCAGAGTAGAGCTAACTGGGGCAATTGTCCTTGTGTCTGAGCTTAGGGTGCAGGATGCAGTGGCCCAGAACAGGAAGAGATGGCTCCTCAGCTGGAGGCCAAAATAAGAAAGGCTCCTGGCCTAATTCAACCCCTAACCCCAGTTCCATGGCTAGGCCCACCCTCATTTGGTCCCGCACCCCCTAAGACTCTATATGCTCTCTTACAAACTGTCTTCCCTTTCAGGGCGGTCCCTGTTTGTTTTGTTTTGTTTCATTTTTAAATTTAAAAAAATCTTTATTATTTTTATTTTAAAAATGTGTTTGTTGAAAAATATCAAACAATAGAGAAATATAACAAAAATTGCACCCGTTTACAGAGTATTTTCTTTGCATAAGACACTGTATGAAAGCATTTACTGGGCATTATTTTACTCAGGTATGTTTATAATCATCCCCGTTTACAGATAATAAGATGAAAGTTCATAGGGGTGAAGCCAATTGCTCAAAGTCACATGGCCGGTATACATCAAAGCTGAGATTCAAAGCCAAGTGCTTATTTTCCAAAGGCTGTGTGTTTATTCCACAGGCTACTTTAAAAAATACAAGAAAGGGGGAAATATCAACCCTAATCTTCTACTCAAAGATAACCCCTGTATTATCTTTCCAGACCTCTCTTTACATAAAAGTTTGTGGTGTTTCTTTCTTTCTTTTTTTTTTTTTTTAAGGATTTTATTTATTCATTTGACAGACAGAGATCACAAGCAGGCAGAGAGGCAGGCAGAGAGAGAGGAGGAAGCAGGCTCCCTGCTGAGCAGAGCTCAATTCCAGGACCCTGGGATCATGACCTGAGCTGAAGGCAGAGGCTTTAACCCACTGAGCCACCCAGGTGCCCCTGTGGTATTTATTTCAACCTGATTTTAGGAGAGTAAAATCTGGGGTTGATTGGGTTTCCAGGAAGAAGGAGAATGAGTAACCCACCATAATTTATCCAAATTTCTCTTCCTCTTAAAAAGCTCTAGTTCAGGGAACTTGCACTTGGCTGAGTCCTGAGCCCTCTGCTGGTCTCCAAGAGGCATGGGTGTCATGGTGGGAGCTTCATGCCAAGCACACAGTAGGTATTCAATTGTTTCTCTCCAGTGATATTATCAGGGACAGGTTTTTCTGTGATTCTTGGCCTCTGTTCCAGTGCAGGTTTTTAAGAACTATGAGTTCCTTCCCCCTCCAGATGGTGCTGGTGTTGGTGTTGGAGCCAAATAAAGAACCAACTGCCCAAGTGAACCTAGAAATACAGACATGTCAACGCTCTGAAAAGCAAAATTGATGTCACTACTGTTGTCCTGGGCCTGCCCTTTAGTACCCTTGCTGAAGGCGCCTGGGTGGCTTAGCTGGTTAAGTGTCCAGCTCTTGATTTCTGCTCAAGTCATGATCTCAGGGTTGTGAGGTCAAGCCTCATATTGGTCTCCACACTGGGCGTGGAGCCTGCTTAAGAATCTTTCTCTGCCTCTTTCTGCCCACCCCATCCTCCTCAAACCAGCAAACAAACAAACAAAAAAATCCCTTACTGAATTTGTAATGTTGGTCTTTCTCATGGCTGCTGATGAAAAAGAAGAGCTGCGGGGGTAGAGGTAGTCACAGGCAAGGTCAAACGTGTGTGTTGTGGTAGTGGAGGAACAGAATGGGATCTAGATTCAGTGACACTTCTAGAGCTCATAGGCTCTCCTGTCATCAGATCTCTCCTGACTTCAGGGGGCTGGAGACTCACCGACAGCCAATGAAGGGACTGACTCCCTGCTTGGTCATGAGATCTCAGAGCAAGCAGAGTGAATGAAAGCAGGCATGACAGAAGCTAATCAGGGACACAGGAAACCTGTCTTTCCTTGTCACTGCTCACTAACCAGCACCTTCCCTACAACACATACAACCACACATATCCTCCTAAAAAGAAAACCAAAACCATTAAGTAGTAAATTTTATGTTGCATATATCTTACTGTGATTCAAAAGAAGATACCAACCCAGGTGAAATATTCTCTCTCCTTATTCCTTTGTCTTTGTATTCCTTCAGGTGTTTTTCCCAAGCACTGTAATCCACATGATTGCATTTGAATCCCTGACATTTGTGATATAATAAGAGTAGTTACCACTAGTTTCCTAAACCAGGATTACTTAGTTTTTTTTTTCTTTTTCTTTTGGCTAACTTTTCGTGGAAGTAAAACATATACAGAAAAGTGCACAAATCCTAAATATCCAGTTCTATAAATTTTCAAACACAAACACCATCATATAACCAAAACCTAAATAAACAGAATGTCACTAACCTATCAGAAACCCTCCCTGGACCCCTTCCAGTCACTAGTCTCTCAAGGAAAATTCCTGTTCATAGATTAAAACCATAGATTAATTTTTTTCTCTTTTGGAACTTGACATAAATGGAATTATAAGTATGTATCCTTTTCTGTCTGGCTTCTTCCACTTAACACTATGCTTGTGATACTCACCCTAACTACTATATGTAGTTATAGATTATTTTTTTCCCCATGTTGTATAATACTCCATCATATGAATTCACCATGATTTATTTATCCATTTTCTTGCTGGTGGACATTTGAATTGTTTCTGGCTTTTAGCTATAACAAATAATGGCACTATGAGCATTCTTGTATGTCTTTTAGTGAAAATGTATTTTTCTAGAAAGGTAATTGCTTATCATAAGGTATGCATATATTCAACTTTGATAGACATTGTTGGATATTTTTCTAAGGTGGCTGTAACCAATTTACACTCCCACTAGCAACATAGAAGAGTTCCAGTTGCCCTATAACCTCACCAACATGCACTGTTGTCTTTTTTATTTTCGCCATTCTGTTATGATGCATAGGGATATCCTATTGTAGTTTTAATTTGCACTTTCTGGCTGATTAGTGAATTGAGCATTTTATCATGTATTTATTAGCCATTTGAATATTCTAGAGACTTTCTAAAGTTTTGTTTTCCCAGTTATTAAAGTAATACATGCTAACTGAAGAAGGTTTGGCAAATACAGAAAGGAATCATGATGTCTTTGTACTATGTCAACTCAGCTAAACTGGAACTATGTTTTTCAGAATTTTTTCCTTGTATGCTTCTGGGCTAAGGTTGGCCGCAAGAAAATTTACATAAGACTTGAAAGGCAGATGGAAAGCAATCATGGTTATGCTCAGAAGGTTGGTATAGAGGCAGGCCCTCGTGTACCTCGCACGTGTTGTCTCAGATCTGCTGGCTAACCTTGTTGGTGTGGGAGGGCTGTTGAACCCACCAGATCTCGTCCTTCAACCTGTTCAACTCCTGGGTCAAATGTGTGTTTAGCTCCATGCCAAAGGACCCAGCTCCTTTTGCAGGTTCCGGACATCACTCAAGTTGGAGGTCGAGGAGGCAGTGAGAGACTGATGCAGGTTCCACATTTGTGGGTGCTACATTTTTGTGGGTGCCACATTTTTTTTGCAATTTCCGGTTTGCTCTCACTTGCCCATATTTCATGTCTCTTTATTCTCCCGGACTACCTACCCTCCTGATCTCAGGCCCAGAACCAAAAACATAAGCAGCAAGTGCACACAAGCTGTTCAACTAGTGCCCACAATCGCATAACATCAAATCCCTTTAATAAACCTCTGACTCTATGTCATCCTTAGAAGTTCTGTATCTCTAATTAAACCCTGATACCGGTGTTGAAAAGAAACCAACATCATTACCTATAATCCCACACCCAGAGAAGACCATCTCAGTGTGTCAACTCACTGAGATGTCAACATCTCAGTGTGTATTTTTCCTGTCTGGAGCATTTTCATAGAAAGAATGGAGCTCTGGAGAGGGTAAGGGCTGCTCAGAGCTCCACTGGCAAAGTCGCAGAGCCCTGCAGTCAGAGAGCTGGTTTCATCCCTGCCAAGGTGGCGTTGTTTGCACTGGGTCTCAGAATCCCTGTGGGACCCTTGCCTCCTCCAGCTTTCCTGGGGCCCTCTGTCTGAGCATGAGCTCTGTGCCTGGGAGAGCAGTTTTTAAACACATCTTCTTGGGCTTGACAGCCACCTGCTTTTACAGCTTCCCCATTTTGTACTGACCAAATTATAGGAGTTCCACCTTTCTGTTCCTCTTCAGAAAAAGAACAGTGTTTTATAAAACGAGTCATGCTGTGTCATCCACATCCCGCTGAGAAGCGGCGGCCACCAGGGGGCCAGGGAGAGTCCTAAGGCCTTCCTCTCCCCACCAAACCCAGCTTGGGGGAAGTCATTTAGAGATGGAGTCCTTTGATTTAAGCATTACTTGTCTTGAGAGTTCTCTTTTAAAATATAAGTGTTCCTGAGAGAGGCAACACATGAAATCCATAATCCTTCAGAATGAATTTCCCAGATGTCTTCGTAAGTGACATCATATCACAAAAACTTTGGTGGAGAACGGGCTGGGCAGGAGATGACTGGCAGGAGGCAAAGCCAACGACCGACTGCTTACTATGCAATTTGGCCAAGAGCTTCCTGGACACTAAGTTTTTAAAAAAATGGATCAATGGTACTTTTTAACTCAAACCTGAGACTTGGGCCTGGGCTCATGTCTTCATCTGGAGTGTGGACCCACTAGGACAGATCAGCTTCTCTGAGAAGAACAGAACCAGAGGGAAGCATCCAGAGATGGAGTGCAATGTAGAAACTAGTGACGATGAAAAGAAACTGTTGACACATACTCTCCGAGTGTGTCAGTTCTGCCTGGCTGGTTTCTTGAAGAAGAACAAAAAGTGGATGTTGTAGTTAAGGTTTCTTGCTTTGCTTCATTTCCTCTTCCAACAGCCATCCCTCCTGTGGGTCTCACTCCTGGTTTATTCCTACCACTGCCACCCATGGAGAGGGGACAGTTACCCCACAGGTTGGCTGCTGAGCTGGGAGCCCCAGGGAGGCAGGGAAGCCACAGCCCGAAGCCCAGGAGTGCCCAGGGATATCATTATTCCACCACAGCTAAACAAGGAGCTGAGTGTTTAGAATAACTTCAAGAAAGTCGTGGGTGTTTCCTCTGTCAGAGAAACAAGAAACCACAGTGAGATAATGGATGACTATATTCAGTCACAGATTATCAGCTGCCATTGCTGCTTCCTGTTCAGAATGCGATGAAACTTCTTTCTAGTCACTGGAGTCACATGGATTCTGCAAGTGACAGCATTTAGTGATGTGAGGCTTGGGAGCACTACTAATCAGAGGTGGAAGTGGATGCTTTTTTTTTGGGCAGTGGGGACTGAGGCTCCAGGGGCCTCTTCTTGGAAGTGTAGGAGGTGAGTTAGAAACCAACGGTGAGAATAATTTTTGCCAAACTCTTGGTATTTTTCAGACTTTTAGACTTAGAGGTTTTTATGCATGATCGCATTTGACTCTTGATTCTTAAAGACTATTTTTAAGTGCTCTTGACACCCAACATGGGGCTCGAACTCACAACCCCAAGATCATGCTCCACCAACTGATCCAGCCAGGCATCTGTCATTTGACTCTTAAAAAACAAGTACTATGCAATAGACAAGTATTGGTGAGATTGCAAAGAACTTGGAACCCTTGTATGCTGTTGGCAGGAATGCAAAATGGTGTAGTCACTATGAAAAGCAGTGTGGAGGTTCTTTAAAACACCGAAAGTAGAATTAACCCCCAATTATGTGATCAACTAATCTTCAACAAATCAGAAAAGAATATCCAATGGGAAGAAGGCAGTTTCTTCAACAAACAGAGTTGGGAAAACTGATCAACAACATAAAAAAGAATGAAGCTGGACTACTTTCTCACACCAAATGCAGAATTAATTCAAAATGGATTAAAGACCTAAGTGTGAGACCAAAACCATAAAAATAACAGATAACAGAGGCAGTAGTCTCTTAAACATTGACTATAGCAACTTCCTTCTAGACATGTCTCCTGAGGCAAAGGAAATAAAAACAAAAATAAACCATTGAGGCTGCATCACAATAAAAATCTCCTGTACAGTGAAGGAAACAATCAACAAAACTAAAACGCAACCTACTGAATGGGAGAAGATATTTGCAAATGACTTATCTAATAAAGGATTGGTATCCAAAGTATATAAAGAACTTATCAAAATCAACACACAAAACAATGAATAATCCAAATTAAAAAATGGGCAGAAGACATGAATAGACATTTTCCCAAAGAAGACATAGATGGCCAACAGACACATGAAGGCGCTCAACAACACTTATCAGCAAGGAAAAGCAAATCAAAACTACAGTGAGAGGTCACCTCACACCTGTCAGAATGACCAAAATTAACAACACAGGAAACAACAGAGGTAGGTAAAGATGCAGAGAAAGGGAAACCCTCTTACACTGTTGGTGAGAATGCAAACTTGTGCAGCCACTCTGGAAAATGGTATGTAAAAAGTTAAAAATAGAACTACCCTATGATCCAGCAATTGCACTACTAGGTATTTACCCAAAGAATATTAATTATAAATATATAAAAAGGGATACTGGGGCACCTGGGTGGTTTAGTCGATTAAGTGTCCTACTCTTGATCTCAGCTCAGGTCTTGATCTCATGGTTGTGAGTTCAAGCACCATGTTTTAAAAAGTTTGGTGGGGGGGAGATTATAGCACACTGATGTTTATAGCTGTATTATCTACAATAGCCAAATTATGGAAACAGCCCAAGGGTCCACCAAGATAAAGAAGATGTGGACGGGCACCTAGGTGGCTCAGTCAATTAAGCATCTACCTCTGGCTCAGGTCATGATCTCATAGTCCTGGGATCAAGCCCCACGTCAGGCTCTGTGACCAGAGGAGAGCCTGTTTCTCTCTCTCCCTCTGCCTTTCCCCTGGCTGGTGCTCTCATTTCTCTCTCTTCTCTCTTTCTCTTTCTCTCTCCCCCCCTCTCTCAAATAAATAAATAAATAAAGTCTTTTAAAAAAAGAAAGAAGAGATGTGACGTGCGCGCGTGCGCGCGCGCGTGCACACACACACACACACACACACACACACACACACACAGAGGAATATTACTCAGCCATAAAAAAGAATGAAATCTTGCCATCTGAAATGACATGGGTAAAGCTAGAGAGTATTATGCTATGCAAAATAAGTCAGAGAAAGGCAAATATCATATGATTTTACTCATATGTGAAATTTAAGAAACAAAACAAGTAAGCAAAGGGAAAAAGAGAGAGAGGAAAACCAAGAAACAGACTCTTAACTACAGAGAACAAACTGATGGTTACCAGAGGGGAGGTGGGTGGGAAGATGAGTGAATTAGGCAATGGGGATTAAGGCATGTACTTTTTTGTGATAAAACTGGGTGTCATATAGAATTGATGAATCACTATATTGTACACCTAAAACTAACATTACACTGTATGTTAACTAACTGGAATTTGTTTTATTTTTTTAAGATTTTATTTATTTATTTAACACATAGAGATAGTAAGAGAGAAAGCACAAGCAGGGGTAGCTGCAGGCAGAGGGAGAGAGAGATGTAGGTTCTCTGCTGAGCTAGTAGTCCAATGAGGGGATCTTGGGATCCCAGGATCCCAGGATCATGACCTGAGCCAAAGGCAGACACTTAATCGAATAAGCCACCCAGGTTCCCCAACCAACCGGAATTTAAATAAAAACTTTTTAAAAATTGAAAATAGAACTATTGTGTCATCCAGTAATCCCACTACTGGATATTTATCCAAAAGAACTGAAATCAGGATCACAAATCAGTATTAGCCCTTCTACGTCCATTGCACCACTGCTCACAATAGTCAAAATATGGAAACAACCTAAATGTCCACTGACGGATGGATAGAAGGATAGAGAAAATGTAGGGGCACCTGGCTGGTGTAGTCAGTTAAGCCTCTGACTCTTGGTTTCAGTTCAGGTGGTGATCTCAGGTTCTTGGAATTGAGCGCTGTGTGGGGCTCTGAGCTCATTGTGGAGTCTGCTTGGGATTCTCTCTCCCCTCTCCCTCTGCCCCTTACTCTAGAACTCCCCCTATGTGGGCACACTCTCTCTGTCTCTAAAGTAAATATTTTTTAAAAAGGAAAGAAAAGGGCACCTGGGTGGCTCAGTGGGTTAAGCTTCTGCCTTTGGCTCAGGCCATGGTCTCAGGGTCCTGAGACTGAGCCCCACATCGGGCTCTCTGCTCAGCAGGGAGGCTGCTTCCCCCTCTCTCTCTGCCTGCCTACCAGCCTCCTTGTGATCTCTCTCTCTCCATCAAATAGATAAATAAAATCTTTTCTCAAAAAAAGGAAAGAAAATGTATATATACATACAACAATATTATTAAGTCTTTAAAAAGAAGGAAACCCCAAAAATATGTGACAGCATGGTTGAGCCTTGAAATAAGCCAGTCACAGGACAGATACTGTATGATTATACTTATACGAGGTATCAAAAATAGTCAAACTCACAGAAACAGAAAACAGAATAGTGGTTGCCAGGAGCCCGCTGGGGAGTTGCTAATCAACAACTTTAAAGTTCTAGGAATGCAAAATGAGTAAGTTCTAGAGATCTGTACAACATTATGCCTAGAGTTAACAGTATTGTGTTGTACACTTAAAAATCTGTTAAGAACGGATATCATGGGGGCGCCTGGGTGGCTCAGTGGGTTAAAGCCTCTGCCTTCGGCTCAGGTCATGATCCCAGGGTCCTGGGATCGAGCCCTGCATCGGGCTCTCTGCTCCTTGGAGAGCCTGCTTCCTCCTGTCTCTCTGCCTGCCTCTCTGCCTGCCTCTCTGCCTACTTGTCATCTCTGTCTATCAAAAAAATAAATAAAATCTTAAAAAAAAAAATCTTAAAAAAAAAAAGAACGAATATCATGTTAAGTATTCTTACCATAATAAAATAAAAATACAAACTAATTTAAAAACCACCCTGAGCCTGGGTGGCTCAGTCAGTTAAGTGTCTGCCTTCAGCTCAGATCATGATCCCAGGGTCCTGGGACTGAGCCCTGCATTGGGCTCCCTGATCACTGGGAAGCCTGCTTCTCCCTCTCCCTTTGCCCCTCCACCCCCACCCCATGCTCATGTTCTCTCTCTCTCTCCCCCCCGCCCCTCAAATAAATAAATAAATAAATAAAATCCTTGGGGGGAAAAAACACACCCTATAAGAATGGTACTATTATTATCTCCATTTTATAGCTGAGGCAAGAGAATCATAAATGTTTAAGTAATTTGCCCAGGGGTCACAGTGGTAGAACTAGGAACTAGAATCAAGACTTGCTTCTCTCTCCCAGTACTTAATTGAACTATCACTTACATACACTTAATATGTATATACCCATGGGGCCACCACCTAGATTAAAATCAGAACATTAATATCATTCTGAAAAGTCCCCCCAAACCCCCTCCCCAGCAAGTACCCACTCCTCCTAACTTCCAAGGTAACCAATAATCTGATTTCTATCTTCATAGATTCATTTGACCTATTCTTGAACTTCATAGGAATGAAATCATCCTCTTCTCTCTGACTTCTTTTGCTCAGGATAGTGTGTCTAGAATCTATCCACAGCGTCATGTGTCATCAGCAGTTTATTCCTTTTTATTGCTGAACAGCATTTTATTCTATGAATATACCGCCCAATTTACTTGTCCATCCTCTTGTGGATGAATAGTTAGATTGTTTCCAGTCTTAAGCCCTTTTGAATAACAGTGTCATGGGCATTTTTCTTAGGTAAGAAGTTTTACTTTACTAAATACTGCCACACAGTCTGATTACTCCTCATCCCTGCCCACACATGGCATTGGTGGCCTTCTCATTTTAGCCATTAGGATGAGTGTGAGAATTAGCTCCTTCCAATTCCAAAGGCTGGTAGCCTCATAAAGCTCTGGGTCTGAGCTCCTGCTACATGCATGGCTCTCTGTCTTGGGTGGAAATAAGTGGCCTAAGTACCACTTACATGCTGGCAGCAAGAACGGAAAGTGGCTTTCCAGAACAGCCAGGTGCCAGGAGATCTGCCTCCTCCATCATTTCTGAGGCGTGCCTGTCAAATTCAAGATTGAGTGTGCATGCCATTCTCTAGGAAAAGCTCTCTTAGAGAAAGCTCTCTATAGCTTCAGGGACAAGGGTGTGCCAAGTGTGCGGCCAGTGTGGTCAGAGCCTCCTGTAAGGTTGGGCCGTTCTTCACTGTTAACAGCTTGGGGTGGTTCAAGCCAGAACATCAGAAGGCTCTCAAGGATGTCCTGGCCCGGGAAGCACTGTAGCCAGAAGCACGAAAACTCTAGAATTATTTTGTAGCTTGATGTTATCCCCCAGTGTGGCCTCGGGCAAGTTATTTAAACTTCTGTGACTCAGTCTTGTCAATTCTTAAAGGAGGCATTAATGCCTGCACTTATATCTCACACAAGATTCTTCAAGAGCTTCTCCCTGTTCTTCACGGGTCTATTTTTCCAGCCCCTCTTTCTTGAATGTCCCGTATACTTATATCACACTGACCTATTTAATGTTCATGAGCAGGATATCTTCTTCTTCTACTCCTCCATATTTTTATAAAAGCTGCTTTTGTATGGGATATTCCCTTTCTCTGGAATACTTCTTCCCGCCTAGTCCAACTGGCAAACTTCTCTTCATTCTCCAACACTCAGCATAAACAACACCTCCTCTGTGAAGCCTTCCCTGGACATTCCTTGACTCCTCTGGCAGATAGATTGCCCCATAACACTTGGTGTTATATAACCACTCATATCACATTGTTTTCTTGTGAGTCTTCCCCATCAGACTGTGAGCTCCTTATGAGGAAAAACTCCTAGACCTGTGTCAGGCTGAGAGCAGTTGCTCAGTAAACATTTAGCGAATTAATGAATAAATCTTGAAAGAAAAAAGAATGTGGAAACATTTTTTAAAGGAAATTAAGCCTTCATTAATGTCTTCATTCATAAAAATAAATTATGCATATTATAAGATATTCAAGCAAGAGAAGTAGAGGTTTCTCCTAATCCACCCCACATTCAGGGACAACCCTATCAGCATTTGCTTTCAGACCTTTTACTCTATGTATACAACTTCTTTTCCCAAAACTGGGGTTATATTGTTCGGAACCTCTTTCTATTAATTATATCTTGAACACTGTTCAGAAATGTCTTCTTTTTTTTCATTATTATTCAAATATAAGTTGGAAGGACAAGTCTCAGTCTTTGTAAATGGGTCAAGGATAGAAACTTAAAGACAGAGTTTCTTTCTCCATTCACCCCTCTAGAAATCAAAAAAGTCCCTTATTCCCTTATTCATTCATTCCTTTGTTCCTTTTTTTTTTTTTTTTTTTTTTTTGCGTGGAGCCTGCTACAGGACTTGAACTCATGAAATAACCCTGAGATCAAGACCTGAGCTGAGATCAGGAGTTGGACACTTTAACTGACTGAGTCACCCAGGTGCCCCAAATCCTTTGTTATTTTCATTTTTTTTTTTTTAATTTTTAGGGAGGTTGGAGGGAGAGAATCCAAGCAGTGTCCATGCCCATCACAGAGCCCAACATGGGGCTCAATCCCACAACCCTCATGACCTGAGCCAAAATCAGGAGTCAGAGGCTTAACTAACTGAGCCAACCAATGCCCCAATTCCTTTGTTCTTTTTTTTTTTTTTAAGATTCTATTTATTTATTTAACAGAGAGAGAGAGAGAGCACAACCAGGGGAAGCAGCAGGCTGAGGGAGAGGGAGAAACAGGCTCCCCACTGAGCAGAGAGCCTGCTGTATGGGATCATGACCTGAGCCAAAGGCAGATGCTTAACTGACTGAGCCACCCAGGTGCCTGTCCTTTGTTCTTTAATTACAGAAGTAACATGCGTGCACTGTAACAAATTCGGACAACATAGAAATGTATAAATAAAAAAGTAAATGTTTTCCATATATGTATGTGTATAGGTATATGCACAATTTTTAAAGAAGAAAAAGACTGTACTATAGGTGTTGCTTTTTTTCACTTAATAGCTCATGAACAACTTTCTATATCAATAAATATATATCAACCACATTCTTCCGGATGCTTGCATAGTATTCCTTTGAATGACATACCGTGATTTAGATGTTTTCTAACCCTCTGTTGATACAATATATCCATTCCAAAAATACTTATGGAGAGCCAATAGGAAAAATTAAATATCAGGATGGAGCTCACTGGACAGGTTTATCCCAGGATGCTGAGGGAGCCCAGAGGAAACAGAGATGGGGAAGCCTATACCTGATGGCACCAGCAGCATTGGGGATGGAATAGAAAGTGTGAATCTAAAAGGCCAGCTGCCCAGCACTCTCCCTCCCATCCAGGCCTTGCATCTCATTGGCTAGAACAAGACAGGATCCAGGACCCCCCAGAAGAAGCTTCCAGAACACGAGCTGAATGGAGCAAGCATAGTTTGCTTTAGATGAACAAATTGATTTTGCAGAAACAGGAAATTTCTCTCATACTTTAAGTCCTAAAATAGAAGAAACATGCTGGGATGCACAGGGACTTAGGGAATTTGGTTAATGTTGTGAAGCAAAGTTGACGTGCACTTTGAATCTCACAATCTCAACATGAGCTCTTCCTCATTTCTCAGAAAGGCTTTTACTGAAAATCAAGCAATGGCAACAATCAAGAAATGGTCACACAGTAACAGAATGGGGTAAGAGAACACTTCTGAGTATTGCCGGTCTCAGAGCTGTAGGAAATGGAACCTTTATGCTCCGTTGGGGAGACTACAAATCCAGCAGCCTAGAGAGCCATCTGTGGCCTGACCCAGCATTTCTCTTCAGCATCGACTCCAGATTTTGTCCCTGACACCAGCCCTGGTGTTCCTTCCAACTCAGCACACCGTCCCCTGAGGGTCTCTACACAGGCCTTCCTTGTCTGGAAAGCTCCTTCTGTCCCCATCTTCCTCCAGAGCCCCAGTCTCTCTGGTCTTCCTATTCATCCTTGAATTCTCAGCTTCAGGGAGGCTGTCTCTAAACCCCAAGTATGAATTAGTTTCCTCTGTCTACATTCTCTAACAACCCTGTTCTTTTTCTTCAAAGAGGTTACTGCAATCACCGTAATACATATCAATTCCTGTGATTATTGGCTGAATGATAATGCTCCTTTAGTGACACAGGATGAACCTCTGTCGGTTTGCTCATAGCTGAATTCCTAGGGTCTCATAGATGTCTGACACAAAATCATATCCAATAAATATTTGTTGAATAAAGGAATGCTTTTAGAAGGCAGTCTCTATCAAAATTTTAAATGGATACTGTGTGATTCAGCCTTCCTGCTGAAGGAATGTATCCTGTGGAAGTAGCAGGACTGCACTAAGACATAGGGGCAAGTGCCTCTGGGGATACTTCATCTGTATTAGCAGAGGTTCAGACAATGCCTCATATGGTACATCATTCAGTGGAACACTACGTAACCATTCAAAGGAATGCCATATACACATATGTGTGTGTGTGTGTGTGTGTGTGTGTGTGTGTGTGTAGTAGCTCAGTATATAACTGAACTACTGATATGAAAAATGTCAAGGGAGGGATGAATCAGTACAGCTCAAAGGATTTTTAGGGCAATGAACCTATTCTGTATGATACAAAAATGGCAGTTCCCTCTCCAGCTGTGTCTCTCTCTGTTAAATAAATAAATAAAATCTAAAAAGAAAAAAAGAAGAAGTACTAAAGATCAAAAAGAAAGTAAGAGTAAATACTATGAGTCTATCTAACTATCTATCTATCTATCTATATACACACACAGTCCATACTGTACAATTGCATACAGGCACAGTAACGAGCAGATGTGCAAACAGACCCAGAACCCTCTAACCACCAATAACAGTATCCAAGCTTTTCCCTGAACATCTGCAGGGCCACACATTTTCATTCAGTGTAGACATTGCAGAGGGAGAGGAAAGCTGTTCAACTCCAGATACATGTCATTATGTATTTGTCGAAACCCATGGAATGTACAACACCAGGAATGACCCCCAAAATAAACTCTGGGCTTTGGGTGATAATGGTGTTTCAACATAGGTTCATTGATAAAAAATAAAAAAATATACTACTCTGGTGGGGAATGTTGATAGTGGGGAGACTGTATGGGAATGGGTATAGGGAGTATATGGGAAATCTTTGTACCTTCCACTCAATTTTGCTGTGAGCTTAAAAATGTTCTTTTAGAAAGCCTCTTTTCTAAAAAGAATTCCTGGGGCCATATATTGAAGATTCCTACCTTTTCATTTACACATTTATGTTTCCTGAATTTGTTACACTGCACATATCTATTAACTACTTTATAATTAATCAATCACACATTCCTCTAACAAATATGCTTGCTTATGTTCCATTAGGGATGTGTCTGCAAGTTTTTTCCAGGGCACTATACCCAGGAGTGGGATTGCTGGCTCTTTGGGTATAGCATATTTAAATTCATGAAATAGAGTCAGATGGCTTCTAGAATGGTTCTACAAGTTTATACTACCCCCTCCTGTGGTTGCCTTTTTCCCATATCCTTACCAACAACATATGAATTGTCTAACTTTTGCTACTCTAATGAACACAAAGTGATATCATGTTTTAATTGACATTTCTCAGAATGCTCCTAAGGTTGAGCATCTCTTCACACACCGGTGAGCCATTCTGATTTCTCTTCTGTGATTTCCTGATCTATCAGTTGTTCACTTCCCATTGGGTTTCTGGTCTTTCTCTTGTTGATCTGTGGGAGTTTCCTATACATTCCAGATAGTAATCCCGAATCTGAGCAAACTTGATTCCTAACCACAGACTGCTCTAGAAATGGGCTTTTTCAATGGTTACACATATTCATTTCCTCTTTACTGTCCATTGATTTTTTAAAAAACCCAACTGCTCTCTTATGGTGGAGCCATAGTTTCTGGCCTGTGAAGTCCACAGTCATGATAAGGGTCTGTGCAGAGGCCAGCCAGGGCTGACCTGGGCATATGAGTAGAGGGGGGCACGATTTCAGGAGCTGCTGAAACTGTCTCATGACTGGGTAATACACAAAAAGAGAAAGAGGACAGAATTGGGGACAGCTGTTACCACTATCAACTAATGGTCCCAAACATCACACGTGAGAGTTCTTAGTCCATGTGAAACTGAGCTGTTTTTTCTATAGTTTTTTTAAAGATTTTATTTATTTACTTGACAGACAGAGATCACAAGTAGGCAGAGAGGCAGGCAGAGAGAGGGGAGGAAGCAGGCTCTCCGCTGAGCAGGGAGCCCGATGCGGAACTCGATCCCATGACCCTGGAAGCACGACCTGAGCCGAAGGCAGAGACTTTAACCCAGTGAGCCACCCAGGTGCCCCTTTTCTATAGTTTAAAGTTTCCATCTGTGATATTGGATGAGAAACAGGGTGAAGGGGGTAAAGCAAGCTGTGGTGATATAATTTGCTTTATTCATGATGACTACAACCTCTGTCTGGTTGACGTGCGCCTTTGCTAGACCTAAAAGGCTCTCTTTCCTCAACAACCTGATACCAGCTTCTGTCACGAGCCCTGGCAGCTGCAGTAAGCTGTGGGCTCCCGTGTGTTATTTTTATCCTAAATACTCACAGGATCCCACTTGGTCACCAGTATGTGTGAAGAAGAGTTTGGGGACCTGAATGCTTCCATCTAGTTCACAGGGATGAATGCCACATGGGCAAGAAGAAGTGTTTTTAGTAAGTGGCCGTAAGGCTCTCGCGTGCCCTCAGAACAAGGGTCTTCAGTAAAAGTTGGATCGGAGAACTCAGCTGTGACCAAGAAGCCTCAGCGGGCTTCCTATTCCTCTCTCTGAATCAGAGAGTTCATGACCCAACCAGCTGCATGGAGGAGGTCTGACCTTCTCAGAGAGGGTCATGATCCATACGGAGGTAGGAAATAGAAGGGCAGAACTTGAGTCATTCATCCCCACCCAGCAACAGATCATTTCTCTCCCTGGGCTAAGCCAGCTTGCCCTCAGACCTGGACTTCCCTCCCCTCCTCAGCACCACTGTCCGAACGATTTCTAAAACCCAGAGTGTGCCATAAACAACCTTGAGGTAGCCAGAGCTTATCTTCTCTGAGCCCCCTTTGACAGCAAGGTCCACACACTGCCCCTCAGGCCATCTCACCCAGCCTGAGCGGCGGGCGCCACCCTATCCCGGCCGCTTTCACCCCCCCAGCCCAGCAGAGGCCGCTAGAGGAATATGGATGGAGCCAGAGTTGGCCAGAGCAGGGAAGGAAGAACTCTCAACAGGGCCTAGGGGCTGGTGTGATAGTCTGTCCTTCAGAAGCTCAGTCCAAGCACCCAGCTGGGACAGCGATCTAAGTAAGCCTCCTGCTTGGCACTCCCCTTATCCCTCTCACAAGTGAAGATAGGGCCAGAGTACTTGCATTTTATTATTTTTAAAAATATGTTTCCTGGGGCGCCTGGGTGGCTCAGTGGGTTAAGCCGCTGCCTTCGGCTCAGGTCATGATCTCAGCGTCCTGGGATCGAGTCCCGCATCGGGCTCTCTGCTCGGCAGGGAGCCTGCTTCCGTCTCTCTCTCTCTGCCTGCCTCTCCGACTACTTGTGATTTCTCTCTGTCAAATAAATAAATAAAATCTTAAAAAAAAAAAAATATGTTTCCTATTTCCATTTTTATGGTTCCTGATTTTTTTTTTTAAGATTTTATTTATTTATTTGTCAGAGAGACAGAGAGAGCGAGAGCGAGCACAGGCAGACAGAATGGCAGGCAGAGGCAAAGGGAGAAGTAGGCTCCGTGCCGAGCAAGGAGCCTGATGTGGGACTCGATCCCAGGACGCTGGGATCATGACCTGAGCCGAAGGCAGCCGCCTAACCAACTGAGCCACCCAGGTGTCCCCTGATGTGTTTTTAATGACCCCCCAAACTATTAAAATTGTGGCTTATTTCAAATATTTATACTTAGCAAATTAAGCCTTGTGATACCCCCACCCACTCCCTCCACACACATACTGTAACATAATGGTACCATTCACAAGCTGTATGAAAAGAATTTACAGCACACTGCAGTGGTGGACGTGGTCTGGTAATGGGACATGCTGGGGATGCATGATTTCTGTTGATCCCAGTAAGTGAGACTGAGGGCAGCTCTGTGCCAGATACATAAGCCCCACATTTCAGGTCTGTATCTGAGGCCCTTTATAAATGGGAGGTCCTAGCCAAATGGGCCTCCTGGTCCACTGTCTGCTCTCCACCCCTACCCTCCAAGAACCAGGCCACAATGAAATATTATACTTAGTGCAGAGTGCAGAGGAAAGGGGGTTTCAGAAGTCACCGGTACCCCTCTTCCAGCTCCCAGCCTGCACCCTTAGGTGAAGGAATGCACTCAGTGGGCTTCAGGAATATAGCTGATGCCAGGAGGGAGGCTCCTCTGCTCCCAGCTGCTCTCTGTACAAGCCTCTAGCCCCTGAAAACCTCCTGCTCTGGGCCATTATTCCCATCCCATAGGCCCCAGAGCCTTTTCCTGTGGTTGCATTGTTTTTCTCAGAGCAGGAAGTCTTCCTGGAAATTCTCCAGGAGTCCAACATCCTCCTTCTTACCCAGGGGACACTGGCCTCAGGCGTGCAGCCCACCCCACCCACCCCACCTCCGCTCTGGGCTGGGACATGAGGCCTGGATAACAGGAAGTTATCTTCCCAGAGACCTAGTATCTTGCCCTCAGAGTGCTCTGGGCCTCTTCTCCTAAGCAACATTCAGAGCAGCCCTTTGCAGTTGAAGAGAAAACAACAAATCATATTGCCACAGGGCTGCTTGTCTGAATGTCCGTTTTCTCATCTGGGACCTAGAAGCTGAGCACCATGAACCCCGGCACCACGCCCCCACCCCTGCATCCCCTCCACCCCCACACAATCTATGGCTTCTGCTCCGGTTCTCAGCACTTTCAACCTCTTCTCTTTGTTCAACTGTCAGAATCCCCATCTCGTCTGGTTGGCATGGGAAATGATAAGGCTAATGGGAAAGACTGGTTGGACCCCAGTGTGTTCCCTGTCCTGGAAGGCTGTATTATAGACTAATAGCTCCTCAGGGTATCCTAAGAGTCTATACAATGCTAGTCCTCCTGGATGTTCTTGAAAAATGGGATTCTGTGGTCAAATATGTTCGGGGGACATCATATATGTATCTATGGTCCTTTATTCACAATGTTGAAGTTTTTAAAAAGTCCTGAAAACAAAGGCTTCATCACTCAGGGGTAAAACCTGACCTAAACGATGTGTAGTTTTTCTGATTCTTTATTTAACCTACTTGGCGTGACTGTCCATATGTTTTGTGCAGAAGTATTTGATTAGAGGGCCTGGTCCACTCCGCTGAGGAGGCTATGGAATAAATAGCATGTTCACTGTATTATCTTATTAAAATACGAAAAATCCCAAATTCTGAATACATCTGGCCACAAGGGTTTTGGATACTGGATTGTGAATGCATAGATCCCCTCTACTGGATATTTATCCTATCCATAGCATTTCGAGGCTCTGAGCAACCTTGTAGCCAAGAAACTAAACTTAGAGCATTCCCCAAACTTATTTGGCTACAAAACTCTTTGTTCCATTTCATATCTATTAATACCTCACAAAATTTCCATGTGGACACACGAGATGTTGAGAAGAATTTAACTATCAGTGGCCTCTTAGATGTAGGAAAAGGTGGGTCTTCCGGAAAGCAATTAGATCCGAGGCCCTAGGGATAGTTTTTCCTTATTCTCAGGGCTAACGCTGTGGGCAAGACACAAAACTGGCGTAGGGTAGACTGAGGCAAAACTTTGATGACTCATGTGGGCTTGGGACAAGGACAGGGATGGCTAGAAAACCCAGTTAGGACAGACACATGTGTCAAGAGTCAAACCAGAAAGCCAGACAAGAACCAGGAGTGAAAGAGTTAAAAGTTCAGCTAAAGATCAGAAATCAAGAGATACGCAGATTTTAAAGCAATCAGGAGTCCAAGTACCCAACACAAAAATCCTGGAAACTAAGACAACATTTTGCCCCATCCTATGACCTTTTACATGCCTCCTATAAAGACCCATACTCATTCTAGAGTGTACAGGTAGAAAGGCACATGAAAGCTCCTGGTGGTGTGTTAAATCAGTGAATAGAAGCTAACCCACTTAACGTCCTTTCCTGACCCAGTGGAAGAAATACTAAGGGATTTGTAAGAATAGCAAATCCAGGGGCACCTAGGTGGCTCAGTTGTTAAGTGTATCCCTTTGGCTCAGGTCATGATCCCAGGGTCCTTGGATTGAGCCCCATGTCAGGCTCTCTGTTCAACCGGGAGCCTGCTTCTCCCTTTTCCATTCCCCCTGCTTGTGTTCTCTCTCTCTCTCTCTCTCCCTCTCTCTCTCTCTCTCTCTCTCTCTCTGTCAAATAAATAAGTAAATAAAATCTTTTAAAAAACAGCAAATTCAGGCAATAAGAACTTCCAAGGTATTTCTTGTATCTCTGGCTTCTGGCTGCTGCTGTATGTTATCATTCTTTGAAATTACAGATTGGTTTTAAAAAAAAAATGTGGGGCTCAGTTACCCATGGCAGTAGGACCAGAGCCGGGAGCGTCTGCCTGTCAGAATATGCTAGTGAGGAGGCAGTCATTCCCTTAGCAGTCTTGGGTCTGTTGGATGTCAAGAAACTCTTCAGAGTTGGCTCTGGGTAACTCTAGGATCACTCATTAATGGCCATCTCCACACTCTTAAGGCTGTGCTCCGAGCGGCAGGAACACACCAGGAAAAGCATGTGCCCAAACCACCACAGGCTTTGTTGCAGCTGACCCCTGCCTCTTGCTACTGTGAGTACAGTATGTACAAGGCCTTTCAAAAAATGTCTCTTCCAAGTCTCATGCTCACCTTCTGACTATCTCCCTGCCCTCGATGGCTCATTCTCAGTGTCAGGATTTCTCAACCTTGGCACTACTGCCATTTGGGGCCAGATAATTCTTGGCTGTGTGTAGCTGTCCTGTGTATTGAAGGATGTTAGTTACCCACTTGGTGCCAGTAGCATCTCCCCAGTTGTGACAACCAAAACTGTTTCCAGAAACTTCCAATTGTCTCCAGAGGGGCAAAATCATCACTTCCTGTTGAGAACCTCTGCTCTACACAATTGAGGAGGTAGCATGGCAGACTGAGTGCCTGGGTGAGACCCCAGTTCAGTCCTGGGCCAGCTGTGTGCCTAGAATCTATATGATTTCCTATAATATTTCTGGCTGAATTTAACCTCTCTGATCCTCAATTTCCTCATAAAAGAGAGAAAAATGATAATAAATATCTCACAGGCTTGTTGGGAGGGTTAAATGAAATAACTCATGTAAAAAGATTAAAGTGCTTGGCACAAAGGAGCATTCCAAGACCTGTGGGTTATTATTTACCCCTCAGGGCTCCACACCTGCTTTGAGGGTGACCACTAGCTGCCTTTAAAACCCCTTATGAAACATTTCAAAACATTTCATTCTGACCTTCCCTCTCAAACTACATATCCTTGACATTGCCTCCAACTCAACATTCCAGACCTATTGACTACTTGCCATTCCAGGGAAGCAGCCAACCTTTTTAAGGCTCCTGGGGTCTTTGTAAGGCAGGTAAAGGTTGCTCCTTATGCCTGGTACTCTCCTCCCCTCCCCTGACTAATTGCTACATTCCTTTCAAGTTTCTGTGTGGAAAGCACCAAGTCCAGGAAGGCCTCACCTCCCAAGTCAGGGCACAGGAGTGTCCTTTGCCCTCTCGTCGTGAAGCTTCTGATGGTCGTGTGGTCATCGCCCAGTTCTCTGAACTACTCTCCTGACAGGGATCCCTGTGAAGCCAGGGGTGCTGTGTTGTTGTATGCAGGCTCCAGAACTCTGCATACAGCAGGACTTGATGTCCAACAGGGAGTTTGGGATGTGTGTGCTGTCAATAGCTAATTCCATGAACTTCTTCAACGCTAATACAGAAAAAAAAACTTTTTCTCTTCCTTCCCAGATAACTACATATTATCCTTTCCACTTCGATAGATAGTATTTGAAAGTGGAACAAAATTCGTGTTATCAAAAGGTATATGGAGGGGGTGCCTGGGTGGCGCAGTCGGTAGAGTGTTCACTCTTGGTTTTGGCTCACATCATGATCTCAGGGTCCCGGGATCAAACCCCATGGCAGGTTCCACGCTTACCAGGGAGTTTCCCTCACCCTCTGCCCCTCCTACTCCTTGTCTCTCTCTCTCTCTTTCTCTCTCATATAAATAAACAAAATGTTTAAAAAAAAAAAAAAAGGTATATGGAGAAAAGTAAGGCTCCTTTTCCCATACTCCAGCTACCTAGTCTCCCTACCCAGAGGCCGCTGTAGGACCATGCAGCCTTCCACTGATGTCCCACTATGTACTCTAAATGGAATTTTTGTAATTTAGTACCAGGATTTCCTATGTGCTATCCCAGTCCAGGAAGCCAGCATGAGTCCTCCCCATTCCCCAAATCCCACTTTCCATACTCAAGAAAATGGATGCACTGGGGCAGGAAACAAACTTTTGACTTTCTTCAAAGGCAGCAAGGCAGGAGGTGGCAGAGGGCAGAGGTGACAGACAGCAAGGGGGAAATCTGGAAGATCCCAGCATGGCCACCACCCCAAATCTCCTGAACTGTCTAGACACAGACACAGACACACGCACGTACATACGTACATGTACCCAGAATAAAAGCAGAAGCTGTGGGGACACTCTAAGGGGCCATCCCCTGGAGCACTGTCACCTGCAAAGCCTCACGCTCTCCCTCACTACCTTGAGAAATCTGAGGGAGAGGGAGCGTCAGGCCCAGCTTCAGGCTTCCTCCTCCCACCCCAATAAGCGGAAGCAAACTTCAATGCTTAGTCATTTCCCATGGGGTTGGGCTTTACCTGGGGGTCTGAGTCACCACACAGGTGTCAGTGAGGAAGAGGTGCTCTCCAACATGACACATCTGCTTGCCCAGGAAGGACATTAGCCACTGGGAGTTGCAGGGGGCCACTACAAATCAGACCCCAGATGCTAAGAACCCATGCTGTTCTGTGAAGAACTTTGCATTCCAGGTCAAGGGCAAGACCTTAGGATCCTTTGCTTGTCTAATACCTTTTCCTCTCTCCCTCTCATATCCCTCCATGGGGAACCAGCCATCCTGAGTTGCAGCTCTCAGCACCTCAGTGGGTAAAGCCACCACCCTCCAGAGAGGGCAGGGGTAAAGTCCGCTAGAGTCCCAGGCACTTGGTGGGCCTTCAGCAAATATTATTTACCTTTCCCTGCCTGAATTGAGGAGAAAGTCCAGGGCCTGAAGGGCACCAGTACATATACTGATCCCATGGGAGCCTCAGCACATCACCAAACATCTCAACCATGCCAGGGGCTTTCTGAAGCTGGCCAGAGGTGACTGACCAAACCCTGGGAAAGGCTGGATTCTGTTCTGGGAATCTTCACCTTGGCTTGACTTTCACTGTGCCTACAGCAACTGTGTCCACTCCTGTTAAGCTGTGCTAACCGTAGTAGGCTAAACAATGACTCCCCAAAGATGTCCACATCCAAATCCCTGGGACCTGTGAATCTCAGCTTACATGGCAGAGAAGACTTGCCAGATGAAATTCAGTGAAGGATCTTGTGATGGGGAGATGATCCTGGATTAACTGGAGGGGCCCAATGTCATCACAAAGGTCCTTGTAAGAGGGAAACAGAGGAACCAGAGTGAAAGAGGAGATGTCATGATGGAAACAAAGGTCAGAATGAGATGGGGCCCCTGAGCCAAGGAATGCAGGCAACCTTTAGAAGCTGGAAAAGGTGAGAAAACAGATTCTGGGGCACCTGGGTGGCTCAGTGGGTTAGAGCCTCTGTCTTCAGCTCATGATCTCAGAGTCCTGGGTTAGAGCCCTGCATCGGGCTCTCTGCTCAGCAGGGAGCCTGCTTCCCTCTCTCTCTGCCTGCCTCTTTGCCTACTTGTGATCTCTCTCTCTACCAAATAAATAAATAAAATCTTTATTTTTTTTTTTTTTTAAAGATTTTATTTATTTATTTGACAGACAGAGATCACAAGCAGGCAGAGAGGCAGGCAGAGAGAGAGAGAGAGAGGAGGGAGCAGGCTCCCCGCCGAGCAGAGAGCCCGACGCGGGACTCGATCCCAGGACCCTGAGATCATGACCCGAGCCGAAGGCAGCGGCCCAACCCACTGAGCCACCCAGGCGCCCCAATAAAATCTTTAAAAAAAAAAAGAAAACAGATTCTGCCTAGAACTCCAGTCTTGCTGAATCATTTTGAACTTTTGACTCCTAGAACAATAAAATAATACATCTGTGTTATTATAAGCCACTAATTTTGTGGTCCTTTATTACAGCAACAGTAGCAACTAATACAGATTTTGTTACTAGGAGTAGGGTGTTGATATTACAAATCCCTGAAAAACCAAGTGGCTTTGGAATTGGACAGTAAGGAGTGGACAGAAGAATTTTAAGAAGAATGATGGAAAAAATCCTAGATTGCCTTGAACAGACTTGTTAGTAGAATTATGGATGTTAAAAACTCTGCTAGTGAGGTATGAGAAGTGAGGAACACAGTAGAGAAAACCTATGTTGCCTTAGAGAATATCTAAATATTATAACCAGAATGTTAATAAAAATATGGACATTGAATGTGAGATGCTGGTGAGATCTTAGAAGTGAGGAATATTTTATTGAAACCTAGAGGAAGGTGAGGAGGGGTTTTTATTATTAGTGGTGGAAAATTTATCCGAATTGTATCCTTCAGTTCTATGGAAGGCAGAACTTGTGAGGAATGAACTTGGATATTTAGACTGGGAGATTTCCAGGCAAAATATTGAAGCTGCAACATGGCTAATTTTTGTTCTTTATGGTAAAATGCGAGAGAAGAAGATAAATTGAGGGAAGAACTATAAACAAAAAGGAAGCAGGACTAGTAATTTGGGAAACTCTCAGCCTATCCAGATTGGAAAGGATGCTAAAATTAGGAGATTCACTGTCAGAAAGGAATACTCTGGAGAGAAAGCCAAAGGTGTGACTAGACAACCTTTTGTTAATGCCTTGACAGGATCAAAAGGTATTCATTTACACAGAGGACTCTTCGAAAATTTTAGGCGTGTGACTCATGAATCCCCACAACCATCGCAGGGAAATCCAGAAATAGAGGTGGGATCATCCAGGAAAAATCTGTGGAGGAACCTTTTGTCTAATGAAGCGAATCGCTGTGACATACATTGGAGACCCACAAGATTCTTGTTAATTTTACACCAACATAAACACTGTCAACTCGGACTGAAAGGGACAGAGAAAAAACAAAATGAAAGAAGATTGACAGACACCCAACATTCTAGAGGCAAGAAACAAGATGACAAAATTACTCAGCTGCAAACAGAATTATCTGTCAAGAAAAACGTAGAACGACAGAGAGAGAGGGGTAGGCCCAGAGGCTAGAGTCTCGAGCCACAGAAGATTACTTCCAGGCCTTGAAACCTAAAGGAGTTTACCCAGCTATATTTTAGAATGTTTTGGGACCGGTGACTTCTTTTTTCCCTTCCCTTTTCTCCCTTTTTTGAGCAAGAATGTCTAGAACTATTATTCAGTGCCTATCCCTGGAAGCTGATAATTCGTTTCTTGAGTTTCACAGGTTCTCAGGTGGAGGGAAAATGGTCCTCAGGATGGATTGTATGCAGTGTCTCACCCATGTCTTACTTAGAATATTTCCATGGTGAGATGTGAGGATTGTGAGCTGATGAGGTTTAGATCAGATTTTAGACTTGAGCTGATGCTCTAATGGGTTGAGGTTTTGCGGGAGGTTGGAATGGAGTGAGCGAACTTTGTATATGAGATAAATGTGAATCTTTGGGGCCCAGAGGGCAGACTGTGGTAGGCTGAGTAATGACCCTTGAGAATATCCACATCTTAATCCCTGGAATCTGGGAGTATGTTGGCTTACAGGGCAAAAGGGACTTTGCAGATGTGATTAAGTTAAGGATTTTGAGGTGGGGAGATTATTCTAGATTATCTGGGAGGGGACAATGTAATCACAGTGTATAAAGGTGACCCTCATAAGAGGGAAATAGGAGGTTCAGAGTGAGAGAAGGAGATGTGATGACAGAAGCAAAGGTTGGAATGATGTGGAGTCGTGAGCCAGGGAACGTAGGCAGCCTCTAGAAGCTGGAAAAGGCAAAGAAATGGACTCTGCTCCCCTAGAGCCTCCAGAAGGGATGCACCCCTGCGGACCCATTTTGGACCCATTCTGACCTCAAGAACTATAAAATAATACATTTGTCTTATTTTAAATCACTAAATTGTGGGAATCAGTTGCAGCAGCTGTAGGACACTCACACACTAGCCCTCTTCCTTCACCAAGCTCCATATCTCCCAAGCCAACCTACTCTCTTCCATCTGAGGCATTTTCCACCTTTCCATCTCCTCTAGACTTCCAACTTGACCTTTATAACTAATTTCCACACCCCTAGGCTTCCACCAACTCTTTCCTTGGCACAGCTTCACTTTTTCCTGTTTCCTGACCCTTCCCAGATCTGCATTATCCTTTAACTGGATGGTTCAACCTTAACAATACATTAAAATCATGAGGATGTGGCTGGGCAAGGTGACAGGTGTGGGAGGGGGAAAACTTGTAAAAAGTAGTGAAACTCCAACGCAGATGGATTAAAGCAGACTCAGGTATGTCATGATTAAAGTTCCCAGGTGATTCTATGTGCCATATCATCATTGAGAACACCTGCCCACCTGTTGCTCCAGGGTTATCAAACTTCCACATACATACGAATTACCTTGAGAACTCTGGGCCTCAGAAGTGCCTGGGCCTCAGGCCCGGAGAGTATGGTTCTATACATTACTCAAATCTTACTCTTCTAACAGGCTCCCCAGAGGGTCAGATGCAGGTGACATTTGGAACTTGGAGAGACATTTCCACAGCCTTCTGTCTGCTCTCTCCCCAAGAGACTCAGCTAATTGATAAGATGAATTCCTTAGATCAATGATTCTCAATCTTTGATGAATATCAAAAATCACCTAGGGAGCTTGCTAAAAATAGTTTCCCAGACACCAGTCAGGTTCGTTTAACCAGGTTATGGTTAACAAGCTCCCTAGGTGGTCTGGGTTCCTACTGCAGTCTGAGAATCAGTGCCTTAGCTCAGAGATTCTCAGACGTGGATATGGAACAGAATCACCGGCAGGGCTTCCTAAAATGCAGATGGGTGGGATCCCCCCCTAGAATTTCTGATTCAGTTGATCTGGGGTAGTGTCTGATAATTCACATTTCTAACAAGTGCCAAGTGATACTGAAGTTGCTGATTTGAGAACCATCGTGGAGGACCACCACTTTGTTCGATTAAAACAAGCTAGATGCCCAACATGGGGCTTGAACTTGAACTCACAACCCCAAGATCAGGAGTCCCATGTTCCCTGAACCAGTACCCTCCCCCACCGCCCTGAGAACCACCACTTTAGATTGATGTTCTAAGCAAAGTGTTTATCTCACCGTGTGTGTCTCTCTCTGTCCTTTCTCCTAATTCTCTCAGCCATGAGAGAGTCTAGCCAAGGAGAAAGGAAGGGCTAAAGCAAATGGCCAAGCAAGTCTTGAGTTGAGGGAGGTACATGAAGGGCTATCAGAGAAGGGCTTCTGGTAAGCTCACTGTGGGCCATCCTGGCATAAATCTTATAGGTCTCCAAGGCCAGGGATGGTGGCCAAATTCCAGTGGAAAATAAAAGTGATATGATCAATAGCTGTTAACTCCACATATACATTCAGCCCCACTGGGACTCAAGGGCTTAGAGCTTCCCTGGCAGAGCCTCTCAGCCTGGGATGGTAAAGCTCATGCAGGTGTAGCGAGTAGTAAGAGAAAACCTGAGGTCACCTCTTTCACCAAAGTAATTAGGGGAAAAGCCTAGCTGAGACTATAGAGTCCTGCTCACCAACAGTACTGACCTCAGCTTATACACATGCTTTGGAGAGGAGAGCTAAAGAGACCAAAAAGCGAAGATGGGAAGAGCCAGGTGAGAGAAGAAAGTCATTCTCAGTCCTTTTTATTAAGAGGGAGTCCGTAATTAAGGGCAACTGGGAGGCCACAACTGGCAGGGGGATGGAGGGATTGGGCTGGGAACCCAACCAGCCAAAGTTCTTACAAAATCCACTTCATTTTCACACTCTGCATGCAGATCTTGGCTATGTGCTAAGTGCACATGACCTGCTCGAACACCAGAAGTCACATTTCAGTTTTAGGAAGCCAGAGGGCAATGAGCCAGATCCAGTCTGCAGATCCCCTTATATACGCCACAGATCCATCTACTAACTCACTGACTGTGCATCACAGGACTAGAGGTTTTAGAGAAGTTCCTGGAATCAGAACCACAGCCACAGGGCTGAACATATTTGGGATGTTTAGGCAACAAGCATCAACGCCTGCAGGGTTGGATAACATCATACTTAGTGATTTTGGTGACCGGGAACTTCTCCAACTGGGTGGACAGAGTCCCAGAGACCATCAGCAGGGCTAGCTTGCCCTGCAAATACGGATTTCCCCAAATTCCACCCAGTAATAACTCTAGTTTGTTCAACTACCTACTGGATATGGCTTTAGGGAAATCACTTATGGTAGAAACTCAACTATGAAATTATGCACGTCTTACCTGTCTGAAAGCAGGAGGCTAAGACAAAGGACACTTCCTTCTCCTTCCACACACCCCTCTCCACCCTGCTCCTGCAGCCAGGCACCAGGTTAATCCTATTTCACAAAATCTCCCAGATCTTCACACTCTCCTTGCAGGCCACTGCCACTGCCACTGTTCAGGCCAGCTCTCCAGCTTTCATTTGGTTCAGCGTTGTCTGTTCTCCTTGTCCATAATATCACCTAGGCTCAAGAATCTTCATTTAGGGGTGCCTGGGTGGCTCAGTGGGTTGAGGCCTCTGCCTTTGGCTTAGGTCATGATCTTGGGGTCCTGGGATCGAGCCCCACATCGGGCTCTCTGCTCAGCAGGGAGCCTGCTTCCCTCTCTCTCTCTGCCTACTTGTGATCTCTGTCAAATAAATAAATAAACTCTTAAAAAAATATTCATTTAGGGGCGCCTGGGTGGCTCAGTGGGTTGAGCCGCTGCCTTCGGCTCGGGTCATGATCCCAGCGATCCGAGTCCCACATCGGGCTCTCTGCTCAGCGGGGAGCCTGCTTCCTCCTCTCTCTCTGCCTGCCTCTCTGTCTACTTGTGATTTCTGTCTGTCAAATAAATAAAATCTTTAAAAAAAAATATTCATTTAGAAATTGGACCATTTCCTTACACCACACACGAAAATAGACTCAATGTGCAAAAGGAATCCATCAAAATCCTTGAGGAGAACACAGGCAGCAACCTCTTCGACCTCAGCTGCAGCAACATCTTCCTAGGAACATCGCCAAAGGCAAGGGAAGCAAGGGCAAAAATGAACTATTGGGATTTCATCAAGATCAAAAGCTTTTGCACAGCAAAGGAAACAGTTAACAAAATCAAAAGACAACTGACAGAATGGGAGAAGATATTTGCAAACGACATATCAGATAAAGGACTAGTGTCCAAAATCTATAAAGAACTTAGCAAACTCAACACCCAAAGAACAAATAATCCAATCAAGAAATGGGCAGAGGACATGAACAGACATTTCTGCAAAGAAGACATCCAGATGGCCAACAGACACATGAAAAAGTGCTCCATATCACTCGGCATCAGGGAAATACAAATCAAAACCACAATGCGATATCACCTCACACCAGTCAGAATGGCTAAAATCAACAAGTCAGGAAATGACAGATGCTGGAGAGGATGCGGTGAAAGGGGAACCCAGCTCCAGGCCTGCAAGCAACTCTCAATGAGTGTTTGTTAAATGAATGAGAGATAAATCAATGAATCAATAAATATCCTTGAGTCCCCTCTCACCCTCCCAGAGCTCATCAACTTGGCCTGAGTGTCCTTCTGTTAGAAGTCCTTTTAAAAAATGCACATGTCCTTGGGCTGGTAGCATATAAAAGTTAATGAGTTATTTTAGACTTTAACTAGGTGATCCGGCAGAACAAGAGCACCAAAAAAAAAAAAAAAAAAAAAGCCTCAGGAAAGGAGGTATAAAGGCAAGGGTAGGGAGGGCACCTACATTTCCTTTTAAATGCAAATAATATTGCTTCATATGAATATACAGCTTACAAAGAATGTTCACATACTTTATCTATGACACCTGAATCTAGAAAGGTAGGTTGGTGAGTGTTGTTTTTTTTTTTTTAAGATTTTATTTATTTATTGAGAGAGAGCATGAGTGAGGAGACGGTCAGAGGGAGAAGCAGACTCCCCATGGAGCTGGGAGCCCGATGCGGGACTCAATCTCCGGACTCCGGGATCATGACCTGAGCAGAAGGCAGTCATCCAACCAACTGAGCCACCCAGGTGTCCCCGTGAGTGTTTTTATCTACACTGTACATATAAGCCTTGGAGATGTTTGTAACACCATAGGAAAAGACTTAATGACAAAATACCCAAAGGAAAAGGGCAAGATACAAAGTTATGTACAGACAGTGAACACAACTATGTAAAAAAGAAGGAAACAGGGGCCACCTGGGTGGCTCAGTCATTAAGCTTCTGCCTTTGGCTCAGGTCATGATCCCAGGGTTCTGGGATCAGGCCCCACATGGGGCTCCCTGCTCAGTGGGAAGCCCGCTTCTCCCTCTCCCACTCTCCCTGCTTGTGTTCCCTGCTTGTGTTCTCTGTCAAATAAATAAATTTTTAAAAAATGTTTTTAAAGAAGCAAATAGGAAAGAAGGAAGAAATACAGCAAAATGCATCCATTCAATAAATATTTATTAAATGTCTGCCATATTCTAGACATCGTGCTAGATTTAAAAAAAAAAAGCAATGATCAAAACACATCGTCCCTCATAGAGGTTATAATCTGATGAAAAGGTGAACACTAATCAAATACTCATGCAACAAAGGTAAGATTGCAACAACTGCAAGTGCATCAGAGAGGTGGTACTTGTTGCCATGAGACTATCGGCAAAATAGAGGGATCTTATATAAATAGAGGCAGCCCAGGAAAGACTCCCTTGAGGAAATGATCTCTGAAGCACAAGGAAAAATTTAACTAGTCAAAGAAAGTCCCAAGCAGAAGAAACATCATGAACAAGGGCCCCGTGGTAAGAGAGGGACTGAGGAGTTAGGGAATGGCACAGAGAGAGGTTGCTGCCAGGTGGAGTTAGAGAGGACGTGGAGGCCAGACGCTGCCCAAGACAGCCAGCCAAGAACAACAGGAGTCATTAGGCACACTTGAGTTTTTCAAAAGATTTCTCCAGAATGGATTGGTTGTGGGTGTAGGAGGAAAGGGAGTAGGGATAGAGTCAATGGGGGAGGCCAACTGGGAAGCTTTTGTGGTAGTCCAAGCAGGAATTGATGGTGGCTCAACAAATGGTGGGGGTGTAAATGGAGAGAAAGGGAGGACTTCAAGAGCTATGAGACAAATTGCCAGGATGGGATGAGGGGAATGAGAGGAGAGAAGTGTCAGGATGACTTCTAGATTTCCGGATGTGAATGGGGGTGGTGCCATCATCTGAGACAGAGAGTGATGGTAGAAGTTCATCAGGTTGAGACTTGAAGAGAAGGCCAATTTGGGGCAGGTTAAGTGTGAGATGCCCTGCAGGTGACCACCAAGAGGGGGTGTCAAGTAGACATCAGGAAATAAGGGTAGGTCTGGCTGGAAATAAACATTTGCAAGTCAACTGTTTACTGGTGGTAATTTAAGCTTGAGTGTGAATGAAATTGTGTAAGAGAAAGTTTAGTGTGGGAAAAGGAGAAGGTCTAGGATGAGGCCTTAGGGAACCCAATGTTCAAGGCCAAGTAGAGGAGGTTGATTGCAAAGGAGATGCAGGAAATCAGAGATGTTAACAACAGCTATGAAATACTATGAGAGCATTTTATTTTTACAGTTACTTTTTAAAAAATATTTTATTTATTTATTTGAGAGAGAGAGTGAGAGAGAGCATGAGAGGGGAGGGGGTCAGAGGGAGAAGCAAACTTCCTGCTGAGCAGAAACCCTGAGGTGTGTGGGACTCGATCCCAGGACTCTGGATCATGACTTGAGCTGAAGGTAGTTGCTTAATCAGCTGAGCCACCCAGGCATCCCTACAGTTACTTTTATAATTGGGCGGAATTTTTTTTTTTTCAAGATCCATCCATTTATTCTGGTGGTGGGGAGGGGACAGAGGGAGAGGGAGAGAGAGAATTCCCAGGCAGATTCCCTGCTGAGAGCAGAGCCCAACATGGGGCTCTATCCCACAACTCCGAGATCACGACAGGAGCCAAAATCAAGGGCCCAATGTTTAATAGACTGAGCTACCCAGGTGCCCCTATTGGGTGAAAATTTTTAGTTAAGGGGAAAAAAACCCTTTTTATGGCTCCTTGAACTTAATTAACTTTCTAGATTTTGAGAAAAACAGTACCTGAGGGCAAGAGGTGATATTCAAAATATATAAGTAGCAGGACTTTAGAGTACCAATACTTGGATGGCAGCTGGAGGAGGAAGGGGTCTCAGAGGCTCCAGCTAGGGAGCCCTCTGCCCAGCTGTAACCCTATGGTTGCTGGATCACGAAGTAGAAAGAGGCTGGATGGCAGGAGGAAATCTGGAAGGAATCTTGGAAAATAGCTATTTCATGATTGCTACCGATTACCATCCCTGCCTAAGGGTCCTCACCTAAGGATCCCACCAGCTCCTTCCCCCGCTATTGTCTGCCTGCTCATGGCCAACCTCCAAACTCTTTTCTCTAGCACACCAGTTTATTCACCATTTCTTCCTTTTTTTAAAAGTAATCTCCATGCCCATCATGGGCTTGAACTCACTACCCCGAGTTCAAGAGTCATACGCCCTAATGACTGAGCCAGTCAGGCACCCCTGGTCATCATTTCTTGAGAATGCCTCACCTTTTCATGTCCTCATGATCTTCCCTATGCCTAGAATATCTTTCTCCCTCTTGTTTGGCAAATGTCTTTGCATCTTGATAGGCCCAGGTAAAATATCTCCTCCTCTATAAAGTCTTCCCTGACTTCCCAAGGCAGAATTAACTGCCTCTTCATCATTGTTCCTTGCACTTTATACATACTTTTATCATAGCATTTTCACACTGAATTGTGGTCTTTGTTCTGTCTCCTTTGCAAAGTTGTGAACTCCTTGAGGACTAGGACTATGTCCCATTCGTTCTTGTACCCCAGCATCTAAAACAATGCCTGGTGTGCAGGCACCTAAAAGTTGTTTGTTTGTTTCGTTTTGTTTATTTCTTGAATGACTCTCAATGGGAATGCAAAGTTAGAAGAAGGCCTAGTCTATCCTTTCACCCAATTTGCTATTTAAAACTCAGCAACAGGGGCGCCTGGGTGGCTCAGTCACTAAGCATCTCCCTTTGGCTCAGGTCATGATCCCAGGATTCTGGGATCGAGCCCTTCATTGGTCTCCCTGCTCAGTGGGAAGCCTGCTTCTCCTTCTCCCACTCCCCCTGCTTGTGTTCTCTCTCTCACTGTCTTTATCTCTGTCAAATAAATAAATAAAATCTTTAAAAATAAATAAATAAAACTGAGCAACAGTCCTGATGCATGCTACAACATTTATGAAACTGGAAAACATTATGACAAGCAAAAGAAGTCAATCGCAAAAGACCACATATTATATGATTCCAGTTTTATGAAATGTCCAGCATAGGCAAAGCCATAGAGACAGAAAGTAGATTAGGGGGTTGAGGGGAAGGGGAGAAAAAAGGAGTAATAGCTCACAAGTATAGGATTTCTTTTTGAGGTGATAAAAATGTTCTAGAATTAGTTGTGATGATGGCTGCACCATTCTGTGAATATAAAAATTATTCAATTGTTCACATTAAGGGCGTAAATTATATGACGTGTGACTTATTTCTCAATAGCACTGTTCTTTAAAAAAACACCTCAGCAACTTCTCCCACTGTGTCTGATTTAAAGGGAAGGTTCAGATGTTTGCTGCTGGGGAGGAAAATGGACAGCCTGGGAGTGAATGTGGAGGGTAAGTGAAGTGTGTGGTTATTGTGGGGGTTGACATAAGTGGAAATCAAGTTGAGTCCTTGTGATAGAATGGGCCGCAGAATATTTCAGAAGGAGGGGTTCTGGTGAAAACGGAAACCACTTCAATGAAATCAGGTTTCAGCAAAAAAAGGATGAGGTTAGCTTGAGAAGAGTGAAATTTTACTTTGAAACTCGTGACGGAGTATGGTCTCCTCACTTGGCCTGGGAATCGTTAAAGAGGAAAGAGTTATAATAGATAATATAGCATATCATATAACATATCCTATAGACATGGGTGGCAATTCTTATACACTTAGCCTAGAAACCCAGTATCTCTAAAGTAGGGAGCTTAAAAGGGGGGCTGTTCTCCTTTTCCCAGGTTGGGTCCTCCTGGGAGGTCAGATGTCATGGTGCTGGGTCTATGTACTCTGAAGCCATCTGAACACTGGGTCCGCCACTTACCAGCTGTGATGCCTCAGGCAAGTCACTCAATCTCCTTCTGTGCTTCCATTTTCTCTACTGTAAAGGGGGGTGATGATAGCACCTTCCTCACAGGACTGTTGTAAGGATTCAATCAGATCACATATGAAGAACTTAACACAGTGTCCAATGAAGGGGCGCCTGGCTGGTTCAGTCGTAAAGCATGGGGCTCTTGATCTTGAGGCCAGAGGTCCAAGCCCCATGTTGGGAATAGAACTTACTTAGGAAACAAAACAAACAAAACAAAAGCAAAACACAGTGCCCCTAACACAGTGAGGACGAGAAGAAGGCAGTCCCCAAAATGAGTGACAGCTTAGTATCTAGAGCTGCAATTGTTGGAGAAGTAGCTGTTCCCTGGAGAGCCTGAGAGAGATTAGGGAAGAGGTAACAACGAGGCCTGGTGGCAGCTGGAGCTGCGGTGGCCGTAGCGGCAAGGGGAGGTGGGGGTGTCAGGTCTGGGTGGTGGCTGGGAAATGGTCTGAGAAGAGTTAGCAGTGTCATTGCTCAACCTGGCCGGTGGGGCTCATACTTCCTGTTTTCAGTGTCTGTGAGCCCTGATGCTGGAACAGCTCATGTTGGAACAAGATCTTTCTTGGCCCCTGGATGGGTGGGGGAGACACACAGAGGCTGAAAAGCAACTCAGTCTGGGCTGGGCCCCTTAGCTTCACATCATGCCTTTTCTTTCTGGCAAGTTCCAGCTCCCACAAAGCCCACTAATGCAGTCCTGGGGTGGAAGAGTAAAGGAGGTTCCCACTCGGTTCTATGAGAATTTACATAGTTTGGTAATAACAGCCATCGTGTCTTTGTCTTTACTAGCTTCCAGGATTTGTGAACTCATGCATCCTTATAACATTCCTAGGAGGTAAATATTATTATCTCTTTTTTTACAGATGGGGAAACTGGGGCACGGAGACGTTACAAGTCTTTCGCAAGGCACACAGCTAGTGTCAGAACCAGGATTCTAGTCCAGACCACCTGACTATGAAATCCATGCTCTGAACCATTGTATCACAATAAATAAGACAACATGTTAGATTATAGGGATGAAATGCAGAATACTCTGGATCCCTGCCCTCCAGGGGCCCATGGTCTAGGGAACCTCTGAACAGGAAGAACTTGCAATCTCAAACTCCACTCAGGAAACTGACTCTTCATGCAAAGAACACATACTGACTGTATCTTGAATTTACTTGGCCCTTCACATATTCTGGCCAGTTGTCCCCGAAGGATCTCAACCAGGAGTGCTTATCAGAACCACCTGAGGAGCTTCTGTAAATTCACAAGCCCTGGCACCAGCCCCAACCTGAATCACCCACAGTCTCTATGGGTGGGGCATCAGCATGCATATATTTTTTAAAAAGGTAATCAGGTGACTTGTTAAGAAACACTGTCCAAACCCAATAACATAGCTTGGAAACTCCAGCATTTTAACATCCAGCTGTATCTCCCCATTTGCCTTCTTCTTCTTCTTTTTTTTTTTTTTTTTTTTTTAAGATTTTCTTTATTGACTTGACAAAGAGAAAGAGCACAAGCAGGGGGAGCAATAGTGGGAGAGAGAGAAGCAGACTCCCCGTTGAGTAGGGAGCCCAATGAGGGATGCGGGACTCAATTCCAGGGCCCTGGAATCATGACCAGAGGCAAAGGCAAATGCTCAGTGACTGAGCCATCCAGGCACTACTTGCCGCCTGCTTTCTACACCCTAGTTCTTCAGAAACCTATGTTTGATTCAAAATGTGTGGTCACCTCCATTAGGATAACACCTAGCTTTAGATTCCGAGTCCCCTAATATTAGGGATCATAGTGACTGGTCATGAGCTCCGTCAACACACTGAGGAAACTTAGTACCAGCTCCTCACACAGATGATGGGAAATTGTTTTCTGGAACAGAAACAGAATGCCACACTCAAGCTGGGCTGGGTTTGATATCAGCAATTTTCACTCATGCAGATATTCTCCTTGGTTGAGGTCAGCCCCAGGATTGTTATGGGCAGAGTGGAGAGAATATGGCAGGACTTATCCTAGAGGATCACTGTGTACAGCTGTACAAGATGTGCACAAAGGCATCAGGCTAAGGAGGGAATTCATGGTTGTTATGTAGCCCACACACCAGGATGTATCTTATGTGCTATGGAGAACCTACTCTACAACTCTTCTAGCCTCTATTCCCAAAGCCCCACTAAGTACAGAGATTCAGCCCCCAAGAAACTTTAGGGTACACACTATCATTATTTTCCACTTTTTATGCTCCCCAACTCCCTCCCATACAAGTACCAAGAAAGAACAAAAGTTTTCAGAAAAATCACATTTTATTGACCTTTATTCAAAATTACAAAAATAGATATAAATAAAAATAGCTGAATATAATTATTAAATATTCAGTGTATAGGAGTGGGCCTCACCTCACCCAGTGAGGATTGGATAAACTCAGACAAAAGGTCAGAAGGGATAACTGGCCAAGAAAGAACATCTATGAAAAGTGAAACTGAAAATTTATTGCTGATCACAGGCATGCCCCAGAACGATATTTCATGGGCATGATCACATGACAGACCCAAGAGGCCCTAGGAGTGGCCCAGGACCTCTCCAGACAGACCCTTCTATGTGTCATCAGTCCATTCAGTTTAGGGAAATAGATTTGCAGTCACACACAGGGACACCAGCTGTTACACTGACAGCCCCATGCACAAGTGTGCACACATATACACCCATATATAATATTTCCTGATACATTCATGGAATGTCAGAGCCCTTCCCTCAAGTCATTAGTGTCTCCACTCCCCAAGCCACTGTTCCACAGTGGCCAATCTCCCTCAAGAGACCTCAGTTCTTTTCGGCTTCCTAATTGAGAAATTATTTGTTTCCCAACAGTAGGCCTCATGAATGCCTGCTGTTGGGGGTTCTGGCTCTCCTTCTACCCATGCACAGGAAATGGCATTTTTTTCTCTCCAGGAGGCTTCAGTTCAGAAAAAGATAAACAACTGGTCAACAACCGTCCTGGGTCAGGGCCATCCCTCCATCCTGGCCCCGGGGACTCTGGGGACTCAGCACCCAGGCCTGTAGCTGAGGATCAAGCTATTGTCACTCCCCTGGGGGGGCAGCACACGTAAAAACCATCTCTTCGAGAGCCTGTCTTTCTCAGGTTCTCCCTTATATAGAGCCGAAGCAGATGCTTCTGCTGCAAAAATGACAGCCAACGTGGGAGTGGGTGGTACCCCTCGCTTCCCTTGGCTCCCTGGGGAGCCTCAGAGGGTTAGGCCATTCTGTTGCCTGGAGTGCATGTGGATCCAAGGCAGGAAGTGTGAGACCCTTGTGTAGACGCCTGGCTTGTACTTCATGGCACAACCACTGCCCCAGCTCACAATCCCCGTCAGAGTCAGGCGGCCTTGGATAGAGCAGACCAGGGGGCCCCCGGAGTCTCCCTGTTAAGCCAAAGACATAGAAGGTGAGCCCTGGGAAAAGGGAGGAGGGGGTCATCTGATCCAATCACCCAGTCATGCCCGAGACAGAGAGAAAAAGGAGAATATCTTAGAATCCCCAAGTCCTTAGTGGCTCCCCATTTCCTACCATTTCAAGTTTAAAATCCTCCGCTTGGCTTTCAAAGCCCTGCTATCTGCCCCAACTCCATCTACGCTCTCAGACCCTTTTCCTTGCCATCCTGGAATACACCATGCTCAGGCTTGGTTTTGTATCTTTCAACAGGAACGGTCTCCTTTCTTCCCTCTGCCTCCCCAAATTCTTCCAGTCACCTTCTCTCTAAAGCTTTCCCTTTATGACCACCTCACAGGTACTAACCTCCAGCTCCTAAACACTGATCATTTACAATTCATACCATATCCTGAGCACTGAGTTGTATTATTTTCTAGTGTTTTCCTCTTTCTTATGGTCCTATTCCCTTCCCTTCTCCAGTCTGAAGTGCCTAGCACAGAGCCAGGCCTATGACAAACGTTTGGTAAACGCATAAAAATTAGTTTAAACTAAGACCTGAGCTCCTAATTCTGACTTCTTGGGGCTTTGGCTGGAGAGGGGCTCTCAGAAGCTGGCAGGGATAGGCCCAGGAGCCCAGGGGAGATTTGGGGGTGACAGGAAGAGAGGCTGGAACTCTCACCTGGCAGGAATCTGTTTCCCACTGTGGATCAGCGGCACACAGCATTTTGGTGGTAACTTCAGAGCCATAGTAGTGTGGCTGCTGACACTCCTGGTGGGAAACCAGCTTCACAACAGTCATTTTTAGCTGCTCTGGATAGAGATAGTCAGCTAGATGGAGGAAACAAGGAGAAGTTTACTTTAAGATGCGTCTGTACAGCCTTCCCACAGGGACTCTCTGCCAGGGAAGGACCAAAAAGTGTCCCTACGAGGGAAAGCCTTTATTCTTTCCCCCACAGATCTGAGTCTTTACCCCATGTATACCCCCTCACACATACCCCCATCTGTTTACCTTTAGGGCCCATCACTCCCTAAATGGTGCTCCCCACTCCATCCCTGGACTATCTACTACCTCCACAGTGCTCCCATCTCTATCTCCACAGTCCAGTCTTGATCAAGTTGAGCTCACTTCCAGGTTATAACATTCCCCCAGGACCCTCTGAGCCAGCCCTAAATGTCACTTACTGTCATTCTCTTTTCCAAAGCCAGCAATCTCACAGCTCATGCCGAAATTAGCATCTCCACGCACTGGAGGCAGACAGATGGTTTGTATGGACCTGGATGGATGTGCACACTGGTCCGTGTTGGAGCGGATCTTCAGCAGGGCTGGGGGAAGAGGGATGCAGGGGAGGTAAGGGGGGAAGATCTCTACCTGGCCAGGTGGTCACCCTCTCTCCCCTCCAAATGCTGAAGGACTGGATGTCTATCCCCAAATCATTTAGGGTCAGAGGCCATCCTGGAAAGTCTGCTGGCAGCTTATTACCTGAAACAAGCCTCTCCTGTCCCATGCCTCAAGGGTTTTGTTCCAGCTGCTGACATGAGCCTTGGCCAGCCAGGGCTGGTCTATATAGATGTATGGGTGGCTGAGGCAGATGGGCTAAATTCAGCTCAATGCTCTAAGTTCCAGATCCTGGAACAGGCAGAGGTTGTATCCAACAAAAGAAGGGGCCCCCCCACCCATGTCACATGCTTACCGGGCCATTGCCATCTTGAGGAGGCTAAATGTTTGGAAATTCAAGGTTTCTGCAGAGGAACAGTAGGCCTCTCCCATATGTCCTTCTGCTGTATAAAGCAGGATCTCTAGCTCCCCTACAACCTCAACCTCCCATTTGGGTCTCTTCTTGGACGCCTCTTCCTCCAACCATCATCATTATGGCAGATAAGGGCTTTCTACTCACCAATATCATTGTGGTGAGCAAGGCTGTCAGCATTGTAGTCCTCATGCAAGATGAGCTTCTCCACCTCAAACATCATCTCCCCAGGTGTCCTGGAGTTACGCTTTGACCGACCCAGGTAGACAATGTAGTCCTCCTTCTTCGGGTGATTACTGTGGGAGGGGAGACTTGTCAGATAGTCAGATCTCATGAGATCTCATCTCGTCCCCTCCCCTCAAGGTGGCCTCAGAGCAGGACTTGCACCCAAGGCCATGGCCTGCACGGGAGGGGCCTAAGAGGGTAGAATTTAAGTGGCATCCTTTGCTGGGAAGGAGAAGGAGATGTGTTTGGGGTAAGACAGGAGGGTCAGGGAGTAGAGATGGAGGACGTACATGAAGCAGTGTGTGGCGCTGAGCACCCAGCAAGGACTGATGAGGCTGCCACCACACAGGTAGGTGACAGAGCCTCCATGGTGCTTCCTGTAGATGGCGGCAAACCATGGCTGGTTCTCGATGGTGGTGAATTCTCCACCAATAATCTTAAAGCGAGGCCTCAGAGCCTTCTGGCCACATTGAAACTCAGCTTTTTCTGGAGTGAGGGGATTTTTTCCTGGAGAAGAAAGAGAAGGATGTCTTGGGGAGGCAAGTAGGAGAATGTCTCTCTCTTGTCTTCTAACCTCCCAGTTTTCCAAGGCCAGGCAGGGTCCCTCCTCGACCCTCCTGTGATGGGATAAAAGGACATATGATCTTCCCTACTGTCAAAAACAGGTCAGTGACACTCACCAGAAGAGCATTCTGGCACCATGCACTCCCGGACAAGCTGCTTTAGGCCAACCTGCACATAGCACCAAGGCCTTCTATGGTTGTTTGGGTTCCTGGTAACACAGAAGGCGGGGGGTCATTCCAACCCAGAATACATCTCTTTCCCCTCCAGGGAAAAGTCAGCCAGAAGCTTGCTTTCCTCAGGCTATGGACAGCACTCAGGAAACACAGGAGGTGGTAGCAAGGGATCCTGGGGGGCTGTGAGAGGGTCTTTGCTGCCACCCCTCACCTGCAGTAGTTGTGTTTGCCCAGGCCCAGATGAAGGGCATCGGGTCTGAGGGCGTGGTACTCTTTCAGAAGAACAGTGGCAGAGTTCCAGGCCAGGCAGGGCCGGCCTATGATGTCAGTGTCGACCTTCCCTCGGTAAGAGTGACCATTCCCCTCAAAGCAGGTTTCTGTTGTATCTAGGGAAGAATGTGAGGATGAGAGATATTAGAAAGAAGAGGAAATTCAGACAGGCATTTTAGAGATCCTGTCAGGCCTCACATGAAGGCCCGGCAAGGAAACGCCAGAAAGGGTCTCACATTTGTGTGCCGCCAGAGATGCATGAAAGAGGATGGGGCGGGGTTTGACTGTGTATCACACCCAGGGCCGAAAATGTCCCCCACTCCACCTCCAGCTCCTGACTCCCGCCTGCTCTCCCACCCCACCGATCTCTCCCTGCCCCCAAATCTCTGGTGCCCCCTCCCGCCCAGTTAGAGTCAGGATCCCCATACCTATCTCGCAGTGTTCCCCTTGGAATTTCTTTGGACAGTTGCATCGATGAATGTTGGAGAAGTACTTGTAGGACACACAGGTTCCTCCATTCAGACAATGGCAGTTTGCTGGGGATCACAAAGGTGGCGTGGTCAGAAAGGAGCGTGGGAGGAGGCAAGGGGGAGCCAGCCCTGCAGCAGGGTCAGGGAGGGGCTGCCCCCTGAGGCTTTTCCAAGAGGTCTGTATAGTCAGATATTATGCAATGGGTGGATACTCACATGCACTAGACCCTGGGTGAAGTTCATGGCTTCCCTGGAAGAGATGGAGGGGAGGAGAAAAGTTCAGCAAAGGTCCCGCCGGCCTGGGACTCGAGGGAAAGGACAAACTGGCCCCAATCCCAAATCTCACCCTTTCCTCCGGCTCCCTCTCTCTTCACCTTGTTCATATCTAACTAGCCCTCACAGGGAAGATCATAGGTTTCTAGCAGGGAGAAACGGATTGACTCAAGCACACTTCACATACAGGGTGCAAGAAAGCGGGGTCGGGGGGGGCGGCGAACGACGTCTCTACGGCTTCTTCCTCCCTTCGCTGAAAGTGCGAACTCTCTAAGTTCTCAGGATTCCCACTGCCACACCTGTCCTGTTTTCCCCGAGATGGTCTGGTCCCGCCGTTGATGGAATCCAGAGGATTCCAGCTCCCTGTGCAGCCCCGTCCCCCCCCCCACACACACCCGAGTGCCACCCCCCGCGCTGCTCGGGATCCTGCAAGCCCCCTCGGCCTGCTATAGGTCAAAGCGGGAAAGCCACTTACTTCGGAGTCGCTCACCACTAGGGCACAGAGGAGCAGGCACGCCAGCAGGACTCTCATGGTGGCGAGGCTGGGGCTCTAGGCAGCGGCTCTGCAAGGGAGGGAGAAAGTCAGCTTTACACAGAAGCCGAGGAGCGAGAAGGTGGGCCGGCTGGGTTAGCGCGGTTCAGGGCAGGAATCCCTAGGTCTCCTGCGGGGCGCACCGGCCGTGGCCAGGGCCCCCAGGCCTGCCGTCTCTCTCCGCTGGAGGCGCAGGGGTCCGAGCACCCACAGAGGGTGCACAGGCACCGCGAGCGGTGAGTCAGGCTCGGCAGCGGCGGAGCGGGGGCAACTGGGGACCGCCGAGGCAGCCGGGGTTGGGGGAAGGGACGCCCGCAGGAGCAGCTCTGCGCAATTGGGGTGGCCCGCACTCACCGGTAGCTGCGGCAGGAGGGATACCGAGCAGGGACGGCGGGATGCGTTGACACTCTGACAATCCGCGGGGCTCTGGGGCTTCCAGTCGCCGCGCTGTGCTGCCGGCCGGCTGCGGGGCTCTATATCAGGACCCGCCCCAGCCTGGCCCCGCCCCAGCCCGGGATCTCCCCAACGCTTCCCTTTCCCTCAGCTTCCCTGGGGACTGGCGCGACCTGGACCCGTGGGCTTCCTCAGCCTTGACTGAGAGTGAGGGGCAGCGCGGTCGCCAGCGGAGGGGACGAGCGAGGTCTGAACAGAGAGACCTAGAGGTATCTCAATTCCTCACCCCCTCCTCCCATTCACCTGGCTTGGGCCCCACTCCAGGGCAGAGGCCTCCGAAACGCGCTAGAAAGACTCCCCTCCAGCTCTGCTGACTCTTCCCAGATCCCCTAAATCAGCTCTTCTCCAGTCTTTCCACCTTTGGCCCCCAACCGCCTAAGAGAGTGATTCCAAACCCTGGGTATAGGGGCATAGTGTGCAGCTCCTAGAGCTAAGCCTCTTTCTCAAAGTGAAAATGCACTTGACAGGGGCACCTGGCTGGCTCAATCCGGGGAGCACCGGGGACTCTTCATCTCTGGATTGTGTGTTCCAGCCCCAGGTTGCGTATAAAAGATTACTTAAAAATAAAGTCCTTGAATGGGACGCCTGGGTGGCTCAGTTGGTTGGACCACTGCCTTCGGCTCAGGTCATGATCTTGGAGTCCGGGGATCGAGTCCCACATCGGGCTCTCAGCTCCACGGGGAGCCTGCTTCTCTCTCTGACCTTCTCCTTGCTCATGCTCTGTCTCACTTTCTCTCTCTCAAATAAATAAATTTAAAAAAAAAAAAAAAGTCCTTGAAAAGAAAGAAAGTACACATGACACACGCTGGCTAACTCCTGCTGACAGGGTCTTCCAATAGTAGCTCCCCAAAATTCACCAACATAACCAGTGGATAAGACAAACCTCACGGAGGTAAGGACCTTTGGTAGTGGCTGGCAGGGGCAGCGTTTAGGCAAGATGGGATTTTACTGAGAATTTGCCAGTTTGGTTTAAGGGTGGTGTTTGAAAGTGACAGCTTGATAAGGATTGGCTATGGATCATGGTATAATATTATAGGATTGTGAGAACAAGTCTAAGGGCACAAACTATTGATGCTTTTTACTGAAATGTTGATGGATCTTCCAAAAAGCTCCTATAACAAGCAATCCCTTTATTTGCCTGGCCCAGAGTATAGGTAGTTAATAAAGAAAAAATAATAGGAAAGCCTTGTTAACATAGGCAGTAAGCTGTGGAGGGGTAGGAAGTTCTGTTTTCGCATCTGAGGAGAGGAACTGGGGAACTGGAGGACAAGAATGAGATTTATTTTTCACTGTATGCCCTTTCGTGTTATTTAAATTTTTTGAAAGCTTACCTTTGTATCCCCCATTCCAAAAGTCTCATTATAGATCTTTAAAAAATGCATATGTATTCTAGACTTCATCCTAAAGCCTTGCTTCTTTTTTTTTTTTTTTTAAAGATTTTATTTATTTGACAGACAGAGATCACAAGTAGGCAGAGAGGCAGGCAGAGAGAGAGAGAGGAGGAAGCAGGCTCCCTGCTGAGCAGAGAGCCCGATGTAGGGCTCGATTCCAGGACCCTGAGACCAAGACCTGAGCCGAAAGCAGAGGTTTTAACCCACTGAGCCACCCAGGCGCCCCAAGCCTTGCTTCTAATAAGATAAAATAATTGTTTATCCAGCAAGATTGGCCTCCAGGAAGACAGACCATGTGTAAAGGACTCCACCCGCTCTTCCTGCCTGAGGGCAAGCTCACAGAACTGTATAGACACGCACAAGCACGTATTCCTCAGACACAGTTGAAGGAGCCCAGCAGGGACTTGGAAGCTCAGTCAACCCCAACCCTTTCCCCTAGTGTTGGGAATCAGGGCTTGGGGGGAGTCGCTTCTTTCTAAGCAGAAAGACTGTCCCCCCTAATGGGAGGAAAGGGGCTGAGTCCCTGTAACTCACCAGGGCCCTAAAGCCAGGCCCAAGGCTTGGTCCCTTTTTCGGCCTAGGCCTACAGCATTTTTTGTTGCTTGGACCTTGGGTCTGGATCCACTTGAGAGGGCCAAGAGGATGACGGGGAGAAAGCCATCAGAGTAGGGAAGAGGAATGCTTCTCTGCTCTGCTCCTGTGAGAGGTATCAGGATGCCAGCCTCTGCTCCAGGTAAAGTGCAAGTTAACCATCGAGCTTTCGTGAGGAAAGTGACCCATTACCCTCTGTAGAGAGTTCTTCTGTGCCCAGCTGAGCTGCCAGCACCTCAGGGAAAGGACTGAGTCAGAGGTGCTATAGATCGCAGAGTGGACCTACTTCCTCTAAAAGCCTGAAGCATGTTTTGTTTGGATTTAGAACACATTAATTGCAAATAAACGTGATCAAAATGTAAACAGAGATGTTGCAGCCTGAGGACTTACCCCGAAACTACTAGGTTAAGTATCAGGAAATTCCCAGCACACTGTCATGATTCATAGAGCACCCCCAGCAGCTCTCATGACTCCAGATTACTTGGCTGGAGGCTGTCATGCTCATTCTTGAGAGCAGGATGACCTCATTTCCTCCTGGACAAAGAGGCTTGGAGACCGTTATGCAGCTGACACTCTTCTTCCCCTTCCTTCCTACTACAGTCCTTCACCTGGTGGAACCATCCAGAAATCTCCGGCTCTTAACTTTCTTTCCACTCTGCCATCTTTGGTGCTTCCTGAAATCTTCGTGCCTGTCTTTTCTTGCACAGCTGTGCTGGTCTTTCCCATTCTTTGAGGACAGGGACCACATCTTAAATATCTTTGTCTCTTCCTCAGTACTGGGCACAGGCCTTGCTCACGTAGGTGCTTCATGAGGGATGGATCAAAAAACAAGTGGGAACAGAGAGCTTTGAAGCATCCTGTTAGTTTCCCTACTCTCTTTTCCTCTTGCCATAAAAAAAATAGTACTGGTATTATTCCTGTCTTGTGCTGGAAAGCACTTTGATACAATCTATTCCTCTTTGTGGCATAGCTGGAAACCATTATTCCCATTTTGAAATGAGGAGAATGAGGTAGAGAAAAGATACAGACTAGATGAGTCAGCAAAGCCAGCACTAAGACCCAGGTTTTCTGATCCTTGTTGCCATGCTCCATACAGAGATGTACAAGAGGTGTACAAGACAGAATGCTGTGAAGATGAGGGCCAGGTGATATATACAATATTCCAGCTCAGGAAACCCTCTTGCTGCTTTTGGAGACTGCCTTCCAGAATACTCCTCAGGCTGTGGGGCCCTAGTTCCTGAGAAACCCTTGGTATAGTATGATTTAATTGCTTGCCTGAGTTCCAGGAACTAACCTGGTGATCTAGGCTCTCTAAGAGAATAAGGAACATAATTTCAGAACTTCATTCCGTTCCTGACTCACAGAGTCAAACCACCACTCTGCCTCTGTGTTTCAGGGGGCCAAGTCGGATGTGGCAACAGAGACTAATAAAGGGGCCCCCTTTCCTGAAGCTTCTCATAAAAGAGCAGGCAGATGCCAGCTGTGCAAAGAGAACCAGGATGTCCAGACTTGACCCTGAGACTATGTTCAGGAAACTGGGCCCCTGAAAAGGATATTTTCTGACCAGTGGGACCTAAGGGAAGTTCACATCAAGTCACAGGATATATTCCTGGGTTGCTACACCAAGAGTGTTCAACATGGTACTATACCAAGAGTACAGTGTCTAGTCCCAGGTCTACCACATCCAAGTTCAATAACCTTAAGCAAGACACTTAACTCTCTTCCTTTCAGTTCCCTTTCTGCAAAACAAGGCAACACCCACTCTGCCTGTGCCTCACACTGCAGATTGAATGGGATCATGCTTGTGTGGGAAAGCATCCGTTCATTCCTTTATTTATAAATATTTATAAATACTCAGTATTTATCATGGGCCTACTATGTGCCAGACACAGTTCTAAGATACCAGACATAAAAGGATGAACTTCTGGAGTGCCTGAATGGTTCCATCACTTGAGTGAAATCTGACTCCTGATTTCAGTTCAGGTCATGATCTCAGGGGCCTGAGATCAAGCCTGGGTCTACGCTGGACATGGAGCTTGCTTGAGACTCTCTCTACAAGCCCCCCTACCCCTCCCTCTGCTTGCACATGCATGTACATATGCTCTCTCTTTCTCTCAGAGAAAAAGCAAAAAGCAGGATGAACTTTGTAAACTACAATTCCTACCCTGAGGGTCTGCCTTGCCTTCTTGACTATGGCTATACTGGTCGAGAAGACCAGCAATTCTCTGGAGTGACTCCCAGAATTCCAGTCAAGTCGGGATGCCGTGTCCTTAGTCAATTCCCAGCAGCTGGCCAGCTGCATGTGCTGATCACACCCCATCGTCCTGATTCCCATTCCCTCCCACCATTATCCGCTGTCTGTGGCTTGAAGCTCTACTCTTTTCCCCTCTATACCCAGGGCAGACAGATTCCTCTGCAGTTCTGGGAAAGAGGCCCTGAATGCTGGCCACATAGCTTCCGTGTGTCTTCTGTTCCTCCCTGCGTTTGGCTTAGTGCTCATGGAAAAGATGCTGCTGTCACAGCAGGCACTGAAACACGATGGGGGAGGTGCTGGAACTGCTAACCCCCATCAGCCTGTGGAAAGAGTGGAAAGAGCAGGGCAGAGGAAGCCACATACTTGCTTCCTTACTCATGGAAAACAGAGAGGCCCGGGGGCTGCACCCTGAGGTTATACTCTGTTGTCAGTAATGCCCTGAACAGAGAGGCTGAGTTGGTCCCTCCAGCTTCAGCCTCTGACCCCTACTCTTTCTCACCCTTCCCTGCCTCACCATCTCTGGCCCAATTCCTAGTCCCACCCAAGCCAGCTAGCTCAGATCTCTGCACGAATATTTTGAGCCCTGGCCAAAATTGTCTTTGTCATTAATCCAAACCCAGTTACTTCCTCAGTCAGGAACTTGTGACCTTAAAGGAGTGTTGGTCATGGGTTTCCAGACCTAGATCTTGAGTTCCCTCCAAGAACCAAAGCTAGGTCCTGGTCCTGGAAGTTCTGCCTGGGTTACCATGGGGGGTGGCAATGGCTACTTACCTGGAAGCTGAAGGGGATACCCAGGAAGAAAGGATTAACAAGGCAAACTGAAAACTGGTAGGTAGGGCTGGGAAGTCAATGATGATTAAGGAAATACTTTCAGCCAGTATATTCAAAATTTTTGCACAGAAGCAAAATCACATAACATCCATAGCCCATATGATGTATAATTTCATGTGTTATGGAGGGCTAATGAAGGGAAGTGAATCATCTGATTTCATTCACTGAAAATGATGAGATTCAGAATTCACGGATTTTGAAGAAACTCATGACACATTTCCACCTTCTCCTCTCCTATGTCTGATTCCTGACTCCTCCCTTCCTGACCAGCGTCAACTCCCACCCCCAGTCGCTTCATCTTCCTACCCACCTGCAGAAGGTACTTCTTTTCTTCAAGCAGTGATTGGTAACAGTGTGATGAAGCAGCCAAGTCCTGGGGGTCAGGGGCAGGTATGCTTCCTTTCAGAAGGTATATAGGATGAGATGTATGGAAGTCTGTGAGAGGAGGGAGCAGAGACAGAGCTCGGAGTCCTTGAGATAGGTGTGTTTGCAGAATGAGCGGAAAAACAGCATGAAGGTATTCTGACCAGGAGGCTCCTCTTTACTCTGAGGGCAGTGATGGTGGGAGGTGTGACAGCAGTTCAAGAAGGGGAAAGCTGGAGGTACCGGGCTGGCTCAGTCAGAAGAGCATTTGACTCTTGATCTTGGGGCTGTGAGTTCAAGCTCCACATTGTGGGGGAGAGATTACTTAAACAAATAAAATGAACCATTAAAAAAAAAAAGAAGTGGAAGGCTGCTTCCCACAAGGAGATATTATAATCTATCCTTTGTTAAAGATAAATGATATAACTGACTTGTATTTGCTTAGCATTAATTTCTTTTTCAATCTTAACACACAACCTTTAAGGAAGCTATTATTTTCCCCATGTTGTGAATGAGAAAACGGAGACTCACAGAGTTTAAGCAGTTTACCCAAGGGCACGCTATAGGTAAGTGGTAGACTTGGGACTTAGTCCCCTACTTGCTCGATTCCAGGAGGTAGAGACCTATCTCTGATGCAGTATCACATTCTTTTGGGAATGTGGGGATGCTTGTTCTTACACCTGGGAATCTTCCTACCTCTAACCAATGGTGCCATCCCAGGGCAGCCCTAACTGTCTTAGTCATGTCTGTGTCGGTTCCTGCCTACTTAGGTCGAGCCAGACTTTAATAAAAATGCTCTTCCTTTTCCTTAATACAGCCAGCCACAGCTGAGGCTGGTCAGAGAAGCCATCACTGGGTCTTCTGGCTGTGCTTATAGCTATGTGGATCTCTGGGAACATCAATGGCCAGTTTTCCTTGTTTGCAACCATTATTCACCCATATTAAATGATGAGGATAGCCTAGGGTTCTTCGTGGGGAAATGAGAGCAGCATCTCTTTTAATGCACTGCATTACTTGCATTTTACTTAGCAGGGCATTGGGCAATAGTCCTGTGCATTATCTCACTTAATCCTCAACGAGGGAGATGCAACACCATCCCACTTTATGGATAAGGAAACAAAGGCTCTGAGCAGTTAAAATCACACAGCCATGCCAATACCTTGGAAGTCAAAGCTAGATTTCTGACTCCAAAGACTGTGTTGATTATCACTATGATAGTGTTATCTCTTTACCCCTCCCTGAGGGAAAAAAACGTACCCTCTTGAATGCATGCCCAGGAATCTGTAATAATAAATATTCACTAATGTTGGGTTTTCTGACCTTGCTTGATTATAAGAATCACCTGGCTTTGGAGTGCCGGGATGGCCCAATCGGTTAAGCATCTGCCTTGGGCTCAGGTCTTAACCCCAGAGTCCTGGGGATCAGGATCAAGCCCTACATTGTTGTTGTTGTTGTTGTTGTTGTTGTCTATTGTGGGGTTCTCTGCTTAGTGGGGAGTCTACTTCTCTCTCTCCCTCTGCTCCTCCCCTCCCTGGTTCCCCCACTTGTGCGTGCCTGCTCTCTCTCTCTCTCTCATTCGCTCGCTTTTTAAAATTTATTTGACAGAGACAGAGAGCTCAAGCAGGGGGAGCAGCAGAGGGAGAGGGCTCTGCAGACTCTCTGCAGAGCAAGGAGCCAGATACGGAGCTGGATCCCAGGATCCTAGGATCATGACCTGAGCCGAAAGCAGACTGAGCTTAACCGACTGAGCCACCCAGGTGCCACCCCCCCATACTCACTATCTCTCTCAAATAGATTTTTTAAAACTTAAAAAGAAAAAATTACTGGGCTTGAAGGTTGAAAAAATGTAGATTGTCAGGTTACTTCTTGGAAATTCTGCTTCATTAGGTCCAGGTTGGGGCCTAGGAGTCGATTCTTTTCTTTTTTTTTTAATTTTTAATTTTTTGTTTTTTATAAACATATAATATATTTTTATCCCCAGGGGTACAGGTCTGTGAATCGCCAGGTTTACACACTTCACAACACTCACCAAAGCACATACCCTCCCCAATGTCCATAACCCCACCCCTCTTCTCCCAACCCCGCTTCCCCCAGCAACCCTCAGTTTGTTTTGTGAGATTAAGAGTCACTTATGGGGGCGCCTGGGTGGCTCAGTGGGTTAAGCCGCTGCCTTCGGCTCAGGTCATGATCTCTGGGTCCTGGGATCGAGTCCAGAATCGGGCTCTCTGCTCAGCAGGGGGCCTACTTCCCTTCCTCTCTCTCTGCCTGCCTCTCTGCCTACTTGTGATCTCTCTCTGTCAAAGAAATTAATAAAATCTTAAAAAAAAAAAAAAAAAGAGTCACTTATGGTTTGTCTCCCTCCCAATCCCATCTTGTTTCATTTATTCTTCTAGGAGTCGATTCTTTTTTTTTTTTTTTTTAAGATTTTATTTATTTATTTGACAGAGATCACAAATAGGCAGAGAGGCAGGCAGAGAGAGAGAAGGAAGCAGGCTCCCCGCAGAGCAGAGAGCCCAATGTGGGGGGGCTCGATCCCAGGACCCCGGGACCATGAGCTGAGCCGAAAGCAGAGGCTTTAACCCACTGAGCCACCCAGCCGCCCCTAGGAGTCGATTCTTTTTTTTTTTTTTCTTTAAGATTTTATTTATTTATTTGACAGAGAGAGATCACAAGCAGGCAGAGAGGCAGGCAGAGAGAGAGAGGAGGAAGCAGGCTCCCTGCTAAGCAGAGAGCCTGATGCGGGACTCGATCCCAGCACCCCAAGATCATGACCTGAGCCGAAGGCAGTGGTTTAACCCACTGAGCCACCCAGGCGCCCCCTAGGACTCGATTTTTTTTTTTTTTAAGATTTTATTTATTTATTCGACAGAGAGAAATCACAAGTACACTGAGAGGCAGGCAGAGAGAGAGAGAAGGAAGCAGGCTCCCTGCTGAGCAGAGAGCCCGACGCGGGACTCGACCCCCGGACCCTGAGACCACGACCCGAGCCGAAGGCAGCGGCTTCACCCACTGAGCCACCCAGGCGCCCCCAGGACTCGATTTTTAACACGCATCTTAGAAGAGTCTTACCACCAAACAAGCTTGGGGAAAATGTCAGTCGGTGCTTATCTAGGGAGTGTTGATTAAATTTTTTACCCGGGAAATGCCCAATTAAATCACAAACTTTCTATCTACTGGGGCTTCTACTCCAACCCTATCCTTTGAAATGAGGGCCCGTATAGAGGTGGGAAAGATCCAGGGCTGGAAGGCCAACTTTTGGGCAGAATTTCTCAGACAAGGATGAATCAAGAAGGGAATGTACACCTGAGAGTCTTGTGCAAACCCAGCTACCCTGAGGCAACTTTTCTAAAGAATCTAGTCTCAAAAAGTAATCGCTTCAGCACTCTTGTACTTTGTTCTTTTTTTAGATGCTAGTGATCAGTTCATTTTTAAAATGCCAAATGGATGGCTAATGGAGGGACTTTTCCATATAGAAATTAAAAGAGTCTGGGGAATGAGAGCAACCCTCAAAGTCATGGCAGTGGATGAGAATTTGGTTCCTGAGGACCTCAGGAAAATTGGGAGAAACTGGGTAGAGGAGAGAACAAAGCAGAATTGAGACTAGCTATACTTTCTGAGGAATAGTTCTGGACCGTTCCTTTAGTCATAGTTCCTGCAGGCAACCTTCTGAATGCCTCGATTTTTTTTTTTCTTCCTCTCTGGGATTTTCTGGTTCCACCTGAGTGAAACAGGGTTTCCAGAGCACTGTCCCTTGGGACAGTGGGAGCGTGGGTGGGAGAGGGTGGGAGCATGGGAACTATCCTCAGCAACAATGGGCCCAGAAAATTGTGGGATGACCATGATGTTTGCATTTTTAGTCAAGAAGGAAGCAACAGTGACATGTGACATGAGCAGACCCTCAGCTCCATGGCATACTAACCTAAGATTTGTTCAGTCTATCCTGGCAGCAGTCAGCTCATTCTATTTGTAAAGAAAATTCTAGGGGGACCTGGGTAGCTCAGTTGATTAAACGTCTGCCTTAACAACAACAACAAAAATGTCTGTCTCCATTCAGGTCATGATCCCAGAGTCCTAGGATCGAGCCCTCTATTAGTCTCCCTGACAGAATAAATAAATAATAAATTAATTAATAAGCAAAATCTTTAAAAAAATTCTACCCAAAGTTCAAAAATGAAAGAATTAAGCTCAACTCAAGGTATTAATGTCATTCAATCAACCAAAAATTACTTTTAAATACCTAAGGTGGACCTAGTGCTGGGCTGGGCCCTGAGGGTACACAGAAGAACATATGTGATCTGTACTCTGAAGGAGTTTAAAATCTGGTAAGGAAGACAAAATGAGTGTACATGAAACAATTAAAATGCCATTAAGCAAGATGGGTACTATTTTTTTAAAAAAGAAAAGAACAGTGTTGGCAAGCTGTGGAGAAACTGGAACCCTTTGGCACTGTTGGTAAGATTGTAAAATGGCACAGCCACCATGGAAAAAAGCATGGTTCCTAAAAAAACTAAACACAGAATTGTCATATGATCCAGCAATCCCAACTCTGGGTATATATCCAAAAGGATTGAAAGCAGAGTCTCAAAGAGATATTTGCACACTGATGTCACTGCAGAACAGTTCACAATAGCCAACAGGGAGAAGCAAGCCAAGTGGCCATGGACAGATGAATGGATACAAAAAATGTGGTCTATACACAAAATGGAATATTATTCAGTCTTGAAAAGGAAGGAATTCTTGTCACATGCTACAACATAGATGAATCTTAAGAACATTATACTAAGTGAAATAAGCCAGTCAAAAAAAAAAAGCAAATACTACATGATTTTACATATCTTTAGATATAGAGATTTCCAAAGTAGTCAAATTCGTAGAAACAGATAGTGATAGTTACCAGCGGTTAGGAGAAATGGGAAGTTGATGTTTAATGGGTAAGATGACGTTCTGGAAATTAGTTTCACAACAAGGGGACTATACTTAACACTACTGTACATTTAAAAACTGTTAAGATGGTAAGTTGTATGTGTGTTTTTACCATAATTTAAAAAAAAATTACAGGGTACCTGTTTGGCTCAGTCAGTTAAGCATCTGCTTCTCCTCAAGTCATGGTACCAGGGTCCTGGGATGGAGCCCTGTGTCAGGCTCCCTGCTCAACGAAGAGTTTGCTTATCTCTCTGCCCCTCCCCACTGCTTGTGCTCGGGCTCTCTCTCTCTGTCTCGCAAAAATTAAATAAATATAATCTTTTATAAATTAATAAAATAAGATAAGTTACATTAAACACTCTGACCACTGATCAAAATTGCAGTAAAGACAGAACAGACACACTGAAGTTAAAGACTTCCTAGACCTGACCAGATCATAAAGGATGTGTCATGTTGGATTGGTAAAGCACGTGGGGAAAAAGAAGTTCCAAATAAGAGTCCTGGAAGATGAGAGAAGCTGCAATAAAATTTGTATATATCCTGGAGAATATGTGTGTGTATGTGTGTACACATGTATACAAGTAGTAAGAAATCTGGCACAATTAGGAAGAGTTTACAATGAAGATCAGTGAGAACCAAGTAGAGCTAGGAAAGTTGAGGTCTGATGGTAAAAGTTCTTAAAAGCCAGGTGGAAGTCTGTACCTGATACCATAGACTCTAGGAAGGCACTATTGGTTCTTTTCATTTCTTTTTTCTTCTTTTTTTCTATTCTTTACTTTTTTTTTTTCTTTTTTTTTTTTAAAGAGAGAGAGAGAAAGTGTGTGTGAGGTGGGGAGGGGCAGAGGGAGAGAATCCCAAGCAGACTCCACACCAACCGGGGCTCGATCTCATGACCCTGAGAGTTGGACCCTTAACCAACTGAGCCACCTAGGCTCCCCACGGCACTATGGGTTCTCAAACAAGGATGTGTATAAGGTTTCTAGTAAAGCTGAAAATCCGTACAGTCTCAACTGAAATAAGTGAAGCAAAAAACAGTGACTTGTCTGGGCTTAGGCTGGAGGGAATGGGAGAATGAAAACTCCCCCAGGGCTGGGTGCCGGAGCTGGATGGAGAATTGAAATGAAAGGACAGCAGAAGGGAAGTGAGAATGAAGGGGAAGAGAGGAGAACTAAGCTGCCTCTTCATTCTTGGTCTTCAGGAGCTTTGTTTTTCCAAACTTGCAAGATCATGTGTTTTGATTTAGAAAGAGCCTTTCAACAGCTGTACCATGAAATCCATATTTGAAAATCAACACAATAGTCTCATGGGTTAGAGTGAGAAGAATGAAGGTAGAGAGTTCCACCACCCAATCCCAGTGGCACCTGTCAAGGACAAAGGCCCTATCTTGGAGCACAAGCTGAGAGCTTTATCATGAGGAAGAGGGTGACCGCTCATGGTGAGGACTGTGGTTTCAGAGTCAGAGAGTGGAACCCCATTCCCAGCTTGGTTGCTGACTCCATCTCTGCACTGGGGTGAATCATTTCCCTCCAAGGTCTCTATTTTTTTCTACCTGCTTTCACAGAAGACAGAGAAGATCAAAAGAAGAAGAAATGTACATGGGCATCAAATTTGAGCAAAGAGGTAAGGCCTGGGCTGTAACAAAGCTCAGGATATGCACCCACGTGGGGATCAGGTCTGACGTGTTCTGCTCTTGACATCAGAAGTCCACGGAGAGGACGTAAGTATTAAACAATATAAACAAATGTTGCCCCAGAGAGTCTGGGTTCTGGGAATACAAACTGGGAATCCCAACCAAAATTCCAGGTCTCCAAGTTCCCCTCAAGGAGTCATAAGGCTTATGCCGGAGGTGAATCACCACACCCAGGATCTGTCTTGGAGACCTAAACCACCGAATCTGAGCCCCAGCAAAGGAAAGGGCTCAATTCAAATAGCTTGAGGGTTGTAACTAGAACATAAGTGGTTCCCTTGGGTCCTAGTGAGACCAAGAAACATTTTTGCCCAAGGATCTGGATGCTGTTCTGGTTCTGAGGTCAGTAGCAGGTCAAAGCCATAAAGTCAGTCCCCGTGGAGTCCTATGGTCTTTGGTCTGGAAGTCCATGAATTAAAGAGCTCAGAACACATGGACCTAAAGATACTGAGTTTGTATTCCTCCCAAAGCCGATATTATTTCTCAGTCCAATTCTCCATAAGCAAAAGGCAGAGAGATGGACAGCAGCTTGTCACAGTTTAGAAGAAAGACCAGAGGGCACATGGAGAAAAATGTGTGTTGGCCGCTTTTCAGCGATAGTGGTTTCTCTGCCGCAGGGAAATGCTAATCCTCACGGCCAGGGTAAGTTGAAGAGCCCAGGGGGATGAGTGGACCCTCAGAATCTGGAATGCTAGAAACATTGTGTGCAAAAGGGATTTCGCATACCACTTTGAAACTATTAGGATGGCTGTTATAAAAAAAAAAGTGGAAAATAACAAGTGTTGGCAAGGATGTAGAGAAATTAAAACCCTTGTGCATTGCTGATAGGAATGTAAAATGGTGCAGGCACTATGAAAAACAGTTTGGCAGGTCCTCAAAAAGTTAAACATAGAATTACCATATGATTGAGCAATTCCACTCCCAGGTATACTCCCAGGTATACATCCAAAAGAACTGAAAACGGGGCCTCTAAAAGATACTGCACACCGTATTCACAGCAGCATTATTCACCATAGGTCAAGCCAAAAGGTGAAACAATCCAACTGTCCACTGACAGATGAATGGGTAAACAAAATGTGGCTTATACATACAAGGGAATATTATTCAGCCTTAAAAAGGAATGAAATTCTGATATACGCTACAACATGAATGAACCTTGAAAATGTTATGTTTAGTGAAATAAGCCAGACACAGAGACCACATAGCATATGATTCCACTTCTGGGAGGTACTTAAAATAAAAAAATTCGTATAGACAGAAAGTAGAATAGAAGTTACCAGGGCAGGGGCACCTGGGTGGCTCAGTGGGCTGAGGCCTCTCTCTTCGGCTCAGGTCATGATCCCAGGGTCCTGGAATCGAGCCCCGCATCAGGCTCTCTGCTCAGTGGGGAGCCTGCTTCCTCCTCTCTCTCTGCCTGTCTCTCTGCCTACTTGTGATCAATATCTGTCAAATAAACAAATAAAATCTTTAAAAAAAAAAAAAAAACAAAGAAGAGGAAGAAGAGGAAGAAGTTACCTGGGTTGAGGGGAGAGGGGTTGGAGCGTTATTGTTTATGGGTACAGAGTTTCTACTTGGAAGGTTGAAAAGTTCTGAAAATGAGTAGCAATGATGGTTGTACAACAAAACGAATGTACTTGATGCTACCAAATTGAACACTTAACAGTGGTTAAAAAGGTAAGTATTATGTCTATTTCACTATAATAAAGATTAAGTGATTAATATTTTTAAATGGTTAAAATGGTCAATTTTATGTTATGTATATTTTACTAAAAAATGATTGCCAGAAAAGAGGGGTACACAGGAATCTACCCAGCACTGAGAATAAGATTCAGAGAAACAGGGCATGGGAAGATGGCCACAATGATACTCAGACTCAGGAGCTGAGATGGGGATAGGGACTGGGATGGAAACAAAGAGCCTGCCCATGAAGGAGAAGGATAGAATGGGAGAGTCAGAGATGAAAGACAGAGAAGCTGACCAAAATGGAGCCCTGTTAGGGAATAGGGCTGAGTATGGAGAGACAAAGGGGGATTGGCAGGTCTAATTTTTTCAATGAGTCTGAAGTCTGGGTGTTTTCTTTGGCAGGCACATGGATTTCCATGTTTAACCGCTGGAGGGCCTGCGCATGATGCCTCCGGGACCCTCATCCCCTCCGCACTGGTCATCGGACTGTTACCCTCTGAGGCTTCCTTTCCTGTCTCCTTTTAGAGCTGACAGACACCACAGTGAGTCAGTTCTACCAAGACTTGACTCATTTTTGACCCAGTTTTGGTGATTAAACATAGAACCCTGGAATTTGGCACTATGGCTCAAAAGGTATGGGGGGTACATGGTTGCAAGACCCAGGTTCCTAGCTGCTTCCTGTTGCCTTCCCATTTCTTTGTAAAGGTTGACGTGAACTATGTTTAGATATTTTATTATTTTTAAGTAGTTTCTACTCCCAAAATGGGGCTTGAACTTATAACCCTGAGGTCAAGAGTCGCAAGCTCTATGAACTGAGCCAGGCAGATGCCCCGGAAGTGAAATACATTTAAAATCAGAAATTTTTGAGTCCAAATTCTGGCTTGCCTCTAACTAGCTATGGGACCTTGGGCAAATTACTTAACCTCCGAAAGCCATGGTTTCATCACTTGTAAAATGGAGCTACGCTGCTCTGCAGCCTTGTGGTGGGGATTAGATGAGATAATGTTCAGAGAGCTTCTCAGCACTTTGCTTGTCACAAAGAAATTGCCCAGTAAATTAAGGTATTATTATTACGACTACTATTAGTACCCCGAGATCTTTGATTATTTAGGATTGCTTTGCCACAAAAGCAATGAAGATTTATATCTGGAGAGTCAGTAACCCTGATTCCCATAGCCCTGGATTTAGAGCAGGAAGACCTGAATCTGATCTGGGATCCCCAGTTACTACTTGTGTGACCTTGGGCATTTTCTACCCTCTTGATTTCCTCATTTGTAAAATGGGGATGATTATATAGAGGTGTTCATTTCAAATTAAACTCTATGTGTAAAGGCTTTATAAATAAAAACCACCAAAAAAAAAAAAATCATGGATGTATACTGTACTCAGGACCAGAAGCAAACTATATCTGGGCCAACGTTAAGGTCAACGTGGGAATCAAGGTTGGGCTCAGCACAAGAGCTATAAAACAACTATGATAGAAATCAGTGCTGGCCTTGGAGTCAAAAAAAACTTTGGGGCTAAAATAGGAAGGGAGTCATGAACAGGATCGCAGTAGGGGGTTGGGTGGAGTTTTTAGTTTGGAGCTAGGAATCCATGCCAGATTTGCCCATTGTCTGAGCCCTGAGGGGTACAGCAGTTCTGTGCAGTGATTCAGAGGCCGCTGCACTCCCTGGGATAAAGCTCTAATCCAGAGAATTTGGTTTGGGGGAAAGTAGAGTATAGGACTTAACAAATCCTGAGAGACTTATAGAAGAGTAAGCCTTTAGGCAGATAGTCCAACTGTAGTAGTTCAGCATCCTCATCTCCTTCATTCCTCTCCCAGCAACCGGGGAAGTAGCTAAGTCTTATTAAGTATCATCCCATCTCCAGGTGTGTCCTGCACAGCCCTGGTCCTCACAATCACCCCTCCTTCATTACACATCTTCTGTCATCCACCATCTACCCATCATCATCCATTCAACAAAGATTTATTGAATACTTACTATGGGGCCAGCACTCTGCCAGACCTTGGGGATCCAGTAATGGATGGAAGCAAGCATGTTCTCCGTCCTCATGGAGCTTCAGTCTAGAAGGAGAGAGAGATAATGCAGCTGACTGCCACCTTCTACATTTGTGTGCATTAGTGGGTGGTGGCGGATTCTAAAATCAGTGCATGAGGCAAAGATTGGAAAATTATTCTTGAAAATGCCTTACGTTGCCAGCACCTTGGCATTTAGAAGCACAAAAGCCAAGAAATAACATCTATTTCTCTTTGCACCTTGGGTGTCACCCTGAGATAGTAAATGGCAAGGTCTGGCTTTAATGGTGGAGTATGATTTTAAATAAAGGGATTTCTTTGTTTCTTGATCTTTCAGCTGAGTGTGGATAGTTGGGTTTGCATAAGTTAATGTCGTTAATGATGAGACTCCAGCATAAATACAAATTATACCAATATGTATAATAATATATATAATATGTATGTAATTATTATAAATACGTAGAGGAAGAATACAGTGCACTGTGAATATGTACAGTGGAGGGACATAGTTTAGTAAGGGGTAGACAAGTGAATGATATGGAAGGCTTCACTGAGGAGGTGACATTAAACTGAGTCCTAAATGGTGAATATGAGTTAGCATGTCATAAAGGGAAAGAAAGGACTTTCCCGGGATGCCTGGGTGGCTCAGTCGTTAAGCGTCTGCCTTCAGCTCAGGTCATGATCCCGGGGTCCTGGGATCAAGTACCACATCAGGCTCCTTACTCACCAGGAAGCTTCTTCCTCTCCCACTCCCCCTGCTTGTGTTCCCTCTCTCGCTGCCTCCCTCTCTCTCTCTCTGTAAAATAAATAAGTGAAATCTAAAAAAAGAAAGAAAAGAAGGAAGGAAGAAAGGGAGGAAGGGAGAGAGAGAAGGAAAGAAAGAAGGAAAGAGGAAATGAATTTTCCAGGCAGGGGTATTGACCTGAGGCAGAAAGGAGCTCAGTGCGTCTTAGGAACTGAAAGCCAATTAAGATGATGTTGAAGAGATAAAAAAAAGGGCCTCCCCAAGTCAGCCCCCAAAGTAAGGACCTATTCAACATCTCTAAGGCGGTGTATAGAACATCACAGAGGTAAGGAAGCCTGAGACTCAGAAAATTAAATAATTCAGAGTACAGGGCTAGAGAAAAAAAAGTCATCAGTCAGTATCTTTTGGAATCACTGGGCGAAGTGCCCTGTGAGATGCAAAGAAAAATAAGAAACAGGTTGGGCGCGTGGGTGGCTCAGTGGGTTAAGCCGCTGCCTTCGGCTCAGGTCATGATCTCAGGTCCTGGGATCGAGTCCCGCATCGGGCTCTCTGCTCGGCAGGGAGCCTGCTTCCCTCTCTCTCTCTCTCTCTGCCTGCCTCTCCATCTACTTGTGATTTCTCTCTGTCAAATAAATAAATAAAATCTTTAAAAAAAAAAAAAAAAAGAAAGAAAGAAACAGGTTATTGGAAACAGGAACAGTGGGATTCACAGTGATAGCTCTGAAGAGCCTATAGAGAGACCTAAACCAGGAGTCATAAATGCAAACACCCCAGAGGCAAAGCAGTTCCCAGCCAGTGACTGCTGGGTTTGCTGGATAAACATGCTAATACCTTTGCCTCTCCGGTGAGAGAATTTTGAGGCCTGTGTCCTACACTGTTTCTCTGAGTTCCCCAGGAGAATTAAGCTCCAGACGTCCAGATGGTAATTTCCTTAGTAACCTTAACCTTATCCCTTACCTTTTCTGTCTCATTTCCCTACTCCCTACCTGGAGTTTCCTAGGATCACCTTCCCAATAAACTACTTGGAACTAAAGACTTGTTCTGGGAGGAACCAACCTAGGACACAAAATGTTAAGAAACATTTGAAACCTGGATTTTTTTTTTTTAAAGATTTATTTATTTATTTATTTATTTTAGAGAGAGAACAAGTGAGGGGGCCGAGGGAGAGGGAGAAAGAATATCCAGCAGACCCCTTGCTGAACACCTCTTGGTCTGTTGACCAAGTGTCCATCGCTTAACTGACTAAGCCACCCAGGCATCCTGAAATCTGGATTGTTTTATGTTAAAACCTCCCAAATGAAATTGTGCAAGTCAACAAAAACAGGCTGAAGGGCCAGATTTAGCCAACAGACCATCAGTTTGGGATTCTTGACCTAAACTAAGACTTCATCTTTTTACAACAATCCCCCAGGAGAGGAATACCTTGGCTAGAGAAAAGTGTTTAAGGCAGAGTTGGATGAGAAAGTTCTAAGAGTGAGACTCAGTGCTGCATGAAAATGACAGCTTCCAAGATGGGGAGTTAGGGAGGTCTCAGCGATGAGGAACACTGCTCTGAGGTCTGGCAGCTCCTGCCCCTGGCTCCCTGTATGCCTCCTCGTTTGAATACACCAGGTCCCCATGCAAAGTCTCAGAGCAGAGTCAGGCCCAGCAGCTGCCTATCCCAAACTGGTTCTGCAGCAAGAGTGACAAGCCAGGGCCTGCTGGCTGCAGGGTCCTCAGAATCAGACTCTCCCGGCTCCCAGTCACAGCCCTTCCCGGAACTGTAAGACAGCTGCCTTTCTGCACGATCTTAGCGTGGTGCAGGGAGAGGCCTCAAGAGTGTGTGTGTGTGAGGAGCTGGTTGGGGAGAGCTGTGAGCCCCCGCCCCCAGCACCTCTAGTCAAGCCAACTTTCTAGGCAGTCATTCCAACTCAGCCACCTAAAGTGCTGACAGGAGGCACTGTCATCCTCTGTTGCATGGAGGAAGACACACCAGGCCCTAGAGGGGTGAGGGCTGCACCTGGCCGGGATGCCCAGACAGGCCCACGGGTGACAGGCTACACCTTATGCCCCAAGCTGTCTCCAGCCGTGTTTGCAGAGCCTGTGCTATTTTCGGTTCCTTTGTCATCACTGCAGGCAAACTGGACTGGAGGAGTCTGATTAGAAGGGAAAGAACCTGTTTAACAGAGCTGGGCTAGGGGAGGCTGCTTCCCTAGGTTGGCACCATAGCACCCTGCAGAAAAGCCTGTGTCACTGCCTCTGAGGCTCAGGCCTGGGTTAACAAGCAGCAACTTGACAGACAAAAGAGGCAAAGAGGAGGACTTTGAGGTTCAAGGGCCAGTGGCTTTAATGCCCGTCTTAGGAATAACCATGACAATAATAATACCTTATTATAAACGAGCTGCAAAGTATTTAAGTATCCTTCAGAGAGATTATCTTATTTGATCCTTACTGCAGTCCTTTGGGACAAGCAGGCATTACCCGTCCCACCTTAAATATAAGGAATCAAAAGACTCACCAAAGTCAAAGTGGCTTGCTCAAGGTCACAGTCTTAAGGAAGTGACAATGGCAGGGCCTGAAGTAATCGCAGCAGGGGGTTTTGGGAATCCAGCTTTGCACATCTAGAGGTCTTTGGAGGAAAGGGGACTGGGGGGCGGGGGAGAGGGGGACTCCTGACCTCCCGCTGGGGGCCCCAGGACATGTGGTGCTTGGTGGTTCAGTGGCTGAGGAGGGGACCCTCCCACAGAGCCTGCTGGTGGTCTGCGCTATAGGAGAGTCACAGCCAGCCTCGGGTAAGCTGCACCTCCTCTCTTAGCTGGTGGGTGAGAAGGGTTTTTCTCTTCCCCTCATGCCGCCCCCTGAGTCAGCTCGCTGGCATTGCCCTGGCATGTCCTGGGCCCCACGCCCAGGCAGTGAGAAGGAGCTGGCAGATTGCCCAGGGAATGCTGCTGTCTTCACTCCAGCCAAGTCCTAGTTAAGACCCCTTCCCGGAGGAAGCCCAACAATGGCTGCATTGGGAGCTTTGACTTGTAGGCATGGGGTGAATCTTCCTCACCCCTTGGACTTCCTGGCATAGATAGTATGGGGCACACGCCTTTACCTAAGGGCTGCAGCCTAGGATCGGATGCAGGGACCAAAGGCATTTTATAAATTGGCTGAGCCAGGCTGCCACCCCAGAGCCCTGCTTGGGTTTCTGGTCACATCCAAATAGCTAGGGAGGGAGTTGCTTTTGGACAGAAAAGGGGAAAAGAGAGCCAAGACTCCAGCCTGAAGCTGCCTCAGCTGTTTCTGGGGCTCTGACTCAGAAGCTGCTTCTCAGGAATGTTGAGCACATGGGCCTCTGAGCCCCTTGTCCAGGCACAGTGGAATGAACAGCTGGGGCATGGGGGCTGTTTTATCCTCCCCTCTGTTCTCTGAGGATGTCTCTCACAGAAAAACCCTACCAGGATAGATTGAGGGCTCATCTTGGAAGGTCCTGGTCTCCCTGTCTAGGAAGGAAGCCTCCCCGGACCACATCAGCCCCAGGGATCGACCCCAGCAATGAGTGTCTGTAGCCACCGATTTGTACTTGTCAAAATGCTACGTTGCATGGGCATCTGTCTCTTCCCCCTCTCTGATTATCTCATCTCCCTAACTGTTGCAACTCCTTGACTTCATGCTTCTGGGTAAAAAGAGATAACCTGAACATAATCTTCATTTGATAAATATATTGGTTGACAAATAATCTGAGAAAAAGGAACAAAGAAAAGAAAGAGGCAATGAAAAAATAGTGAGAAAACCTGCAATCTGGGTCACACCCCAAAATCTGGGGACTCTCCTTTCCTTTCCAAGCAAAGCTCTCAGGTCACTTGGAAAAAGGAGAGAAGAAAAGTTGTGGAGAGGTGGCCTGGCATTTCCTTGCCCCAGCACCCACCCCAACCCCAAACACCCTCAGATCTGCCAAGATCTGCCAATGAGGGGGGCTCCACAGTGATTCTCCAAATGTGGACAGTTTCTTTTCTCTGCCTCTCACCTTTATTTATCTCATTTCTCTAAAGCAGGTAGATATCCCATGGGATAATCCACACCGAAATGAGACCCAAGGAGAACTAATCCTGGAACAGAAATCATGTTAGCCACTTAAAATACAATACAATGTTTTTAGGCTTGTCTGTGTACCTCCTTAGATCATAAGAGCTGGGAGGGCAGGAACAGAGTCTGTCTTGTTCACCAGGCTAGTCCCAGAATCTAGCACGCTGCGTGGTACACAGTAGGCACTCAGTTTGGTGTTCCGTGCATGTTGGTAGATTGAGCTAATTGAGGGGCATCTGGAGCCTGCCAGCAGCTGCCATCAGCACCTTTTATTTTGGAGCTAACTTATTCCAGGTCCGCGAATCTGAGGAACTATTGGAAGGAATTGGAGCCAGATGCACTGATAGGCTGTCTCTGGGCCTGTGGGCTCTCAGATTTGGGACTGGAAATGACTCCTGGGGTGGGGTCTGCTGAGTAATCTACAGCCCTGATGTCTCTCTAAACCCGAGCCTACTGCGGCCTCTAGTGGACAAGACGAATCACTGCCCTTTTGGGGGCGGAGGTCCAACTCTCTTATCTCTTTGTGCCCCAGGATCTCCATGTTCTCCACCTGCAGGCCCAGGGTCAAGAGTATACACGATGGCACCACCAGCAAGACAATGAACCATATCATAACAATAGATCAGACGTGGACCGGACCAATCCATTAAAAAGCACCCTCTACGTCCAGTACATAGTCGTCTGATAAAAGCATGAGGAGGGAGGAAGAGGGAGACATGAGAATAAGTAAGGACTCTGCCCTTAAGAAACCTATGCTTTAACCAGAAGGCCAAACTAAAATTTAAAACAAGCAAACAGCGAGCCTGTCATCAGGTGCCAAACATTTCAAGAGCTGAGTTCAGAGGACTAGCTTAACTTCTCTGTGCCTCAGTTTTCTCATCTGTAAAATGGGGATATAAAATTTACCTTGCCAAAAAAAAAAAAAATTTACCTTGCAGAGTTGTACGAAAATTATAATAAGACGATGAGGGAGAAACGTGGCATTGTGTTTCTTGCTGTTATTCAAGTAATCTACGTTCAGCATAAAAAAAAATTAGAAAGCAAACCTAGGAAGAGGAAGAAGTTCACACTGATACCACAATCAGAGATAAGTACTATGAACCTAAAGATATACATTCTTAATGTGTTAAGCATGTCTGTAGAAGCAGGGGCATTCTGGGAGCTGTATGAAATCACAAAACCAACTAGAATTACAGAGGTTCTGGGAGGTTATGCATGAGCATTCATGCTTAATTCTGAAGGAAACAGCATTTCAGCAAAGACACGACCTACTGAAAGCAACATTATTTCCTGCAGCTCTCTGCATATATGTTCATCTTAGCAGAGGGCCTTCCCTGATTACCCTATGTTAAATAGCACCTCTACACCCTTTCCCCACCTTGATTTCCTTCATAACATTTATCACCACCTGATGTATTAAATATTTATTTGTTTATAGTTTGTCCCTCTCGCCAGAAGGTAGGCCTGCCAAGGGCAAAGACAGCATCTATGTTGTCCCCTGCTCTACCCGCAGCACGGAGACAGTGCTTGAAAAAAGTAGGTGTTCAACCAACATTTCTAAAAAGAAAGCGCGAGAAAGAAAAGTGAAGTATAAAATGGAGTTGGCGGGGCGCCTAGGTGGCTCAGTGGCTTAAAGCCTCTGCCTCAGGCTCTGGTCATCATCTCAGGGTTCTGGGATGGAGCCCTGCATTGGGCTCTCTGCTCAGCGGGGAGCCTGCTCCCCCTCTCTACCTGCCTCTCTGACTACTTGTGATCTGTCTCTCTATATCAAATAATAAATAATCTTAAAAAATTTTTTTTCTAAATATCTTTAAAATGGAGTTGGCAAAGGTAGGAGAGCTACTGCAGCAACTCTGGAGTGTGAGGTAGGCCAAGTCTAGGGTGGTGGGAGGAAAATGCAAAAGAAGGAATGGGCACAAAAACATTTAAAGCAGAAAATGTGGGCGCCTGGGTGGCTCAGTGGGTTAAGCCGCTGCCTTCGGCTCAGGTCATGATCTCGGGGTCCTGGGATCGAGTCCCGCATAGGGCTCTCTGCTCACCAGGGAGCCTGCTTCCTCCTCTCTCTCTCTGCCTGCCTCTCTGTCTACTTGTGATCTCTCTGTCAAATAAATAAATAAATAAATCTTTAAAAATAAATAAATAAAGCAGAAAATGTGCTGGTGTTGGTTCCTGACGACACACAGGATGATCATAATAATAACTACCTTTTATTTGGCATCAGGAAGTGAGCCATTAACTTACAAATATTATCAGTAAATTATTCTAACCACCCTCTAGTGGACATTGTGACATCTTTATTTACCAATGAGGATCATGAAGCTTAAGGAGTTCAAGTAACTTGGCCCAGGTCACACAACTAGTGAGTGGCAGAATTCAAACCCAGCTCTGCCCTCTAAGTGACATAAGGGATGAGTCAAAGTTGACTTGGAGATTCTGAACATAGGTCATTGGCAGGAGAGCCATGTCATTGTCAGAGCCAAAGGAACTGGAGGAAAAAACTGGGCAAAGCAAGAGACGCAATTATAATATTAATATTTATTGAGCTCTTGATATGCAAGGCACTGTTTTACTTTTCTCATGTACTAGTCATGTATCCCATAGACCTCTATGAGGTGAGTGCTATTGTTATCCCTATTTTGCAGGTGAGAAAACTGAGGCCCAGAGAAGTCATAAAATGTGCAGACTCCCATAGTTAGTAGGAGGCCAGGATTTGGTTTCATTGTTCTTAACCGCCATATTATACTGCATCTCCATCTGACGAATTTGGATTTGGATCATTTTTAATTTGGGGGGACGGCAGGACATTCAAGTGGGAATATCTGGTAAGTAATCATCTCTAGCCAAGGTCTGGGATCTAAGAGCCTCTCACCTGGTCTGGTCAGAAAGTTGGACATTGGTCCTTCCCAAAGCCCATCTCTGCCCTGCCCAGAGCCAAATACTATTAACATCTGGCTCATCCCCAGATTTATGTTCTTTTCCTGACCACTCAGTTTCCCATACACCTGCCAAGCCCTCAGCATCTCAGCACCTGACTTACACTCTCTTTGCTACCAGCAATGACCCCTCACTTACAACTTCATCTGTCAACATCCTTCCCCCCTTTTCATCGGCTCCAGTTTGTCCAATTGTTTCAACGTGATCTACTTACCCCCCTCATTAAAAGTCCCATAGTACTTTGCTTTTACCCTCTGGGCATTTACTGAGTACCTACTAGATCCTGGGAACTTAAGAGGATACGAGGATGAACATGAACAGACACAGACCCTACCCTTGGGAAGTCTGTAGTCACACAAACGTATATATAAGATTACACTTGGGATAAGTGCTTTGAAGAAGTGGTGATGGAACTTTGGAGGGCTGTCATTCAGGGATCCGATCTGGTCAAGAGACCAGGAAAAGCAACTCTGAGATGTAACACCTGAACAGGCAACTGAGGTTAGGCAAGGGGAGGGCCATGTGATGCAGGTAGCCATTTGTACTCATACTAATCTTCTGTTATATCATTGTTTTATTATCACGCTTATCTTCTTGCCTCCAGTGGGTAAAGCTCCTTCAAGGCAGGGCCTATTTCTGGCCCATCTTTTTATCCCTCTAAGAATTGGGCCTGAAGCTTGCCCAGGGCAGTGAGACTGTTGTCTAAATGGACAGAGGGATATTGACTCTCTGCAGAACCCCTCAGCACAACACCCCCAGAGCCCCAGTAGTGCTAAGGGGTCACCCTAAACCCACCTCCGTACCTTCCTTTGTGGTAAACAAGGAACAGCATCACTTTCAGCTTCGGGCCCATTTTTATGTTCACCCTTGATAAAGGTATCTTCTGGCATTAAGCTGGGGTTTCAGGTGTCCTGCCTTTGTGTGCATGGAGGCAGCCTGTCCTTGTGGACTCCCTGTGACTCACAGTTTGGAAGGAGCACCAGGGGGCTTGTACCAGGACAGTGGGGTTTACTGGGGCCTCCAAGTCCTGTTGGCATATGCCTTCCCTCTTGCCCACTCTGTTCCTGCCACACAGCCCTTCTTTCCACCCCTCAAATATACCGTGACCATTTTCATCCCAGGCCTTTGCTGCAGTTCCTTCCACCAGGAATGCTCTTGTTCCATACCTCCAAGGACTATCTCCTTATCATCATTTAGGTCTCCCTTGTAAGTCCCTTTCAAGGGCAGCCATGCTCGAGTACCTCGTTTAAAGGAATTATCTATTTCTCTCCCACTCTATCCCATCACTTTATTTTATGTTCTCTGTAGAACTTACTCTAAGCTAAAAGGACCACTTTCTAGGTTCATTGCCTGCTGGCAATACAGACCCTATTCCAATGTAAGTTCCATGAGGGCAAGAATTTTGTCAAATTGTTCTCTTGGGTTTCTAAGTGACAGGAAAGAGAGGTGATCAAAAACCTAAAGAAATGAATGACTGAGTAAGTATCTGGATTCAGAACTAGGATTAGATTGGGATAAATCCACCTTGGGTTTAAGATTCCAATCTAGATCCCATTGTTGGTATGAGTACATCTGAACTGAACCACCCCCTTCCAATACAATTTACCACTACCCCCCCCCCACCTCAATACCCATTTCTATTCTCTTCAGTCACATCATGTCCTACAACATGTTAGTTGTTTGCTCTTAGGCAATCTATTCCCCCACCCCACCTTTTTTTTAAGTAATCTCTATGCCCAAGGCGGGGCTCAAACTCACAACCCTGAGATCAAGAGTCAGGTGTTCTACTGACTGAGCCAGCCAGGTGCCCCTAATTGCTTTTCTAAATTCCAGTCTCCTTTTCTGTAAAATAGGGCTGATGGCTCCTATACTCAAGAGTGTGGTGGTGACGGTGAAATGGAAAAGGGTAAGCTAGAGGACTTAGTGCTTCCGCCTTTCTTACCAGCAAGCGCTCCCTAAAGGTTAGCTACAATTGAGGTTTTATTATCCTCACTGCACCTCTCTTTCTCATTCACATTCCTCCCGCTCTCAGCCCCTCCCTTGAGCACCCTGTGAGCCTCAGGTCTGCCCACCAGGGGGCCCCACATGCCACTCTTTCTGCCCTGACTGTTCCCGCTAGAGCAGGCAGCCGGCCCCTTACCCCATTATCTCCCTTCTTTCTCTTATGACAGTTTTGTCACTTCTCTTCAGGTGCCCCCTCTTCATCCTAAATATCTCAGTCTCGTGGCCCCAGTACTCCAATTCATTCTACAAATAATTATTGAGCACCTACTATATGCCAGGCTTTGCTCAACCTGTTAAGGATGCAAGGAGAAAGATCAGGTACCCTCTGTCTTCAAGGAGTGCACAGTCTCTAGGGGGATGGTGGAGAGGAGGAGAGGCAGAGGGAGCCCTGACCTACAGTCCGGGGTGGGAAGGCGGAAATCAGGCTGCCCTTTGGAACCAGCCCTCTAGCTGGAAAATGGAAGAGAGTTTCTCCTGGCTGGTCCCTCAGCACCTCCCTCCCAATACCACAGCTCCTCACAATATCTACTCCCACAACTCACCCGAAATTCTGAACTCATCTCATCCCCAACACCTCAGACCCTGTTCCAAACACTTCAATTCTTCACACCAAAGTTTTCTGCCCACAGCCTGAATGTCCTTAGCCTCTTACCCCAAAAGTTCATCCCCTATGCCCAATCTTTCAGACCTCAGCCCCCCGCTTTAAATTCCTCAGCTCCTCTTTTAAGAAATATGTTAGCTCTTAGATGCAGCAGGGATGGGAAAACACTCCCGCTAAGGACAATGTTTGTTGGGAGTAGTTACTGAGAATGGAGCATATCAACTATTCCGTGCATGGTTGTGATTTCATGTGTTTTCCATAGAGAGAGGAGCATCTCTCACTAGACCCCCCTCGTTTAGGAATCATCTATTTAAATGTTTTCATTTGTCAGGGTGTCTTCCTGGCTCAGTTGGAAGACCATGCAACTCTTCTTCTTCTTTTTTTTTTTTTTTAAGATTTTATTTATTTATTTGACAGACAGAGATCACAAGTAGGCAGAGAGGCAGGCAGAGAAAGAGGAGGAAGCAGGCTCTCTGCTAAGCAGATAGCCCGATGCGGGGCTCGATCCCAGGATCCTGGGATCATGACCTGAACTGAAGGCAGAGGCTTTAATCCACTGAGCCACCCAGGCGCCCCAAGACTATGCAACTCTTGAGCTCAGGGTCATGAATCTGAGCTTTACAACAGGTGTAGCAATTACTTAAATAAATAAAACTTCACAAAGAAATTTAAGTGTTTTCATTTATCTTTCTCACTCGTTTTTTAAAAGATTTTATTTATTTATTTGGGAGAGAGAAAGAGAGAGCATGAGCAGAGGGAGGGGGACGGGCATAAGGAGAGGGAGAAGCAGAGTCCTGGCTGAGCAGAGAACCCAACAAGGGGCTGGATCCCAGAACCCTGAGATCATGACCTGAGCTAAAGGCAGATGCTTAACTGAATGAGCCTCCCAGGCATCTCTTTCTTACTCTTTCTTATCCCCATTATCATATCTTGTCACTAGTTTCAAATACCTTTCTACTAAAACTTTTCTCAGAGTCCTTGGGGAGAGGCTATGACTTCATCACCCCTAATTCTCCAAAACTAGCTATAGAATCTTAGAGTTGGAAGGGACTTCAGAAACCACTGGTCCAGTGATTTTCAAACTTATTTCAGGGACTATTTTTAGCCAAGAATTCTTCTTCAGGAAAATCTTATGCGGAACCCCAATATATAGGTTGAGCGGCTGCTGAGGCAAAACCATATAACCTGTAGGTTTCTTTGGAACATGGATTGAAAACCCCTCACAGGCACAAGACTAAATTGTCTTTAAATGCATTTTACAACATCCCTCAACAAGCAGGTTAACTATTCTTTGTTTCCAGGAGCATCATTCCCCTTGCATTTAAACACCTCACTTTCAATTGCCCTATTTTCCTCAGGTCTGAAGAATAAGTACCTTTACAATCTAAAATCGCATTCCAGGGTGCCTGGGTGGTTCAGTTGGTTGGGCATCTGCCTTCGGCTCAGGTCATGATCCCAGAGTCCTAGGATCGAGTCCCACATCTGGCCCCCTGCTCAGCTGGGAGTCTACTTCTCCCTCAACTTCTCCCCCCTCATAATCTCTCTCTCAAATAAATAAACAAAATCTTTTTTTAAAAACTGCATTCCAAAATTAGGGAGGGAAGCTTCTGGCATTCAGGGAGCAAGTCCCATGGTGTAATTTTTGGACACTTCGTAATTTTTGGAGTCCCACCCAGTGGAGCACCTCTGGTGATTACGGGGGCATCGATTTCTTGTGTAATCCCCTGTTCCCCATGCTGTGGGCACTGAGTGCTGGTGCTACCCAGGGGACTGGCTGTAACCGGAACAGCACAGCTCCAGGACCCCATGAGGTTGCCATAGATACTGATGCGCAGGGAGCTGGTGAACTCATTATTTGTATGTATCTTCCCTCTAATTGCTGTGGGGTATTTGTAGGTTGTGTGGGTGCTATAGCAATGGGGATCAGGAGGGTGTGTACCAGGGTGTGTATTTGTGTGCGTACACACAAAGATGTCTATAGGCTCCATGGCCACTCTGGCCACGTCAGAGTCTGACCAGTTGACAGAAGTAGGGAGAGAGGGAGAAGTGAGGTAGACGTAGAAAGAAAAAAAGGAGAGCTTGATGTGAGTTTTGTTTTCATTGTGAAGTCTAATTTTTCACTTTATTTGGACCTTTTAGAAAATGAGAAATAGTGCCCAGCAAACAGTATGCAGTAGATAAACATTCATTGAAAGGCAGTCAGGTCCACTTACATGGCAGTGTGGGTCCTCCCCAAGGCTTCCCCCCACTATTTTTCTCATCACTCTTCCTTGTACCCACAGACTCTATGCAAAATGCTTATACAGTTACCCTCTAAAACGCAGCGTGGAAGGCTCACCCTCGGTGAGGAAGATACCCCTATCCCAGTGGGCACTTGGGGAGTTGTAGTCCTGATTTTACATTTCTCCTTGGGATAGCCTAAGGGATGGCACTGCAGCTCTAGTTTGTTCTGATCTCCCTCCATCTTCTCACTGCATCTTACGTTAATGAATATAAAGTTTCAGCACAAGGAGGTCTGGAACCAAGTTGTCCTGAGGGCTCGGGAAGGGGACACTGATGATTAATACGCAGCCCCTATTTCTGGAATGCAGACTAGCCATCACTGCTGCCTTTAAGCCAGATGACAGAAACTCAGGACTCACTGTCATCCCGACGCATAATCTCATTGCCTTGACCCGCGCTGGGACTTGGAACTCGGCTCTAACCCCAGTGCTTTGAGATAGGAAGTGGCCTTACTCCCCAGCGTCTCACTTCCTGTTGCCCTGGGGACGGGTGGAGCATGATGTTCTGACTTCTCAGCCCTTTCCTCTGGCCCTCTCTGCCCTCCACCAGGCAATCTGTTAGTTTTTCCTCTCCTATTCCCTTAATCATCCCCACTGGGCAGTCTGGTTTTCCCCAGCTCCCAGGGCTGTTGGGTGAGGAAAGGAGGGGAGACTTCTTTGGGAGCTTTGCTCCACCCACCCCCCCACCCCCCCAGGGAGGCAGCCTGGGAGGCTGGGAGGCCTCTCAGCTGCCTTCTCGGTGAGCCAGCCTGCTGACAATGGAGGCCTGACTCCCAGTGGGCGTCCTGCTGTAATCAAGACTGAGCCGCAGCAGTTGGCCCAACTCCATCGTGCCCAGTTGGGACTGGCCCCTGACTTGGGGGTACAGCTGCCTGGGCAGGGAGGGTTGGGAACCTGCCCAGCTTGTTTCTCCTCCACAGAGACAGTTATGTACCTCAGTCCTACTGTCCTCTGACAATGGCAACAGAGGAAGGGATGGTAACTCCCCCTGCCATGGCCCCAAATAGTCCCTTCATTCCACAAATGTTTACTGAGGGACGGGGGCTACGTATACAATGGGCAATAGAGGAGGCAGAGGCCCTGCCCTGTTGGAGCCTACAATTTAGTGGGAAGGCAAATATTAAACAAATAATAATAGCTACCTCTGTTCTAATTAGGTGCCAGGAGCTATTCAAAGTGCTTTATGTGATTTAGCACATTTAATACTCACAACACTGTGAGGTAGATAATATTATTTTTCTCAGTTTTCAGATAAAGTATTGAAGCACAGAAAGGTTAAGTGACTTGCCCAACATCACACAGCTGGGTCAATGAGTTGCCCAGAAATTCAAGCAGGCAGTCTGACATCAGAATTCACTCTTCAGATAACCACATTCTAGCTCTACTAACTCTCATAACAGTAAATTAAATATATTATTACAAAATGTGATGAGTGCTATAAAATCATGCAGGGTGCCCAACAAGAAAATGGGGATTTTTTTTTTCCCCGCTTTCCTTCCACTTGTTCTTCTAGCCCACAACCGCACAAAACCTTTCTAATCGTTCCCACCTCATCCCTTTGGTTACTGGCCCGAGAGAGAACATTCTCTCATCGCCAAGGTTGGAGTGCAGGAAGGCAGAGCTCCACCTGCATCGTTGGCCCTGGCCTGGTCTCCCTGAACAAACCGTGCCTGAAGGGTTTTATCTAATAATGGCCCTGATGCTTACACAAGTCTAGACTGTCCGCTTCCAGAGGGAAGGCTGTTGAGGGAGCTGGCTCTGCACAGGATGGGGGCGCCTTCCGGGTGTGCAGTCTGACAGCGGACTTTTTGACCTTGGCCCTCTCGCCACATCCTGTGAGCCGGGCTGGGGTCTAAAGACGGCTAGAAAACTCGGTGGTCCAGACCCCTACACACTCCCAACACACACACATAGCATGCACATCCCCAGCCCTTTGCAGGGTCTGCCCTGGGACAAACCCCACAGGTCGTGAGGCTTTCAGCTCCCTTCGGGTGGCCCCGAGCTGGGACCACCCACCTCCCTCTCGCCTCCCCTACGCGCGCGGCCCAGCCCGGGCGGCTCCCGGGGAGGGGCGGAGCCGGCGGCAAGAGGCCCCTCCCCGGGGGCGGTCCGGGGGCCGGGCGGGGGGCCGGCGGGGCTGGGGGCGGGGCAGGCGGGCGGGCGCGGGGGTGTCCCTCCCTCCCTCGCTCTCCCCGGTAAAGTCTCGCGGTGCTGACGGGCTCAGCCCCGTCTCCTCCTCTTGCTCCCTCGGCCGGGCGGCGGTGACTGTGCACCGACGTCGGCGCGGGCTACACCGCCGCGTCCGCCCGCCCGCCAGCATGGCCACCACAGCCACCTGCACCCGCTTCACCGACGACTATCAGCTCTTCGAGGAGCTCGGCAAGTACGGCCCGCCCGCCGCCAGCCGCGGCCCCCCACCCTGTCCCTGCCGCCCGGGCGCTATGCGGCTCCTCGCCCCGCCCCCCGGCCCTGCACCGGCCGCTGCAGCGCCCCCTCGGCCCGCCCCACCCCCAGCCTTTCCCGCCCGCCGCCTCCCGGGCCCCCTCGCCCCAAGCTCCCTGCCCCGCAGCCCCCTCCGCGACCTGCAGCAGCTGCCCGGCTGCTGCACACCGCGCTGCCGCGGGGACTGCAGCCCCCGGACCGCTCCTGGGCGTCCTCCAGCCCCGCCCCTTCCTCACCCTTCAGGCGCCCCCGATTCTGACCCCACCTGCTCGCCGCGCCCCCTCCTCACCCTGCTCGGGAGCTCACTCAGCACCCTGTCCCATGTCCCATGCGCCTGGCACTCTAGACCTTCCCCGGCCCTGCAGCTCCAACCCCGCTGCGGTGCCCGAGTGCGGGGGGATGTTGGATGTCCGGCCCCGCCCCCCGCTAGTGATGCTTCCAGGATCCCAGCCTCGCTGCTGGGCAGTGCTGCAGCACCCCCTTGTCCCCTCCCCCTATCCCTGCAGTGGTCCCGGGAGCCGCGCGCCGCAGCCGCAGCATCCCCCTCCCCTCTGCACTGAGCTGGCCGCCGCAGCAGCCCCGGCCCCCCCCACCCCCACCCGCGGCGCCGAGCCCGGCCACTGCAGCCCCCGCCCTGCCCGCCCCCCTAGACGTTTCCAGAGCTAGAGAGTGCGAGCTCCCATTTGGGGGGAAAGTAGTGGGGAAAATCATGGGGTAGGGGAGCTATTGATGTCTGAGACCCACAACTGGATCCTCTGTTTAGCTGCTGTCAGTTGAGCCAGGGATGCAGTGGGATGAAGCCAGTCCTGGGGGGTGGGGGGTTTGAGCCTCACTTTCCTCACCTACCCCCGTGACTGAGGGAGATTTCCCTCTTGGAATTATACCCTCTTCCTAATCTCTCCTTCCCCTACCCTCAACTGTTCCTGCTGAGAGAAGAGCAGGGTCTCTGTCCCTTCTCCTGGTTCTCTTGGCTGGGACTGCAGGGCTGTCCCTGAGATGCAGCAGGTGTGTGTTTTAAACATTGCCCACCGGCTCCTGATGTACAGTCTGAGGTTGGGGCTGTTGCTTTGTCCAGCAACTAGACATGGGGGTGGGATGGGGTGGTCCTCCACCCACATCCGTTCAGTGTCGTGCAGTGGCCACATCCTTCTGCCTCACATTAGAGGGTGATGGTCACAATGCTGGTGTGTATGATTTTGACTAAGGGGCTAGTGATGGGAGCATCGCTGTTCTCAGACCCGAAGTGTGTCTGTGTCACTCTGCTCTGCTCCGTGTCCCAGTTCTTTCCCCCTTCTCCCTCCAGGGGTGCTTTCTCTGTGGTCCGCAGGTGTGTGAAGAAAACCTCCACGCAAGAGTATGCAGCAAAAATCATCAATACCAAGAAGTTGTCTGCCCGGGGTGAGTGTTCCCCCATCTTGGTCTCTGTAGGCTGCTTCCAAGGGCTGTAGCTCTGAAGATGCTCCAGGAATTGGGAGTTGTGTATTTTAGCACCTGCAGAAGAAGTGGAATTTCCGGGTTGGTTGACTTGGAAACCAGACACAGAGTGACATGGGGAACCAGAAGTGCTCAGGTAGAAATGAATGAGAAAGATGTAAGACATGTAGGTAGTGACAGGGAGGAATGGTACCTGAAGGCTCCAGGGAGTTTGGTTTTTAAGGGAGGTGGAGATATGGGGAATAGTGGTAGCATGGAATGGAGAGCTCTTAATTTGGAGTTTCTGTGTTGCAGGCAGTGGGCAGCCCCTCCAGGCCTGTCCTTGTCCCCGTGCCCCAGGGGTGACTTAGGATGGAAATGCAGTAAGTGAACAGCTCTGACAAATCCAGCCTCCCCCTGCCCACCAGGCGGCAGAACAGACTCCCAAGGGAAGGCAATCTGTAAACATCAGGGGAGGCTGCTACTGGCGAGGGCTTCTCAGGAACAAATCCTGCCAGATGAACTTGATTGCTTTTTTGATCAAATTACAAAGTTGGTGGTGCAACAACAGATGCAGCCTGTCCTGGGTGGAGGGTGATGCTTCATGGTCTGGAAATCTCAGTGGCCTGGCCAGGGTGGGTGCAGCATTGCCTCCAGGTCCAAGGATTGTGAAGGCCCAGGCGTTGGAGCTGATTTGGGAGATCCTCCCAAGTACCTGAGGCCAGGAGGGTGAGGCCCTGTCTTTCACACCTCGAACCTACACTCCTTGAACCTTCTATTGGGTGCTTGCCAGACTCACCTCATCTGATAGGTATAGACCCAGCAGTGTGTGTGTGAACAGGTCTGGGGAGTACAGAGGTATGTGGACGGGTTGTCATTGAGGGCCGCGGGGTGCAGCAGGGGACAAAGGTTTTTAGACCCAGAGAAAGGAGTTAGTATGGGGCAACAGGATGCCATACATATATTAGGAGCCGGGACCGATGCCCTGGGGAAGGTGAGGGCTGTGGCTTATAGTGACCCAGGCGACTCCAGGGTAAGAGATGTAGTTGACGTCCCTAAGCATCAGAGAAGCTATTAAATTCCTTGGAGATCACAGTGGGCTCCTGTCATGTGTCCAGTTGTTCTGGGACCTGTTTAGCAAGGCTGCGTCTGCCTCCTGCCTGAGAGGGCTTCTCTTCGTTCCCCACCAACAGGGCTCATCTTGCTGTCCCCCTCCCAGCCTCCATCTCTTGCTGTTCCTCTACACCCGCTATAAAGTTGACTTATTTGTTTGTTTGCTTTCTCTCTGGGTACCTTGAGTCGGAGGCGACGGTTGCCATAGAGATGTGTGGGCAGTCAGATGCCCTCCTCTCCTGGGGTAGGGGGATGACACAGTGGGCTGGGCTCCTTGGCAAACATCCTGTGGCCAAGGGTGTAGGGCGCAGGCGGGGACGGCAGCTCAGGAGTGGACGCCTGTGCCCACACAGCCGAGCCCTGGTGCAGCAGAAGTGGGGCTGGTGTCTGGTGTCTCCAGTTAATGACACAGTGCTTCGTGTTCCTCATTTCACCAATGTCCCCTGACCCAGGGGTGAGGGAGGGAGAAACACCGGGAGCCGCACTCTGGATTGTGAGGCTCACTGTCGTGGGGACTTTGTGGAGCTGCCTGCCCTCGGCTCTCGTTCTGTCTTCCTTCCCTACCCACCTGAACTTCCCTGACCTGGGTCATCATGTCCTATTCCCTTCCCCACCTCCTTTCAACCTTGTCTTGTCTTTTCCAACTGACAGCTTTCTTTCCCTGCCCAAACTGGATGAGGTTTGATTTCTCTTTGATTTTTTTTTTTTTTTTTTGGTCCCTTAAGGATTCTTGTGTAAGATCATATGCTTCAGACATCAACTCCCCCTCTCTCAAGATGCTTATGCCAAAACTGGGGCTCTGTCGTGTGGCTTGCGTACCAGGTTAACCTAGGGACAGAGGCCTGGTCCTGGCTGACGGGGACAGATGCCGACAAGACGGGTCAGGAATCTGTCAGTGCCAATACTGTTTGGAGGTGGGAGAGTGGGAGGGTGTTGTCTTGGAGATGGAGGGACCAAGCTGGGGGCTGTGCCGTAGGTGTGGGCCCAGGGGATGTGAGCTCCTGGAGAGTTGGGCCAGGGTGCCCACTAGGCTGCCCACGGGGTTAGGGAGTGAGGGCCCATGGCTTCCCTGCAGCCTCTCAGTTTACGCTGTATATTTTATAAAGGTGCAGCAGCTGGGGCTGGGTTTCACTCTTCGTTGTCTGTCTGTCTAGGGCTCCGCAGGTGTTGGATTTCTGTGTCTGGGAATGTGGTGGTCCTGCCAGTCCTCCTTGGGGGTCTGAAGGGGTTCGCTCTGTTTGCTGAGTCTTTCTGCCTTTTTTTCTTTCTTGTTTGTGATTTTCTGTGCTGCGAATACGAAGGGAAAGAAAAGGGTACCAAGCTGCTTCTCCTTGGCATCCTCGGCAAAGTGCTGAGGAGGCATGGGGGGACATCACCAGGTCTTACCGGGGAGTTTGGATCTGGGTGGGAATCCTTCTTTGGCTCCATTGTTTCTTGTCGATGTGGCCTCAGAGGTCCACGTTCGTAGCTGTGTTACAAGGTAGGGAGTTCGTGTGGCTGGGCATCGAGCACCATTTCTGTCTGCAGGCCTGTCTATGTAAAGTCACTGAAAGTCAAATAACGTCACTCCCTCTGCTTGGAACAGTGATAGGTGTGGAGCTGGGCCTCTTAAGGGAGCCCGCGGTTCCAAGCTTAGCTCTCCACTAGGCTGAAGGAGGCATTTAAAATAGGCTTGGATGCAGGAGCTAGTGGGCCAGGTGATGGCAATGATAAGTCGTTATTTTAAGATTTAAGAGCATCCCCCCAAGGAGCCTGAGCCCTTATGTCTTTTTTTATTTTTAAATCTTCAGATTCCCTTCTTATCTTTATTCATATGCATATAGATTTTCACCTCGTGGAGCATAACATTTTATATCCTGCTCTCTTGCTTATATCCAAAGCGTTTCCCCATATTGCTATAGTTGAAGGGCAAATGGTCCTTTCTCCTTCCATAGCTTAGGGTTTATCTTTGGAACAGTTAGCATCATAAGGAACCTCTGTATTTGGACCATTTATCTGGAGTCCAGTTGCTGTTACTACTGTGGATACTTGGCCTTACTAAGAGGTGCTATCAGAAACAGTATTTTGAAATCTGTTCTAGCACTTGCTGTGTTTATTTATTTAATCTGTATACGCCATGTGAAGAAGTTTCTGTAGAGGCTAAATGTAAGCAAAAGCTTTCCTCTTCCTGAGGACCGGGGAGGTAAAGGGTTGGGACCGTATCTGTTTCTTTACCTTGGTGTGGGCAGTACCCAGCCAAGTACCCGACACATACCTAGCCTATACATGTGGAATGGATGGATTCAGAACACTATGTAACTAGTCATGGTTACTTCTTGGCTTTGGCTCTCATGAAACTCAGAGCCTAGTTTTAGGAACGCTTATACCCTGGTGCTGGCTTGGGTTCCTCCCTTTCTGATTCGTGGAACCTGGCATAGGTGTGACATGGCTGTTGGATAGGACACATGAGGTTAAAGACCTGTGCTTGGGGCATATATGGTGGGTGGGAGACGTAGGAACACAGTGTAGCTTGTGATTCTTTCCTCCCTGTCAGTAATGACCTTATAGGGCAATGTTGGGACTTCCTCTCAGCAGCGATTTTCAATTTTAGTGTGCATAAGGATCACCTGAGTACTGGTTAAAAAATACAGATTCCTGGGTTCTATCCACAGGGGCCTGGGGTTGGACCCTAGAATCTACACTTTCAACAAGGGCCCTAGTGAATTTCATACACGGGGTCCCCCAGCCACGCTTTAGGAAATGCCATCTGAAATCAGCAAACACACCACCAGTCGCTCTTGTCATGTTCTCTGAGATTTCCCAGACAAACCTTGGCCCAGCCTTCTCCAGGTGGCATCTCTGCCAGTATGTGGCCATCTGTGCCCATTGGTTTTTCTGAGATTAGGGGCCTTCTTCTGAGCCCCCAGACTGGGGTGTCAGCCTATATCCAAGGCTGTAGCAGGCTGAGTGGCTAAGGTTGTGGCATGTTGGCCACCAGAAGGGCAAAGGCTGTCCCTTTCTGGGTCCAGCTGGCCCTAGGGACTGAAATCAGATCCCCCTGGGTGGTGCCAGCTGTAAGTCCCCACCCCCTTAGTGCTGGCCTGAGTAGCCCCCATGACATTTGTGTCCCCTGTGGTATCTCCAAGTGAGACTTTCCTGTTAAGGATCTGGGTGAAGCGAGGGGAGGCTGGGAGGGGAGGGTGAAGCAGCAGTGCAGGGCTGGGGTGGCAGGGTTGGGGGGGGGTGAAGAGCAATCTGTGCAGTGCTGGAACGCTGGGACTCTGCTACTTGAGGAAGCATTTAAGGAGGCTGTATGCAAAACTGTGCTTTCCTCCTGAGGATAACAGGCCAGTCAGTTTCTGTTGACAGAGAAATGGGCATCCTGTATATAAATGACTGAGCTTCCACTGACTTATCCCTAAGAGGATGAGAAAGCAGCCTGAAGGCCCCTTCTCTGTGCCAAAGGCTTCTTCTGGGTTGGTCTTGTCATTCAGTCACGCTGTGAGCGATGTGACTTAGTTCGTACAACACTGGCCTGTCACCCTGCCATTCCACCCACCTTCCCAGAGCGACTTTGGGTACTGGCCTCATGGAGTGGGGATGGCAGTTGGAAGGTGGCCCCATCCTCGCTCTCTCCTGGCTGCTTGCCCTGGTCTCTTGTCAGAAGCTGTGCTCTAAGCTTCGAGGCTCTGCTGAAACCCTAGAGGTGAGTGGCTGACCCCATTCTCTGCTGAGGCTGGAGACAGGGAAGGGGAGGAGTGGGTAGGACAGACTCCTGCCCCCAGTTCTGTGCTTGCTCTCTGGACAGCCTTGGCAGGCCAACAGGGCCCTGATCCCATGGGTGCAAAAAGGGTGATGACAGGAAGAGATGGGCACTTTGCACCTCTTGAGTGCCTCTCGGCAGAGGCCTTTTGTCATCTGCCCATGGCCAGAAGGATCTGCCTCAGGGCCAGTGGGGAAACCAAGGCACAAACGATTGGTCTGTTAACTTTGAGCTATAGGTATGCCTGTGATTTTGCCAGTGCTCAGACCCCGGCATCCTCCAGCAGTATGGTCTTCACCTACCCCGTGGCTCCTCCCTTGAAAACACAGATTCTGGGCATTTTGTTCCTGTGATACATGCTGCTCTCTCATCCCCACACCTCCAGCTAGGCCCAGAGTGCTAAAGCCTGGTGGAACAAATCCATCTCTTTTGCTGGCTGAGGCCCTGCTCTCATCTGTACCCACATCTCTGGGTGTAGACCCCTCTGTGGTGGGGATATTTGCAGCCCCCCCCATCTCTACTTCCTGGGTCCTATCAGCAACAGCAGCAGCAGCTTCCCATCTGCTCCCCTCTTTTCTCCTCCCTCTTTCCCCTCCCCCTCGCTTGCTGCTGCCCTGGGAGGAGCTATTTTTAGGGGCTGCTTCCTGGGATGTTTTACTTGGGGCTGGTTACCATGAAGGAAATGTCACCAAAACAGTGGGCAAAGGCTGCAGGCACCCAGATCCCTGCCGTGGGCATGGAGAACCAAGCTGCTGACCCTGTTCTGGCCCAGAGAGAATCCAGAGTGTCCAGAGGCAGAACTTTGCCTTCTTGGAGCTTGCAAGTGACCCCACAGGGATTTTCTCCATCCAGGCTGGTTTGGGAGACTTTCACTGTGGGGCACTTCTTAGCTGCCTCTCTCCTCTCCCTTCTTAGTTAAAGCTTCTCTTAAGAGACAGAGGCCACGGGGCGCCTGGGTGGCTCAGTGGGTTGAGCCACTGCCTTCAGCTCAGGTCATGATCAGGGTCCTGGGATCGAGCCCCGCATCGGGCTCCTTGCTCAGCGGGGAGCCTGCTTCTCTCTCTGCCTCTGCCTGCCTCTCTGCCGGCTTGTGATTTCTGTCTCTCTCTCTCTGTCAAATAAATAAATAAAGCCTTAAAAAAAAAAAAAAAAAAAAAAGACAGAGGCCACAGTGGGGCTTGGGTCTCTGTGTCACCTGGTGAAAGTTGCTTGAATGAGGACTGAGGAGAAAGGGAGGGTGCCAGCTTCAGAGACAGAGCCTTAGGGGTTCATGCGAGCTTGTTTTGGGCCCTGTCCCACTGTCCTCACAGCACGCGGCTGGTCCCGGGTGTGTGAGTGTGAAAGAATTCCAAGCCGTGACCCTGGCGCGGACATGGTGGGTGGACTTTGCTCTTAATTGGAGACTCTTTGCACCTTTGGAGTGAGACTCAAAGAGGAAGGGATGTGGCATCGCAGCATCAAGATGAGGTCAGTGGGATGGTGGCCTGGGATTCCCACTGGTCCGTGCCCAAGGCCAGGGGCTGTTTATAAGCAGCTGGAAATGTACACTACAACACCAAATCCCTATGGTGCCCTCGTTCCTTCTCCTGAGAGTGAGGCCCCGGGGGCCAGACGGAGGCCTCTGCCACTTGGGAAGGAGGAGGAGGGCACTCCGGAGGGCAGCAAGACGAGACGCTACTTGTGGGGCATCTGAAATTGGGCCGTAGGAAGCTGTAGGAATCTTCTCATCATTGATCGGGATCACAGGCACAGACCCTTGAAATACTCTTTGAAAAGTCAAGGTGTCGTTGGGATTGGAACTTGGGGAGGGTCCTCATAGCTGGCATAGGGCTGTGTGTTCTTTCCCATCACAGAGGGTGCTGTGTTTGGGTGGCAGGAGGCTCTTAGGTGAAGCTAGTGCTGACATTTATGGTTTCAGAGAAATGTCACTAAAGCAGTCATGTCCCTGCAGGGCCATGGAGATCAATAGCCAGCCTTCCCTGGCCCCCTCTCCTGTTGGGGGAAAGGCAAATACATCTGGAGTAGGCTTCTGGTTTGGATTTAGGTGAGAGGTGGTTCTAGAACCCTGCCTCCCCTTTGCCACATGCCATCTCCTCACTGCTTCCTCTTCTGCCTCCCTTGGTACCAACTACCTGGTCACTCCTTGCCGCTCTTCCTGTGATGGGTACTTGGCTTGGACCAAGGCTCAAAGTGCTGGGGCCAAAGGCAAGAGAGGCAAGGCCTCCTGGGATGCTTGTTTCTTGGGCCGGGCTCTACGCTGGGTGGGTTGTTGGGGAAGGCCTGAGCAGGTCCCTGATAACGGCCACTTCTGCTTTCTGCTCCTGTTGCTACCTCTGCTATTGAGGGGGAAAACCTTGCAGAGAGATGTGGTTGGAGCTGGGCTGAAGGTCGGCAGGGGTGGGTCTCTCCATGGCAGTAGCACATAGGCGGGCAGGAAGTGGCCCTGTGCAAAAGCGGGAAGTGGCTCTTGTCAAACAGGAAAGGGGGGCTGGGCCACGTGAGGGGGCGGGGAATAGCCCAGCTGAAAGGTGGGTGGGAAGAGGATCAGCCGTGGAAGGCCTAGGAAGAGCGAGCTCTGGGGTCTGTGGAAAAAGGGGTGTCTTGAGAGAGAAGGCCATCTTTGGGACAAAAGCACCAGCTCATGTGTTATCCCCTCAGGATACCCAGACAAACCCTAGCGAGACCACTGTGGACCGACTCAGTTCAGTGGCTTCACCCTTTTTGGGGCTGTGATGCTGTGCTTTAGCTGGAACAGCCCTTGCCATTGGGAAAGATACTCTACAAACCATATTTGTTCCTGAAATACCACTCTGCTGCTGGGGTGGAGCCCTCTGCTTTTTTTCCCAGACGGCCCAGTCCTGGAGGGAACTCCAGGACAGGAGGTATGCGGGGGGAAAGGGGCTGGAGAAGACAGCAGGGAGCCTGGGGCACAGTATAAGGACGCAAGGAGAGGATGGTAGGCAGAAACCACATGGCTCGTTGACCAGAGCTTCTGGAAGACAGGATGCCACAGCCACCAGGCGTGAGGCTGAGGAAGAGGAGGGATCCTGCAGGCAGTGGCACTTCTAAGCTGTCCTCTCTCGAGAAGCCCCCGTTGCTAACCTTTCCCCAAGGTGGGCCCCAACCAAAACAGGCAGGAATATCTCCCCACTCGGGATGGCTGCAGCGAGCCAAGGCAGAAGGCTCTGCTCGTGTGCTGGGGACTCTGGCCGCCCAGGCTGCGGGAGGCTCGGTCCGACTCACTGTGTGTCTCTGGCAATAGCCAGGGCTCAGATTTTCCCTGGGTGCCAGGCACTGCACTGAGCATTTACCCAATTACCGCATTTAATCTGCAGAGAACACCGCCTCCGTTTTCAAAGCGAGGAAACTCTTTCCCAAGATACGTGGCTCCTTTTGTCACCTCCTTCAGGTCCCAATCAAACGTCATTCCTTGCTGAAGCTTTCCATGACCGTCCTATTTAAACATGTGTCATGCCTCTTCCTTGCTTTATTTTCCCACATTGCACTTGCCACATTTCATGTCCCATCCCCTTCTTCTCATCTGTCCCTCCCCCAACCCAGCCCTGCTGGAATATCACCTCCATGAAGGCAGGGATTTTTGTCTTGTTTTGTTCAGTGCTGTAGCCATAGCATTTAGAACAGTGTTTTTTGGAAGAATGAAGGAGGGTCAGATGGCTTTAATAACTCACCTGTCATAGACATGCTCAGACTCACCCTGGGGCTGTCTGACTCCAAAACTGTGTGTTCATGGATGGAGTACATGCTAAGGACTGGCGCCAAGACCAGGAGCAGCCTGGGATTCAGAGAAGACATGGGGACTAGGCTCCTTGGAGACAGGGTTGAAATAAGTGGCTGACAAGGACCCTCTGGGCACTGGGCAGCTCCTTCGAGGAGCTCGAAGTATGAGCCTGTGTCTCTCCTCTCCTGGCTCTGAGTCACTGGTGAAGCAGGAGCACCCTTATTTTTAGTGCTGTTGCTCTTATGGGCCTGCAACCATTAGCCAGTAAGAGACTTAAGGGAGGAGATAAACATTAATCTTCCAGGCCTTCCCCTCAGCAGCCACCTCCGCATTGCAAGATACTGTTCTCCTGCGACTGCCTGGGCAGCTAAGCCCAAGAGTTTTGGGTCAGAGGGCGGCGAGGTGAGTGGTCAGAGGGTGGAAGCTTTGGGGCTCCCTAGCTTGGTACTTCCATCCCAGGTCCAAGAGCTGGGAGGAAGGTGGGTAACCTTGACATCTTCCCAGCCAGAGCTGGAAGAAGCAAAACCTCTGCCACTGGGCAGGGTTAGCCCTACTTCTTCAACCCCAGGGTCTGAAGATCCCCAGGAACGATGGATCCCAGGTGGTATGGGAATGTGGGGTCTACCTGTGGTTCTCTGGCTGCATCCTGGTTATGGTAATGCCAAACCTGAGGATGGAAAGGAGGGCCTGACCCAGATCTTTGGGCAGCTGGGACGGATTAGCTGGGCAGCAGGAACTAATCTCTGCCTGTCCCCACCTCCTTCTTCCACAAAGCAGAGCCATTGCTAGAGGGAAAGTTTAGGACAAAACTGGGGGTGTCTGGTGAAACAACAAGTATGAATTCCTTTTGGTCTGTAATCCCTGCATTATCTCAGACTACATTATTTTGCCAGGCCATTCCCCGCTGTAGGGCCTCAAGCGAGTTATTTAACTTCTGTGGGCTTCAGTTTTCTTATGTGTGAAATGATGACCGTCAGGGTGCCTACCTGGTAGGACAGTTGTGGGGGTCATGGGGAGCTCTGCAGAGGCTCTTTGCTGTTGAGCTGGAGGTAGGGTGGAAAGAACCCCTACCATGGGAGGCCGGAAGTGCCTGGCAGGTATGGATATGAAGGCACTTGCCTAGACCTGGAGAAATGCCTCCCAAAACCCAGAGTCATTACCAGTTGCTCTCACTCTGTCCTGTCATCCTAGCACAATGATGGAGAAAGGGCTCCAGGCTCAGACTGCCTGCATCCACTGCCTGGGACCTTGGATGGGTTATTTCAACTTGTTAAGCCTCAGTTTCCTCATTTGCCATGTAATGGAGTTCATTGGGTCCTTTACTTCACAGGGTCTCGGTGAGGATGATCAAGTAAGATCACCCATGCTTCTGCCTGGCATGTAGTGAATCCTCAGTAAACAACGCTTGTTAGTACGATTGGTGTTATGGATAGTCCAATACAAAGCCCCTGTTGTGGCAAGACCTCTAGGAAGCAGCACTCCGAAAGGTCCCACCCTTTGAAGAGTTTGTGACCAAAAGATACTGGACATACTGTATGATGTGACAATTCGAAGACATGTGGTGGAGGATGGGGGGATGCTCGAGAGCGAGGAGAGGTCACACCTGCCGGCCAGAACAGGGAAGACTTTGTGAAGGAGGGGAGTGTTGGGCAGGATTCCAGCAGGTGGAAGGGGAAGGGCTGCTAGGCCGCGCTGCTTTCAGTAGTGGTGTCTTCTCTTCCTGCTTCCTGGAGCTCTGCCTTCCTGTGGAAGGAATTGACCAAGGCAGCTTGTTTGCACCAGGGGACTCCTCGATTCTGGTCCTTTCACCCGAACAGAGTAACCCCCGTGCCTGAGTGCCAAGAGGCGAGCACTCACAGCAGGCTGTGGCCAGCAGGATCCTGGGGAGAAGCAGGATGACCGTAAAGTGGGCATCATAATAGCACCAGCCTCGTAGAGTGATTACGAGAATAAATTAAAAGATGTTTTTCCCTGGTATAGAAGTAAGCTCTCGAGAAATGTTAGCTCTGCTTATCATTTTGTCAAATCATTAGCATCCTCATCATTATCTTGGTTGTCAGCCTCATTATGTTTCAGGGATACTCTGAAGACCAAGTCAGAGGATATTTGCACAATTCTTAGCACAGTGCCTGCTCATGTAGTTGGGTGCTCAGTAAAATTTAGTTATTAGTAGCACCTCTATCAAGAAAGAGATTCTGGACGCCCTGGCCCAGTGAAATCCCTGCTGTAGTGAAAAGGGTACCGGAGTTATAGTGGAAGACCTGGATTCAAGTTCTGACTCTGCCTCTCACTAACTTGAGGGACTTTCCTAGGGCATATCCTCATTTGAAAAAAGTCATAATACCTGTCTCTGGGATTGCCATGACTTGCTCCATTAATTTGGCAAATTAGTGAAAAGTGCATAGTTGGTGCCTAATAACTGAAGGACTATGAATAACCAGGTGGCCACAAATAGAACAGATGGCTGATGGGTTTTGTCTTCTCTCTTCTGCTTTTAGATCACCAGAAACTAGAACGTGAGGCCCGGATATGCCGACTTTTGAAACATCCAAACATTGGTAAGCACTTTCGCTTGGGGTATTTCTTGGGCATCTGGTAGAAGGTAGGGAGAACAGAGATCCACTGCTTTGGTGTCTGAAACCAGTTCTGACCCTGGACCTTTGCCTGGTATAACTTTTTTTGTCCAAGTGGGATAGCAGTTGTGTCTTGCTCAGAATTCTGGAGCCTTCTGCTCTAGACACCTGAGGGTCTCCATCCCGCCAGTGCCATTCAGGATGGGAGGTGCTGCAATAGGTTTCAGACTCCCTTTCTTCCCCTTCTCCTTCTGTCTTTGGGCTGAGGTCCAGGGTCCACAGCGTGTGAGGCTCCGGGCTAGTAGCCTGCCAGCATTTCTCACCAGGGGCCTTCCACAGCCATCATAAAAGGGTCCGGATTTTGTTTCTGGACTTGAAAGAGTTTTGTTCCTGTTACGGTGTCGTGCACACTCTGGGGGTTTCCATGGTGCTCCCGTTTGTATTCCCCCAGAGCCAGGAAAGCAAGGCTGCCCACCCGCCTGGCTTCTCTGGAGAAGGGATGGCAGGAGCCAATCTCATGGGGAAGGAGGAAAAATTAAGAGGATTTCTCCCTGCTCCCACCCTGACTTGGGGGACAAGAGCACATTGTTGGTTGTTCTAAAGCCTGAGGAGGCTTGCCTGCCACAACCCACTCCGGCTCAGTTTTACATTGTTCAGCTGAAATAGTCTTTGCCAAAAGCGTTGGCCCTGATTTGGTGCTTCTTGCAGTGGGGACAGAAACCGGGCTGGCTGCAGTGTCTGAGCAGAAACCCCAGTCTTGACTTGAGGCAGGGCAGGGAGCATCTCCTAGGTTTCTCCCTGAAAGCCCTGAGTCATCACAAAGAACAACACGTGTTCCTTGCTCCTCAGGCATGGCCTAAATATCGGGGCTCCCACAGTGCCCCGGAGGCCGCCTGCTTTGCTCTGCTGGAGCCCAGGGCTGGGAGGTGACTTGCTGAAGCTCCATGCTTCCTCCGGAGCTGCCTAGCCTCTGGTCTCCCAGACCTCAGGCTGGGAAGCTTAACATGAGCTCTTACGTGGGAGAGCTGAGGTCGTACTCCAGCCCAAGGGGAGAGGAGCAGCTCTGAAGTACCAGAATGCCAACCATGCAGGGCTTTACAGATCGCAGGTAGCAGCTTGGATTACACCCAAAGCAGACTGGCATAGCCAGGGCTCAGCTCTGCTGGTGCGGTGTGTCCCACTGAGCCAACACCACTCAGCCGATGGGCCCTGGGCTGAGAACTACTGGAGCTCCCTGGGTGAGCTCCGAAG